>NW_027266297.1:18460257-19181923 GCF_022045235.1 Haliotis cracherodii | reverse complement strand
CAGTTTGTGCAAGGTAATTGCGCGGACATATCCCGATTCTAAATTCAACACAGTAACATTTGTCAATGGTGCGGGTCGTGCTTCGAAAATTGGAAGCTTTGAAGCGTCTAACCTGTGTTTTCGCATTAGAACATGTCGAATGGGACACTTAAATCTACCTTTTATTGATTAAGTGATTTGAACAGTAGTTTGCTGCAATGGAGCCTCGCGTCGGAACAGCCTAGTGTCGTGTAAACTAACGCAGACTATCCCAGCATCAACGACATGAATATAAGCATTTCCAACGCCAGTGACCGCGACGTTGTGAACAGCATGCCCAACACTCTTGTGTCAGTGACATCTTTACACAGGTCATTAACGCTGTCAAATGTTCTCAGTCAAATAAGGTGTTTTAACTTAATGGTTATATTTATCTATTTTGCATTTATTAAATTAAACCATATTTATGTATGGCGCTGAAGAGAAACTGCGAATTGCAAGTTATATGTAAAAAATAGATGTCGGTGGAAGTGCATAATTTCGGAATTATTTTGACGTTTTTTCAAAACCTTTAAGTAGAGCTGTAAACATGTTTTCTCATAATTTTCATATCGTGGAGCGGACATGTTTCCTGTGTAGTTGAAGATGTGTTGGTGTATATAAATCGTTTCTGTGGAATAACAAAGTCATGCAAATCGTTTTATCTCTATTAATAATCGATACCTGTGCAATAGATGAACATTTGTCTTAGCATGGAAGAATTAGGGAGTTTATTAGATCGCTAGTGCTACAAGATTGATTACGAGAACGGACAAGTTTTTATATTCGTGCAAGCGACCGCCAATACAGCTAGTTGGAGTTAAAATAACCCGTGTTGTTTGACATGGTTAAGAGGCAGGAATACTTAATGGCCCGTCAAGTCAAGGAAGAACTGGAAACAGCACGCAACTTCGTTAAATATTGTAACTAAGGCCCCGACACTTGCTAATTACGGAGAAGAAATAGCTTAGAGTGTTATGCGACTAGACTCGTGTTTTATGGTCCTAGTAATTCATAAGACGGGGTACATCATACGTGTTGTCGATGGACGTTTGTTGTGAAATGAACGTCCAGGGATGCATCAGTTAAAGTTTAATTTGTTGGGGAGGATACAGCTCTAGCAAAGCGCGCCTCGTGGGATTACTGGCTAGAACCGCCCCCATTAACCCGTGCGGGGACGAGGGACGAGCAGGGAGCACCTCGGGGAGCAGGTGGTCAGAGCGAGCTGCTGACAGTGGTCAATATTAAGGCTAGTGACCAGATGGTCCGTTAACTGACTTACTACGTGTGTCATTGTAACTCGATAAAAATGCGGTAGGCGATATGGTCACACAGCAGGCGAGATGGTCACACACTAGATGGGATTGTCATTCAAAAGGTGGGATGATCATACAGTAGGCGAGGTGGTCACACAAAAGGTGATATGGTCATACAAAAGTTGGGATAGTCACACGGTAATCGAGATTGTCATGCAATATATTGGATGGTTGTACAATAGGTGCGATGATTGCAGGTGCGATTGTCATATACAATAGGCGACATGTCATACAATAGTTGGCATGGTAACACAATAGGCGATATGCGCACACTATAGGTAGGATGGTTACAAAGTAGACGAGATGGTCACACAATAGGCGATATGGTCATACAATAGGTGGGATGGTCACACAGTAGGTGAGATGGGCACACAGTAGGTGGAATGTTCATACAAAAGGTGTGATAGTCATACAAAGGTGTGATGGTCATACAGTAGGCGAGGTGGTCATAAACTACGTGTGATGGTCATACAATAGGTGAGATGGTTATACAAAAGGTGACATTGTCATACAAAAGAAGTGATGGTCATACAGTAGGCGAGGTGGTAATAAAATAGGTGAGATGGTCATACAAAAGAAGTGATGGTCATACAGTAGGCCGGATGGTCGTACAGTAGGCGAGGTGGTCATAAAATAGGTGAGATGGTCATACAGTAGGTGTGATGGTCATACGGTAGGCGGGATGGTCGGACAGTAGGTGAGGTGGTCATAAACTAGGTGTGAGATGGTCATACAAAATGTGCGATGGTCATACAGTAGGCGGGATCGTCATACAGTAGGCGAGGTGTTCTTATACAGTAGGCTGGATGGTAATAAAATAGTCGGGATGGTTATACAAAAGGTGTGATGGTCATACAGTAGGCGAGATGGTCATACAATAGGTGGGATGGTCATACAATAGGTGAGATTGTTATACAATATGTTGGATGGTCACACAAAAGGTGACATTGTCAAACAAAAGGTGTGATGGTCATACAGTAGACGGGGTGGTCACACAGTAGGCGAGGTGTTCTTACACAGTGGGCGGGATGGACATAAAATAGGTGGGATGGTCATACAAAAGGTGTTATGGTCATACAGTTGGCGAGATGGTCATACAACAGGTGGGATAACATACAATAGGTGAGATTGTTATACAATATGTTGGATGGTCACACAAAAGATGACATTGTCATACAAAAGGAGTGATGGTCATACAGTAGGCGGTATGGCCATACAATAGGTGAGATGGTCATACAATAGGTGGGATGGTCACACAAAAAGTGACATTGTCATACAAAAGGTGTGATGTCATACAGTAGGCGAGGTGGTCATAAAATAGGTGAGATGATCATACAATATGTGGGATGGTCATACAGTAGGCGGGATGGTCATTCAAAAAGTGACATTGTCATACAAAAGGTGTGATGGTCATGCAGTAGGCGAGGTGGTCATAAAATAGGTGAGATGGTCATACAATATGTGGGATGGTCACACAAAAGGTGACATTGTCATACAAAAGGAGTGATGGTCATACAGTAGGCGGGATGGTCATACAATAGGTGAGATGGTCGTACAAAAGATGTGATGGTCATACAGTAGGCGAGATGGACATACAATTGATGTGATGGTCATACAAAAGGTGTGATGGTCATAGAGAAGACGAGATGGTCATACAATAGGTGGGATGGTCATACAATAGGTGAGATTGTTAAACAATACGTTGGATGGTCACACAAAAGATGACATTGTCATACAAAAGGAGTGATGGTCATACAGTAGGCGGTATGGCCATACAATAGGTGAGATGGTCATACAATAGGTGGGATGGTCACACAAAAAGTGACATTGTCATACAAAAGGTGTGATGTCATACAGTAGGCGAGGTGGTCATAAAATAGGTGAGATGATCATACAATATGTGGGATGGTCATACAGTAGGCGGGATGGTCATTCAAAAAGTGACATTGTCATACAAAAGGTGTGATGGTCATGCAGTAGGCGAGGTGGTCATAAAATAGGTGAGATGGTCATACAATATGTGGGATGGTCACACAAAAGGTGACATTGTCATACAAAAGGAGTGATGGTCATACAGTAGGCGGGATGGTCATTCAATAGGTGGGATGGTCACACAAAAAGTGACATTGTCATACAATAGGTGTGATGGTCATACAGTAGGCGAGGTGGTCATAAAATAGGTGAGATGGTCATACAATATGTGGGATGGTTATACAATATGTGGGATGGTCACACAAAAGGTGACATTGTCATGCAAAAGGTATGATGGTCATACAGTAGGCGAGGTGGTCATATAATAGGTGAGCTGGTCATACAATATGTGGGATGGTCACACAAAAGGTGACATTGTCATGCAAAAGATGTGATGTTCATACAGTAGGCGGGATGGTCATACAGTAGGCGGGATGGTCATAAAATAGTAGGGATGGTCACACAAAAAGTGACATTGTCATACAATAGGTGTGATGGTCATACAGTAGGCGAGGTGGTCATAAAATAGGTGAGATGGTCATACAATATGTGGGATGGTTATACAATATGTGGGATGGTCACACAAAAGGTGACATTGTCATGCAAAAGGTATGATGGTCATACAGTAGGCGAGGTGGTCATATAATAGGTGAGCTGGTCATACAATATGTGGGATGGTCACACAAAAGGTGACATTGTCATGCAAAAGATGTGATGTTCATACAGTAGGCGGGATGGTCATACAGTAGGCGGGATGGTCATAAAATAGTAGGGATGGTCATACAATAGGTGAGATGGTTATACAGTAGGCGAGGTGTTCTTATACAGCAGGCAAGATGGTCATACAATAAGTTGGATGGTCATACAATAGGTGAGAATGTTATACAATATGTTGGATGGTCACACAAAAGGTGACATTGTCATGCAAAAGGTGCGGGATGGTCATACAGTAGGCGGGATGGTCATACAGTAGGCGGGATGGTCATACAGTAGGCGGGATGTTCTTACACTGTAGGCGAGATGGTCATAAAATAGGTGGGAGGATCAAACAGTAGGTGGGATGGTCATACAGTAGGCCAGATGGTCACTCAGTAGGCGAGATGGTCATTCCGTAGGCCAGATGGTCACACATTAGGCGCGATGGTCACACAGTAACTGGGATGGTCACACGGCAGGTAGGATGGTCACATGGATGGACATAAAATAGATGGAGGATCAAACAGTAGGCGAGATGGTCACACAGTAGGCGAGATTGTCCCACAATAGGTCGAATGGTCAAACAGTAGGCGAGATTGCCCCACAATAGGTGGAATGGTGATACAGTAGGCGAGTTTGGCATACAGTAGGCGGGATGGTCATACAATAGGTGGGATGTTCAAACAATAGGTGGGATGTTCAAACTTTAGGTGGGATGTTCAAATAATAGGTGGGATGTTCAAACAATAGGTGGGATGTTCAAACATTAGGTGGGATGTTCATACAATAGGTGGGATGTTCATACAATAGGTGGGATGTTCATACAATAGGTGGGATGTTCATACAATAGGTGGGATGGTGATTCAATAGGCGAGATGGTCACACTGTAGGCGAGATGGATGATATTCAATAGGCGAGGTACTTGTTACCCACTCTGTGCGAAATGTTTGATATTCACTCTGTGTGCGAGATGCTTGACAGTCATTCTGTGTAAGAGATGTTTGATACTCTCTCTGTGTACGCGACGCTTGACAATCACTCTGTGTGCAAGATGCGTGATACTCACTATGTATACGAGATGGTTGATACTCTCTGTGTGTACGAGGGATTCTTGAAACTCATTGTGTGTACGAGATGTTTGATACTCACTCTGTGTATGCGAAATTCTTGATACTCACGCTGTGGAGGAGATATTTGATACTCCCTGTGTGTACGAGATGTTTGATACTCACTCCTCTGTGTACAAGATATTTGATATTCCCTTAATGTACGAGATGCTTGATATTCCCTTAATGCACGAGATGCTTGACATTCACTCTGTGTACGATATGCTTGATATTCCCCATATGTATGAGATGCTTGATATTCCCTCTATATACAAGATGCTTGATATTCCCTCTATGTACGAGATGCTTGATATTCCCTCTATGTACGAGATGCTTTATATTCCTTCTATGTACGAGATGCTTGATATTTCATGTATGTACGAGATGCTTGATACTCACTCAGTGTACGAGATGTTTGATACTCACTCCTCTGTGTACGAGATGCTTGATATTCCCTTAATGTACGAGACATTTGATATTCCCTTAATGTACGAGATGCTTGATATTCCCTCTATGTACGAGATGCTTGATATTCCCTCTATGTACGAGATGCTTTATATTCCCTCTATGTACAAGATGCTTGATATTCCCTCTATGTACGAGATGCTTGATATTCTCTCTGTGTACGAGATGCTTGATATTCCCTCTGTTTACGAGATGTTTGATATTCCCTCTGTGTACAAGATGCTTGATATTCCCTCTGTGTACGAGATGTTTGATCTTCTTTCTGTATACGAGATGCTTGATATTCCCTCAATGTACGAAATGCTTGATATTCCCTCTGTGTACGAAATGTTTGATATTCCCTCTATGTATGAAATGCTTGACAGTCACTGTTTACGAGATGTTTGATACTCACTCTGTGTACGAGATGCTTGATATTCCATCTGTGTACGAGATGTTTGATACTCACTCTGTGTACGAGATGCTTGATATTCCATCTGTGTACGAGATGTTTGATACTCACTCAGTGTACGAGATGCTTGATATTCCATCTGTGTACGAGATGTTTGATACTCACTCTGTGTACATGTGTAATACTCCCTCTGTGTACGAGATGTTTGATACTCACTCTGTGTACATGTGTAATATTCCATCTGTGTACGAGATGTTTGATACTCACTCTGTGTACATGTGTAATACTCCCTCTGTGTACGAGATGTTTGATACTCACTCTGTGTACATGTGTAATACTCCCTCTGTGTACGAGATGTTTGATACTCACTCTGTGTACATGTGTAATACTCCCTCTGTGTACAAGATGTTTGATACTCACTCTGTGTACATGTGTAATACTCCCTCTGTGTACAAGATGTTTGATACTCACTCTGTGTACATGTGTAATACTCCCTCTGTGTACGAGATGTTTGATACTCACTCTGTGTACATGTGTAATACTCCCTCTGTGTACAAGATGTTTGATACTCACTCTGTGTACATGTGTAATACTCCCTCTGTGTACAAGATGTTTGATACTCACTCTGTGTACATGTGTAATACTCCCTCTGTGTACGAGATGTTTGATACTCACTCTGTGTACATGTGTAATACTCCCTCTGTGTACGAGATGTTTGATACTCACTCTGTGTACATGTGTAATATTCCATCTGTGTACAAGATGTTTGATACTCACTCTGTGTACATGTGTAATACTCCCTCTGTGTACAAGATGTTTGATACTCACTCAGTGTACGAGATGTTTAATACTCACTCTTTGTACGAGATGCCTGATACTCACACACTCACCATAGTGCCGTCTACAAATGCAGTGCCGTGAATCTACTATCCTTACTCAGTCTAAGATCAGACCAAACGTATACACCACTTTGCAGGTTGAGCAAGTGCGTGAACTGTATGACGGCATGGTTGTATGGCTTAGGTGTCGTATTTGTCATGCCTATGGTTTTAATGTGTTCAATCCGTGAGCAAGACATAATGAAAATGAATATACTGATGAGTGCCTCCATGCTGGCGACAGCAATCATTTGTTTATCTTGCTAAGACTGGCATACCAGTCTCATTTCATTAGAGTCGCGGATCGCCGCAATTCGCTGTGCCGAGTGTCGTGTCTAAAACTGATGATCTAGGGTTCGAATCTCAGATTCGCCTGATTATGATTCCAGGATTGTCAGCATCACACTCGTGGTTGTTGTTTCAGCAAAATGGAAAGATCTGCATCCCTCTCCTCCCAAATTCAGCTGACACGCAGTGATATAACTGAAATACTGTTCATTGTGGCGTCACCCAACTGATAACATCAGGGACATGCTCATCTGTCCTACACAGAAACCTGCAAGACCCTAACTGGGGACGATTGTCTAAGACGCCACAACCCAACCTGACAACAATATAATTTTAACAGATTGTCTTAGACGCCACAACCCGGCCTGACTACAATAGATCTTAACATATTGTCTTAGACGCCACAACCCAGCCTGACAACAATATATATCTTAACAGATTGTCTAAGACGCCACAACCCAGCCTGACAACAATATATCTTAACAGATTGTCTAAGACGCCACAACCCAGCCTGACAACAATATATCTTAACATATTGTCTAAGGCGCCACAACCCTACCTGACAATGATATAATTTTAACAGATTGTCTTAGATGCCACAACCCAGCCTGACAACAATATATCTTTAAAGATTGTCTTAGACGATACAACCCAGCCTGACAACAATATATCTTAACATATTGTCTAAGGCGCCACAACCCTACCTGACAATAATGTAATTTTAACAGATTGTCTTAGACGCCACAACCCAGCCTGACAACAATATATCTTAACAGATTGCCTAAGACGCCACAACCCAGCCTGACTACAATATATCTTAACAGATTGTCTAAGACGCCACAACACAGCCTGACAACAATATATCTTAACAGATTGTCTAAGACGCCACAACCCAGCCTGACAACAATATATCTTAACAGATTGTCTAAGACGCCACAACCCAGCCTGACAACAATATATCTTAACATATTGTCTAAAACGCCACAACCCTACCTGAAAATAATATAATTTTAACAGATTGTCTTAGACGCCACAACCCAACCTGACTACAATATATTTTAACAGATTGCATAAGATGCCATAACCCAGCCTGACGACAATATATCTTAACAGATTGTCTAAGACGCCACAACCCAGCCTGACAACAATATATCTTAACAGATTGTCTTAGACGCCACAACCCAACCTGACTACAATATATCTTAACAGATTGTCTAAGACGCCACAACCCAACCTGACAACAATATATCTTAACAGATTGTCTTAGACGCCACAACCAAACCTGACAACAATAGATCTTAACTGATTGTTTAAGACGCCACAACCCAACCGGAGAACAATAGAATAATCGATCTTAACAGACTGTCTTGGACGCCAAAACACAACCGAAGAACAATAAATCTTAACAGATTGTATGATCGTCTAGTGGTTAAAAGGTTCGCTCGTCACGCCAAATACCCGGGTTCGATTCCCGACATGGGTGCAACATGTCAATTTCTGGTGTATTTTCTTTTGCTGGAATATTGCTAAAAGTGGCGTAAAAGCATACTCACTCACAACCAAATAATAATTAATCTTAACAGATTGTCTAATGACTAGTTATTAGTGATTTTCACCCCACTGTCAAGATAACCCACAGATTATTATTTTTGATATTAATATTATTTAGGACCACAATACAGATCACGTTATAACAATCATAATACTAAGAAGAAGAATGATATAAGTAAGTATCAATCGGTAAGATTGGCCGGCTCTGTACGTTGTCCTCATCTTAGGATCATAAACATGTACAATACCATGATGCTAGGTCCGATTCCGTCGCACTCATCAATATAAAACTACAGAGGACAATTGAGGACTTCATATCGCCTTGCGGCCTGCATGAATCACCGAACACCTGAGGTTCGAGGCAGCTTTTCTTCCAAGCGACTACCGCAAATGAATCGGTAGCATAGACTCTTCAACATGGCCGGCATCGTGATTGTCGTCTATTAATATATCGAGTCACAGCCATTGAGAAGAGTCTATGAAAACTATCAGTCTAGAATGGACTCATTTATTCTTTATTACTTTCTCGCTCTATTCCAAAGGGCTATATTCGTTAAATGATGTATATTAAAGAAATATCACAACACAGATAATAAGAAAGTTCAACAGAAGATCGGACGGAGATTTGAAAACGCCAACAGCCGAGTTTCGTTACCCCGCTTGGTACTCGTGCGACTTAACGGTTGCCGAAATGTAAACTGTGATGAATTATTATGTTTATAAAATGTTTTCTTTTGTTGTATCTGTCTGGAAATCTGAGGTGTCCGTACTATTAAGGTTATGTGTGTTGGAATAAATGGCTTCTTTAGTAGTCATCCCGTTTACTATTTTATTACATAATAATAGTTTGAAATGTAGATTTCTAATTCCAGGCATGTTCATAGCACCCAACATCAGCATTTCGGCAACGAATCAATTTACATTCATATTTCATTCTCATCTCCCTTCGAGTACACAAACCGAGGTGCCTGTTCAGCGCTAGAAGTTCTGCAGTCACACTTCTACCTCCTCTTGCCGGTAACGTTCACTGAAATGTGTGAGGAAAACTGTTCTTGTTCGTTTCCATGTGACAAAGTTGAGCGAATGTTCATATCCACGTGGCACAGTTGAGCGAATGTTCGTATCCAAGTGGCACAGATGAGTGAATGTTCGTATCCAAGTGGCACAGTTGAGCGTATGTTCGTATCCAAGTGGCACAGTTGAGTGAATGTTCGTATCCAAATGGCACAGTTGAGCGAATGTTCGTGTCCAAGTGGCACAGTTGAGCGAATGTTCATATCCAAGTGGCATAGTTGAGTGTATTTTCGAATCCAAGTGGCATAGTTGAGTGTATTTTCGTATCCAAGTGGCATAGTTGAGTAAATGTTCATATCCAAATGGCACAGTGGAGCGAATGTTCGTATCCAAGTGGCACAGTTGAACGAATGTTCTTATCCAAATGGCACAGATAAGTGAATGTTCGTATCCAAGTGGCACAGTTGAGCGAATGTTCATATCCAAATGGCACAGTTGAGCGAATGTTCGTATCCAAGTGGCACAGTTGAGCGAATGTTCGTATCCAAATGGCACAGATGAGCGAATGTTCGTATAAAAGTGGCACAGTTGAGCGAATGTTCGTATCCAAGTGGCACAGTTGAGCGAATGTTCTTATCCAAATGGCACAGTTGAGCGAATGTTCGTGTCCAAGTGGCACAGTTGAGCGAATGTTCTTATCCAAATGGCACAGTTGAGCGAATGTTCGTGTCCAAGTGGCACAGTTGAGCGAATGTTCTTATCCAAATGGCACAGTTGAGCGTTAATGTTCTTATCCAAGTGGCACAGTTGAGCGAATGTTCGTATCCCAGCTGACGGGCATGGTATGTTCATATCTGCGATCCTGGGGAGTCTGCTGTACAGTGCCGCCTTGTTCTATAATGACCACAGTGTTGCGACAGGCTGTAACAAACTTAAAATACTACTTAAAACATATATCATGCTTGGTATGAAGGACGAGCCTTTATGTTAAACAATAATAATAAGCAAACCATCGCCGTCACACTCCATCTTCTTCTTCAACATATGCCCAGATCAGACGCTATTTCTACAGAGAACGTGTGTATACAAGATAGCATCCCACAATTTATCATGACGCTGATATTTGCGCTGATGATACTGAGGAATCCCGATCTATATAAGAATTCCTTCCCATGATTGATAGTATTAGGTTCTTTCAGAAGTATCCAGCGCTTGAGTCAAGGGTGTTATTTTCATGATGAACGATAGGTATTGCATTGTCATTTTCCTGATCACCATATCAATGAGGAATAGTCCCTATGCTATAACGTCTATTGTGGGTCTTAAAGATCCACGCCAATAGCGTTCTCAACCTGCTTTCACACGAAGTGATACACCCTAGGTAGTATTCAGAAAACAGCCCTTCGGATGAAATCTTAGTTTTCACGGAAATCCACCATGGGTTCAGCATGTATCCCATTACCCCACTTTAATGTTGAACAGCAATAAATTCACAGCATACATACGGGGGTGATTGGAATGTTCTGACCCTCACATAGAAAGACTTGACCTTAAGATATTTAAATGATTAATATTTCAACATCATTTCCTTTCATATTGATACCCTTTTGCCAAAGATGTTGGAGATATTTTATGCCAGTTTTGTAGAAGTTCCATATCTTGGCTATCCAAAAGGTATCCTAAGCTGCTATGAGTCGACATAGGTTCCGGATGGAGCTTTCTTCAAGTTTGGGAACAGATGGAGTTTAACGAACCAGATCCAGAGAATAAGGTGGATGCTGGAATTCAAGGCTACAGTCGTGGATTGTAACCATGACTAATTTGTGCACTCGGACATTGTCCTGATGGAATAGCACACCTTTCCTCAGCTTCCCACGTCTCTTTGTCTTAATTTCAATCCGTAATAACCCCAAGAGTGCATCATAATATGCGCTGTTCATTGTCTGACCATTTGGAAGATAGTCCACCATGTCCATCTCGGCACCCCAGAACACGGTCATAACCTTTCCAGACGATAGATAGTCTTTTCCATCTTTGGCGGCGGTGATGTCAAATGCTTCCACTGTTTAGACTGGAAGTGGTGAACCAAGGTTTCGTCTATCGTGACAAATCATTGCAAGATCTGTTCTGGTTCAGCTTCAAACGAAGCTAAATTATCGAAAGTCATGTTTTTGATCAAACGTCGGGAGCTTTGGAACCCCATGATGATTTTTTTCATTGCCAAAGTTGATATGTGCACTGTGATATGTACACTTTCCTAAGAATTGCCCACTGAAATAGCAATATGACGTTCGGTCATTCGCCGGGACGTCATCACCATATCGTGAGTTCTCTAGATATTTTCTGGTGTTGCAGACGGCACAGGCCTGTCAGGACGGGGGTTGTCCTCAAGGCTCTCCCTGCTGCACACACCTCTTCATTGTGACATCCTTTGTCGGACGTCATTCAGCCGTCTTTCAATCTCGTCCCACAGGTGCTCAATAGGATTTAAATCGGGACGAGGGGCAGGCCACTGCATGGTTCTGATGTCATTCTGCTGGAGGAAGTCTTTTGCTGCTCTCGCAGTGTGGGCACGGGCGTTATCATGCTGAAGCTCGTGGTTGCGGCTACGCGCCAAATGAGGTATGGCGTGTAGACTCAAGACTTGATCAATGTACCGAGCTGCCGTGACACCATTACCTCTCCCTGGACCGATGATCTAGAAGACCACAGAGCCGACCCTCTGTGCAAGACCAATTCCACCCCATACCATGATGCTCAGACCACCCCACGAGTCACTCTCAACAACACAAGCATCCGAATAACGCTCCCCACGGCGTCGCCAGACTCTCTGCCACCTGCGGTTGAGATACAGTAACAGCTCACGTCTGAGAAGAGGACTCTTCTCCACTGCTGGCGGTGCCAATGCTGGTGTTGTGTTGCCCACTGAAGACGGTCCCGCCGACGAATGGGTCCTCGGTGTGGCCTGTGACAGTGGAGGTGTCTGCTCGTCAATCGTCGACGCACGGTGTCCGCACTTATGTGTCGCTGGTGTGTCCCCATGGTCTGTCGAGCAGTTTCCGCAGCAGTAACAAACCGATCTTGAAGATACTGTCGCACAATCTGACGATCCTGACGTAAGATGGTGACCCTTGGTTTTCCACTACGTTGTCGGTCATCTGTAGTGTTGGTCGTCTGGTACCGTTGCTGAAGTCTGAAAATGGTCCTTACGGGGACTTGAAATGCATTGGCTACTTGTCGGGCGGTTTGTCCAGCTTGCAATCGTCCAAGGGCGGATTTCTTGTCAATCTTGGCATGTGGTAGCAATTCAATAACGAATGAATGTTATCCCATCTGTGTGGATCTTGGTGGAAATGTGGGAAAGCATGTGCATTTCAATTTGCACGGAACTCACGTGCATCGCGTTACCATGGACGTTGCCGTGATGCGTTTCGGCAATCGGTTTAATTGTCATCTGCTTTGTTTTTTTATCATCAAATTTCATTTTTCCGGACAAGGTAATGTTAAATTTTAGAAACTTTGACAAAAATTACCGAGATATGTAAATGACAACTTTTCATGCAATGTTACTAGGGATGACGTTTCTTTTGCGGTTCAGTATACTTGATCACTGAACGAAGTCACATACCACTGCTTATTTTACTGACTTGTCACAGCGAAACAATTAGCTCATTTTTTTTTATCTCTGTGTAATATCAACAATAACATATTTCACTATAACAATTATTTCTATAACTCATTAGAGGCTCAGAACGTATCAGTCAACCCTTGTGTGGTTTTAAGTCCATCCACTAGTTTTCAGATACAAAGCCAAAGCAAAGTAAAAAATAAATAAATACAAAAACAGCACGATAGTTCATTAAAATTTACAATAACTTATCCTTTGATGTCCAAAGCTGAAGGAGAAACCTTTAGATGAAGCACGTGTGATTGTTAACGGTCTTCCGGGCGGATTTTGCATCGTCCTTTTTAGTTATTCTCAGTAGGACAGTCTGAACATATCGGTAGTGCGAAACGAGTTCTTACTTTTTTTCAACATGTGAAAAAACGGCCCTAGATCACTCCTCAACAGGATTCACCTACCACACGAAGTGATTGAGAAATGTCAAGCAGAGACGATGCCTTGGTATTTTTTGTCGTACGGAGACACGCAAAACCGCCCATCTTGCATTTGGGACAGCCATACTTAACACATGCAAACCTCCGTCTCCTTTAATGCATGTAAATCATGAAGTATGTGGTACATAGAAATTAGCCGAGATTGTTTTCGTGTAATAAATATCCTATATCAGGAATTTTGCGAGCATGGTATGCACATATTTTGTGTTTCCAATATATGATCTTTATGATATGAAAATACACGAGGATCATAATTGCTCTATCATAATATGTCTCTTAACATAATCGAAGTTTAGGACAATTTTTTTCATACACTTATGTAACTTTATACAAGGCGTAGAAATATAACGCTACAGTGAACCGCCCAGTTTATGATATAGTGCCAAACATTTTGTAGCCATGTTTGTTTATATAAATACTCAAACATCCAGAAAACTCTATCTTAATATCATACAAACGTTTGTAAATGTTTCTTTGCAAGTAGGTATCGCATCGATTCCCACAGGTTGTTACAATCAGCTCCTACCTGATTACCTCATTTGCATATATTACCATTTTTTATCATAATTTTGTACATTATAGGATAACATAGTGCTACATAGGGAAAACTACGGCTACGACCTTCTTATGTTAAACTGTGAGAGTTAGTAAGATTAACTTAGAGATAAATATACATGTTCGAAAGGCCTGTGAGCATGACGTCAGTAAACCGAGCCGTGGAAACAAGCAGGTGCTGTAATTCATATCAGTAACAGTTTGTGAGAGTTTGTAACGGGTTTCGGTAACTAACCAGGACACTGTTATGAATGATCGTCACACTATGGCCATGTCTTACGTACGTAATGTCATGATTCAACCAGTACTGTTGGCCTCAAGGTGTTACCTTCCGGTGTTTCATCGTACGCTGAAGGTGTGGTTCGTGTACCGTGCTGGCAACTGGTAAACAGCTTATTAACAGATATCGTTTTCTATAGGTATACGTGATATAGCGTAATAGGTGTTTCGCACTTCTTAACAGGAGCAGGTGACCGTAACATGTTTGGATTTATTCTCAAATTTCAAATGGAACAAAATTTTGATAAATTGGAAATTGTATCCTGCTACTCTAACTCAAGGGCCTAGTATCCGTTTTCGCGCAATCTGGTCTATTCTAATTAAAGATCGGTAGAAACACATCCATCCGCGCATGTCTGAAACAGTTGATTCCGGACACTTTGAATGTCATTGTAGAAGGTGAAGTATCAATGACAAAGTGCTGATTAATGAATATGAAATACTGTATTTTTTCAAAGCGACATTTCGGCAGTATGGTACTGGAGCTAGTATCTTTAACAAGCAAGTGATGTGACCGAACGTTACACAACTTGCTTGATAAAGGCACCATCACCTGAACCGAAACGTCACACTGAAAAAATAATGCGCTTGAAATAAAAAAAGCCAATAAATACAACTAACAAAGCAGGTTATAACATTTTCTTTGTTTGTTTGTTGTTTAACGCCGCACCTTAAATAATTGAGTCTGAATTGGGATACGATGACATGCATCAACCAAGTCAGCGAGCCTGAACACCCGATCCCGTTAGTCGCCTCTTACGGCAAGCATAGTCACCTACGGCAGGCATGGGTTGCTGAAGACCTATTCTACCCCGTATCTTCGCGGGTCCGCAGTTAATAACAAATTACCTGCCATTAGATACTAAGTTGTTATACCCAAGCAGTTGAACCCCGCTTTATTGTTGATGTGAGCTAGTTACAGATAGACAGGCGCAGTTCTGTTTGTATTGTAGGCCATGTGATCCATCACTGAGAAAAGGGTCTAGCGAATTCAACTAACTTAAGTAGTAACAGCAGTCAGAAGGTTAGTAAACTGAGAATTTACTATCCTGCTTCGTAGATTGCACGCGACAGCGGTGGAGAGAAGGTGTATCATATTTTAGTTTCGGCATCCAGACCACGTGACATTCTTCACTTCCACCTTGGTCAGTGTGACGCTCGCCATTTTGAGGAAACAAGGAGATGAGTTTGAGTCAGACTGTTAGCTATGTGTTGGCTTGATAACGTTGTTGCTGTTATTTGTTCATGACTTTATTGCATGTACTCAGTGAGAAAGGAAGTAAGTCGACATGGAAGAAACTTTATCAAATTGACAACTGAATATTTTCTTACTAATATTAATAACTTATGAAATCTGAAATGTGTTTTATGTTATTCGTTGTACGAACGTGTGATTTGGTACCTTTTCGTTCAAAGAAACGAGTAGAGAGAAATGTATTGTATCTTATCTTGATCTTATACTTCTTCATGTCCCATGTCTTGAGAGATCCAGTTATGTCCTGAACCATGTTTACAAAAAACAAGTTTTTGATGTAATGTGCGCAAGTAGATCGCCTCCTGTCACAAAAGTGATAAAATTATGTGTAGAACGAACAGGTTAAAAATGTTGTGAATTCGATCGATAAACATCGAGTATTGTCTAAACCAGTAATCTTCCTCCATCACCGGATGTTGACTGACTCAGATGAGCAACTTGTTCGGAAAAAGTTAACTTGTACCTTCGTGTATTGATTTGTTTTTAATTATGACCTCATCAGCATCCATGATTCTTGAAAACATTACAGAGGTATCTGAACAATGGGAATCCAATGCATCCTCATTCAAAGTAAATGGGGATCGTTTTTTTTGTTGTTGTTGTTGTTGTTGGTTAACGCCGCACTCAGCATTATTCCAGCTATATGATGGCGGTCTGTAAATAATTGAGTCTGGACCAGACAATCCAGTGATTAATATCATGAGAATCGATCCACGCAATTGGGATCGATGACATGCATCAACCAAGTCAGCGAGCCTCTCCGCTCGATCCCGTTAGTCGCCTGTTACAGCTAGCATGGGTTACCGAAGACCAGTTCTACCCCGGATCTTCACGGGTCAAAATGGGGATCGGGTGGGTATTGAGTCTGGTGTGGCATTGTTCACGCCGTAAACTTTTTTTGTAGGCCACCGTGGTGTAGCTGGAGTGCTGTGTAACACAATCATTCACTCCCAAACCGTGGGACAGCCGTTGTCGTCTTTCTACAAAATTGCCATATTTCGTTTACTATACGTTTCATATTAAACAGCAATATCATTTCGAATATACATTTATATCTGCGATGATGTGTAGTTTCGAGCCGCGTTATGCAGTTTGAAATCGATAATTTTTCACTACTCCGAGAATGAACTGAACAACTTGTCCCCATGGTAGAACCGACATTACAACGTGTACACTTCCTCCCCGAATATGTATGAATGTATGGCATAGGCGAGACATTCAAGCTTGAGTTGTTCACTTTATATGATGTTAATGAACAAACGGCATGGATAATATGTTTCGCTAAAGCGGTGTCATTTGTCATGTAGTTTTGTAAAACGACACCAACGACGTTGAAACCAGTGCAGATGTTCGCTTCGAAATATCTTCGGTGGTAGAGTGACACTCACGCGCCATGACTGTGAGGCGACCGTACTAATCACCAACACCATCTGATGCCATACTCGCGTAATTTTTTTTTTTAAATTCTCAAATTATGTGTGTATTCATCTGGATTAAATTGTAAAACACAATTAGATTTGTCCCGAATTCCTGGCTTTTTTACCCCAAGGGGCTCACTTGTGATAATACTGCACATGAAATTACGTATCTACCTATCAGCAGAATGTCTTCGGCTATCTTGTGAGCTTTGATTGATGTTTTCTTTGAAATGTAAATCCTTGCGTAGTGTACTTTCTGTAAATGCCACGTCAAGAGGATTAAAAATACAGTGTTCAAATTCCTCTCACATGCAGACTACGCTGTTCACGTAATCGTTTCAAATATATATGTGCATCTCTCATTGCATATGAGAGCAGTGTGCTTGCATCAAGACGTAATGAACACCCGATCTCGCATGTGCAGGCTACATGTATGTGAACAAAGGTAAATGTGTCAGACATGTATAAACAATCTGAGCTAAAAATAATAGAGATCTGTGAAACTGCCTCATTTGTTTCAAATTTAGATCTTTTCATAGAAATTCAGAGTGACACAAGGCACTCCTAAAGGCCATATGACAAGAGGGATGACTTCAAATTTCAAGGGGGCAGTCGGGTAGCCTAGTGGTTAAAGCGTTCGCTCGTCACGCCGAAGACCCGGGTTCGATACCCGACATGGGTACAATGTGTGAAGCCCATTTCTGGTGTCCCCCCGCCGTGATATTGCTGGAATATTGCTAAAAGCGGAGTAAAACCATACTCACTCACTCAAACTTCAAATTGTCACCTTTCCGTTTATGTCGAGCAACTTTAATCTTTGGTGTCAACATTTCACAACTTTTGAAGTACAATGGAGCTTGCCCTTTCTGCGAAGAGTTCGAAATGCGTCATACGACCATTGCTCAAAAGTTGTTTCATCAGGGTTACAATAGCCATGGCCTCAGCAAAGCTTTCAGAGGTTTTGAGACAGACAAGTGGAGGACCCATTTCGACGCATTAGTGACAACTAAAATGATGTCGGATGCAATTCCCTACTTTAACTTCTGTTATGTACCGTATGTTCCCGTGTTCTTTTGAAGTGAACGACTGACTTGCCTTTGCACTGCCACCAGCGGGGCAGGATATGTTCACATTTTCGCGAACACCTGGTATATGATAGTGCTTATGATAAAATACGAACCGTACAATTTACGTAGCAGAGACTTCTCATGAACATTGAAGGTTTTGGTCGCTGTTATTCCAATGGCAAATAAAGTAAGCCCTTTCTTACCGTTGTGCATATACTGTCCATCATAACCTATGAATGCTGTTTTACGACACAGTCAACACTTATTCACCTATATCTCGCCGACTTGTATATATAATCGAGTTCGGACCAGACAAACCAGTGATTGAAATCATGAGAGTTTAGCCTCGCAATTGTGGCACGATGACACACAAATCATAACAACCAACCGATCCTCATTTTAGCCAGTTCTTAAAACAATCACGGGATAGTGGGGACGTACTTTATCCGGAATAGATTATATCAGAATGGCAATAATATCATTATAATTTCATTATTAATCACCATGTCGTAATTGTGTATGTATAATGTTTATATATTATGTAAGTTTTCTTCATAATTTCATTGTACTAGGTGCAAGAAGCGACATGCTGAGGATGGCAAGAGTTCAGTTTCGTCTTAACGAAAACAAATTCTAATTAGTTGACGCGAATGAAATCGTACATTCAGTTAAGAGATCTACCGAGGCACCATGAAAATCCTTTGTAAGTAATATGTTGAAATATGCTCTACCTGACGTGGATAACGTACCTGACAGCGATGTATCTCATTTCTTAAGAATGAAAAACTACTTGAAGCAAAGATGATTTATAAGGGATTGAGAAGCTTACCATGACACAAGACAATTTATAAGAATTTGCAAAATGTCTCGCGACCAGTCCAATAACCTTGTAGGCGTTGGTATCTCCCGAACTCTTCTTAAGAAAACAGATTTATTTTATGTAAAGTCACGATCGGGGCGCCGTTGTGTTCCTATTTTGACACAATCCTGGATTTGTTGTGAACTACATTTCAATTAGTACTGGTGATGGAATAGGTAAGAAATACTCCACCACAAAGGCACGAGGCAGATGAAGAAGATGCTCCTGAACAGGTAGAGGAAAATAAGAAGTATCCGGTCAGCAGCAGGACCACTGTTTAAAACTACGTGGGTTTGCATTGTATAGACTTGATCTAATCGAGCATTTCATTACCATTATGGAAAAGAAAGACGTTCTATTTCTCGTGTTTGGTTTCTGATGATTTGGTGTTGACAGAGAGGATGAAGGTCTACATGTTGAAGTCTCGAAGTGACATCTTGCCTATGTAAGAATTTATGACGGGTTATTGAAAATATCAACACCAACTAAACAACGCCATGAACTCCAACTATTGGGTCATCAGTGGCACCGGAAAATACCACATGTATTCCTAGTACTAAAACTACCAGCCACATCAGCTCTGTCGGCAACAACAACAACGTCCTCACCCCAACTCCCCTCCCAAATTCCGCCACACATACCCACCGCCAGGAACACCAATATTTCCATTACCACCTACAATCCATCGACAAGAACCACCACCAACAGTAATGTTGCCACATAACGGCAGCTGTCATTGAAGGTATGGTAAACTAACATGCTCGCCCCCTGTAACATGAGCCCGCCACAATGACCGTAACAGCTCCCACCGAGACCGCAAGCTTAACCTAAACCACAGCCGAAAAGATAAAACTGCAGGCCCAGACACAGTCACAATCACATATACAGGTACATCCACCACCACTGAGACACAGAAACAAAATATTTAGTTAATTCAGAATATGACCTACTTGAGATGGCATTTATTTCTACTTTCGTCAAATTAATTTTATGTACAGTAGTGTGTCTTAACGACACTCAGTGAGTGAGTGAGGGACAGGTTTTACGTTTCAGCAAAATTTCATAAATATGACAACGGGAACACCAGAAATGGCGTCACACATTGTAATCGCAAATACACACCTGAGTAGATTTGCATATGGTACAAAGTTGCACTTAGTTGGACAAGGTGCAATTTTTTTAAACCATTTGCAATTTTACACCAGGACTATTTCTTACCATTTAAACGCTAGGAGATTTGCTCATATGTGGTTTTCTTCAGAAGATTATTAATCATTGCCTCACAAACATTGTGAACACATTTCAAAAAACATTACTTACAACAAATATATATCCAACAGTTCTGTATGCAGATGCAGGGTATGGCAACTTGGACTGTAGTCTCCTGAAGCTTTAAGTTGCCTTCTTGCTCTGAATGTAATAACTCCAAGGTAGGCTTGGTCATACGGAGGTTCTCTTACCAGCATCGGTGAATGTTCCCAAGTCTACACGATCCAACAAATCTGATCTCCCCTCATTTTTCCAGATATTGCTCTCCCTATTAGTCCACATTCGAGGCCAAAACAGAGTGTACAAAGAAACGTTCTTCCACGTCGCCACCTGGAAAAAGTGCAGTCCTTCCATCATAAAATTGTCTTTGCAACTGAATTCACACACGATTTGGCACTGATAGTTTCGTGTCATGTGAACACTTATCAATTTTACTCATCTTAACAATAATATACATCTGTAAAAAATGCATGCGTGTTTTTATTCCTGCTAACTCTAAACGCAATCGCTCAAAGTTAGGCTTAGTCATACTGAAATACAGATCAGCCACATCCAGTCAAATACGTACACAAGAATAGATACAGTCACAACCACAGAAACACACAGAAACGCATACAGAAACGCACACAGATACACACAGAAAAACTCACAGAAACACACAGAGAAACGCACATAGAAACACACACAGAAACGCTCACAGAAACAAATACAGAAACAAACACAGAAACACACACAGAAATAAACACAGAAACATACAGTTACACCTACTGAAACAGAAACAGCAACAGCTTTACAACTACCATAGTCGCAGTCACAAATTGGCAGAAACAGTCATGATCATAGCGACTTTCACAATGGACACAGACACACCCACAACTGCCGGAATCACCAACACAACCACAACCACAGACACACCCACAACTGCCGGAATCACCAACACAACCACAACCACAGACACATCCACAACTGCCGGAATCACCAACACAACCACAACCACAGACACATCCACAACTGCCGGAATCACCAACACAACCACAACCACAGACACATCCACAACTGCCGGAATCACCAACACAACCACAACCACAGACACATCCACAACTGCAGGAATCACCAATACAACCACAACCACAGACACATCCACAACTGCCGGAATCACCAACACAACCACAACCACAGACACACCCACAACTGCCGGAATCACCAACACAACCACAACCACAGACACATCCACAACTGCCGGAATCACCAACACAACCACAACCACAGACACATCCACAACTGCCGGAATCACCAACACAACCACAACCACAGACACATCCACAACTGCCGGAATCACCAACACAACCACAACCACAGACACATCCACAACTGCCGGAATCACCAACACAACCACAACCACAGACACATCCACAACTGCAGGAATCACCAACACAACCACAACCACAACCACAGACACATCCACAACTGCCGGAATCACCAACACAACCACAACCACAACCACAACCACAGACACAACCACAGACACAACCGCAACCACAGACACAACTACAATTGCAAACTCAGCCGGAATCACTAACACTACCACAACCACTTCTGCAACCACAGACACAACCATAGCTGCTGCACCATGAACAATTCAAAGCATCATGTAAAATAAGTCCGCATCTGCTGTTCATGGTGAGGAATGAATGTGCAGACTAATGCGACGGTATTTAAAATTTCTTATCTAAATGTCATTCTTCCCGAATTCTGCCTGCGCAATCCAAAGCTTGAAGTGAAGAATATTACTGACATGCTGAAGCCACAGACCAGAATATCTTAGCGCATCGGACAGATATAAAGCTATCGACACACTTTAACACTCTGCTTGTCAAATTTATAGAAAAAAATACAAGTTAATTAAAGAATCAACATTCAAGCACGGGTGGCATATGTTCAATCAATGATCCCGTGGTAACACTACATCCACGAAGACATGTCGAATGAAATCGTATAGGTCTTGTGTCACATCGCTTGAAATTTCGTACTTCTCCTTGTTTGTTATTCATCTTCTCTGCGCACAGTGTCTCGGTTTTTTTCCTTATAGCGAGAGTGAGGATTGAAGGTATTAAACTTGTACACATAAGAATCCGTTTGTTTAAAATGTAATCTCTTCTGTAGCCGGAGAACAGCTGAAGAATTAGTCATGTCAGACTAGGTAACTGTCTGTGTTATGCATAATGAGCAGATTTAGAGTGAGTATGGTTTTACGCCGCTTTTAGCAATATTCAGAAATATCACCAGAAATGAGCTTCACACATTGTACCCGTGTTGGGATCGAATCCGGGTATTCGGCATGACAAGCGAACGTTTTAACCACAAGAGAAGTATTAGAAACCCAATAAAAGGTGGTGTCGAATACTTTTAAAGTACAGTGTTATACGTTTTATGTGCATTTCTCTAACTGCAATGAAGCGTTATCGGACAAAATGGTTTTGTTAATTAAGAATATGACCTACTTGAGATGACGTCTGTTTTTGCTTTCGTCTAATTCACATAGTTTTGAGTAGAGTAGTGTCCCAAAACACACTTAGTGAGCGAGTTGATGAATGAGTGAGTGACAGGCTTTACGCCGCGTTTAGCAATATTCCATCAATATGACAACGCTGAATACCAGAATGGCTTCACACATTGTAAACGCAAATTATCACCGGAGTAGATAGGCATATGGTAAAAAGTTGCATTTAGTTGGACTAGGCGCAACATCATTATATCAATTTGCAATTTTACACCAGGACTATTTCATACCATGTAAACGCTAGGAAATTTGCTCATGTGTGATTTTGAGTTGGATGATGCTCTTTGAAATCTTGATAGAAAGATGTGCTCGATTGTACCTAAAACGTTGTAAAAAATCAAGGTCTGGAGCTTCTGAAATATTCCTCGACATGAAGGGAAAGTTTACCATTGGAAAGTTGAAGTCATCCCTCTTGTCATACAGTCTTGTTGACAATGTTTTGTCACTTTGGATCTTTATGCTTAGAACTAAATATGAAACAGATGAAGCGGTCTCACTCGCCTCCTATATTTCTAGTTCAGGTGGGTAAATTAGTTGAAGGGAAATGGCTATTTGATGGTTATTGAACCACCCTAAATTTTACGTAGATGTAATCAATGAAGAAGTCCAACATTTCACATATTGTTTTCTCAGTAAACGTCAGATGGCATTTCCTTTCCTTTTTAACAAATTGACTTGAACCTCTGAAGATTTTTTACTGTAACTCTGGCCACCGCGGTTTGTTACAAAAGCCCCATGAATTAAGGCATGAATTGTTTCCTTAAGTTTGTAATGTTGGATAGTAGTGAACAAAGTTGAAAAACAAATGTGTTGACAGAATTGAACCTGGTTCTGAGATTGTAAAAAGTCAAGTAAATCCTTTTGTTTTTGAGAATCCGAATGGTACTAATACTTCTTGTCTCAAATACTCTGAATATAAGGAAAGTCCTTCCTTGATTGTATTAAGGATTAAGGTTAATCTTTAAGATTTGGTGGCACATTTGCTGGACCAAGCAATATATCTCTCTTTGTACGGATTTTTACAGAGCTTTGGAATCCAGTACAAAAGAGAAATGTCTTCAGGTTTTAGAGACATGTATCACTTAAGGCATTCCTCGCGCATTTAGCTGACACGCCATTAAACCCCATTTACCCATTCAAATTGTATCACAGTACATGGAGACGTTAAAGGATAGCCTCTTAAGCACCTCAACGTTGTCTACGAGATTTGGTTCAAACCCAACGTGCCCAGTAGGACCCTTAACCGTCCTCGTGGGCTTAAAACGTAAAAAAACGACAGAACCACTTCCATAATAATAAAAAATTTCCACTGTATGATTCCGACAAACTCATAAGCCTGTGTTTATGAATCAGTATCAAATGGTGATGATACCGGGAGTTCGAGAAAAGGACAGCGTTTCCGGCCCCACTTGTGGCATCCGTCACAAACGCACGCAAAGACAAGTCAATTGTTCACCTGAACAAAATATTGGAACACATGGTACAAGTCAAAATAGGGAATTGCATCGGACACCATTTTGTTCACCGATGCATCAAATTTGAATCTATCCTCAACGTGTCTACCATAAAACGTTTTCTATGCTTTTGTTAATAAATTACTAAAGCCATGGATGATGTGACCCTAATCAAACAACTTTTTGGCCGGAGACTTATGACGATCTTTGAAATCTTCGTAGAAAGAGCATACTTGAGTGTACCTCGAAAGTTGTTAAATGTAGACACCAAAGGCTGGAGCTGCTGGACATAAAATGAAAGACTTGAAAACTGAAGTCATCCCACTGGTCTTATGGATAGCTTCTTGTCACTTTGAATTTTTAAGAATAGATCTAAATCTGAAACAGATGTGAATGTTTGACTGGGCCCTTTTTATTCTAGCTCAGATTGGTAAATCAGTTGAAGGCAATAGGCTATTGGCCATTATTGTAATCAGTGGGTCGAAACCACTGTGATATGACTAAATACTGTTGAAGAGGTGACACTTTAAACATTACATTCCTCGTCGTGTGGAGCCAATGCTTAAACGAATGCTTAAACCGCTGAGTACATATCGCCCTTTCTAAGTTATTTTTCTTCACAACACAAAAACACACGTGGTACCGTGATGCGACATTCACGGGCATTTTCATCTGAACACAACGTTGAAACACGTGTATGACGAATATAACACACACACTATTCTATGTCTACGACATAGTGTAATGTTACCATAATAACACACGCATAATAAGGGAAACGTTCTACTCTTGTAATTGTGTCTGCAGAGCAAAGATGGTAAATGATTATACTGTTCCATGTAACGAATGAGTGTTGTTCGTGAATCGTGTCCATAAACGCCCTGCGCGAAACAAGCCGTTTTCCGTCGAGGTAGGCTGACAGAGCTAGAAGTGCTCCCACGAGATTGCAGGTGATAAATAGGAATATTTTATTCAGTTTTGTGGTTTTCAAGCTAATTATGAATTCTTTAACTGTACATTACGTTATGGTGACACAGGACAAGGAAAACAGTGCAAAGGAAATTTTATTAGATATAATTTATACTTTTCTTATTTTGATTTTTCTTGTATTTATTGTGATGGTTATTTAGGTGAATGTATATTTTTGTTGAATTCTTTGTCTGAAATGCGGAGATCACCATGAATCTAATGAATGTGTTCCACTTGGACTGAATCCAGCCTGATGTCATTTTGTAATTTATTGATCGTTTTATAAAGTAAAATAAGATGTCCAGATCAGTTTGGATTGCAATTCGTTCTATTTTTTAATTTAATTTTCTGGGATGCAACAGCAATTATTCTTGCCTTCATAATACGATAAAAGCAGATTTAAATAAAATGCAAGTTATCTTCGTATACATCGCAGATTTCAGTTTATGTACTTTTTAGTCTCGAAGAGCGGTCAACAGTGAACTGTTAACATTGATAGCACTTCAATATCAGTGATATAATGAGACAATTCAAGATTGGTCATATATGTTTTGTATATTTATTCAAGTTATTTTACGTTTCAGTAACAAATCTGAAACTATAAAATGTAAATGTTGTTTTTCATTTTTAGCTATAGCTGTCTTATGGTTAAAAACCTTCACTCTTTACGTCGAAGACCTAGGTGCGTTCCAAACATGAAAACTAAATTAAATCATCTGTATACCCGCAGTGATATATCCGGGATGTGTAATAAATCTATCATATATATCACTCACCTGATCGATACTTCTGTATGGGGTACAGGTGCCCCAGTCCTCTAGGGCGCTGCGATTCGCTGTGCATAGTTGCGTCCCTTGGGCACACCAGAAACCTATGTTCGTGGGTTCGAGTACCGGTTTCCCCCGATCATGTTTCTAGGCCTGTCCCCACCATACCTCGTTGGTTTCACCGAATAGTAAACGTCTGAGACCTGCATCACTTGGTGCTTTCCTCCCACATTAAGCTGACACGCCGTGATATAACTGGAAAACTGTTAAAAGCGGCGTTAATCCAAACTCATTCACTCACTCACTCACTCACCATACTTCTGTAAAATAGTATATTAATTGATAGGTGAATCTTTACAGAATGCAGTGACGTCCTGGATGACGTAATTTGTTGCCATAACAACACGCAATCGAGTTGGGAAATATTAGAGAGAGGTTCATGAAAACAGTTATTTTCTTTTAATTATAGCTGAAATATAGTGTAAGACGAACACAATCAACAATGATTTGACAAATGTGATTTTGTTCTTTGTGCAAAAACATGGGGGTCCTGCAAATGTGCAATTGTGCAACTACAAACTACTTTCTCCCTCCTCCCCCCCCCCCCCCTCCCCTCCCCATTGAGAAGTTGAGAGCTCCGTTTAATCCAGGTCTAGACATCGTAGTTAGCTCCCTGCTTGAAACAGAGACTGTCTCTTATTTATTCTAGAAAAACAGTATTGTTCGATTCAAGTAGATAATAAAACAGTTAGGAGATCAGTGAAGTGTTCAAGATTGATTCCAAGATATATTCGATTACATTTTGGGTACGACTTAGCCACACTCGTTATCTTAGATGAACAATGATTCGGTGACGAGCGAGACGAGCGACGGTACACTAACGGGATAGATGTTAAGTTTTGCCGCCGAAATGAAACCATTTTTTGATGCGTCAGAGCCTTCATGTTTAACTAAAATGGGCCAAATTAAGATATTTACCAGTTCGTTAAATCTCCATCATCATTATCATCATCATCGCATACATACATTCAGTTAGACTAACATTAAGTCTCTGAAATCTTATATTACACAATATCCTTCTTGACTCTAAAAATTTAAAAAAATCCCTGTGCTGATTTCATGCTGTGGAATAGAGCTAGCTTGAACTGGCTAGACTTGCATTTGTATGCATTTCTAGATTATTATTTTTTCATGAAAAAAATATATTCCACGGTCATGGTGCAGGACTAACATTCAGTATGCATACTACGAAATCTATGAAATTATTATCAATACACAATACGTGATTAAATGACGGCCTCTCATTGGACAAGTGCTATTTGCAGAGCTTTAACATTATCAACTGTACGAATATGGACACTTATCTGTTCTGTCTTTATGGGAGTACTTAATAACGGTTGTCTAAAATAATATAGTTTCCTTTTCAGTATTGTATTGGCCGTGAAATCTTAAAACTTGTAATTGAACTCGTAGCTATATAGGGAATCGAACCAGTGTCTGCGGCGTGACGAGCGACTGATTGATCCACTAGCTTACCTCACTGACCTTTTGTTACATAGCATTACACCTTCATTTTGAAATGTTTGTTTTTATGTGATAATCTGGAATCTGTTCCGTGTTGCTTAAGGTGACAACTGTCACTTTCAACCGACATGAGTCAATTACAATTCTGATTAAAACACAACCCAAGGCAAACGAACAAACCCCATCCATCAAGATGCATTAAATAACATAAATATTAATCAGCAGTATTGATAATCCTGACCCGAAACTCGATCCTAAATGATTCTATCTCTAAGAAAGAAGACCTCTGGATAGGGATTTTTGCCCATTGTAAGAGACCCCTATCATGTTCCTCGGTGTAAAAAATACCAGACTCCATGACAATCCGACCCTTTGTCCAAAGCTCTCGGCTTTCAATCCAAGTGATGTCATTGCATTGTCCATACACGTATCAGGTGTACGGAGCTCTGGAGATGAGCCCTGTTTGAACTCTATACTCATTATATCGCACCATTACCAACATAAAGAAGTGTAATCGCTTTTCAAGTCATGGCGGTCGCAGGACTTCCGCCCAGCTCCAGAGGTCAAGGGGGCAGAAGGACCTCTTTCCGGCACAAGATTTTGGCCATTTAGATATTCCCCAGTGGAACAGAGGCCCGGGTAGGGCATGGCGCGTTTCAACGAACCCACGTATCGATCCCCCCACACAAGGCTAATGAGAGCGCGCCGGCATTGAGCGCCACAAGCTGGTAACCAGCTTCTCTGGTCGTCTGCTCGCGCCGGAGTTGTTACCATTAGCAGCTGTTTTTGACACTGTTCACACGCGCTGTTTTGTCTCGAGGTCACGTGGGTTGAACCATTATTTGCCATGGAGCCTTATTTCATCAATAGGACAGGAAAATTTTATCCGGAAAGTCATTCAGTAATTTGTAATTACTGGTGGAAATGCTGCTGAAGCTGTGTTCCACCCTGGGATGTAATTAAGACACAAGTATATGTTGTTGGTTGTCTTGCCGTTTATACCTGACATCCCCCGTAGGACTCTTGTAGGACAAGACGCATTGTAAAAAGTCAAATATAAACAAACACTAATATAATGCTGACGCAAGCACTTTTAAATCACTATATGATCATGTATATAGTTTGCAAGAACTGGAATTGGTTCATTTGATTAAGCGTAGCTGAATGTTTGTTATATTTATCATGTTTACCTTTTACGTCAGTACCGGATGATTTTCTTGGCATTATATGAAAGGGAATGAAAGCATCTAATATTATTCTCTTCGTATATAGCTTCACACATTCATGTAGGATTATTCTTGAAAATGATCGTCAGTTTGCATTTTTCATTTGCTCTCGGTATGAGTAAAGCCTTTCCTATGCTTTGGTCATTGTACCTTAAAGAATACATTAACAGCCCCACCTAAAAACGGACCGGCATTTGAAACAGTGATGCCAATAATAACAGTATTATACGCATTAGTATAAGCAGTATGACCTGCACTATAGATAATAGTCGTAGTAGTGATGCAGTAAAAGAGATAACGTGTGCAGTAGTGCCGGCAGTAACACCAATACCAGAAATGTCAAACAGCAGTGACCACTGAGGACCCGTGAAGATCCGGTGTAGAATAAGTCTTCAGCAACCAACTATTGTCCAAAAAGGCGACAATGCTTGTCGTAAGAGGCGACTAACGAGATCGGGTGGTCAGGCTCGCTAACTTGATCGATGCTGATGATGTCAATCACTGGACTGTCTGGTCCACACTCGACTATTTACAAACCGCCGTCATATAGCTGGAATGTTGGAATAATAGAGGGCGGCGTTAAACAGCAAAGAAATAAAGAAACAGTGCCAGCAGAACGCCTGCATTAGAGATAACAGACGCAGAGGAGAAGCACTACTACTAGAGTTAACAGACGCAGCAGTGCCCACAGTAACACCTGTAACAGACGCAGCAACAAACGGAAAGTGGAAACATCAGTGAATATCTGCAGTGAATCAGTATATGGTTCTTGTGTGGCACGTGGTCATTTGCGCAGCGTACAGGTAAAAAACAGGTGAAAGTAGCGTTGGTTGCGGTCAATGGATGGGTGAGCGTGTTCGGCAGCTGAGCTCCTGAAAGTTTTTAGAGTTTCGGTCCTGCACCACAGTGAAGCACAAGTGACACGTGTGATGCCTCATTGGGCAAGTGAATTTGCTCGAAATATGCCTCTGTTCACGCAGCAGTGAATTAGCTCGAAATATGCCTCTGTTCACGCAGCAGTGAATTAGCTCGAAATATTCCTCTGTTCACGCAGCAGTGAATTTGGTACCCTTACATGACATAATTATGCGAAGCAAAACATACCTATAAGGATTCTCAGTGAAATCTATTCTTGAAGGGTTTGAAAGGAAAGTGTTTTTGTTTTGTCTCATTAACATCCCCTTTGCAGCTAGTTGTCATTCATACCCATTCTTTGTGATGCAACGTTTACAGTGAGATGGCAATTGGGCTGTTAACCTTCTGGTGCCTCTTTGGAGCTGACAATGAAATTCGAGTGCACATTGACCCTGTGAGCGGGGTATCAATACGTTTTGAGCAAGGTATGGAAAAAGCGCCGTAGTAATGGACTATTATATAGAGAATTAAAAATGCAGCAAAGAGGGTTTGGGTGATCCTGGCACAGTCAGACTGGTTTGGGCTCATCATTAGCTCAGGGCCCTTGCCCCCTCTACACGCACCCCAGGCAGCGAATGAGACTTCTCCCAGGAAGCGCTGCCTAGTCAAACCCATCCAGAACTTTTCGAGGTTGATGTTATTATTATGATGTAGTAGTAGTAGTAGTAGTAGTAGTAGTAGTAGTAGTAGTAGTAGTAACATAGATCCGACTCTCGTTTCACAAGGCAATCACATCGCTAAGAGTGACGTAAGGCTATGTTAAACTGTTGGTGTTACGACAGCCGTAACGCTAAAATCGGTTGAGAAATGAGGCCCTGAACCCGTAATAATGCTGATTATGGCGTTTCAGTTGAAGGTAGCAGTAGCTAAATCATCGTCATCATCATCATCATGAACATCAACATCCCCACAGCAGCAGAAGAAGAAGGAGGAAAAGCGATAGACCATTCAGCAGTACTAGATGCAGCAGAATAACTGTAGTATGTCAGTTTGGCCTTGAAGAATGGACTCCATAATTATGACAAGCAAAACATACCTATAAGGATTCTCAGTGAAATCTATTCTTGAAGGGTTTGAAAGGAAAGTGTTTTTGTTTTGTCTCATTAACACCCCCCTTGCAGCTAGTTGTTATTCATACCCATTCTTTGTGATGCAATGTTTATGCAGAAACTATACCAATATTGTAGAGTATTAATGTATATTATTTTCTTCAACACCATCGACTACTATTATGATATCGTTGGTATTTACAAGAAGTATGCTCACTGACTTCTGATCATATAGATTATGTGGCAAGTTTGCATAATAAACACGAACTAGATAGCATACAAAATGCGGTTTACAACTAAACATTATACCTCGTTGAAGATGGTGGATGTATTGAAATTACATTTTCCTTTAAAGGTCGCATAAATGTTTGTTTTTTAATATAACTCCGTCAGTAAAAATCAATAACAAGAATAAACACTGCTCCTCAAAGGATGTAAACTAAGCGGCAAAAGAAAGTATAGGTTGGCAATTTGTAATTTTCCTAAAAACAGCGATAACTAGTGGAAAGAGGGTATTGGGAATATGAATGCCCAGGAACAGGTACCAAAAAACACCTCACCCGAACGCGCCATCTTTGACGGCGCTCGTGCGGTGACAAAAAAAATGGTGACACAGGTGTCCCGCCTATGGCATAAACTGCACGTGCATGTTAGCTGTATAAATGCATTCGTCTGCAGGGTATAACCACACGTGATGAAAGCACACACAAGAAATGCCTGACACAGGATCAGAGAAAGAGAGCCAGAAGATTTGGTTGTACAGCATTGACAGTAGCCAGGTTGATTCAACGGTAAAAGGCAGACAGGGAGGACACAGGACAGGCCTAGAACCGGACGACCCCGAGTGACAACACCACCGGAAGACGGTCAGATACGGCTCATTCACCTGCGAAACAGATTCGTAACGGCGACGGTGACGGCGACGGTGACGGCGACGGCGACGGCAGCAACAGCGTTGGGACATCCCATTAGCCAACGTACAGTACTACGACGTCTTTGTGTTGCTGGAATCCGAGCGTATCGTCCTTTCCGAGGAATGGTACTGACTGCTCAAAATCGACGCCTGAGCCTGCGATGCGCGAGGCAGGTTCGACGCTGGCAAGTGAGAAATTGGCGTCGAGTGCTGTTTACTGATGAAAGTCGGTTTAACTTGTTTCGAAATGACGGCAGAGAACGAGTTTATCGACGCAGAGGGGAACGTTTGACCCCGGCGTGTACTCCAGAGGTCCATCCATTCGGCGGGGGAGGTGTCATGGTGTTGGGTGGTATTTGTGGAGATCAGAAGACTGATTTGGTGATTATACAGGGAAACCTGAACGCTTTGCAGTACAGAGACCAAGTGTTGCAGCCAGTTGTGCTTCCGTTCTTACAAAACCAACAGCAGGGGGCATTGTTTCAACACGACAATGCCAGGCCCAATACTGCAAGACTGACTCGGAACTTTCTAAACCAGCAGAACGTTGACGTTTTGCCCTGGCCTGCCCACTCACCCGATATGAATCCTACTGAACATCTGTGGGACCATCTTGAAAGCCAGATTAGAGCATGCCATCAGCCTCCCGTCAACAGACAAGAATTACAGCAGGCCCTGAGAGACGAGTGGCAACGGATTCCAGTCCAAGTCATCAGAAGACTGAGGCAGCTGTGTCGACAATGAACTCGTAGTGTATCTGACAATTTTTTGGTGACATTTTTGAAATTGAAATTTCTTACCCCACCATTGTCTACCTTGAGCGTACATTACCTGTGATTGCACAATTTCATTCAAACTGTGATTGATCAATCACTTGTTACCCCTCCCTAGATTATATTATAATTCAAAACAAAACCTCTTCTCGTTATTTTTTTATCGATCATGGAACTCGACCTATACTTTCTTTTGCCGCCCAGTTTATATACTAAACAGGCAAATTATGAATGAGCTTCGCTGTATCCGTCTTGATGACGTCACAAATGACACAGCTGGACGGGTCCTGCTTCATAGGATCATGCCTTGTGATTATGCAGGTTTTTGTTCTGTTTCCGATTATGTTCCTATTTATGATGATCCTTATTAGTTCTAACTGGTGATTCCTGTTTCTGATTATGTTAATAGTTTTACGTGAGGTTTCGTGTTTCTGGTGATGTTAAACGTTTTTGCTGATGTTTCCAGGGTTGCTGTTTCTGGTGATGTTTCTAACGATGGTTCCTGTTTCTGGTGATGTTTCTGACGATGGTTCCTGTTTCTGGTGATGTTTCTTAAGATGGTTCCTGTTTCTGGTGATGTTTCTGACGATGGTTCCTGTTTCTGGTGATGTTTATGGCGATGGGTCCTGTTTCTAGTGATGTTTCTGACGATGGTTCCTGTTTCTGGTGATGTTTCTGACGATGGTTCCTGTTTCTGGTGATGTTTATGGCGATGTTTCCTTATTATAATGACGTTTTCTGCTTCTTATGGTTAATTTCTGTTCATGACGATATTCCTCTGCTTCTGATAATGTTCCAGCTTCTTGTGTTTATTACGATCTTGTCTGTTTCTGGTCATGTGTATGACGATGTCTCTGATATACAATGTTTCTGAGGGCGGCGAGGTTAGCTGGTGGTTAAAGCTCGTCACGCCGAAGACCCCACATGTGTCCACTGTATGAAGCCCATTCCTGTCGCTCCCGTCGTGATATTGCCAAAATAGTGATAAAGGCGGCGTAAAATCATACTCATTCACTCATGTTTCTGATAGTGGTTGATATTATAAGTTGTAGCGGGATCACGAGGGCTACATAGGTGTTTATGCGTCTCGCGTTAGGTTTTATACCATGAGGTATTGCCTCACTGACAAGTTTTTATAAGACATTGTAAATGAATTAAAACAAATTCAAAATTGATAGCAACAATATTTGATTTGGTTTGTGTGTTAATCTGGTGTGAGCGATTGTCATCCAATCAGCCACAGGTTTCTCTAATCCAGATTCGAAATAGCTTGACTTTACTAGGAACAGGTTGGGTCACCTGATGATCAAAACGTCTGGCCATATATTCCTTAAGATCCGGACAAAAATAGTGCTAAAAAACTGCGAATACCTCTATGTATGTGTCTCTCCCTTTTCTTTTTTTTTCTCTCTCTCTCACACACACTCTTTCAGATAAAGCAGTAGTGTTGAGTCTGATCTTATAATGTTCGTGATTATATTATTAAAACACCATATGATCCTTGAAATGTACGACCCCCTTATGCCACAATTCCCCGGATATATTCATAAATGCAGAAGCATAAGACAGATGTCGTGTCTGTAAATGTCATTGCCCTCGATACGTTCGGAAAACTAAAACCGAATGTTAATCGGATAGGTTTGTGCTTTCAGTAGAACACATACACAAACAAACACATTGTATGAATTCTTGGCCTTTTGGAACATAAATCACACAGGGTCATGAAAGGTTGAAAATCTTAAAATTCAGTTCAAGAACAAAAACAACACTTCATTAAATGCCATCGAGACAAAAGATACTTTTTCATCAGACACTCGAAAACCTAAATGGTTGAGAATAATGTGAAACCACTGTGCTGTGCAATGGCCATAGTAAGGTTAAACGTTGCACGGGTCTCGGATTAAACCATTATTGTGCCATTTATCGACTCCTCTTCAAGCCTGGTACACGATATATGGTTGTCGTTAGAGCAATATAGGCCCGCATTACGTCTCTCGTAACAGATGCTTCATCTTACATCAAGAATGATCTTAATTACAAAGCGTCGTGGTGGTATCGTTGATTTAACTTAAAATAGTTTGGGCTTACATTGCAAAAAGGTACAGCAAAATGTATGTGATGTTTCTTGATCAGAAAAATATTGTTTAAGGTGTAGGTAGCTGAGTGACACTTGAGGCGCCGTTGTTCACTGTAAAGAATCTCGGGACTTTGTTGTGTCGGGATCCGCTGATCTATGATTCGAATTCTTCTCAGCCACATAACATTCCTCAAAGGTTTTAAACGTGAAGCAAACGCGCCGTTTTATCACTGACGTAATTTTCAAGGCATCGTTAAACTCAATCACTCAATAACTCCCCCACTCCCCAACTCCAACATTCACCAACTCACCCACTCACTCACCCATGCCCCCACGCACACACGCACACACGCACACACGCACACACGCACTCCCTTGGTTTTCAGTACCAATAGTCTTCAGCAACATATGCTTGTCGTAAGAGGCGACTAACAGGATCGGGTGGTCAGGCTTGCTGATATGGTTGATGCATGTCAAACAAAATATTTATCATGAGGTGACCATGGTGTCCCCTTTGATGTCTGTAAGAAAGTAAGTGTTTCTCTCACCGTAGCCAACATTACATCTGCTTTACGGAGCCCATTGTACCCTACTTTTGTAACCCCGTCGGATACCAAATAACACCGGATTTTAGGACAAGTAACCCCTTCTGTCCCAGAGAATAATTCCTCGCTCTAGACATTACACAAACCCATCCAGACACCAATATACCACATCCTAAAAACCTTAATGGCTTCTGAAAAAATATTATGTTAAAACAATTCGTGATGGATAAAACCCCAACGGAAGTATTCCGTTCGTGTATTCTGAAGGGTAGATTGGCCAAAGATTGGAACACCATGTATCAGTTTGCAAAGACAACGTATGTGACACCTGCAAAATAGATACATCGCTGATACTTAACCTGACCACCGCTAACCTACAAAATCCATACATCCCTAATACACAACCTGACCATCGCTAACCTGCAATATCCATACATCTCTAATACACAACCTGACCACCGCTAACTTGCAATATCCACATATCCCTAATACATAACCTGACCACCGCTAACCTGCAATATCCAGACATCCCTAATACACAACCTGACCACCGCTAACCTGCAATATCCATACATCCCTAATACACAACCTGACCACCGCTAACCTGCAATATCCATACATCCCTAATACATAACCTGACCATAGCTAACCTGCAATATCCACACACCCCAAATACATAACCTGTCCACCGCTAACCTGCAATATCCATACACCCCTAATACACAACCTGACCATTGCTAACTTGCAATATCCATACATCCCTAATACATAACCTGACCACCGCTAACCTGCAATATCCACACACCCCAAATACATAACCTGACCAGCGCCAACCTGCAATATCCATACATCCCTAATACATAACCTGACCACTGCTAACCTGCAATATCCATACATCCCTAATACACAACCTGACCATCGCTAACCTGCAATATCCATACATCCCTAATACACAACCTGACCACCGCTAACCTGCAATATCCACACACCCCAAATACATAACCTGACCAGCGCCAACCTGCAATATCCAGACATCCCTAATACATATCCTGATCACCGTTAACCTGCAATATCAACACCCCAAATACACAACCTGACCAGCACCAACCTGCAATATCCAGACATCCCCAATACTCAACCTGACCACCGCTAACCTGTAATCTCCATACATCCCTAATACACAACATTTTATTGACGGTGTTATATGTCAGATAATGGCATTAATCGGTGGCAACTGAACACTGGTGGATATTTAATCACGGTTAAACTAAATTAAATAGTGATGGCACTATATACTACTCAAAGTTTGCTGAGGCTTAATCCCCGCAACAGCAACGGTATCGACGGCTCTTGGACAGACAGACACGCCGTGGAACGCCACAAATCCGACATAACAGTTTCAGATGGGCCATGCGGATTCGGCGTTGGCAGGTTCGAGACTGGGGACGAGTCCAGTTCTCTTATGGTATCAGGTCTTGTCTGATGGTCGACAGCGTGTATACAAACGTCAATGTGAACACCTATAACGCCAGGAAGGTCAGCCATTTGGAAGGGGTGACGTCATGGCCTGGGGAGGAATCTGTGGAGACTTGAAGATAAGGCTAGTTATCATTCAAGGCATCATTAGAGCACAAATGTATCGTGATGACGTTTTGCGACCCGTTGTGCGGCCATTTATCCAACAACAGCCAAACGGTATAGTCTTCCAGCATGATAACTCAAACATGAACGTTAATATTTGCCATGGTCTACATGTCTTCCTGACATGAACACCATTGAACAAACGAGGGATCATCTAAACAGGCAAGTCAGAAGGCGACCAATACCATTCGACCAGTACCTTTAGTCAGCATCTTGAGCTATGTCTCATCAAGACATAACAACGGATTCCTGCTTACGTCATCAGGCATTTGACGTCATCGGTTAAGCGACGTGTTGTGGCCTGCATTGGTGCACGAGGTGGACATAAACGCTATTAAACCGGTGATTTGTGACTTTGCAGTGACTTACAAGTTACTCATACTCGGAACAATATCAATCATCACATCAATAAAACTTGGGAGAGAAATGAAAACTTCTCTTAAATATGGGACAAAATAATACCTCCCTTGGAAATAATGATACTTCTGTAAAATCTTGGAAACATCACTTCTTCATTAAAACCTGGAAACAATTGACTATTTGTTTTCAACCCCGGACACAGTAATACTTTAAAAAATAATAATCTCTTAAACCCGGTGACCTTAAAAACAGGTATTTAAATATGTCAAACAGCATTACCGTCCTAAGACATCTATTGATGCACGTTAATACTACCCTGTTTGATGGTGGGTAGCCTAGTGGTTAAAGCGTTTACTCGTCACGCCGAAGTTCCGGTTTCGATTCCTCACATGGGTACTTTATGAGGAGCCCATTTCTAGTGTCTCCTTACATGATAAATCCTGGAATATTGCCAAAAGCGGCGTTAAGCCATACTCACTCACTCACTTACTCACTACCTTGTTACTTTATAGTTGTATTCCTTGATCATGAATTACCGCGTCAAAATTGTTTGGAAAGAAAATATGTAAGTTAATTTTTGATACAAGTTAAACCTTGTATCATCACGTTAAATCTATATACACATGCAAGCAAATAGGCCATGTTGCCAAGGAACTATAATTAAATTCATCTCTAGCAAAGACGGTTATGACATCGAGATACAGTCATTACTTAGGCATCCATATCCATGTTTTAAGAAGAATGTTTGTATGTTCGTAATCCAATATAATGGCCACTTCAACAAATGTTCACGATGAGAGTAGAGCTCGTTTAACCGAACATCATAGAATGTGGATAGACGTATACTAAATGACAAACGAACACCATACCTATAAGCCTAAGAGCAGTTCTCGTGCATTTTATTGTTGCAATACTGAAATATTAAACGAGCTGACGTATGGAAAAAAAATTTAAAAAGTTTGTTTTCTCTGGATTCAATACAGTCCATTATTGTTGTTGTAACATAAAGGATCAGGTATGTATTTGGATTTCAATCCCATTTTAAAAGTATAAATTTGAGTATTGTTTAATGTACAACAGTGTACTTTTAACTTATTTCTCTGTAGTTGACTTTTGATCAACGTTGGCGAATTCTATCTGCAGAAATGTTTCATAAAAGCGGTAGCTTGCGTTCTGTAGATGTAGTTTTATGGTTAATGTTAAATGTTAAATGTGTTTCATAATGATACTACTCATGTACGCACCAGATAATCCTATCTACTTCTGGTGACCCTGGGCTGCTTGGCCAAGCAGATGACTTAGGACTTGTCTTGCTTATTCCAGCGACCATTTGATATTCTAGGAGAGCGGCCAGACATATTTTTAAATAAATAATTTGTTACATAAAATACAGATGAAAAATAATTTTGTCTCTGGTTTTACCAAAAAAAAGAGTTACGTTTCCACATGTCGAATGTCATGAGCCAACCGGTGTTGAGAAAACGAATATTGTTCAGCTTTATCTTCCAGAGAAATATAGTGAATATCTTGAAGCAGTGACCGAGAAATAAAATGAATATATTGAAGCAGTGACAGAGAAATATTGTGAATATCTTGAAGCAGTGACTGAGAAATACAGTGAATATCTTGAAGCAGTAACCGAGAAATATAGCAAGTGTATCGAATGACTGGTCGAACATACATTGAATATCTGTAAGCAGTGACCGAGAAATATGGTGACTATCTTAAAGCAGTGACCGAGAAATACAGTAAATATATTGAAACAGTGGTAGAGAGATATAGTGTATATCCTGAAGCAGTGATCGAGAAATATAGTGAACATCTTGTAGCAGTGACCGAAAAAATCCCGTCTCAAACAATAGTCCGAGCCAAATAACTGTTCTTCTTTAGGTTTCTTTATTACATCTGAAAATTAGAACAAGTGAAGAATTACAATTGTGTTTTGTATGGTGTATTGAAAGATAGAATTATCCCCGCGATATGATAACCATGTATGTACATAATAATTTGTGATCAGGATGAAAGTATAAACATTTGGAGAGTTACAATTGACATTTATATTTCTATATTCAGATTCTGTCTATTTCATTTCATAAACCAACAAGTAAATATTTGACATAAACGACTTGGTTATGTTTGTCATTGTCCCTGTGATCGTAAGATCTTTATGCTTGAAAGTGGTGAATATACCAGTACAATATTCCAGCTTCAAATCTCCTACCAGAGCCAGCTAAATCGAGACTGTTGTTTACGACCTTTGCAACGGCCCTAGGAACAATACTCTCGTGATGTCCGAAGATACCAATTTGACAAGTAACTGTGACAGATTCCACATACTCCTGAAGCAAGAAGACAACGGATATAAGGTTCAGGATCATTTACTGTCGTCTGAAATTAACAAACGGGAGTAAATTGTCATGCGGCCGTGGCAGGGAAGGTTAACGTGGGCCTATTACTTGTCATGGGATGGTTCTCGCTAGGGCGTCCTGGGAAACTGGACCTGAGGCTGGCCACTCAACACGGCATGGAGCCAAATTACATATTGCAGGAATTATCACAGAAATTAGTCGCCATTCCTCCTGCACGGTTCCTGGGGACATGGAGATGAAATCTCGGGCGAAACCCGAGCGTGGTGATGAGACGAGGAAACGCTGCCTTGGAGCGCCATCTTACGGATTCTGTGTATGGTCGTCTGCTCCCCGTACTGAGTCGACACAAAGGAACGGGCCTAAATGAGATGCCTTGACGACCTGATATGGGACGAATCTTGAGCCTTAATGAGGACGCAAAGACGGTTTACCTGATCTGGCCGTGGCTCGAGGAGACGTGGTGACGGGGCAGTTGAAGATGACGTTGAGGCTGTCGGCGTTACCTGGCTCGTCCTGTCAGAACAACGTCAAGGGGGTACTGTTTCACATCGTTAGCGGCCGCGGAGAGGCAGAAAACTCGATTAAGTTCGAGTGTGATTCGGTACTGAGGCCTATAGGTATAGCACTCATAACATGTTAAGGGTTTCGAACCTTATGCTTCTTCATACTAAACTTTATCTGCCTTCAAAGTTAGATACCAATACATGTATTCCCAAACGATATGTATAAGATTACATAGCAATACACATGGATATAACATTAATTTAAATCAATCGATGAAGCTCACAATATGTGCGCATGTGATTATATGACTCGGAAATAAATAAATTCATGTTAACAGTCTACTGCAATAGGGATCGGGTGGTTACAAAACATGAATCGATTATCATGCCGTCGACCACTAGCTTGTCTGGACAAAACATTATTTACAGGTTGTCATTATGTTCTATAGGAACGGTATATGATGTTAAACAACATCCATTCTCTCTCCCTAGGTCTGGTGTTTTAATTCTATAAACTAAACTTTACACAACAAATCATTCCTTCCTACTCACACCGCACCACTGCAGCCGAAATACGCAACAGAAACATCAATCTCTCTTCACCCTAAAACACGCCAGTGCACTACATATTGTTGACATATTATTAGCCATCTATATGATATTTTGAAACCTATGAAGGTGGGTTCGAATCCCGGTTCGCCTGAATACGATTCTAGTTCACGGTTTCACCAATCGGTAAACGTCAAAGATCTATATAACGTCACATCAGATCAAACAGTGAAAGCGTCACTCACTCACTCATTCACTAATTCACTCACTCACTCACTCACTCACTCACCCACCCAGCCACCCACCCACCCATCCACTCACTCACTCACTCTTTCACTCACTCACTCACCCACCCACCCACCCACCCACTCACTCACTCACCCACCCACCCACCCACTCACTCACTCACTCACTCACTCACTCACTATGTTGTGAAATCATGCACCGTGTGTTAATCTAACTAATTAATCCAATCTAAATGAAAATCAATTTCTATCTCTCTGTGCCATGCGCTACATATTTTCATTTATTCACAGAAACATATTTATGCGCACGGTCCTTACCTGAACCCGGCCATACGGACTCTTTACTGAAGTCAAGTAAGGAAGCACATTCTCATTTGCCATTGGGGATTCATTGCTCGAATCCATACGAGCGTCCGCTGATAATGATGATAATATTTATGTGTTGCCGGTGATATATCTGGTCTCTGGTGATCAATGGCCAGAGAGACGGGATCGCATGACAGAGGTTGGAGATCTGTGCCGTAGTTGTCTAAGCCATTCGTTACCACAATCCGGTCCGTCGTTAGTTTTATCTGACATATTTTCATTTTCATTAACGCCAATGTGTAACATTTATTTATATTTTATACTGAGTCTTTTAATGTACTTAATGTCCGGTAATCGGACAGTATTGTGTGTATATTAAAGTAATGACACAGGGGCAAATCATTATTGAATGATATTATTTATCTAACCAAATTGATATTTTAACACGGAAAAACATAAATCTAGAAAAAAAATTATAACATCAGATATCCTTTGTTGTCATTTTTACACGTGATACAGTTCTTGAAAATGTTATAGCAACTTTCCGTTTTTGTAACAATGACCTTATGAATTTGAATACGTAAGAAATAACGGTACTCATGTTCATTCAATTAATATCTATAGGATGGTACGCTGTATTATCGCGTTAGTAAATTTAAAATGGATCGTAATTATGTCATACAAAAATGTTTCTTTGTTCAACTTTTATGACACATCAATTAGGATTGATCGATGCTGATTTTCTTTACAAAGAACTTGTCATTAGCGACTCAAGGGCGGCAAACTCCATATTATCGCAGTATGGCTATTTTGTTGTGTGATAAGTGTCGATTATGTGCTTTACATTATTTCCTGTTTTGGATTATGCATGCTCATTGTGCATACGACCTAGGTTGGGTCAAGGGACTTCGTCTAAACGAATGGACTCTTTTCTAACCAATTTCGATTGGGTGTAGTGGGTAATTCAACTTCAAACACATTCCAGAAACTATCATAATAGAGTTAACGTGCATACTTACGAGTAGCCGTGACATACTGCATTCGACCAAGCGATTAAATATCGTGCTAAGATTTGCATAAGTAAACGATCGACAGGGGGTGTGGATTACGAGATTTATCGACACCGCGTTTATATAGAGTCATACTTTAATATATGACCAAATACATAACTGTTAGTATTAGCGCAACAACATAAGCTCCAAATCATAGTTCTACTGTGGAACTAGTAAAAGTAGTTGTAGCAGTTGTCGCAGCAGTAGTAGTAGCAGCATTAGCAGTAGCATAGTAGTAGTAGGTAGCACCGGTAGCATGAGTGAGTGAGTGACATAAACGGAAAGGTGACAATTTGAAATTTGAGTGAGTGAGTATGGTTTTACTCCGCTTTTAGCAATATTCCAGCAATATTACGGCGGGGGACACCAGAAATGGGCTTCACACATTGTGCCCATGTGGGGAATCGAACCCGGGTCTTCAGCGCGACGAGCATTCCCTTTAACCACTAGGCTACCCAGCCGCCCAGTAGTTGTAGAAGCATTAGTACTAGTAGTAGTAGTAGTAGTAGTAGCGGTAGCAGTAGTCGAAGTAGCAGCAGCAACAGTAGTAGTGGTAGCAGCAGCAGAAACAGTAGTAGTAGAAGTAGTAGCAGTTCCGGTAGCAGTAGAAGTAGTAGTAGAAGCATCAGTAGTAGTAGTAGTAGTAGTAGTAGTAGTAGTAGTGATGATACTGTTTTTCTTATAATTCGAGTCGGAAAGTGAGAAAATGATCGCCTTGTACAATTCTTGTTAATCCGGACGGCGCTGTCCCCAGTGTATACATACGTCTGAACTGATATAGTCCGGATAAACGAAACTTTGGTCGTGAGTCGCGTCTCACTGTATGACGGGGCGGTGGGGTAGCACAGTGGTTTAAGCGTTCGCTCGTTTCGCACGAAGGCCCGGGTTCGATTCTCCACAAAGGTACAATGTGTGAAATCCCTTTAAGATGTTTTCAGTTGCTGGTTTATTGTTAAATGCGGCGTAAACTCATTTTCACTCTTTGTATATATGCAGAGTCTACCCATTGCAATCCTATAGAATCGTGATGTCATTTGACACTGCAGCCCTCAATACGTCACGGGGCCATGACAAACCCTGGTCAATGGGATGAGAATCGATCTCTGCCATCAAGGAAAAATGTCAAGCGAACAAAGCCAGGTCAAAGCTGTGCTGCAGCCTCTAGCAAGGGTGACATGCCAAGCCTTCACAGTAGCAAAGGTCATAAAAACGTACAGAAATATTTAACAGAGCAAATCGAAGAGCAAACTGAATGTTCTTCGTGATTGTCTCCTCGTATGCGTGCGAATCTTATTTCGTTTTTATTTTGATAGGTTTTTATGACAACCGAGCTTCTATTCACAAATTAATCTGCATCTATTAAGCACAAAACAAAACTGTTACACTGTTTATGTACTAAACATATATAAATATAATTGAATAATATGAGTGCTCGAGAGAAAATAGATGTGTTTTACAGTACTACATAACAGGTGGAACACTAAACTAACGCATTGAATGATCAAGATGCAGACAAAATTAAATCAAATGCTAAATAAAAACACACGATTCCTGAGATCTTTTATATGGTTAAATCGAAAACAGCCTGTCTTTTTAAGGTATATTTGTTTGACGTTTCGACCGCATGTGCTACTGAATCTACGATTGATATTTAAATATTCGTGAGACACGTCAGAAAACTGCTTGGGTTGTCAAATTGTTCGACATTCTTCTATCCTAGGAGTGTTTTTCCACATGTATTATTGTGGGTCTTTGAGCCCTTTATTCTGAAATCGGAGCAACTGTAGTTTAAAATTGTATTAGGTTTCATGTATGTAAACACGCTTTCAAGTCTTAAAGAAACAGACAATGTCAGCAGGCAAGATACAGTTTTATGGGTTCGACTGAAATAAATATGGTACATACTGAAATATATATATATGTACAATGTGTACTTTTTAGGTGTTTGTGAGTTTTGTGAAATTCATGTTCGGATCGTTAATATTTTATTGTGGCGCATGTGTGCGTTTGAATTTTTGCATGTGAACACATTTACCTATGTGCACGAGTGAGAATGTGTGTCTTTAATTATATGGAATTACTCATCACTAATAAGAATAAAAAATTCTGTGATTCTGTGGACATCACATTAATTCAATGGGCAAATCAACTTCACTCTGTGGGGTGATGATATCAGACAACTTCACTCTGTGGGGTGATGATATCAGACAGCTTCACTCTGTGGGGTGATATCAGACAACTTCACTCTTTGGGGTGATGATATCAGGCAACTTCACTCTGTGGGGGGGTTATGATATCAGGCAACTTCACTCTGTGGGGTGATGATATCAGGCAACTTCACTCTGTGGGGTGATGATATCAGACAACATCACTCTTTGGGGTGATGATATCAGGCAACTTCTATCTGTGGGGTGATGTTATCAGACAACTTCTCTCTGTGGGGTGATGATATCAGGCACAGAGTGAAGATGTCTCATGTCATCACCCCGCAGACTGAAGTTGTCTGATATCATCACCCTGCAGAGAGAAGGGGTCACTCTGTGGGGTGATGATATCAGGCAACTTCACTCGGGGGTGGGTGGGGTGGGGTGATGATATCAGGCAACTTCACTCGGGGGGTGGGGGGGGGGGGTGATGATATCAGACAACTTCACTCTTCGAGGTAGTGATATTTTACAACTTCACTATGCGGGGTAGTGATATCAGTCATCTTCACTCTGTTGGGTGATGATATTAGACAACTTCACTCTGTGGGGTGATGATTTAGACAACTTCGCTCTGTGGGGTGATGATATCAGACAAATTAACCCTGCAAGGTACATGTAGTGATGTTTGACAACTTCACTATGCGGGGTAGTGATATTAGACAACTTCACTCTGTGGGGTGATGATATCAGACAGCTTCACTCTGTGGGGTGATGATATCAGACATCTTCACTCAGTGGGGTGATGATATCAGACAACTTCACTCTGCGGGCTGAAGACATCAGACAACTTCATTCTGCATAAGGGGCACGGGTGCTCAAGTCGTCTAAGGCGTCGCGATTCGCTGTGCAGAGTTGCGTCCTTTGGGCACGCCAGATTGGGGTTCGAATCCCGGTTCGCCGCGATTATGTTTCTAGGTTTGTAAGCACCATACCCGTGCTCGTGGGCAAAACGTCTGACACCTGCATCACTTCGTGCTTCCCCCCCCCCCCCACACACACACACACACACACCCCACACTCTGCAGAGTTGGGATATCAGAAAACTTCATTCTTCAGAAAGGGGGATACCACATATCTTCATTTTGCAAAGTAATTTTACAACTATTTTTCCATTTATTTTATCATGATAACGAATTTCAGTTAGTTTGATGCTGAATTTTATCATCCAGTGACTGGAAATGATAGGATTAAAAGAAAACGAAAGTCAATGTAATTTTTTATTTCTTCTGTGGTTTCTAATCCTGGCTCAAATAGTCCATTGTGATGTTTTTAAGCAGTTTTTTTAAGAATTTCTTTTCCACAAATTGACTGAAAAATCCATTAATTTATCTAACAGATTGACTTCAAAATTTTAAGAAGTTAGAAAGGGCTTAAAAACATAATAATAGATAATTAATGCTGTGGATTAGAAGCCACAATGTAAATTCAAAAATATACATTGACTTTCGTTTTCTTCTAATACTATCATTTTCAGTCATTGGGTGATGAAATTCAGCATCAAAATATTTGGAATTCGTCATCATAATAAATGGAAACATTATTGTTAAATTACTAAAACATATGGGAATTTTCTTTCAATTGCCTAAGTGAATCAGATTTTACACATTGACTGATTTTATACATTGAATGTAACATGTATTTGTTTATAAGATGGTAGTGTGGCATACGATCAGAATCATGCCATTGAACTATATGTAATTGAAGGTCTATTCTACTTCCCGAGGATAAACGTCGACACCCTTTGCGTTGAACATTAGTCTCCTACATACCTGCTTTTAGGAACGGTCGGTACTATCGTTGCCGAGTTTCAAGTCTATTCTGAACATCTTTTTGAGACATTTTGAGGTAATGGCATGTAATGATCTCTGTTATACGTGTCAATGATACCACCGGATAGTAAGTCTAAGGTTGTGTAAAATATATTTTTGGGACGTTTATCAGGAATTGTGGAAACTTATAAAACCAGGGCCTCGAGTGAGGAAGCAATCCCAGCGCTACAAGAGTCGTTATTCCATGTTACACTATGTCTGTTACGACTGTCCTAGCGCTACATGGGTAATTATTCTATGTTAATCTATGTCTGATACAACTGTGTTGGCGCTACATGGGTGTATGTGTTAAGGTGTATGTGTTATAATTGTTGTAGCGACATATAGGTCGTTATTCCATGTTACAACACATGAGTATACGCCTGTCCTAGTGCTACTTAGGTCGTTATTCCATGTTAAAGTATGTGTGTCACGACTGTCCTAGCACTACATGGGTGTATGTGTTAAAGTGTATGTGTTATAATTGTTGTAGCGACATATAGGTCGTTATTCCATGTTACAACACATGAGTATACGCCTGTCCTAGTGCTACTTAGGTCGTTATTCCATGTTAAAGTATGTGTGTCACGACTGTCCTAGCACTACATGGGTATATGTGTTAAAGTGTATGTGTTATAATTGTTGTAGCGACATATAGGTCGTTATTCCATGTTACAACACATGAGTATACGCCTGTCCTAGTGCTACTTAGGTCGTTATTCCATGTTAAAGTATGTGTGTCACGACTGTCCTAGCACTACATGGGTGTATGTGTTAAAGTGTATGTGTTATAATTGTTGTAGCGACATATAGGTCGTTATTCCATGTTACAACACATGAGTATACGCCTGTCCTAGTGCTACTTAGGTCGTTATTCCATGTTAAAGTATGTGTGTCACGACTGTCCTAGCACTACATGGGTGTATGTGTTAAAGTGTATGTGTTATAATTGTTGTAGCGACATATAGGTCGTTATTCCATGTTACAACACATGAGTATACGCCTGTCCTAGTGCTACTTAGGTCGTTATTCCATGTTAAAGTATGTGTGTCACGACTGTCCTAGCACTACATGGGTGTATGTGTTAAAGTGTATGTGTTATAATTGTTGTAGCGACATATAGGTCGTTATTCCATGTTACAACACATGAGTATACGCCTGTCCTAGTGCTACTTAGGTCGTTATTCCATGTTAAAGTATGTGTGTCACGACTGTCCTAGCACTACATGGGTGTATGTGTTATAATTGTTGTAGCGACATATAGGTCGTTATTCCATGTTACAACACATGAGTATACGCCTGTCCTAGTGCTACTTAGGTCGTTATTCCATGTTAAAGTATGTGTGTCACGACTGTCCTAGCACTACATGGGTGTATGTGTTAAAGTGTATGTGTTATAATTGTTGTAGCGACATATAGGTCGTTATTCCATGTTACAACACATGAGTATACGCCTGTCCTAGTGCTACTTAGGTCGTTATTCCATGTTAAAGAATGTGTGTCACGACTGTCCTAGCACTACATGGTTCGTTATTCCATGTTACAGTTTATGAGTTACGATGGGTTCATTTTATCTGTATTGTTAGGGAGGACACTTGTTCACATACCGGTATCAACATGGATTATGTCATAGTTTTCTATATCAATAAATGGCAATATTAATGGTACAAGACCTTACTTGCGTATTTCAACTTTTTGCTTGTTTGATGAATGCTTTGGAATATGTACCGAAACGTGGCATTAAAACAAAACAAAATGAAAGTTGAAGTCCATGATTGAATACTGTCTTCATCATCGTTTTCCTTCTCCCAATGTACGCCCTAGTTTCTAATGTCTATACAACATCTACATGTAACGTCATAGGCCGAATGTTACAGTATGATATCTACATGTAATGTCAAGGACAGTATACAACAATATAGCATCTACGTGTAACGTCATGGACCGAATGTTACAGTATGATATCTACATGTAATGTCAAGGACAGTATAAAACAATATAGCATCTACATGTAACGTCATGGACCGAATGTCACAGTATGATATCTACATGTAATGTCAAGGACAGCATACAACAATATAGCATCTACATGTAACGTCATGGACCGAATGTTACAGTATGATATCTACATGAAATGTCAAGGACAGTATACAACAATATAGCATCTACATGTAACGTCATGGACCGAATGTCACAGTATGATATCTACATGTAATGTCAAGGACAGTATACAACAATATAGCATCTACATGTAACGTCATGGACCTAATGTTACAGTATGATATATACATGTAATGTCATGGACCATCTACAACAGCATGACACCTACATGCAATGTCAACGGCCATCTACAACAGCATGATATCTACATGAAATGTCAAAGGCCATCTACAAAAGCATGACATCTACATGTAACGTCATGTACCGAATGTTACAGTATGATATCTACATGTTATGTCATGGATCGAATGTTACAATATCATAGCTACATGTAACGTCGTGGACCGAATGATACAGTATGATATCTACATGTAATGTCATGGACCATCTACAACAGCATGATATCTACATGCAATGTCAAGGGCCATCTACAATAGCATGACATCTACATGCAATGTCAAGGGCCATCTACAATAGCATGACATCTACATGCAATGTCATGGACCATCTACAACAGCATGACATTTACATACAATATCAAGGGCCATCTACAACAGCATGATATCTACATGAAATGTCAAAGGCCATCTACAAAAGCATGACATCTACATGTAACGTCATGGACCGAATGTTACAGTATGATATCTACATGCAATGTCAAGGACAGTATACAACAATATAGCATCTACATGTAACGTCATGGACCGAATGTCACAGTATGATATCTACATATAATGTCAAGGACAGTATACAACAATATAGCATCTACATGTAACGTCATGGACCGAATGTTACAGTATGATATATACATGTAATGTCATGGACCGAATGTCACAGTATGATATCTACATGTAATGTCAAGGACAGTATACAACAATATAGCATCTACATGTAACGTCATGGACCTAATGTTACAGTATGATATATACATGTAATGTCATGGACCATCTACAACAGCATGACATCTACATGCAATGTCAAGGGCCATCTACAACAGCATGACATCTACATGCAATGTCAAGGGCCATCTACCATAGCATGACATCTACATGCAATGTCATGGAACAATCTTCAACAGCATGACATTTACATACAATATCAAGGGCCATCTACAACAGCATGATATCTACATGAAATGTCAAAGGCCATCTACAAAAGCATGACATCTACATGTAACGTCATGGACCGAATGTTACAGTATGATATCTACATGCAATGTCAAGGACAGTATTCAACAATATAGCATCTACATGTAACGTCATGGACCGAATGTCACAGTATGATATCTACATATAATGTCAAGGACAGTATACAACAATATAGCATCTACATGTAACGTCATGGACCTAATGTTACAGTATGATATATACATGTAATGTCATGGACCGAATGTCACAGTATGATATCTACATGTAACGTCATGGACCGAATGTCACAGTATGATATCTACATATAATGTCAAGGACAGTATACAACAATATAGCATCTACATGTAACGTCATGGACCGAATGTCACAGTATGATATCTACATGTAATGTCAAGGACAGTATACAACAATATAGCATCTACATGTAACGTCATGGACCTAATGTTACAGTATGATATATACATGTAATGTCATGGACCATCTACAACAGCATGACATCTACATGCAATGTCAAGGGCCATCTACAACAGCATGACATCTACATGCAATGTCAAGGGCCATCTACAACAGCATGACATCTACATGCAATGTCAAGGGCCATCTACAACAGCATGACATCTACTTGTAATGTCATGGACCATCTACAACAGCATGATATCTATATGTAACGTGTAACGGGATTATATCTACGTGTACTGACATTGGCATTTTCGGCGGCATGGTATCTACATTTAAGGTCATGGACCATCAATGATTACATCGCATCTAACTGAACCATCTCTGCATTCAGGACCTTGCCAATCATGATTCAAAACTCGACAATTACAAATCAGATGACGATTGTTGCAACAGTTTAAATGAATTTCGGCTATAACCTAAATTTTTCTTAAATCTACCAATATGAACTTGTATAAATTAGATTCATGTAGTATTTCGAAAATGGAAAATACTTTTATCAGGTTACATGTAACAATGTTATAAGATAATTAGTGGATTCTGTTGTAGATTAGTAGATATATCGGTTCTCATTACTGCATGATTGTCGAAATAAATGTTAGCATTAGGTGTCGGATGACCAACACGACCGACTAACTCAATGAGGGACGGCTCCGAAGAAATGTCTCTCCTCTATTACAAGGGCGTCGTTTCACAAAGCGATATTAGCATTAGGTCGGTCTTAACTCTACTAATAGCAAAGGCTTACATTAGCGGTAGCACAACACTGGCTGTTGAGAATACATCTTCATATCAGTCAATGCTGCGGTAGACAGTTAACCCATTTTATAAAGGGAATTTTTACTGCAGGTTTAACACCATTCCTTGTCATTGTGCTTACAGCCAGGCAAACCTTTAGATACAGCCCTCTTATTGAGTACAGAGGCTCTGTAGGGAAAGAAGAAATACCAAGTACCCGTGTATGGCATAAGTGTGAGTGAGTATATTTTACGCAGTTTCACCAATTTCCATCAACATCACGGCGAGAGACACCCGAAATTGACTTCACACATCATACACATCTGGGAAAGCGAACCTAGGGCTTTGGTGTGATTAGCGAACACTTTAATAACAAGGCTCCCTCACAGCCCCTATTATCTTAAACGCCGATTAAACTGGGTATAGGGCTCAGTCCTCGTTGACTTTGAGTCAAGGTAGCCCCGACGGATGTGATCGTTCCAGTGGTCAGGTCCTCCGTGATATTTACACCTGAAAAAAAGTTAAGCACTGGTTACTTTGGAGATAACACCTGATTTATCATCCACTACGGGCTTCAACGTGAGATATCGATTGGGTGAGATCAAGGGATATCTCCTTGGAGCTAACTCTACAATGAAGATGTCACAATGCTTTGCAGACTATCAAATGACGTCGCTGGTCCCTCTGTCGGAAGCTCTTTAGCTTACCTTTTTACACTCAAGACACGAGTTATTTTTGTTTACAAACTGAATTCGTTGAAAGTATGATTGTGGATGATAAATACAATATTTTGATTAGTATGATTGTGGATGATAAATTCGTGTCTTTTGATACTAAGCCTCAGAGTTTTAACTTTAATCGACTCGTGTTGATAGAATTGATATCAAAAGAAACTCGGATGAGAAGCTCTATGTGTTTTGCAGAGTTGCAGGTGTTATTCAGTATTCGATGCCCAGAAATTTTCTTTGGACACATGATGCTTATTGACATACCAACGAAATACCAACGCTATCAGCGATTTTCCGTTGCACTCGTGAACTCACACAAGTGTGAAACAGAAACAAAAGATGACGTCATAATCTTTCGAGAAAACTAAATCCCCTTGTCAGCAGAATGTTTGGGGGAAATAAATGCTGTTCCGATAAATATTGATCAAACTTGATATATAATTAATTTGGTATCCATTTTGTCAATCCGAATAATTCTTTTCTTTCAAATTTGGACAGTTCATTCGTATTGAAAGTGAAATATTCTCGGGACCCCCCTTCCATTGATCAACCTTTAATTTGTCAGATTTGTTAGAAGTTGACAGATGATAATTTATGGATAACAACAAATAATAAGGATTCATTATCCGTTGTGTCTACTTTGTAAACCTTTGTCTACCAATCAGATTACATCACACACACTATCCTTCATTTTATTTTTTAGATGAACATGAGGGTGAATATTCAAATTATATTTGTAATTCACTCTCTCAAACCTAAAAGCATGGAGGAACACGTTAAGAAAGTTACTTATTTCGTTGATGTTGAAACGCGTTATTACTGTGCAATCCTAAAAGAAAAGCTACCGTTGTATTTACCGTCGACACTGACTTTCCCCAAGTATCCCCCCCCCCCCCCCCCCCAACCATCTCCCCGAAAAGTGTATAAAAGCTAATGACATATTTTGTTCATATTAGAATTAATCAAATCTAACATCGTAACTATTTGCATTACCATCCACTGTAATATTGGTGAAGAAAGTTCGGAAATCTTCACGTTATCACACTTTTACTAATCATCTAGACATTGCAAGTTATTCCTAACGACCTTATAATAATATTCCCCACACAACAAATGACACATCATCGATAAGTCATAAACATATTTTAATGACATGCAGAATTATACCACCCCTCTCATGATAGTTTTTCGACGACATGATAATTATACTAAATATCCAAAATGAGCTTTTTTCCTGGGAGAGGCAATGTTTTGTCATTAAACAGTCGAATGGAACTGGATACCTACCCCGGTCCCTCCCCAGTGATTTAAAATCATTTTAATTCGGGGTAGTACCGTCCACTTTGAGGTAATATTGAAATTGATTTGCAGCCCTGGGACCACGAAAGTATTGTAAAAGAGACTATGTGTCTCCATATTAATGAGAGTTTAATGGACTTGAACGTCGCTGTCTCGATCTCCGAGGAAGCTTTTAATATAACTATTGGAATATCGTGGAAATGATATTATATTGTTTTACACGTCATATACAGTTGCCTTGATATACCTGAAAACAATTAAATCAAATTTAAGAAGATTTGATAAACGTTTTTAACATTTTATAAAATTAGAAACAAAAGCAACTTGCTTTGAGCATTAAATAAGTAGTCAGTTAGTAGATATTTTGTTAGCTATTCCATACTAAGTAAATGAAATAACCAAAATATTTTGTCTAACAAAAAAGGCTAAGTAAATGCAAAATCCAAAATTCTTTGGAATAGGCCAGTATACAGCTTCAGACGAATCCAGGCCAACAAACCTGATCTTGTCCTTTTTGATAAATCCAATGAAATCTTTTATATCATTGAATTTTCTGTCTCGCTTGGCAGTAATGTGATTGACATGATACAGGAAAAACATGGCAAATACGCGGACCTCGCTTGCTAAATGTCACGCTTGCATCCCAATACCAAGTTGTCCGACTCCCCATTGTTCTCGGTGCCTTAGGTTTGATACCTCCCAATCTGTTGACTGACATTGGGAGAGTAACCTGGTTTGCTACCAGGAATACAGCCCTTCTGACAATCTGGGTAATGCAGAAGGCGAAAAGTTCTGGGTGGGTTTGACAAGGCAGCTCTTCCTGGGAGAAGTCCCATTCGCTGTCTTCGCTGTGTTGAGAGGGGGCAAGGGCCCTGAGCTGATGATGAGCCTAACCAGCCTGACTGTGCCAGGATCACCAAAACCATCCGTGCTGCATTTTTTATTTTAATCTGTAAATGATAATAATGATAATAATAATAATATAAAAAAAAGGGAATGATGATGAGGATGAGGATGATGCCGACGATGATTGCGGTGATGATGACATGCTCCATAACTAACGCTTAACGTATGGTGCACAATGATAATAGCCTGGTCGTGACGAACGCATAAAATGGCGAGTGCTTTGTGTTTACTACATTAAAATCCATTTCTTTGAAAATATAAACAATATTCTTACAAATAATGGTTCTCGCTCTTTGAAACATACACTACATATGTTTACTTGAATAATCCCAGGAAAGAGTTTTTCAAGTATCGCTTTAAACACGGGCCATTGGATCCTATAGAATACAAAACGCCAACGCCAGCTCATCCGCCAAAACAGATTTCTCTGGGCGCTAAAAGCAAAACAGTGGTGTCAACTACATGAACGGATCATTGAAAATCAGCGATGACACCATGTGCTCGCGAACAATCGTGCAACCGTAGACATGAATGAAAAATCAGAGAAAATTCCTGCATGGTTTTCAGTGTATATGACATCACACTTGAAGCTGTTTGTGTTGTGCGTTTGTACCTTATATTATAATGCCAAAGCATTCTCTATTATTCTTTTGTCAATCATTCAACAGAAAAGGTTGGGTAACATAGTTATTGAAATATTTGCGCATCTCCCCGAAGAACCGGTTCGGTCATAGGAGGGCTAGTATATTGCTGAAAGCTGTGTATATAACAAGTTGTTTTTTTCTCTGGGCGATGAAATGGACCTAACACAATCGATTACGTAGAAATCCTCATTTTAAATATCTTAGAAAATATCAAATACTATGAATTCAGTCCCGCGGACGTAATAAATATCATATATACTGTACTTAACATACGTTGATATATTGGGAGATGAGATAGGGCAATATCATTTATCGCACAGCATAAGGCGTACCTTCTCGATGAGGAGTCAATACAATGGTCAATGCTACCCTGACGTGAGATGGCAGATTCTCATATTTTGATCCCGGTCTTTCCTGTCTCTATCCAAAAGTATCTTTTAATAGACTGCGCGTCTCCCTTAAATGAATGGTTCTTAAAGATTGGCCACGGAAAAGTAATTTCTGTCCCATCGCTAGGAATGATTAAATGGCCATCTTCAAAAGGGACTGATTTCTAAACATCTCTTCGCAGTTGCGTTCTCCCGCTAAGATGCAAACCTTGGGACGTAATGAAAATGGGACGCCCCATGCCTAGATACCATTAGCAACACTAAGCGACAGGAAAAGCAAATAAGAAACCTAGAAAAGATGGCTAGAAAGAAAGAGAGACGTTTTCTGTCTTGAAATAAGCGTGTCCCGTAGGCTGAATTAGTCTGGAGTCCATTAAGAGAAATAGGCAATTTTAAGTAATCCCAGTTAAAGTTACTAGGGAATAGGGAACATTCGCAGGTAAATATGTTCCAGATCGTGATTTGAGAATAGCGTCTACCTAGAGCGTTATCATTAATTCTGTCAATCTCCGCTAGAAATAATCCCTGGTATGAGGCCTGGGGCCATTGTGTTAGCATTGTTTACACTGGCTTAGCATTTATCTTCAAGGTCATTAAGCCCAATCAGACAGTCCAATAGAATCGACACGGACAGGATCACAAGAAGTTAGTTACATCTCTTTTTCTTCATGCCGTTTTTCAAAGTCTTGATTTCAGGTGGAGGTTTATAGGTATTATACGGTGTGGTGTGATTATCCATCGTCAGATTATTTCATGTGACAAAGAAGGGAACATATTGATGTTCTTGGACATTAGCGTGAAGTTAAAAAAGTGTATGTTTTATTTAACTTTGATGACATCTTTCGCAACCCAGATGCCACACCGTGTGTGTTTTTGAGAATAGGATTTGGTTGGGAATTCATGGAATGACGTTCTGCAATTTGACAATTTATGAAATGACGTTCTACTATTTCGCAATACCAAATAGTGAATTCATGAATTGACGTTCTACTATTCAACAATGTTCTAAGACAGTTGGAAGTAATGTCGTTACATTGTTTGATATATTCCTATGAGAAGACAAATTACGCTTACATATACCCCATAAAAACATTTAACATTGGGGAATTCATGAAATGTACATTACTCTTTAGTGTTTATCTATACCCCATTTTTGAAAGACAAAATGATGTTATACTGGCTGATAAAGTCCTCTCTGTAAATTTTCAAACATAAAAAAACAGAGGAGGTGTCTTTGATAAAACCTCTGAAAAAGAACACCTTAAAGGAAATCATCATTACCGATACCATAGACCCTACTAGAAAAACAAACAAATCATTTGATAATTCTACACCATGTAAGACAACCTTTCGACTGAAACATCCAGTAATAATACATACAGTATCACAACACACCCAGACAATCGTTGACCTCCCACGCGTGTAATGTGATCTTTCATGATCACGTGGACCACACAATATCCAAGGTCTCTTAAACAAATACACTAGCCAAGTGGACCAAGTGTTCTACATCATTGCAAACCAACGATACCAAGCTGATACCGTCACAAACCGCAATTGTGACTGATATAAGTTTATAAATGTGCAAGGTTTGATGATACTAAAGAGGATAATATATGTGTTGGACAAATCAACAGGTTACAGGCGGGTACCATCTAAGAGTTGGCGGATTATTGATTATAAATCAAGGCATAGGATGTAGGAGTATGGTCAGACCAATATCAGATGACAGATTGGCTTGTCTCAGAAGATTGCGCCCCCAATAGCCGCCCGGACTCTGGATACGTTGTTTCAAGCTTTGTTGGACAGCAGTTCTTTCTTTTTTTTACTGTAGATATCACAATACATTCATTACACACTTCCTTAGCGTTATTACCTATATTTGTAGTTAGAAGGCATGAACTTATAGATCATGTATGGTAATTGAGGCAGTGGCAGAACATCTAAAGGTTTACATGTTGGTATAGATGGACGGGACGAGATGGAAAATGATTATAAGAAAAGGACAGTAAAGAGTAAAAACTATACGTGACAGACTGCTTCCTGGGGTTAATCAGTGTAATTTCATATCCGATATTTATGTGTAAATATTTCTCAATGTAAAAATTAAAGTCGGGCAAGTTCTTTAAAATTTGAAATATTGAATCTACATCTGGATCCTTTCAACATTTTTGTGAATAATATAATGTGTTATCAGATAAAAAAATACACATTTTGGAACAGCACTAAAATCTTAATCGTTAAAATCACGGATCGTTAAAAGTATGATAAGTATGGGGACATCGATTTTGAAAAATGTGGCTTGCTCCACCAGTACCAAGTTGTCCTACACCCCATTGTTCTCGGTGCCTTAGGTTTGTTTTCCACCCATCTGGTGACTGACATTCGGAGAGTAGCCGGGTTTACAGCTGGGAACACAGCCATACTGACAATCTGGGTAATACAGAAGGCTGCAGTGTTGGGAGTCTTCACATTATCCGAAAAGTTCTGAGTGGGTTCGACTTGGCAGTGCTTCCTGGGAGAAGTCCTATTCGCTGTCTTGGTTGCCTGGAGAGGTGGCAAGAGCCCTGAGCTGATGATGAGCCTAACGAGGATCACCAAAACCCTCAGAATTTTCATTTTAATCTGTAAATAATAGTGAGTGAGTGAGTTGGGTTTAACGCTGCTTTTAACAGTATTCCAGTCATATCACGGCGTGTCAGCTTAATGTGTGAGTAAACCCCGAAGTGATTCAGGTCTCAGACGTTTACCACTTCGGTGAAACCCACGAGCACGGGTATGGTGCTGACAAACCTAGAAATATAATCGGGGCGAACCGGGATTCGAACCCACAACAATAGGCAGCGCTTCCTGGGAGGAGTCCCATTTGCTGTCTGGTCTTCGTGTAAAGGGGCAAGGGCACTGAGCTGATGAGGAGCCTAACCAGCCGGAGCGTGCCAGGATCATCCAAACCCCTTTTTGCTGCATTTTTATTTTAATCTGTAAATAATATTAATTTTACACGGGAAAAAGCACGGGATCATAAGATACAAGTCAGAATAAGGAATTGCAGCAGACGAATGTTCTCCCAATGGCTACCACAAATCGTTTTGAAAGTTTGACTGGGACCTTGACAGTTGTAATTCAGATCGAGCAAGAGTCATATGACGCTCTTTGAAATCCTTGCCGAAAGAAAATGATCAATTGTGCCTCTCAAGTTGTGAAATGTAGACACCAAAGTTAAGGCTGGAGCTGCAGGAACATTGCTCGACATGAGATGGAAAGTTGACTCTTGTCATAAAAGCCTTTTGGACAGTTCCTGTCACTCTGAGACGTTATGCATAGACCTAAATATGAAACAGATGAGGCGGTTTCACTGGTCTCTTTTATTTCTAGTTGGAAATCAGTTGAAGAGAATTGTCAATTTGACAATCATTGAACGATATAATATCGTCGATATACTTATTAAGTTATAATTATTGACCAAATTCTCTTGTTTTGATTTTGCCAGATTTGACTTGTATGCATAGGAGGAAACACAATTGGTGCCCACGAGGATTTCAACTTTGCAAATATGTCCAATCTCCAAATTTCGCAAAGATGTTATCTATGAGGAAGTACAGCATTTCGCATATTGTTTTCTCGGGAAACATCAGACGTCATTTTTGCTTTCATTTGTGACAAATTGTACCGAACCTTTGATGATACGTGTGTAACTGTGTCTATGGTCACGACGTTTAGAGACAAATGCACCATGGATCATATGGGCCAATGTGTCTTCATTGATAATGGACCTTCTAATAACCATACAAATAAAGTGTTAGGTATAATCTACACAAAGTAAATGCAATGTATGCAGTCTATAATAAATCTCGCTCATCATGCCGAGGGCACATGGATTCTATGTCTGAAGTCATTTCTAGCGTCCTCTCCTCATTATATTGCTAGAAGTGTTTTGCTATAAACAACACTAATTAACTCGTCTACATTATTTCATTTATAGTTCTCGTCACGTCGAATCTTCTTGACAACTGGACATATATGCAGTGAGTGAGTGAGTGGGGTTTAACGCCGCTTTTAACAGTATTCCTGTTATATCGCGGCGTGTCAGCTTAATGTGGGAGGAAAGCCCCAAGTGATGCAGGTCTCGGACGTTTACCACTTCGGTGAAACCCACGAGCACGGGTATGGTGCTGACAAACCTAGAAACATAATCGGGGCGAACCGGAATTCGAACCCACAATCATAGGTTTCTGGCGTGCCCAAGGGGACATATATGCAGTATTAATCAATTGTTTATTATGCTGGGGTTATTTATCATCAAAATAGTTTTATATTTTGAACATCGTCGGTCATGAGATTATGCAATAAAACGCGAAGCAAACGTTTTGCATTTAATTTAAAACGAGTGATGATATTTATTGATTTCATCACATACATTTCATCCGCATAAACAGAGTTGGTCATAATTAGGTATCTTGCCAGACACCACAATTCCTCTAGTAGCGTGTATTCCACATGTAATATAATTTCAAATTACGATCTTCCTAAAACATTGTTTGTCTGTTCATGTGAGTAAGTTGAACGACACTACTTCTCATTGACTTTCTGGTCTGGTGACTGTTGATGTTCTTTTAATAGGAACTCATTTTATTGTCTGTAAAATGTAATAAAGCGTAGTTTTTAGGGCTTCGAACGTAATGATGGCAAGTATTCACTCAATGTGTATACTTTTATACTGTCTGGAAAGTTACATGAAAAACACATACATACCAACTACCTTCTTGGCAGGCATTGTGGGTACAGTATGTTGGCAGCCACCCATGGTGAAATAAAGTCAACCGAAACCACTTTTAGCTTTATGATTAAACAAAGGGAAATCGCGATGATAAACATGTCTCCGATGAATTGAATTGACATGAATTGTCTATTTAAAGCTATACAGATTACCTCAACAGTAAGGCTAGCTGTGCAGGGTCCGGTGTGTGTGTGTGTGTGTGTGTGTGTGTGTGTGTGTGTGTGTGTGTGTGAGGATCGGATTGATATGTTTATTCAGAATCTTATCTTTCACTTTATATGCACTTTAATTAAATATGTTAGGAGATTTTGTTGCAGATTCTATCAAGTTGACCGTCGATATACAATGTATCTGTGTGGATAACTAATCATCTGGTCTTGTTCTGTAAATTACAGTGAATCAAGATAAATGTGGCATTTGCCGATGATGTGTTTGCCATGTCATAAAATCTTCAACGACAACTACTGTGTACGTTTCGTTTAACCGAAACGAATTGCTATCATTTTTTCACATTACGTGAAGTTCTAATACTAAGTTTATGGTTAAGCTACTTTTGTCGTGGAGACTTGTGAACATACAGGTAAATGTCACGAATGCTGGAAAACTAGCTATAAATCTTTGATGGTATTTCTACAAAAGCAAATTAATTTGACAAACATTTAAACGATCGATATGCGTCACTAACATAATGTTTCGAAAGGTCACGATAATAAAATTACTCACAGCACAATACGTTTTGAAATAGTATAAAATAATTCATTATCCATGAATCAACACTGACTAAAGAAATTCTCATTTTTAAGCGAGAGACAAAACTTGTCCATCGAACAGAATACACAATTTTTGTCAACGCATGCATATATTATACCTCTTTGTCCTTTGCACTGAATGCATCGAAAGCATACACACCCAAACAAAACAACGAGTCCGCAATACATATAATAGCGTGTGACGAATACCCAAGGTACGCCATGTCCCCCGGTTAATTTTCTAACAATTAGATTATATGTGTAATTCTCTATAAACTCAATATAAGATAGAAGAAAGACATAATTACTTTAATTGTAAGCCTTTGAGACAACACGTTTACCAACGGCTAGGACGGTTGTTTCATCGGGGAAAACAGACTTCCACGCCGTGTCTGCTATAGGACTGTCGTGCAGTACACGGGACTAATGGCGGAAATAATTGTTTTTTAAAAGGTGGAAATGTTTCTCTGAACAGGAGCATTGGGTTAGCTTTATCGATTCTGGCTGTCAGGATGTCCGTGTTTTGTAGTGCTATCGGTGAAGTATGCTGTGTGTCAAAAGTCAGCGAGTTGGAATGGCTCAAGCCCGCCTTTGAACAGTATTTCGGTTATGCCACGTTGCGTTGGAGGTCATCCCAACGAGATGCAGGTCATTGACGTTTACCACTTTGGTTGCAAACCACGAGCACGGTGCTGACAAACCGGGAATAAGAACAGGTTGAATCTGGGATTCGAACCCTGCGAAGTGCGGCACCTTTGAATACTGGGCAAACCGTGACCAAGTGTCGAAATAGCGTTAATATGTTCATTCTGCTTGCTTGCCATGCTAATGCAATTCAATGAAACAAGGTGTCCTTTTCGTAATCTTGTAATGGGTAGGTTTTGTGAATGTGTCTTTTCTTTTTCATATTTGGTCCAAATTTAAGGGTAGAATTTATGTACCTGAAAGGCACTTTCCAGTTGATACACACATTTATGTCAAAACACCCGTTATGTCGAAGATCACAACGAAAAGTAAAGTTACCCATAGGTATGATCCCTTTCTCCAGGAAATTCGGCGGTGTTAACATTGGTATTAAGTGTCGGCATAAATGTAATTGTACAGTCAGTCATGTTACAGAGTTTTGACATTGGATTGTGTTACCGTCCAATCAGTGTCAGCGACCGAGTGTAACATAGAAGCTGTTTTTCAATCTTTCTTAAGAATGTCGCCAGTTCCCCATTTTGGACAACAACATCCCACAAATGATTATTTGTATTTGTGGCCTAAAGGCGAGGAGTTTGACTTAGTGACAGAGGCCAAAGACAGGGAACAGAGAGACTACTCAGGGAATGGCCTAAGAGAGAAACAGAGAGTCAGTTCAGGGAATCTATTTGGACAGACAACAGAGAGACAGTACATGAATGGATTGAGACAGGGAACAGAGAGAACGGGGAATGGCCTAGGACAGAGAAGAGAGAGTCAATTCAGGGAATGGTAGACAGAGAACAGAGAGACAGTACATGACTGGATTGAGACAGAGCACTGAGAGTCCAGGGAATAACCTAAGACAGACAACAGATCGACTGTAGATGAAATGGCCTGAGACGGGAACAGAGAGACGGTACACGAATGGACTGAGACCGACAACAGAGTGTCCAAGGAATGGTCTAAGGTAGAAAACAGAGAGACAGTACATGGAATGGCCAAAAACGGGAAACAGAGAGACAGTTCCAATAATGGCCTAAGATACATAACAGATCGACACGTAACGCGACGGTAGGGCGATCGACAATGTATAATACTAAGAGGCTTGAGAGTAACCATAAACAAAACTAACACAGTCCAGAGATCGACTATGGACAAAGGGCCGAGACAGTCCAGAGAACTTCCGTGGACAAAGGCCAGTGACAGTGTAGACAGGCAGTATAGAGAATAAGGAAGAATGATGCCATAGAAAACATATAATCAAACTAATGAATACTTGACGTTGACGTTGACAGGATAGTACAGAGATTACTGGAGCAGATAGACAGTCAGAAACCGACACAGAACCCGCTAGTGCCCTGCTGAGTATTCATGGTGTAGGAAAGGCAATGCAAAAACACAGTACATCATAAATACAACATTGTCAGTGCTCGGAACTCGTGGGATGGTTTTTACGGAGTCCTGAGACGACCGGTAATGCCAAACAAATATGTCCACAAATTTAAGCTGCTAATGCCTCTACTCAGTGTTCGTTCTCATTTGTTAGAGTAGTGACAATGGACTTTTCCCAAGGCCTAAATCCTTCTCTAAGCTTCTGATGGCAGTTGTCAGTGTACGGAGACCGGGACCCTCCCCGGGGATGCCTAATCCCCCCATCACTAGCTGATCAGCTGGAGGATGGGATGGCTCATCGTGGGACACGATCTGTCAGTACCATGTCCGAACTCCCTATTACCCCCATTATAACTAGTTCGCAGCGCAGATACTTCTCTCGTGTCACGCTCCCTTCTCGCCATGTGATGCGCTGCGCGTGTTTGTTTCGTCGGGCTTGATACGGACAACGGTTGGCGCTGGCAGGTTGTGTTTCGAGCTATGCCGGTGTGGTATTGACCACGCGCGTGATTGACAGTGCTTTGTTAAAGACATGTTCCCTGTCTGTCCTGGTGCCCGCGGTGCGTCTGACTTGTTTTATATATCACACTATGCTCACTTGACTTCACATTAACTGTATGTGTGTGATTAACTACAATGTCCATTTGGACGGAATCCACTGTATAATATTCATGGAAGTAACGCTCGTAAAAGAACGTTTAGAGTGGGTTGTCTATAGTCTGCAGAGTCTCTCAAACTTAATGCCTACGAAGAGCTGAATTAGAATTCATTTTCAGCAACCCAGCCTTGTCTGACATGTCATCGTATCTTAACTGCGTAGATCGATGCTCATGATGTCAATCACTGGATTGTCTGGTCCAGGCTCGATTATTTACAGACCGGGATCTTCATTTCTGTTGATATCTTCTAAACATTTATGTCATGAACGGCCTGACAAGCAACATGACAGTATATCTGTTATAACATCTGCTTTCTCCTGCTACAAAGATTCATTAAAATTATACCGTGACATGTCAACGAGGACTAGATTGATTTCACCGATAATCGCCCATCTTCCATTCTTGTGACTACTGCTAGGTGAGCGAGTGGTATTCAGTATGAGATTTTTGTGATTCATATACATTTTGCGTGTTAGTGTTTTCGGTGCGTATGAAGCGCCTGTAATGTCAATTCTCCAACCATGCTTTGGAAAAGAAAGGGCGTTAAGTACACCAACACAATGTCCTCGCTTCGACATTGTATACTCGAAGGAAAGAGTAACTATTCTCCTGGTCTAATTATCGTATTGGTGTTTTTTAAACTTTTGAACACTCATCTTTATTTGTTTGATGACTTGACAAATTCATTTAAAAGTGTAAAATGTAACATTTTGTGTAAAAGCAATTGATATTTAATATCAAGTAATTTCTGTGTTGTCTACGCATGTTATAGGGATTTTCTTTAATTCCCCCGATAAAGATGCTCAGTGGTCTGAGATATATAACTTTTGTGCAGAGGGTTGCTAACATCTCCTCCATGAAGACTACACCAAAACTCCTGTAAAATCTAAATTTGGATGAGATTTTATGTTCATTTTGTATATGTTTGTTTGCTATTAGTGCTTGACCAAAGTGCCTTACATATGAGCTTTGTTACAAAGGGACAGATGGGCGAGTCAACAAGTATTGTTCCATTTTACATATTCAAAATCTTTATCGAAACAATGAGGTTCCCATGTAAATAGCATGGTACGATATCTCATTTATGAAGAACATACAAGCGATAGAACCCTTTCCATATTCGAAAGAACTCTCTGCGGAGTCGATTGTACTATTCCGACAATATCATGAGCATGTGCGTCGGACACTAGTTTTTTTACTGATGTGTCCTCCACATGTCTACCACAAAAAGCTTTACTGAGGCCTTGAATGTTGTAAAATTGTTGTAAGACAACCCCAATCAATGCATGAAACAACAGCAGCAGCACCACGATGTTGTTTTCGTTATTGTTACTTCTAATGTTATTATTATTATTATCATCATGATCATCTTTATTAGTATTAGAAGTATTAATGAGCATATATTTTATCAAGAGGGAAGCTATACGTGTACCTTACTCCGAGACCTAGCTACAAACAAAACGCATGAGAAAAAGTCTTTAATGTCATTGAAAGGACAGTTATCTGAAGATCCTTACATCTGACATAACACATTTGACTTTTTGCAATCTTTACAAAGGTAACATCACATAAGAAAAGCATTAATTTCGCGCGTATGTTCGAGTAACTGATGTGCACTACAAAACTACAAAAAATACTCTCCGTGCATGAATAGCACATATTTAAATATATTTGCTTCTTAGAATGTCTTTGAAAAGAAGATATAACTCCAGTGTAATAAATTCACTGGACGACTAAAGCGTTGTTTCCTTTTCACAGTACCTGAAATTCCAGTGTGAGGATATCGTGGCAAGGGGTGGTGCACTTGTCAGTATATACGTGCCGTAGAAGGCTACTATGCTTGTCGTAAGAGGCGACTAACGGGATCGGGTTGCCAGGCTCGTTGACTTTGTTGATGCATGTCATCGTATCCCAATTGCGTGGATCGATGCTCATGATATCAATCATTGGATTGTCTGGTCCAGACTCAATTATTTACAGACCGCCGTCATTTACCTGGAATATTGCTGAGTGCGGCTTTAAACTACAAACAAACAAATTGTACAGGATTTTGTGTCGGAATTGTACAATGGACTCTGTTTTTAGCAGACTCTTATGTGCAGCAATGCCATATGGATGTAATAACCGACGAAATGTCAACGTCAATGATTGAGTCTGTTTCGGGCATCCCAAAAACGTCGACGCAGCCATAGTCACAGGAAAAGACAATGCCAAATGACACCATTGATTTGGAAGATTGGTTGACGCGCCTTCAGAAACCACTGGAACTGCACAAAGTTAGAACAAGGCTATACTCTGTGCCATTGAAATTATCAAACAACTCCAGTGTCTTTTGCAGATAGATGGGTCCACAAACAGTAAGAGCCCACAGTATCGACTTGAGAGTATAGTACTTGATATTTCTTTGAAACGTTTGGTCAAACCCACTAAATCAGAAAAAGACCGCGTGTTCCTTAAATAGAAATTTGCAATCAATTAAATTAAACTTAAGTAACATTCTGAGAAAAAGTTAGGTTCCCTAAATTTCCATCAGTATTCAAAATTTCGGAAACCACCGACAGTTCCATTTTCCTATACGAACACTATTTCATCCAAGTTGTTCGATTATAGGAACGTCTTGCAACTTGCAGAAAGTGGATTTGGCAACTCATTACTATTGGCTGCCGAAAACGGATCATACTTATACGAACCTGTTGGTCATTTAATCACAGGTGACTCCTCGATTGTTGACAATAACATTTGCCAGTTATTCCAATGGGACCAAAACATCCTACTATATCGAGACTATCTATATCTATATCTCAACTTTAAAATCATTATGGATGTGCAAAATTTGTGTTAAAGGAGAAGATGAACGTGTTTTTGAAATGTCTTTCAGAGTGGGTTAAGTCAGTGCGTTTTGTTGTCATTGGTAGAATGCACAAATCAAAAACGAGGAAACATAATTGGAATTAACCCATTCTGTCCCAGCCAGCTGCCGTCGAAAGTATAGCTGCCCTACATGACAAGTTTGTATATATTCCCACTGACAAAGCCTCAAATAACCTAACCATTATATTTAAGCATCACGAAATTAATTGTTTGATCAAAGAATATGGTATACGTGACACACAAAACATTAACACATATAAAGCCAATATGTTAATCGAGGAAGACATTTGTCAAAAACAGCATCAGTACGCAACTGTTGACTTGACTCATGTCCATTCCTCTTTTCTAATTGTTTGTCTCAGAAATGAACCAAGTTAAATTGTGTCAAAACCTTAATTTTCAACCATTTACACTGCGATCCCAAATGACAAACTTAAGGGAAAACTTCATCCCCAGATCCGTGGGTCAGTTGTCACTACACGTGTTAATCATGATATCAATCACTTAATTGTCTGGTCCAGACTCGATTATTTACAAACCGGCGTCATATAGCTGGAATATTGCTGAGTGCGGTGTTAAACAACAACAAAAACGAAAACATATCTATCTTCGAAGGGTCGGAACAATTTGTCAAAAATGAAAGCAATTGTCATCTGAAGTTAACTGAGAGAACACTATGTGAAATACTTCCTTCTTGCTAACAAGTAAAAGTTGGGAATAAGACATTTAGGTAGGTATCCGTATATGTATATTTCTTTACGCATATGAATCGGAGCTTCTGCACGGATAAGCAAATTCAAAACAAGGAAGGCTATACTTAAGCTTCAGGTATATCAAATATCTGAAAGCGTTCAAAAATAGTGAAAAATCTCTTCTTTATACAAGGGATGGTACACGTGTCAATATATATATACTGACATGTGTACCATCCCTTGCCACGATATCCTCACACTGGAATTTCAGGTACTGTGAAAAAGGACGCATCAGTGACAAAACTTATATCCGATGCAGTTCCCTATTTTGACTTGTACCATAGGTACCCGTGTTTCTTCAAATAAAAAACTGATTTGCATTTGCACGTGTATGTGACGTTATCATCACCATTTGAGAGTGATTCATAAACACATGTTTTTAATATAGTCGGATTCGTACAATCAAGTCCGCAGATATTTTCTTATGATTATGAAAATTGTTTTGTCGCTTTTATTCAGATAATCAATGCGGGTGTGTGAGCCTAATCCAATAGGAACGGCTTCGGGGAAATTATGCAGCTACTAACATTACGAAATATTTCTTTTGTTTCGCATTATTCACTGTCATGTAGATTCAATTTGCATCGCCCTCCTTGTAAGCTTTTGTTCAGACGCAATACCTTTCCATCTTGAAGTTTCTTTTTCTCTGTAACTTTACTATATCGACATAGAAATTGAATCCAATTCCCAGTGAAAGTTTGCAAGCAATGTTAATGGCATACTTGCTTATACAATGATACAACGCGTGTAATGTAAGACAGCTTCTGAATTAGCTCAGAATTTCTGTTCAAGAGTTGATATTTTATTTTATTATAGTTTAGGTTATTTTTTGTTTGCAGTAACTGTACTGACACCATTTCTTGGCAATTCCCAGTTGTCAACTGTAACAGGACCATATTTTCGTACGTACGTTAATAACTTTCATACAAAGTTAAGACACAATGTTAGACAGTTTGACTATGACCATTTGTTTGTGCATGTTGATTTCGATACAGGCAGTTTGCACATGACGGGATGCAACGGTAACAAAATAATAGGGACACCAATGGACAGGCGATGAAGGGTCAAGACGTAGCCCTGAAACGCCGTTAGAAAGTAAAAATACCTTACGTCAGCAAATATTTATTAACACTTTCAAAATTTAAATGTTTTATATACACTGATATCTGAGTTTATGTTTTCCCCTCTACTGCCAATATGGATGTACTAAAATATAATAATTTCCATCAATGCCAATACCAGTTCATTACAATTCTTCAATCACAGTCGGGAAGAGTACATTTAAGTATTATTTCTAAAGTATTTGTAGACATTGACAAATTCCTATTTCAGCTGTTTTCATTGTACACAGTAATTGTTTGAGTTTATAAAGATTAGGCCACAAATAACATTTTCTGGTATATATCTACTACGGATTTTGTCGCGGGCTTGACATTTAAATAAATAGTGGAACTCGTCAGCAATAAGTGTCGAGTTACAAAGGGTACAGATTCTTTCTGCTCTGGGTATACCCAAACAGCGGCCAGTAGCTACAGGTAAATTATGGTTACATGTTCTTAAAGTTAGAGGAGGGAAAGACATTGTTCTTGAAAGGAGGTGGTATTTTTCTAAGGATTGGACATATTTAAGTTATCTATAGTAAGTTCCTTTGGAACTATTGCACATAGTAGCCATTGTGACAATTTAATAGGGTTATCATGCATTTCCAGTTTGTGCCAAAATCAATTACTCTTTCAGCTATAGTTATGTGAAGAGTGAAATGCGGGAGTAGTTTTCTTAAATTGTATGACCGTTTTTAAATTCAGTTAAATAATGGTAATAGTTATATGAAGTTATGGGAACAATCAATGGAGAGAACACGATTGTAGAGAATATAGTTTTTTGTCTATATTATTTTTCAAGTGAACACAAGTTAGCTGATATTTATCGACATGTCTATTTTGAACAGAAAGTGATTTCTTTTATACTTCAGATTAGAAATATTGTATAGTATGTTTACTACCATTTCATAAATGTTAACATACTACAATACTACAAGGTTTCACCAATACGTTAGTCTACACATTACCAATATGTGTTTCTAGATATAGGTTTCACCAATATGTTAGTCTACATATTACCAATATGTTCTTCTACATACATGTTCAACCCATATGTCCTACATATTACCAATATGTTCTCCTACATATAGGTTCACCAATATGTCCTTCTACACATCACCAGTATGTTCTTCTAGATTCTTGTCCCACCAATATGATAGTCTACATATTACCAATATGTTGTTCTACATACATGTTCCACCAATATGTCCTTCTACATATTACCAACTTGTTCTTCTACATACATGTTCCACCAAAATGTTCTTCTCCATACATGTTCCACCAATATGTTCTTCTACATATTACCAATATGTTCTTCTACATATTAGTAATATGTTCTTCTCCATACATGTTCCACCAATATGTTCTTCTACATATATGTTCTACCGATATGTCCTTCTACATATTACCAATTTGTTCTTCTACATATTAGTAATATGTTCTTCTCCATACATGTTCCACCAATATGTTCTTCTACATATATGTTCCACCAATATGTTCTTCTACATATATGTTCTACCGATATGTCCTTCTACATATTACCAATATGTTCTTCTACATATTAGTAATATGTTCTTCTACATACATGTTCCACCAAAATGTTCTTCTCCATACATGTTCCACCAATATGTTCTTCTACATATATGTTCTACCGATATGTTCTTCTACATATTACCAATTTGTTCTTCTACATACATGTTCCACCAATGTGTTCTTCTACATACATGTTCCACCAATATGTTCTTCTACATATATGTTCTATCGATATAGTTCAACCCTTCAATGTATGAGTTTGAAGTTAGTTGCTGACTGTTTTGTGGTGCCATGTAAGAAAGTGTATTACAGTGCGCCCGACACCGTACAATACAGAGACTGGTCGAAGTAACATGGTTATTGGGGAATAAGATTGTTATACAATCCCAGAAATTCAAGAAAGAAACATATTTAAGACGTATATGTATCTGATGACAAGGGCAATGAAACGTTCATTATATGTCGTTACACATGGTCGTGTCATTACCCTGTTCATGTTATATCGGATGTCAAGAGTAATCAAGACACGATGGTTCATGTCATTAATATCAACGTGATCGGCTGTGTTAGAAAGGCAAAGCGTTTGGGTATATTTTCCTTACTTTGTAACAATTTCAACCTAATTTGAACAAGCAGAAACCTTAATTTAAATAAAGATTATTGTACATTGCCCCGTTGCATGTCTGATAGTATAGAAATACAGCCCGCGTTTTGTGTGTACATATCATGTGTATTTCAGTCTAGTTGGTGTAAACACATCTTACCCTTTATCGAAAAGTCTTCTTGTGATCGTTAAATGTCACAAGGATTTGATATCAAAGAACATCTTCGGTTTGATTAAGCTTTGTGCTCTGTTGATATCGGAGTAATGGCCATTGGTTATGTGTTATTACAGTCTTAACTTGTGCGGGTTAGCAAACAACGACAAAAGAACCTCCACACAACACTTTAAAATCTACAGAATTTTGTTCAAAATCCTTACACAGTTTTTCAAATGAATAATTCAGTGTTGAAATAACAAGAAATTACAAATTGACAGTCCCTTTTCAGTGTGTGGTGCTCAAACTACTTACAGGGTCACATTTTACTCAAATATATCTGACATGAATAGCTGCATATATCGTAGTGTGACATGCAACAAATAGTATAATATTGATACGGAATAATTGGTAAGTAAACTATGCCTTTCTTTATGTTGCTTGATATAAACTCTTACTTTAGCGAGTGAGAACGGTTGTTTTTTCGTTTTGCTTTATTCCAGCAAAATCACGAAGTGGGATTTACACATTGTACCCAAAAGGGGAACGAGTCCGGGTCTTCGGTGTGACGAGCGAACGCCCCCTTTACACGCAGTCTAGACAGCGAATGGGAGTTCTCCCAGGTAGCGCTGCCTAGTCAACCCACCCAGAACTTCTCGGAGAATGTGAAGACTCCCCAACACTGCAGCCTTCTACATTACCCAGATTGTCAGAAGGGCTGTATTCCTGGTAGCAAACCAGGGTACTCACCCAATGTCAGTCAACAGATTGAGAGGTACCAAACCTAAGTCACCGAGAATAATGGGGAGTCGGACAACTTGGTACTTTGTATGCAAACGTGACATTTCGAAAGCGAAAGTTTTTCCTCAATCTTGTCAATCACATTAATGTCAAAGGGGACAGAAAATTCAATGATATAAATAATTTCATTGGATTTATCAAAAAGGACAAGATCAGGTTTGTTGGCCTGGATACGCCTGAGGCTGTAAATGGGCCTATTCCACGGAATTTTGTATTTATCATTTTCCATGACGCCCTCTACATATTCCGGGTCGTACCTTGGGTGGACTTCTGTGTAAAAAACACAAGTATGTCGAAGACGGTACTAAAATGATTGAGCTACACCACCATGTCGTTTAAGATACTGTGTTTGTGCCAAAGCTGGGAATCCACTGACAATGTGTTGGACAGTCTCATTAAATTCATTGCAAATTCTACATTTGTATATTGACGTTTTGATGCAAAATCACACATTGACGGGTTCGAGTGGGAAGTGACTGGTCCTGAGCAGCAAACAGAAAGCCTTCTGTTTCACTTTTTAGGCCAGACTACTTCATCCAAGCAAAGGACTCTGCAGGATTGCTGATCTTCTCAACACACTGCACATAAACTCGATGCAGTGGTCGTTCAGATAGCCTCTCCTTTAAAAATTGAGTTTGGGCCGACGGGATATGGCACTTCGCTTGGTTGGCACTCATTTCTGTACCGTCCAGGAGTATAGAACCATCAACAAAATCAACACCGACACTGAGATTATGTCCCACATCCTTGGCTCGTTTTAGAAAACTGTGGAATACCTTGTTCTCATCATGAGTCTTGACATGCTTCACAAGAGGATCGTCTCACAAATAAATGTGTGCAAAAGTGCACAAAACAGTTCTATCATGAAGAGCCCCAACGTTAATCAAACCACGTCCTCCCATAATGATTGGTAAATATAAGCGATTGAGGGAAGAGCGAGGGTGCGAGGATCTATTGTCTGACAAGATTCTTCGTGTGAGGGTGTCAGTACCCTGAATTTCTTGTTTCGTCCAATCAACAACACCAAAATAATATGAAAGGACGTGTACAGCATACGTATTTGTGGCTTTTACTTTAATGCCAGCGTTCAGCTCTGCACTCAAGTCTGCATTTGTACTCTGCCCGAAGTTTGTCCTTGATGTTGGCATTCTGGAGTTTGTCCATAATCTGCATCCCAAGTACGTATAGGCCTGACCTTCCACGGAATGGTCAATAACTCCTCCTCCAAGTGAACTGACTGATCCTCCCTCTTCTACCTTTCCACGTTTCAGATGAAGAATGTTGCATTTGTCGAGTCCAAAGGACATGCCGATATCATTAGAAAAGGACTCGACAAGGAGAATCTGCTTTTTTAGTGTGGATCCTCCATTGGCAACAAGTTCAAGGTCATTCATGTAACGGGGGTGAGTAAGGCGTGTTGGGGATTTGTGCTGAGGAGGTCCAGGATGATAACCTTCCTCTTTGCCTAGCAAAAAGCTTAAAAGATTTAATGACAAACAGAAAAGCAAAGGACTGAAAGAATCGCCCTGAAATATACCCCTCTTAATAGAAATGGGTTCCGATGTCACCACCTGCCCCTGCGAATATATCTTAAGTTGAGGTGACCAGCAATTCATTAAAGACTTGAGTAAAAAAAGTAGTCGCCCGGGGAGGTCAATACATTCCAGTGACTTCAAAATCCATTCGTGAGGTACAGAATCATAAGCTTTTCTGTAGTCTTATCCAACACATTGAGAGGTTACGGTGGTAAGTTTTAGCCTCTTCAAGGATCATTTTCTGAACCAGCAGTTGATCCTTACAACCCCAACATCCCTTTCTGGCTCCTTTCTGCTCCATGTAGATAATGTCATTCGAAGTGTAGTACGATGACACGAGATCTGTAAGACACCCTATAAATAGTTTGTACTGTGTGTTCAAACAAGTAACTGGGCGGAAGTTTTTAGGGTCAGTCAGGTCACCTTTCTTTAGGAGAAGTATTGTTCGCCCTTTGTAGAACCAAGGCGGAACATCCCCTGCATCCACAAGAGAATTAAAACAGTGAAGTAATGGCGTTTGGTCACAAGGGAACAGTTTCCAATACAGGTTTCGAATACCATCAGGCCCTGGCGCCGTATTAGATTTGGACTATTTAATTACATATTTTAGGCAATCAGGTGTAATGAAACACACCAATGGTGACCTTATTTTTTCATGTACACTAGTATTGTAATCAAGTACCCATGGTTCCTCGAGGTTACAGTTGCCGGGTATGGACCACAATGTTTCCAAAACCTTTCACTTGAATCTTTTCTCATCACTCTCATACGTTGCATTTAATTGACTGTAAAATTGTTTTTCATTTGATTTAAACAAAAAAAATTGTTTTATGAATAATTATTATTATTATTATCATTATTATTATTATTATTATTATTATTATTATTATTATTATTATTTGTGAAAACATCTTATACAATTGGGATAGTTTCAGGTGTTCTTTATGAATATATTTCAGATATAGCTAAGTATCTTATTGCAAATCACCGAATTGCACTACAGTAGATTGAGACATATGAAGAGTCTTACAAACTTTTAGAAAGAAATGCCTATGAAACCATTAATGATTCTCACATTATACAGAATCGCTCCTCTCGAATATCTAATGTAATGCAATCTGAAACCTAACATATTCTTTCGAATGCATTAGTCGATGTGGGATCAGTTTCAAAGCATTTCTGCACCCTTTTTTCGACCAATTCTAATATCATATTTGTAGATTGCATTCAAAAGCTGTAGTATCCATGAAGAGAGGATTGTCTTATGAATGTTAACTTCCTTTTCATTCGAATGCGACGGTTCGGCACAGGTGCTTCCTTGACAAAGGTAAGACCTGAGCCAAAACGTCTTATTGAAAAATATAGAAGTTGAGATTCATTAGCCAACCCTGTCTTCTATTCTACTGCCCCTATTTCAGCGATTCGCGTGACAAGAAAGTAAAATTCTACTATAATGATGTCCACCGTGGTATTTTAACACATATTTAGTCAACATACATAATGTCGACCATATTTAGTTTGATAAGTGATAAATTCGTCATATTCCTATAGATAGATTATTAAACTCACATGCGTGACATACTGATTTTACGAAAAGAGTGTCAGAATTCTTGTATTGCGTGAATACGTGAATTCTTACACGAGTTTCGTAAAATCAGTATGACACACATCTGAGTGTATTTATTTTATTATTACCCATCATTTCTTAATCCTTTTGAGGTCCCATTTAGAACAATGCACTGACCACCAAAGCTTTCTTAGAAAACTCACAATTTGACGTCAACAATCTTCAGCTTTGACATCGTTTCTAGTGTGACATCATTCCGACTTTACGTCAAAATAAGATTAGAATGACGTCAACAATGCCGTCCTTATGACGGAAACAATGCACTGGTGAGCAAGAAGTGATATTTGCACAGGTGTACCTACGATTTTTATTAACTTGGTTATTTCTAATCATATGGGTAATAAATCCTTCTTTTAGTGTGTATGATAAGACAATACATTTATTCACCCATCTTTCAGATATATAAGTGATTCTTCATATTTCCGATTATGTTATATCCGAGGTGCACGACATGTTCATGTAATGTTTTGTTTTGTTTGTTTGTTTGTTGTTCAACGCCGAACTCAGCAATATTCCAGCTGTATGACATCGGTCTGTAAATAATGAGTCTGGACCAGACAATCCAGTGATTGGTGGACGTGTGGAGGGAATTACCAAACTTGACGCATAAGTGACAAAACTTATCCAGTGATTGTCTTCAATAGAAGTATTCAGATAACAGATAACAGATGTAAGTATTCACATAAATAATAACAGAACAAACAGCGAGTTACGAGGAAATACGGAATATCTGTACGGATGAATGCAGGGTGTTAATCCCGAGCCTTTTGGATTATCTGAGTTTCAGGTAGGTTATTCTATATTATTACTCATTGACATGAAAATAAAACGAATGAAAAGTCACCCTACATCTTTACAGGCTGCCTTTGGTTCAGAATATAATTAGTTCATGACGTCATGCCGTCTAGCCTTATGGGTAATTAATGGTAATTGTGTACTGATATACCCATTTTGAGCAAAAACCTTCTGTTGCCGACAACCTACTCCTTCAAAATGGATTCTATTAGGCGTAGTGTTGGGGATACAGTATGGACCATCCCCGTGGTCTGGTGGCCTACCCGGACAGGGGAGGGTCAGTGGTTCGATCCCCGGCCGTGTACCTAAAGACCTAAAACATGGTACTGGTCGGCTCGTATACTGTGTCTGAGTGGGGAATCCGTGATAATACCGGCAAGGTATCTCAATAGACTAGCACCATAAACCGGACATCAATACGGACTTGTACAAGCACAAACAAGCACATGAATGCACGTCGCATTATGAGTGCAATAATTTGGAACGCGATGTTAAACCCCATTTCACCTCATCTGAAACAGTACGATCTCAACGTGTTGTGAGATGTGTTCCCTTCTTTGATACACAAACATAACCGTGATTCCCATGTGAATCGCTTACGTGTCATCTGTACATTTTTATAAGTTATAAATTTAAAAAATCACAGGAAGTCAGAATGGTAATGTGAGGAAGAATTATGAACCTCGGATTTTTACTTTTATATATTTATCATGAGGAATTCCACGTGAGGAATGTTAGGAAAGGCAAGTAAATACTTAGGTGAACACATTGTGAACTTACATCCAGATGTTTTTTCACTTGAACAATCATTTAGCCGCTACAACTCTATTATATACCTGAACAAAACCAAATGAAGGTGTGCTTGTATTATTATCGATAACATGGATAAATTTCAGTTGTCATTAATGAAGTATAACTATATGAAATTTATTTTTCAAAAGGGATATTTGTTAAGATGTGTAAATTATAAAATAGACAAACAGAAAGAATTAGATATCCGCTATTTTAACCAAAGGTGTCAATTTGCAAATCCTGACGGGTTTTTTGACAGATTCGAAAATGTTGACCTGTCTTATGAACTGAAACCAAGCGAGAGGTATTCGAATAAAATTAGCAAAATATTCATTTGTCATATTAAAATAAACGATGCCTAATTGTCATTTATTCAAATTATAAAAATATTATTTCGGTTTAATAACGGTTTCTGAACAAAATGTTCGGTTGTCTTATCAGAATAAGCGGTAATTTATTGCAATCTACTGTGAGAAGACTGTCACTGCCATGGACAAGTAGATGTCGTTTCGGGGGGTTGTTAAAGGATGTAAGCATTATCTATCATCTACTCAGTGTTCCTCCAGACATGGCCGCACCCACATATCTGAAACACTTGTTTATAGTGATGCCTTACTTGTCTTGTCGACCATTTAGAAGCGTTACGTGTTAATATTTCTTAAAAGTGGAATAAAACGCAATTTTATCCCGTATTTTTTACCCTCATACCACTAAATATGCACATTGGATATCTCCTCCAGTCATCATTGACCATCGCGTTTGATGTTACAACGTCCAGTGTACAGGTATCTCAGACATGTTTACACAAACCGTTTTAGATGTAAATAATATATTTAAGAAGTTATATATTCATTTACTTCTTCATCCCGCTGGTTGCCTTGCCAACACGGTTAATCACATTTGGTTTATCGTTTATTTACTTTTTGTTCGTTACATAATGATACATACTTGTTCACTGCACTGTAGGATATAAAAATGTTAAAAGACGAGAACGTAAAACAAAATTTCATATTGGCATTTTTGAAATCATCATTGACTATTTTATATGAGACAAGTAAGTTAACTTTTGTTTTATTTCTGTACATTCTGGGACAGAGGTGAAATAAATTGAAATAAATTGTTTAAGTGAAATTAGAAATATAATTATGCCGTACGTCTTTCCGTTTCTCTGTAATTATGATGTTTACCAGCATTCACGGTAATTGCGACACCACTCTTCAATACATATTTGAACTTCTTGCCATAATCGTTTTGCCACTGATCACTCCCACAGTAAATAAACAATCAATATAGTAAATACACGTTAACGCATGCTCTGTTGATATATCTATACCGACCACTCTCAAAAGAATCCCCCTTTCAAATAGTTAAGGAAATTCACTTACCCACAAACTTCAACACACACAAATTTAGCTTTGTTGACGAAATATGCAAGGGTCATTATGTAGTGGGCAATATATGTTCCAGTATATTCATCTATACAGCATGCTTGGCACATAAACACCTGTTATAACTCTTAACGTTATGTCTGGTTCTGCTGTGTCAGTCATTACTTTCGAGATATGATATCCATCGAATATACTTGTCAAGATGAATTTCTTTAGATTGACATTATCTGACATTTGAAATGATGTCCCAAAGGTCGATCGTTCTACAGTTGTCTTCTCACAAAAAGGAATAAACCTATTATTTCTTGCGACTGCAAGAAGAACTATGAACTGTAATTAATGTTCAGTGTTAATATTTTTTTCTCTCGAATTTTGTTCTTTCAAAATTCAAAGCCAAGACTTAACTTTAGCTTTTAGTGCATTATGTTACAGCTGTTGGGATTAAAACCATGTGCCTACTACTTTCAGGACATGAATAAGATCAATAAGTAAGCAACAACAGTAAAACGTTACCCTGAGAAAAAAAGCCCAGTGAATTCGATTAACTTAATTAGTAAGGTTAGTAAATAGCGAATTTACTATCCTGCTTTGTAGATTGCACAAACATGCTGACGGTTAGTAAATATTTCTTAATAATTAAGTATAATTCACTCCTTAAACCACTCTGTACAACATGTGTTAAGAATGTAAACATATACAAGACATGTATAGGAATCCTAAACGGTATGCCAGTTTGATGTGTTCTATCTAAAAACGTTTAGAAATGAGCTATCGCCTCATAGCCTAAACACAAAATTCCCATAATCCTATCAAGTTGAGAATTAAACACATACATGTCTCGACATGTTTAGAATTTATACACACCTTTAAACATTTTCAGAACTTAAACATGTTTAGCATAGTGCATATCATCAGGCTATGTCAAATATGGATGTCAAACATTGTCTGTTTTGACTGCCGGAATGAACATAGTTAGTAATAAGGGCATAATTAAGAAAACATGTAACTTTTCAGGGGAGGACCTTCCCATTTTGTAATCTCTTTGATGTAGTTTCAATTTCTGCCTCTTGATTTGTCAGAGACAAAAGTAATTGACTTAGAGGCTTTCGTGGTCGCAACAACGTGATACGAACAGGTCATTGACCTTATGACTTTAGGATTGGGTAAGTGCTTACTATTATCTCCTGTGTGCTAGACTATCAAGGTAGAAGGAAGCGAGTTAAAGATCAACCCCATATATCAATATGCCTGCGAATCTGCACAATACAGCGATGTAAGAATCGAATAAATGCCAACATATCAATACATAAGTATAAAAAAAATGAACATATCATTCTAAAATAGGCGCTTGAAGTCATGACATCCTCTGATCGTATTTCATAATCCCTTCATGTACTAGTATGTAATTCTTTCACAATGCATTCAATATGGCTTCTTGCATTAAAAACATATTTTCTCTATCGCATGAAAAGATAACAGTCTCTTTTGTCAGAATACCAACACAATGATTCTAAATGGCGGAGATAGCTTTTGGAACTGTTATTTCCAAGAATACATGACAGGTCGGTATAGCTATAACATTGCGCTCATTATTGAATGATCAAGTTGTAACTGAAGATGCATTAATGTGTTCTTGATAATACAACAAGTATCAGAGTCCTCGGGTTGAGGGTATTGGGTTTTACTGAATACTTGTCATCAACCTAAAAGCTTAAGACGCTGGAATATTAGTATGTATTACTTCTAATTTAGACAGATTTTTTTATTTACCAATGAAATCATACCTCTTACTGATATTAAGAATAATTTTTCCAGAACATGATGACAATAGCCATGCATGTCCAGTTGAAATGACAGTCTGAAAGCAGAGGTGGGCCGGTCGTGTTTTCGGTCGATAAGCATGCACAGGTGAGAATTGCCAACAAAGGTTACCTGCTGAAGTAATCAATGTACACCTGAGATTTACCAGTGGGAAGCAATGTTGGCCATTATCACGACCCTTACAGGGAGAGCGGGATAACGTCTCTCCCAGAAAACAATCACTGAGCTCTGCGTATAATTAAAAGTAGTCCGTGTCCTCATCGTAGAGGAAATAAGGATTGTTTGTCAGACGAGGGTGGTGATCAGATACCAGTACTAGTTATCAATGAGATTCTTTCCGTACCTTTTTATCGAAACTAATTTATATATTTAAAGTTTGCTTAATAATTAAGAATTAACTTATCTTTGTGGCACTTTGTGTGAGTTTAAAAGTTCATAGAGTCGCAATCTCTAACGTTCATACATTTTAGCTCTCATTCTGAGAAGGTTCATACGCCAATGAATTCACACAAAGTAAAGTCAGTTCTTATAAGTGTTCATATCCCAATGTTGCACCTCGAAGGATTTAGTAGGTATGACTCCATGTTTACAATGAGAGCCATACAACAACCATCTGCATAACGGACAAAAATAGTTCCTAAAAAGGGAGACATGAGCGTATGTATATCCTAATTGTTCAACGGAAAATATTTTGTAGTTTGGTTACATGAAATAAAGTTAATACTATCGTTATTATAGGAGCAGTGTATGTCAAGAAGTATCTCTAAGCCAGTCATAGTGACAGAGCGCAGTAATACATTTACTTCAAGTCCAGAACGTTAAAATGGCTGACACCATCAACACGACCGGGGACATCTCCCATTTGTCAATGAAGCTATGGCGACTAGGTGTTAGTCCATATTGATCAACTGGTCGATCATTAAGAGGTGATTATAAAGATGTGTGGAATAGATATTTAAGTAAATTCATAGATTGCTGAAGAATATCGATGACTGTCACTGTCAGCCAAGGCCAGGATGGAGTCGATAGTTTTGGTGTGCATTTCTTCATTGTGTTAACTAGGATGGTACGTAGCGAGGATATTCCATTAGTTTAATACCATTCGTCACCACTCGCCCCTTTCCATAACCTGCAAGAAGACTCTTCCCCTGTCGATGAATGTTATGTGCGAAAATACGACAAACCAATCAGAATGCGCGCATGATTTCAAGTTCTACGTCAAAGAATCCCTCAGCAATAATTTAGATTTTACATATGTCTTGCATCTAAAAATATACCCAAGACACAGTTACATGTGTTCAATCATACTGTATAATTCCGCATGTCCCGATGTGCTTTAAATTGCATCTGAAATATATATACTATATGGGGAAATACATGTTAACCATTACGCAACGAGTTGACAGTTGTTTTAGGTATGCCCGTTTGCGCTAAGACTGGACCCGGTCGTAAAAATGGCCATGAGAGGGGCACGAGTCGCTATTCGGCTTGTTCCGGAATAGCACGAGTTGGTCACCAATGAGTTTAATACCTCTCCTAAGGCATTCTAAAATATGTATGCACCGCCGTCATATAGCTGGAATATTACTGAGTGCGGCGTTAAATATTGTATTTTTACGTATTTGCATATCTTACCATTTAAAACAGTCATATAAAAGTACCGTTTTGCATCTAATTTTACTTATGACGATTTATAACCGATTAGATTGATATTTGTTTAAATTGATAACATCATGCATAAGCTACATAACAAACGATTATCGGGTTTTCATGCATGTAATACTATATTTATGTAGCTGTGCATACATGATTTAATTCATTCTTTTATAGTTTATATATAACAGCATATTTCGCAAACAACTGGTGTCATAACTGATATTCAGTGATCCATTTATGCAACCTTTACCCCTATATTGCATTTTACGCCCAATGGAGTTTCGGCAGATAATCGAGGCTGAATATTCTCTGGCGTTGACAATTTATATAATACACACATTACTGCGTTAGATCAAAATATGATTGAATGTACACGACCTTAATTCATATTGGTATTACTTCTGATCTGTTAATGCACTGCTCAACCTAAATACATACTTTTTCCTTGCATATATACAGTTTTCTTTTTGATCACTGTTATAAGGTATAATAAACTATTCATAGCAAAACTAATTTTATCATCATGTCTCTGTGTCTATTCCAAAATTTCTGCATTGAAGATCTCAAAAGTTATCTTGCGAATTACTAGTCGGTAGCTCTTTAGCATAATGTAGTAACAATTAGCAATATTTACATGCTTGTTTGTTCGAATTTTTTATTCGGCCTGTTTATGACCCGTGATTGGTCCTCTTGAATTTATCCAAGTCGTAAACGTCCAAGGGATTTACTCCCGCATCAAGCCGTCATATTATTGAAAGAGGTGTTGTTTAGTGAATTCACTCATTTCACTCACTAATCATATCCATTCGAAACTAAACCGGTCACCTACAGGTCGTTGCGTTCTAACAAAGAATTGTTAATCTGGCATCGTATTTTCGCATAATGAGAATAATCAACTATAATAATAACTACCCAGTAAATAGATGGTGTAAGTCCCGAGCTTTTGACGAGGGATTAGATAATAACAAAGAGGGAGGATCAGTCAGTTTACTTGGGGGAGGAGCTATTGACCATCTCGTGGAAGGTCAGGCATATACGTCCTGAGGGATGCAGGTTAGGGACAAACTCCAGAATGCCAAAATCAAAGATAAACTTCAAGTATGAACACACAATGCCATTTAGAAAGTGGTCAAATGTAACAAATTGTTTGTTTGGGATAACACTTTCTTTGTAAAGTACAGATTCTCGTACTGTTTGGGGTTGAACACACAATGCCAAAATTATTTTGAATAGAACCGTATACAGCCCCAGATGTATCTAGGCCAACAAACCTGATCTTGTCCTTTTCCATAAATCCAAAGATATAATACATATCATTGAATTTTCTGTCTCTTTCTACACTAAAGTGATTGACACGATTCAGGAAAAAAACATGGCAAATATGCGGACCTCCCTTCGAAATATCACACTTGCATCCCAAGTTCTAAGTTGTCCGACTGCCCATTGCTCTCGGTGCCTTAGGTTTGTTACCTCCCAATTTGTTGACCGACATTGGGAGAGTACCCGGGATTGCTGCCAGGAACAAAATCTGGGTAGGGATGCAGTGTTGGGGAGTCTTCACATTCTCCGAAAAGTTCTGGGTAGGTTTGACTAGGCAGCGCTTCCTGGGAGAAGTCTCATTCCCCATAGGGCTGCCCTGAGCTGATGATGAGCCTCACCAGACTGTACCAGGACCACCCAAACCGTCTCTGCTGCATGTATTTATATATAAGAATATACCAACGATGCCTGTGAGGCGATAGAACGTTAACGATCACATTTCCATCTCATCCTACCTCTACCCATTCACCGGTTACTCATTCACAGTGGCATATTTCGAGCACAGTCACTTGCCTAAGGAGACACCACGTGCGCTTCAGTGATGGGCAGAGCCGAAGCCCTAGAAACTGTTAGGATTCAAGCTATCGACTGAACCTTCCACACACCGTGCACCCATCCAGCGACAACTTCACCTGGTTTGTGACCTGTGCTCTGTACACATGACCACATTCATCCACGCAGTTATCGTTGTGTGTATATTGTATAGTTGTGTATACAAGATTATTGTTTATACCTTTGCGTTTGGAAATACGCGATGTTTTATCGTTAATTATATTCGCATCTACCATACTTCTTGCCTATATTAATATGCTGTTTCAGGAACTATCGTCAAAAATATTATATCAGTTATAATTATAATTACAGACAAACCAAATTAGCTTTTAGCAATAATATGTATACTCCACTGACGTCTCTACATATGTTATTTTGCCAATCTGCATTCTGTAATCAGGTTTGTAATATTGTTTTATAGCTGGAGTGGTATTAATATAAGCACGTTGTGCTTGTTTGCCAATCTATTTTTTTCTGCAAATAAATGTGTTTAGATCAATAAGTTTGTAATAACCACTCTAATACGTGTACTGAGCTACAGCTTTTAGAGAAATACTACAGCACGTTGAAACAAATTGTTTAAAATGTTGCCAATTTATACCACAGCTATGATGGATGTGTGTCAGTTAACGTGCTGACATCCCAGCAAGGCAACAATCACATGACTGAAGCTCTCCATATTGTTTCTTCTAAGCATCTGATTTAGAATGATTAATAATTATGAAAGTGGAGCTTTTGATCGAATCCATTATACCAACATGGGCACAGAATGGGCCCGACCAGCTTTTAGAATCCTAAACACTCTCGCCGATTGTGCATTCTAGGACAAACACGGGAAAAATCAATCCGCGTGGTTTCGGGCCATCTGCGCCCCGTCCCAGGACGGTGCCGACATTGTCTCCGCTCCAGATGCGGGGATGGAGAAAGTTGCCCGATGAAGGGGAAGAGGGAAAGCATATGGGGGACATTTGGGGGTCAAGAGAAAGGTGGTAGGTTGCAGGACCAACACTCAACATATGCAGGGGGTAAGAGATGAGGTCGAAGGATGAATGTTGGGGCAATTAGACGCTCAAGAGCACTGTGACGGTATAGGCATGGCTGGTTTGGATGGCGTTGATTGCTTATACGGACGAACATACTCTTGGGACGTGGTTAGGGGGTTTGTACAGAATAGGTCATTGTCAGGGCAGTGGGGAGGGTGAAGAGAGTTGGGTTTGGGAATCGATTCTGTCTGACAATATGGTTGAGTAAACCCCGAGTCAAGGTCACCTGCGGGGGTTGAGGGTTTCTTTGAAGAGCAGTGTGGGGCTCATTGAGCCAGGCCTGAGGCCCCACAGGTGCTGAGTGTCAGTCAGTCAGTCAGTATGCCCAGGGTCATGAACAAGGATTATTTACGTATATATAGCTTCTGAAGAGGGTTACGTTTCCTGGGGATGTTTCCCGTTTCCGTATAAAGGGCCAGTGACAATATGATAGAGATATGTATGAAATATGCGTATTTGTATCATATAGAGTGTAGGATGCAGTATGCATATCGTTAACCATATATAGGGTAGGATGCAATATTGTGGAGGTAGGTATGCAATATGCATATCGTTAACCATATACAGGGTACGATTCAATATGCACATCGTTAACCATATATAGGGTAGGATGCAATATTGTGGAGGTAGGTATGCAATATGCATATCGTTAACCATATACAGGGTACGATTCAATATGCACATCGTTAACCATATACAGGGTAGGATACAATATTGTGGAGGTAGGTATGCAATATGCATATCGTTAACCATATACAGGGTACGATTCAATATGCACATCGTTAACCATATACAGGGTAGGATACAATATTGTGGAGGTAGGTATGCAATATGCATGTCATTAACCATATACAGGGTAGAATGCAATATGCATATCATTACCATATACACGGTAGGATGTCAATATGGTTAACCATATATAGGGTAGGATGTCAGTATGGTAGATATAGGTATACGATATGCATAGTGCTAACCATATACAAGGTAGGATGCAATATGCATATGGTTAACAATATACAGTGTAGGATGTCAATATGCATATGGTTAACCATATACAGTGTAGGATGTCAATATGCTAGAGGTAAGTATTCAATATGCATATCGCTAACAATATACAGGTTAGGATGTCAATATGGTAGATATAGGTATGCAATATGCATAGTGTTAACCATATACAGGTTAGAATGCAATATGCATATGGTTAACCATATACAGGGTAGGATGCCAATATGGCAGAGGTAAGTATCCAATATGAATATCGTTAACCATATACAATGTAGGTTATCAGTATAGGTATGCAATAGGCATGGGTTGACCATATACAGGGTAGGTTATCAATGCGGTAGGGCATGGTGGTGGTCAGGCTCGCTGACTTCATCCCGATTGCGTAGATCGATGCTCATGATGTCAATTACTGGATTGCCTGGTCGAGGTTCGAATATTTATACGCAGCCGCCATATAGCTAGGATATCGTTGAGTACGGCGTTAAACAACAAACAAAATGATAATCAGAAATGAGCCGAATGGGCGTGTAAATATCGATATTCTCCGATCTGCTTTACTTGCTGTAATATTTTACTTTAGCCGCATCATGAATTTTCATCCATAAATACTAATCTTAATACAGAGAAAAACGATCCTTCAACCATCCATCTAACTGAACTGATCACAGTTAAAATTGGAAATCTTCATAAGACATGACGGGTATGTTGCTTAGTGTAGAGTTATTAGTAATGATAATGACGAGTATATATCGTATAACTGACCCTTGCCTCTCATCCATAATGCCCATTACAATGAAATAGAACTATGTGGATAGGATGTCAATCAAATGTATACATACTTCAGCATTATGTAGTATAGCCGTATCATGTTGCCTTGTTCTTCATATAGCAGGTTCCATACACAGGAATCGTTGGTTTCATTTTGTCACACGTATGGAGGCAATAAGATTCTTGTTACACTTCTACTGAAGAAAACTCCCTCGAGGGTGATATAATGAAGGCAACAGAAGAATATATACTGTGGAGATGGTAACTTGCTGTTGATTTAAGAAAGTTAAGGATATATGATATGACAGTCTTTTTTTTACTTTCCGTTCTTTTCTCGCGTTGACATTTCGTGGCTTTGTTTTTTAGCTGATTTTGAATTTAATGACTTCGTGAAGCTGACGTCATTTCATGAAAAGTTATGAAAAGTGTTTTACTCATAGTCCTATGACCTGTTAAACAAAATTAATGAAGGGATTTTGAATCATGTATACTCTAAAGGCCAGCGAAGACATCCAATCACACTGACCCGCCAATACGAAATATGCATGCAGTGCATTCAAGCTAACAATGGTAGTTTGTATCGCTTTGCAAAACAAATATCAACATTTGTTTGGTTTATTTAATTGGTACTAATATATATTTGTTTCTCGCCTTGCGCATTTGAATGTTTCTCAAGATATATAGAGATACATCACGTTTAACGAATCATGCACTATTAATATGCTTTAATTGTTCTTAAATCTGTTGATATAAAGCAAACCTAGTGTTCCTGTGGTAGTCTTGTTTCCTAATGAAGGGCAGATGGTTTAAGTAATGTTATATAAGCATAACAACATAAGGCAATGTCGATACGCCAGGCTATGTTTCATTTGATTACACAAGCCCAGATCTGAGGAGCAGACTAAACACGCTGATTTTCACACCCACCCTATCCCCCAACCCAATGGGAAAACCTAATGGATAAAGCGTTCGCTCGCCACGCCGAAGTCTCGTTTTCGATACACACACATTGCTGAAATATTGCAGAATATAATGACACACAATCCTATCAACTCACTCCTGTCGCACTCTCTTTAACTAAGAAAGTCTAGTTCAATCAATGAATTGTGTGTTACATAACTAAAAAAAATTTAAATAATAATCCACCAGTTCAGACCGACTTTCTTACATAAGATGAACAATTTTATTTTTTTAAAGTCATTATTCAACCTAACACAGTTTTGTATGGCTCGGCTTTTTAAAATCCCACACAGATTCTTAGACCAGAGCTGATATAACTGTATGGCATGGGCACTGATATGTTTACACATGAAGAGTCTTGAGCATGGGGTGTTCAGGGAGACTAACTTTTCTATGTTTTCATCAGATTATCCGCATTATCTCCTATCAAATTACCAGACACTGCCTTATCCCAGACTTGGAAGGCCGCGTAAGGCTGTCGGATGACGCTTGGCAGTGGTACTGTCAGTTGAAGTGATTTTCTATGTAATTATCCGGACCTAGGACATTAAATTATGAGTGTTGTGTATCACTTTATGGTGCTCAAACAATCACATCACAGTGTTTCTAATCTAATCGACCCATGCGGATAAATACCACAGAATATCACCCATACAGTTTTGACATAAACTGCTCGTGCTGGGGAAAAATATGACTACGATTATGACATTTGGGCCAGATTACGGAGACAGTCAATGAGCTAATTGGTTGGCTTTCACCACGGAGTCTATGAACAAGGCCTTCTGTCTAGGGACGGCTACCACTTCGTCAGTTTGCGACGATGTAGCGGTGTCGGTGGTGTAGCTGGGCAACGTCTTCCATCAAGATGTCACGACTGTCGTTGACGTTTTCTAAGTAACATCACAGATATCTCCCATTTGCATGTTCACGGGATCCAAGACATGTTTTTAGTGTCAGATGTGTACAACGTCCTCCACAACACAGAGTCTCAAGTGGTCAAAGATTGTCAAAGACGTTGACGTCAACAATAGACCCTCTTGTTGACTCTAAGCCAAAGTAGATAAGTTAAGAAATGGCCATTTCCTGTAAAATAAATCACTCGACTCGATACTTGTGAGCATGTGTACAGCGGAGACAGAGATTTAGCCTGTTTGCAAATTTGTCGAATACTTTCTTTTGCAAGGTGTTCAGGACGCGTGGAAAAGTCGGAGCAGGTTCTCGTCATGTCCAGTCACGACAAAGCGTTACCAAATACATGGCAGTTAAGGGGAAGGTTTAACCATGTATTTTTGAGGAAGGTTATAAGGAAAGTGGCTAATAGAGTCGGGTCACTAAAACGTGGACAAGGACGTCATCGAAAGAAATCGCATACCTCTTAGGAGAGTGTTGTGTATTTATAACGTAGTTTATTAGCGGTAGTGTGCTACGTATGCTTCTGTATACGTATACTTTGAGTGTAATAGCATTAATGTTAAGTTATGAGGACTAGCGGGAGTGTATTTATTACGAGAACTTGCGGTGGTGTTTTAGTTACGTGGCCTAGCGGTAATGTATTAATTAAGGGAACTAGCGGTTTGTATTGGTTACGTGGACCAGCGGTAGTGTATTCATTACCCGTACAACTAGTAGTAGGCTGTTCATTACTTAGACTGGGGGTAGTGTTTAGTTACGTGGGCGAGTGCTAGTGACACCGGTGGGGCAGGATACTCTCATCTTTAGGCGAACACCTGGTATCATCACCATTTGATAGTGACTCATAGACACATGCTTATGATATAGTCGAACTCGAACAATTAGGTAAATAACAGTAGAGTGATAAATGCTTTTAGTACAGATTTCATATGATTATGAAAAGGGTTTTGTCGCTTTTATTTAATTACACGGACTATTAGGAGGTATTAGTTACCTGGGCAAGAGGTAGTGTATCAGTTACTTGGGCAAGAGGTAGTGTATTAGTTACTTGGACAGGAGGTAGTGTATTAGTTACTTGGGCAAGAGGTAGTGTATTAGTTACTTTGGCAAGAGGTAGTGTATTAGTTACCTGGGCAAGAGGTAGTGTATCAGTTACTTGCGCAAGAGGTACTGTATTAGTTACTTGGACAGGAGGTAGTGTATTAATTACTTGGGCAAGAGGTAGTGTATTAGTTACTTGGGCAAGAGGTAATGTATTAGTTACTTGCGCAAGAGGTAGTGTATCAGTTACTTGGACAGGAGGTAGTGTATTAGTTACTTTGGCAAGAGGTAGTGTATTAGTTACTTGCGCAAGAGGTAGTGTATCAGTTACTTGGGCAAGAGGTAGTGTATTAGTTACATGGGCAAGAGGTAGTGTATCAGTTACTTGGGCAAGAGGTAGTGTATCAGTTACTTGGACAAGAGGTAGTGTATCAGTTACTTGGACAAGAGGTAGTGTATTAGTTACTTGGGCAAGAGGTAGTGTATTAGTTACTTGGGCAAGAGGTAGTGTATCAGTTACTTGGGCAAGAGGTAGTGTATCAGTTACTTGGGCAAGAGGTAGTGTATTAGTTACTTGGGCAAGAGGTAGTGTATCAGTTACTGGCGCAAGAGGTAGTGTATTAGTTACTTGGGCAAGAGGTAGTGTATTAGTTACTTGGGCAAGAGGTAATGTATCAGTTACTGGCGCAAGAGGTAGTGTATCAGTTACTTGCGCAAGAGGTAGTGTATTAGTTACTTGGGCAAGAGGTAGTGTATTAGTTACTTGCGCAAAAGGTAGTGTATTAGTTACTTGGGCAAGAGGTAGTGTAATAGTTACTTGGGCAAGAGATAGTGTACTAGTTACTGCGACTGGTTGTGGTGTATTAAGAATTATAATTGGCAGTAGCAACAGTATTAGCAACAGTAGCATTAGTAGTAGCTGTAGTAGTAGAGTTTGATGCTTAATCCAGTGTTTTAGCATTCACACGTCACGCTGAATGCCCGAGCTTGACTCCTCACATGCGTACGATGTGCGAAGCCCCGTCGTGATAATGCTGGAATATTGCTAAAATCGGCGGGAAACCATACCCCCACGTACTCCTTTTGACGAATACACCTGATATATCCCAAGTAAACCATGCACAATAAGAGCCAACTAATATGCGCTTTGAGTAATGCAACTCTGTCTAAGCTGGATGTATGTTATCATGCTTTCAGGCACTGGTATATCTGGCCCACACTCGAATACTGGTATATCTGGCCCACACTCGAATACTGGTATATCTGGCCCACACTCGAATACTGGTATATTTGGCCCACACTCGAATACTGGTATATCTGGCCCACACTCGAATACTGGTATATCTGGCCCACACTCGAATACTGGTATATTTGGCCCACACTCGAATACTGGTATATCTGGCCCACACTCGAATACTGGTATATCTGGCCCACACTCGAATACTGGTATATTTGGCCCACACTCGAATACTGGTATATCTGGCCCACACTCGAATACTGGTATATCTGGCCCACACTCGAATACTGGTATATCTGCCCCACATTTGAATATCTACATGCAGTTATGACATTTCTGCAAAATCAGTTAATATATTTACCTAATATATTTACCCATTCACTTCTATATGTCGCTGATCTACACATGTGACAACGATGCTAATGTGAATATGAACGCAATTATTCAATCCTTTGTCCTATCCTTCTGTATTATATCACTGTAAGCCAAAGATATCCCATCATTCAATTTTAACAAAGTAACTGGAACCTTATCATTATGTGTGATAAATTATACTCATTTTATTTCCAAAATGCAGGTTTATGAAATCCTAGTCGAACATGAAACACAATGTCTTGTTACCTCCTCGCGTCCTTCCTGAAAAGACATTTTTCATGTCACGGGGTGTGATTTGAAGTTAAAGCTATTATCATACACTTCGTGGCATTTTGAAAACTTGAGTTCCAGAAATTTCTCTGGCTTCTTTTCCCTCGATGATTCTTAGGAAATCGCTTTCCAGAGTATTCATAATCTTCGACATCAGATCGTTCCAGAAATCAGTAATCACTTAACCTGCAATTTTCTTGTAACGAGGTAGGCGAGAGGAAAAAGTGAAGTTTCGGCGGGAATGGCGTCTCAGCGGAATAATTGTCTTTAAGGGAAAAAAATCATTCGGGGCAAATGCAATGTGAGAAAATTCTATGTTGTTTAATTACTATGTCTTATTAGGTCTAAGAGTGTCTTGGAGCCAGGGTTCCGTTCCAGAAAGGGTTTTCATTTTGCCATGACTCCCCAGAGTTAAACACATCCTGGAATTGAATATAATTGTGATCGGGATGGTACGAGGCTTGGCTTGATGGATCCCAGATGGGAGGCTACTACCCCGCCTGAATTTGCGTTCGGACTGTCAAATTCTGACATGCTGCGGAACAACTATATATCGATTTACTGGAATAAATGACATTATCATTCTCTCATTCTACATCTGTCCAAGAAATTCCACCCAAATATTATAAAATTAGTAGCATCCCGCTTTTTCGTACGAAATCTTACCCAAAAAACTTTCCTTCTCAAGCAGAGATTGTGCAAAGTCGACATTTTTTGGTTCTTGAAATTGTAGCAACCGCGACAACTTTGCCGAGTATTAAATAAGCCACCAAGTCCTAAACTAATTGAAATAACATGTCCTAGAAACTATGGCTGACAAAGAACAGAAATTAGTTTCTTTAAGTCCAGGAGGGCCGATGGTTGGGAAGAAGAGTCCCGCGAGCCGTGGGCTGCTGGCGAGAGAGCTGGATCAATACACATGCTTCGGGGCAGGTCTGTCCATCCCGTTCCGAGTCGGTCGGTTGCGACAGCTAAGTAAATAGGCGAAGCTCTTCAAGTGGAGCAACGTCATCGTCCATTACCCCGACGTACACGTCGCCTCCCTAATGTACCAACAACATGGGTGATTTTAGGCTGAAAGCCCCGAGTGACATGTTCCAATAGGTCGCTCGGTTGTAGTGTTTCTCTGTGTTCTCATTACCAAAACTTTCCTGGTAGTCTCCGGGGCTAATTTGAGCTCGATTAATTTTGGTCAAATTTTAGGCATCTGTGCGAATTCTCTGATCCTTCTCTGTCCTTCCCCTGTGTTTTCCGGTCGTGTTTTAACAAGATTTTGTAATAGCACCCAATTTGCTGTTACCATAGCAACTGACAAATCTCCGGGACGGTAAAAAGTGCCTCGTAGAGTCGAAGGATTGATCCACCATTGAGGGGAAGGTGGACTCTGAAGACGCTTGCTAATGCAACACGAGCACCAAAGAGCAAAGCTGTACACATACACGCCTTTCTCGAGCTGCACGTGCAGCACGGGTCTCGGGCCGGTGTTCGGCGGACGAACATCTGCGGGATTAGCGTCAGTCTAGAAGAGACTCCATTATCGATGACGGGCCGGGAAAGTCCGACCATCGAGAAAGCAATTTCATTCCTCAATGATCGGATGATGTAGACAACTGGGGACATAATGGCAGCGTGGACGCCCGGGCGGACGACGGACAGCGGTAGGGCCTCGGGAAACCCTTCCTTCTCCGCTGTGTCGAAAACTAACGAGACGAGTGAAGACGGTGAAGCGACTCTGTTACAAGTTTTTCTGTTTCGGGAGGTTTCAGGCAATTACAATCAGCTTTGGAAGGCTTTTAAGCAGCTTTCCAGCTAATCATGTCTCACGATTTTTTTATCAGTTATAGAACTGCTGCGCGTGGATATTAGTTTAATCTCTATAAACTGTCACAAACTTATCATCGTTGTGCAAATATTTGTCTTGTTATCAAATTGTAATTTTAGGGAGTATCATGTTTGGAATAAAATGTTTCTCTATTCAGTGAAGATATCATGAAGATCAATAGCAAATATTAATAATTTACTGACCGTTATTGCACAGCACGTCTGTAGGGGGAAATTCTATTGAAACGCATTCACTCAACTAACAACATTCGAAGCAGATCGACAAGAATGACATCCCCACATGGTTTGTATTAGGAAAAGAAAGCATAAGATTGTTATAATGCCGGCCCCTGTATATTGCTTACAAGAACTTTCAACAAATGGTCATGCATGATAGAACCACAACATGGAGATTCTGGGTTAGGTACGGTCCCCAGTAACCAATGCTTGTCGTAAAAGGCGACCAAATCGACCGGGTTGTCAGGCTCGGTTTTTGCGCGTCCTCATACCCCATTGGCGTGGATCTTTACTCACAATATTGATCACTGGATTGTCTTGCCTAGACTCGATTATTAAATGACCACCGTCATATAGCTGGGATATTGTTGAGTGCGGCGTAAAACAACACCGCATGATAGAACGGGAAAACTGTCTCAGGTAGAAAAAGATACTTCATCCCGTTTAACCCTTGTTCCATCATATCAGCTGGGATACAAAACTTGAATTAATATGTTAGAAATCGAATTAAGCCGTAACTACTTGAATACCCCACTGCCCTGAGCTCATGAAGTCGGCATTGATCAAAGTCGTCACTGTCCAACGGCACATTAAGTAAGCCAGGTCAGCAACGAGAGTTATTCTCTCAAGCTCTCGCCTTAGCATTATGCCTATTCAGCCATTGTGAACTGCGTAGAAGCGTCACTTGGAGTAATCTTCGAAAGTAATTTCTTTCCTTGATAGTCGACTGCAGGCATTCGCTTAGGCTGTTGAGGTGAAAACTAACTTCGCCCGGCCTGAGCGTACCAAACATAAACTGTGTACCATCCATACACATACAAGTTATGGATAAATTACGGAAGCGTTTAAGGGTCATTTGCTTTTATATTTTATCTTGAAATTTCATGACACCAAATTGAAGTTTGAAGATGCTATGTTGAAATTTAAAAATACATAAGTGTAAATTTCAAGACAATTTTTCTCTTGTTCTACAGCTGCTTGAAGTCCCGTGTCCTATCTACAGCTGCATGAAGTTCCATGTCTCATTCAACAGCTTCATGAAAACCCATGTCTTTTGCCACAGCCGAAGAAAGTCACATCTCTTATTCAACAGCTGTATGAAGTCCAATGTCCTATTCTACAGCCATATAAAAAGACCCATGTCTTAACCAGTTCCCTTTGACTGACTGACACACCAGAGCAACAAATATCAGAGACCAGTGAAACCGCCTCATCTGTTTCATATTTATATGTATATACACAAAGTTTCAGAGTGACAAAAAATTATCTACAAGACTGTGTGACAAGGGGGATAACCTCTACTTTCCAATAGTCAGTTTTCCCTTCAATATTCCAGCAGCTCCAACCTTTGGCGTCCACATGTCACAACTTACAACGAGTTCTAAGAGCGTTATGCGATTCTTTCTCAAAAGTTGTTTTATTAGGGTTGCAACATTTAAGTCCTCAGTAAAACTTTCAAAACGGTTTATGGCAGACGCGTGGAGGACATTCCCAAATTTGACGCACCAGTTCCAAAAATGGTGACCGATGCAATTCCTCATTTTGACTTGTGCGATATGTTCCCGTGTCCTTTCAGGTGAATAATTGATTTAGTTTTGTTTGTAATGGGTGCCACCGGTGGTGCAGGATACGCTCACCTAATCGCGAGCCCCGATATCACCACAATGTCATAGTTATTCATAAACACATGCTTATGATACAGTCGGAAGCGTACAAATGAATCTGTTTTCAGTAGAGATTTCTTGTGATTATGGAAATGGTTTTGTCGCTTTTATTTTTTATTATACATCTGTATCCAATGTCTTATTCTACAGCTGTGGCCGCCATTGTGGTCTAGTTGATAAAGCATCTGCTTGGAGTGCGGAATGTCGGGGATTTGATCCCCGCCCGCTTCTTTCCAAAAGATGTCAAAAGATGGCACCTGTTGTTTCCCTTCCTGGATCTCGGCATAGGTGAGGTGAGGTGAAATGGGGTTTAACGTCGCGTCCAAGATTATTGCACTAACATAGCGACGTGCATGTACGTATGTTCGTTTGTGTGGCTGCTTGTACTAGTCCGGACTGATGTCGATTTATAGTGCTAGCTCACTGAGAGATACCATGCCGCAGTTTAACATGAATACCCCACTCAGACACAGTATACTGACTCCGAGCCCCTTAATGCCGAGCGCCAGACAGGGTAACAACAAGTTTCATATTTTAACGTCTTTTGGTATGACGCGGTCGGGGATCAAACCCCGGACTTTCCGCTCTCCGGGCGGACGCTCTACCACTAGACCGAGGAGGCGGTCTGAATCTCGGCATAAAGGACGTTAACCAAAAATTCGTTGGCTTTGAGTCAGTGTACTGTGTCTGAGAGGGGTATCCGTGTTAAACTGCGGCATGGTATCTCAGTGGGCTGACACTCTAATACCAATATGGACCTCCCTGATATACACAAGCCTTCCCTAACAATAATTCTTCTTGCTACAATTATTTCAAGGCACACTTTTCCAGACATACCATGTAATGCGCGACCTCTGTGCACCCATCACCCAAACCACCCCTGCCCTACTCCCACCCCTTTTTGATCTCCATCAACCCACCAAGCACTACATACGACCAACCATGTCCTACTCACCCCTCCATCTCCATCCAAACCAAACCCTTCCCCGCCTTCCCCCGTCTCCCACAGTCTTCCACAAATACATCCAACCCACTTGCACTGTGCGACAGCAAGCCCTACATTTACTCTAAAGTTGAACGTCGTGAGTACATCAAGTTGATAAACAATACTTGAATATGTATGTTTCTAAATCATTTCTCCGCCTACTGCCAACACTACTCACTTTCTATCTTCCCAATACCTACTCATGTCTATAACGACGCTGTCTAACTCACCACACAATATCTAGTTATATGTATTAGTTATGACTCACACGTTTACTGGTGTATGTCTTTTTCATGTTTTAGCTGTGCGATGACTAAATGAATTCATTGGTTTATGAATCATACAGTTCTGCCCCTCCCATGTGTTGCCAACATCCCCAGGGACGTCGATGTAGACCCCGCACTGATATATATATCACATGTATATGTCATATGTCACTGAAATATATATCCATATATCAATCACAACCGTCTTAACCCCTAAACAACATTTCATCAATCGGCCGAATACACCCATATCCACTTACCCACCTAACCTCCTAACCCCGACCCCACCTAGACGACACGTACACGCCATTCCCTTTATCCCCAACACTCTACCCTCCCCCCGACCCCGTTCATACACACAAACACACACCCTCCTCAAATCCCGAACTCCCACGTCGTTTAGATCACACGATGTTATGCATTTATGCAAAGATAGGATATGTGAAAAGATACATACCTGTTACATACATGTTCCTACATATTTACATATGCACACAGCACATCGAAGCCACACCCCATTCTGCCTCACCCTCCCCTCTCCCATCCCTTCTCCCATCGTACTGTTGATCATCCTGCGGCTGTAATGTAGTGTACAGATCGTGGATGTGTGATTGCCAGAGACGGGAGATTGAAGGAGCGCGTCCGTTAAGTAGTTCTATTGCACTCCGGAGACGGCCTATCACTCACAATGGCCAGGCAATGATCTCTATCGCTCTTCCTTGCTGAATGAGTGATCACTGTGATCATAGGCTAGCAGGACTGACCAATAGGCCCTGAAACAATTCCGGAACACTTGGTTCTAATCTGCCATGAATGATACCTTTTGATTCAGATTCAATCCTTAAGGTTCCCTGGAACACTGGAAAATGAACGCCGTGACACAATATCATTGCAGATCTATCGATTCCATTCGGAAGATTTGAGACTCACTTTTCTGAAAAATTGTTCCGAAGAATTAAAATCGCAGGAATATTTATCACATTCTGATTTCTTTGAGGGGAGCACCAGCGGAAATGTAATGACATGGAATTAATAAAAGGGATGAGCACGGTAAAACAAGTCCTTATAATGTTAGCCTTCGGTTAACGTACTTGGGTTAATTCATTGTCGATATACTTTTTTCCTGTGATTAAAAGAATAAGAAAAAAAAAGCTGTGCAGTTATTTACACTGCGACTAACCTGATGGTATCAACATGAGATGAACATGAAAGGTCTCATTTACACAACTGGGAGTGACGTACTGAAACTCTTGATACATTATTATCTCAGGTTTGTACCAGATACTGGCTTCTTTCGGGAATACCAAGAAGCCTCAGCCATGACGTCCGCTAACGTTGTAGTCAGCTTTTGGGCTTCATGTCGCAACACGTAGTTTGTGGGTTATTGTCTCACACAGATTAATGTGGTACAACACGCCACAGCTCACTATACCATGACCGGTACATACGGGAACATCTAGGACCGGGTACATCTAGTTTCATCTTACAACCTGGTACTTCTAGTTTCATCTTACAACCAGGTACATCTAGTTTCATCTTACAACCCGGTACATCTATCTTCATCTTACCACCAGGTACATTTAGTTTCATCTTACAACAAGGTAAATATAGTTTTATCTTACAACCAGGTAAATACAGTTTCATCTTTCAACCAGGTACATTTAGTTTCATCTTACAACCAGGTACATTTAGTTTCATCTTACAACCAAGTACATCTAGTTTCATCTTACAACCAGGTACATTTAGTTTCATCTTACAACCTGGTACATCTAGTTTCATCTTACAACAAGTAAATATAGTTTCATCTTACAACCAGGTAAATACAGTTTCATCTTTCATCCAGGTACATTTAGTTTCATCTTACAACCAGGTACATTTAGTTTCATCTTACAACCCGGTACATTTAGTTTCATCTTACAACCAGGTACATTTAGTTTCATCTTACAACCTGGTACATCTAGTTTCATCTTACAACAAGGTAAATAAAGTTTCATCTTACAACAAGGTAAATACAGTTTCATCTTTCAACCAGGTACATTTAGTTTCATCTTACAACCAGGTACATTTAGTTTCATTTTTCAACCTGGTACATTTAGTTTCATTTTTCAACCAGGTACATATAGTTTCATCTTTCAACAAGGTACATTTAGTTTCATCTTTCAACCAAGTACATTTAGTTTCATCTTTCAACCAGGTACATTTAGTTTCATCTTACAACCTGGTACATCTAGATTTATCTTTCAACCAGGTACATTTAGTTTCATCTTACAACCCAGTACATTTAGTTTCATCTTACAACCAGGTACATCTAGTTTCATCTTACAACAAGGTAAATAAAGTTTCCTCTTACAACCAGGTAAATATAGTGTCATCTTTCAACCAGGTACATTTAGTTTCATCTTACAACCAGGTACATTTAGTTTCATTTTTCAACCTGGTACATTTAGTTTCATTTTTCAACCAGGTACATATAGTTTCATCTTTCAACCAGGTACATTTAGTTTCATCTTTCAACCAAGTACATTAGTTTCATCTTTCAACCAGGTACATTTAGTTTCATTTTTCAACCAGGTACATTTAGTTTCATCTGACAACCTGGTACATCTAGTTTCATCTTACAACCTGGTACATCTAGTTTCATCTTTCAACCAGGTACATTTAGTTTCATCTTACAACCAGGTACATCTAGTTTCGTCTTACAACCAGGTACATTTAGTTTCATCTTACAACCTGGTACATCTAGATTTATCTTTCAACCAGGTACATTTAGTTTCATCTTACAACGAGGTACATTTAGTTTCATCTTTCAACCTGGTACATTTAGTTTCATATCTTTCAACCAGGTACATTTAGTTTCATTTTTCAACCAGGTACATATAGTTTCATCTTTCAACCAGGTACATTTAGTTTCATCTTTCAACCAGGAACATTTAGTTTCATCTGACAGCCAGGTACATTTAGTTTCATCTTACAACCAGGTACATTTAGTTTCATCTTACAACCAGGTAAATATAGTGTCATCTTACAACCAGGTTAATATAGTGTCATCTTTCAAACAGGTACATTTAGTTTCATATTTCAACCAGGTACATTTAGTTTCATCTTTCAACCAGGTACATTTAGTTTCATCTTTCAACCAGGTACATTTAGTTTCCTTTTACAACCAGGTGTGTCTTGTTTCATCGTTCAAGCAGGTACATCTAAGTTTATGTTACAACTGGGTACATCTGGTTTCATTTTACAACCAGGTATGTTTACTGGGTGGAGTCGCATTGATATTAAGTCGCATTTTTGGCTAGGGGTCTGCAGTCGTATTAATTTGGAGACATTAATTTCCATATTTACAGTTCCGTCTTACAACCTAGTGCTTCTTGCTTCATGTTACGGCCAGGTACAACAAGTTTCATCTGACAACCAGGTACACCCAGTTTCATCTTACACCCAGGTGCTTCCATGTTCATCTGACAACCAGGTACACCGAGTTTTATCTTACAACCAGGTGCTTCCATGTTCATCTGAAAACCAGGTACACCGAGTTTCATCTTACAACCAGGTGATTCCATGTTCATCTGACAACTAGATACATCCAATTTCATCTGGCAACCAGGTACATCTAGTACAACCGGATGTGTCTTGTTTCATCATTCAACCATGTATAGCTAGTTTATTCTTACAACCATGTGCATCTAGTCTCATCTTACAGCCAGGTACATCCAGTTTGATCTTACAACCAGGTACATCCAGTTTCATCTGACAACCAGGTACATCCAGTTTCATCTGGCAACCGGGTACATCCCGTTTCATCTGACAACCAGGTACATCTAGTACAACCAGGTGCGTCTTGTTTCATCCTTCAACTAGGTATATCTACTACAATCAGGTAATCAATTCATCGTACAACCATGTACTCTGGTTTCATTTTACAACTATGCACTTTCGCTCCTTCACGAAGTTTATCAGTGTATTACTGATAGAAGTGACGTCATGCCGAGGAATTGGCGACACATTACACCATGTACATGGTTCAGTAATATACTCTCATTTTGACGCATTCATGAACTACAATAGGATATTTGTTAACCAGAGTTTAGTATTGGTTGATAGGTTAATAGGTTTATAAATAGTGACTATTTCTCTTGGCGAATTGATTTGACATCTGTAGATAGCTTGTAAAATGGGAAAAGTCTTAAATTCCGAACATTGGGATCTCTTATCAGTTGTTTATGTACAGTAACACAGTCCTTAATTCGTTTCCAGTTTCGCCAATGTAATTTGCGCACAACCGGTACAATCCATATCAGAAATCACATTTCTGCGGTACATCATATTACTTGTAACCTCACATATCTTATCATTTTAGAATGAAAATATAGCATCCCCAATTATTAGGGACATGTGGTATACCACAATTGGTAACGGTATTTTCTAATTGAATAGAATTATAACTTAAGGTATACTTTTTACATTCTCGCACTTATTTAAACAACCTTTTATCTGTTCTCTTCGCTGGCACATTAGAGCGCACAACAGGCATAAGATTGGTTTTATTATAAGTAGTTACAAACGGAATAATCCTGTAGTCCTTGGTCTGCGTTTTCGTTTTCGGCAATTCTTGTCTTGGTGTTTCTTTATATTTTCAATGGCACCTATTGTTAGCTCTGACGAGTATCCATGCAGTTTCACGTGGGAAGTTAGTTCCACCAGACGTGATCACGTGGTTCTGTACCTGGAGCAATATAGCATCTTCTCCTTGCCATACAATAGCGAGTCCTCATCTTTTTGCGGCGAGGATTGAAACTGTAGATTCTGACGAGAGTCTGTGTCTGTAAAACATATCAATCTTAATTGTATTATCAACTTAATAACCCTGTCTCTGAAAATGCAATCTCTTGTTAGTTCGTTTCCATTGTGAATTATATTGAAGGATGTAGTATTTGAGATATCTTTTGAGAAACTTTCGTCAATCTCCTCCGGGTGTTTTCGTATCCAGTATGAGATAGCATCTAACCCTTAATCAAGAGGAATATTAGTTATATAAACTTGCAACATCAAAGGTGGCCAATATTGCATTTTCTAGTGTACGTTTTGGTAGATGATATCGTCTCTCATGTTGCTCGGTACTTCCTTAGCTGACGGTGTCAGACTGATTTCCATGAGATTACTGAGGTGTTGGGTTAGGCAACTGGGTCCCCTGACGATAGATCTTATGCACAGATCGCTTGGCTCTTCCATTAAGAAAGCCATAATATTGTTTACTATCCACAGTTATTTTAGTTTTGAAGTATTGGAGCCTGTTTCATCTCCGTAACCTAATAACGTCACTCGATGAGATACATTAGATACATACCAGATTAGCCAAATGTCAGTTAGGTGATTTTTTTATTTTGTTTGTTGTTTAACATCGCACTCAGCAATATTACGGGTATGTGACGACGGTCTGTAAATAATCGAGTCAGGACCAGATAATCCCGCGACTGACATCATGAGCATCGATCCACCCAATTGGGATACGGTGACATGCATCAACCAAGTCAGCGAGCCTGACCACCCGATCCCGTAAGTCGCCTTTTACGTCAAGCATAGTCGCCTTTACGACAAGCATGGGTTGCTGAAAACCTATTATACCCCGGATCTTCACGGGTAGGTGATGTTTGAAGACATGCGTGCTCGGTTACGTGATTAAGGATTTGAGAGTAAGCGTGCTGTGAAAGATAAATTATTTGAGGGTGACCTAACGGGAAGATGGTTTACCTTAGCTGGCTGTGTCAGTGTCATTTCCTACCCGGAACTCCAAGGTTACTTTTGATATTGATGACATGAGTGCCAACCCAGAGAGATAGTGAGCTTACATCGTTTAGTGCCCATATTCTGCCAAGGCCGAGACAGTATTATTGAAATCATACGTAAAACCTTCACATTGTCTCGGTGTAATTAGTGTCATCATTAACTGCTAAAATGTTACACATAAAAGTTGAACCATCAGACCAAGAAACTGCTATTGGGGGGACATGAATCAAATTACCTTGGACTGCAATTAGGCCAGCCAAGTCCCTTTAATCCGCTATCAGTATTCCAGTTACAACACGTCTTGTCAGCCTAATTTTGAGAAAGACATAAGTTGAAAACCTCCAGTAGGAGGACATTATGTTGGTATCCCAAGGATCATAAACTGGGCGAATCTTGGACCATCGGATTCTGCCATGACTAATGAGCCCTACATGGAGAGTTGTAATGACTTAAGGCCACTGCCCGCCCCAAGCTTCTGATGTAGAGGTGATAGTTTAAGGCGGTAGGGCAGGACATCCATACCCTTGTCACGAATACCTGGTGTCATCACAGATTTTCAGTGATCCATTCATGTAACTGTCACCGCTACTTTGCCTTTTACACCGATACTGTTTGTTCTCTGGTGTTGACGTTTTAAATCAACTGATATCATGTTAACTTGATACAGTCATGTTCTTGGTATGTGTTTGATAACGTTTGACGATGCTATTTTTCATCTTTTCTTTTCATTTTCTTTGAAAAACTTTTGAAATAGATATTCGTGGCACAATGTTAAAGGTATAACTTTGCTAATAACAATAATAACATACAAAAATTCCAATGTTTACCAAATTGTGTATTTACTTAATTATTTCTTCTTTTCTTCTCCTCTTGTTATTTAACGATATTTTTAAAGATTAGAACATTTCTACTGTCACTCGATTTCACCCGATAGTTAGGGGCATAGTTGTGGAAAAACCTTGAAAACACCCTCAAACAAGCGGTACTGCATTTTAACGGATGTGTCACAAATTATTTTCCTCTCCTGTTTGGGAACATTCCTCTAGGACTAATCTGAACGTGTTTTTATTTCAACGTGTACCAAAAACTGCTCACAAACATCCTCGCTCAACTTGACGAATTAAAAGGTAATGAGTTGCGACCGAATGACTGGGCGGTGTTTCAGATGTGTTGTATTGTGGGCCTAGTGCCTGCACACGTTCGCCAGAATCTTCGACCACAAATTTCTTTCTCTTCTTTTTTCTTTTGTTCATTAATTCCATGGAGACATACATTTTTCAGCATTCTCTTTATTTTGGAGGTAAGTTGGCACTAAACGAAGAGGCTCGTCCTGCAAGATTTCCCCTCCCGTAATTGAACGTTTGAATGGTGTGTTAGTTTCTGGCAAACACTGACTGGGCGTTGCATGGGGAGTAAAAAGCATGGCATTGACAGTGCATACCTATTGTGAGTGAATGAGTTGGGTTTAACGCCGATTTGTAGCTCAGTGATATCGATCGTTATGCTTATTATTGATGAGGGCGTATTGTCGATAACGGCGTGTTACCGTGTCGATAAACCATCATCAGTGGATCCTGTAGCTGTTGAAGAATCTCGTTCCTTTCGGGCAGAAATAGTGCCGATTCGATGTTAGATTTAATTCTTTATGATTATGGAAAGGGTTTTGAATTAAATATCTATAGATATGACAAGTATAGCGAGTCTTACCCTTTTCGTGAGCACCCAGTGTCATCAATGATTTTCAGTGATCCATTCATATTATAATCACCTTTATTTTTCCGTTTACACCCAATGGAATCTGTTTCGGCGGATAATCGAGACAGGGCATTCTCTGGGGTTGACGTTTCAAAGTGAGAGATTTTGAGTGAATGGTGCTAAGCCTTGAAAATCAGTATATTGTAGACCAACTCAGCGTTGTTTAAGTAAAAGAGCCGGACTCGGGGAGAAAGTAGCTACGCTGTCATGCGAGACACAGCAGGAGGTGGTCAGACTACTTATTATTCATACACCGGAGTTACACTCATACACCCCAGTGTATTCGGGGACTATGCGCGAAAGCTGCATGCTAGTTTTATGTAAGTTTGTACACTTCTACGTCTCTTGATAAAACCATATCGGCACCATACCCGTGCTCGTGGGTTTCAACAAAGTGATAAACGTCTGAGGCTTGTATCACTTTGTACCACATTGAGCTGAAACGCCGTGACATAACTGGAATACTGTTCAAAGCGATGTTAAACCCATGTTTAGGACCGTCATCTTGTCTTCCAAATCTGTTTTCAGCAATAAAGAAGCTTTTGAGAACTAGTTTTTATCTGAAACATCTAAATGGGAATTCTTTTGTATGACATTATCAGATATGATAGTATTACTTCGGTGGACGGCCCGTGAAGATCCGGGGTAGAATAGGTCTTCAGCAACCCATGCTTGTCGTAAAAGGCGACTATGCTTGTCGTAACGGGATCGGGTGGTTATGCTCGCTAACTTGGTTGATGCATGTCATCGTATCTCAATTGGGTGAATTGATGCTCGTGATGTCAATCACTGGATTTTCTGTTCCAGACTCGATTATTTACAGACCGCCGTCATATAGCTGGAATATTACTGCGTGAATCTTTAAACAACTAACAAACAAATAAACAAAACTTCGGTGGAGAATTACAATGTCATGTATTTGAAGAGAAAATGGCTCTATCATGCCCGTGCTGAAAGTAATGGAGTCTGAACCCAATAAACCAGTGGTTGATAGCATGAGCAACGGTCCACGATGTCGGGGTATGTTGACAATAAATTAACCTTGTCACATATCGTGTTCATCTGGACATCGTTTGTGTTGACTATTTCGAGATGATATATTCAGGCCAGGAATCGCCACGTGTGCACTCTTTAACGAGAGCTAAACTCACAAACTCAACAATGACTGTTGTATCTAGTCACATACATAAATAAAATAAAAATCTTCCATAATCATGAAAAAGCTCTACTTGAAGCCAGACTATACCATAAGCATGTGTTTTTGAATCACTATCAAATAGTGATGATACCAGGTGTTCTCGATAAGGTAAGCGTATCCTGCTCAAAAGAGTGGTACCCGTCACAAACACATGCAATGGCATGTCAATTGTTCACCTGAAAAAATGATACAAGTGGAAATAGGGAATTGCATTGAAAGATTTGATGAGGCTTTATATTGCTTATCGTGGTGGTCGGAATGAAGGAGTTTTTCTTTCAGAACATTGAGTTACGGAATATTGGTTTCGGTCGCAGCCAGCAATATGTCTCTGCGGCCTGTAAATAAATAATCGAGTCAGGTCAACCAGCGGCGGAAAGTATGAACAACGTTCAAATCCGTCGGAGTGCATTGACACACAATCGGCAAGGTCAGACACTGCAATAAACAAAGTGCCACAAAAATATTTCCACAATTACTTTGACGAGAACTAAACTCATACACCGTGCAATGACGGCTGTTGTATCATTCCTTGCATGCCGAGATAAACGTATTTCTATAGATAGTCACATACATAAATAAAAGCATCAAACCATTTTCCAAAATGTTAAGAAATCTCTATCAGAACCAGGGTCCAATGTACGATTCCGAGTATATCATAAGCATGTGTTTGGGAATGACTGAATTAGTGATGATACCAAGTGTTCGCAAAAATCGGTGGCACCCGTTCCAAACACAAGCAAAACTATGTCAATTGTTCACCTGAAACACGTGAACATAATGGTTAAAGTGAAAATTGAGAATTGGGACATAAATTTGGTGTGTGTGTGTGTGTGTGTGTGTGTGTGTGTGTGTGTGTGTGTGTGTGTGTGTGTGTGTGTGTGTGTGTGTGTGTGTGTGTGTGTGTGTGTGTGTGCCTGTCTGTCTGTCTGTGTGTGCGTGTCTGTGCATGTATGTGTGTATGTCTGTGTGTGCGTGTCTGTGTGTACGCGCGTAGGTGCTTGGGGAAAAGACTACAGAGACCTTGTTGGCAGAAAGATAGTACATTGGAATTTAAAGATGACGTCTTAATTCCAGGTTGATGCGTTTTCAAAGCTCCGTAATCCCAGGCGCGGTATTCCGTTGACCTACTTGCGCTACGGTTCTCAAAACTCCTGAATGTAGGGAATGTAGACTTAAGACTTCTCAGCGCTAAGATAGCTTTGAAGAACGAGGCTCTTGGCGGCTATTGTTTGGAACAAGCTCTTTCTCGGTAGGCGCGGGAGGGTGGATAACATTTCGCAGTTTCGAGGTATAATTCTAACTGTTACATTCCTTCCTTGTCCGTATCGCCGCGAAAAGCTGCATGATTGATGACGCGTCGTTAAGTCGTACCAGGATCCGCGGATCATCCCGATTATAATCTATGATTTGTCAGCACCATACCCGTCTCGCAGGTTTCACCCTTATGTAAACGTCTAAGACCTACGTCACGTCACTTTAGGATTAACTCCAGTATTAATCCGCACAACATGATGTAACTGCATTGATGTTCAAAGTACCGTTAAATCTCTCTTTAAATCAGATAAAACCAGTGGGCAGTTTTTTACGGGTGAAGCTTTCCAAAGAGTGAGAACAGATCCATTCGGGGAATGATCTCCGAGGACAACGATTTTGTCAGGTGTTGCTGTGTTGGGGACGAAGGACAGAAAACATCTAACAAGGAGAAGAAAACATCGTATGGAAAAACTGAAACTTAATTTCAAAACAATCTGACTGGGGAAAACTGTCCAGTTTTATTCGTTATATATTTACTTGAAAAAGTATATACAAATTATCTTGTGCAGAAATATTGCTGAGTGTGGCGTTAAACAAAAAAACAAACAAAAACACTCCTCCACATACAGATCATGATGATGCATGTCATTGTATCCAAATTGTGTGGGTCTATGCTCACGATGTTAATCACTGGATTGTCTGGTCCGGACTAGATTATTTACAGAACGCCGTCATTTAGCTGGAATACTGCTGAGTGCGGCGTTAAAGAACAAACAAACAAACAAACAGATCATGATGAACAATCTAGACCCGGTGGAGAATCCAGTGCAGAAGATGTCCCCATTGCACTATGCTAGTCACTAGAGCTGATTGAAGCGGAATGGGTTAAAGAGCGTGACATACGACTCTTGCTAAAAAATGTTTGATCAAGTTTACAACATTCAAATACTCATCAAAAACTTTCAATGCAATTCCCAATTTTGACGTACTAGGTTTTTTCAGGGGAACAATTGACATGCCATTGCATGTTTTGTGATGGGTGCCACCGATTGAGCATGATGCGCCCACCCTTTTTGAGAACATCTGTTTTCACTATTTGACAGTGATTTACAAACACATGCTTATGAATTAGTCGGAATCGTACAATGGACTCTGCTCCTAATAAAAACTCTTCTGATTATGGAAAAGGGTTTTGATGCTTTTATTTATATAAGAGACTATATACAGAAATACGCATGCAAGGAGATAGAATGATACAACAGCTGTCACTGTACGGTGTATGAGTTTAGGTCTCGTCAAAATGATTATGGAAATGTTTGTGTGGCATTTTGTTTATTGCAATGTCTGACCTTGCCGATTGTGTGTCAATGCACTCCGAATCTGAACGTTGTTCATACTTTCCACCACTGGTTGACCTGACTCGATTATTTATTTAGAGGCCGCAGAGACATATTGCTGACTGCGACCCAAACCAATATTCTCTTACTCAATGTTCTGAAAGAAAAACTCCTTCGTTCCTCCTAACACAATAAACAATATAAAGCCTAATCAAAGCTTTCAATGCAATTCCTAATTTTCACTTGTACCATTTGTTTCAGGTGAACAATTGACATGCCTTTGCATGTGTTTGTAGTGGGTGCCACTCTTTGGAACAGGTTGCGCTCACCTTTTCGAGCGGCATGGTATCTCAGTGAGCTAGCACTATAAATCGGCATCAGTCCGGACTAGTACAAGCAGCCACACACACACATACACGTGCATGCACGTCGCTATATAAGTGCAATAATCTTGGACGCGACGTTAAACCCCATTTCACCTCACCTCACTTCACCTCACCTTTTCGAAAACACCTGGTTTCAGAAATTGACAGTGGTTCATAAACACGTGCTTATGAATTAGTCGGAAGCGTACAATGGACGCTGCTTCTAGTAGATCTTTTCATGATTATGGAAAAGCGTTTCAATGCTTTTATCTATATATGTGACTATATGTAGAAATATACATATTGACGTGAGCAAGGAGATGATACAACAGTCGTCATTGTACAGTGTATCAATTTAGTTCTCGTAAAATAGGGGGCGGTCGGGTAGCCTAGTGGTTAAAGCGTTCGCTCGTCACGCCGAAGACCCGGGTTCGATTCCCGACATGGGTACAATGGGTGGAGCCCATTTCTGGTGTCCCCCGCCGTGATATTGCTGGAATATTGCTAAAACGGCATAAAACCATACTCACTCACTCGTAAAATAGTGTCCACGTGGCAGAAAGAATATGTCAGCAGTACCTTACATCTCGTAATAGTCTCGAATATATGTTTACAGGCCACAGGTATATATAGCTTTAATAGATTGCTGACTGCAACATTTTTCTGCATTCTCTCACTCAATGTTCTGAAACAGAAACGCCACCATAGCGACTACTACAATAAACAATATAGGTCTGATGCTAAGCTCTCGTTTGTTTGTACAACTTGAACAACGTGTCGTATGCTCAGAAGCGAACAGATCCCCTGTGTGCAACACAAGATCGATAGAACAAGTAAATCCACGCGGCACATTTGAGAATGTTGTCCTACACGGGAACTGCTCTCACTATATATGACTGTTCACGTTCATAGGCAGTGTACAGTACCTTTCGTGCTACAGCAGAAACTTGTCCTTAAGTCATGACACTCTCTGTTCACAGAAGCATGGTAAGAATGGACAGCCATGAATGTACGGCACTTGACGCAAATAATTCCTCAACTTGGTCAAAAGAAACATATTGCTCCACCACATAAACAGTCCTGGTCCCTACACGAACAGAGGTAAATTTACATGTAGTTCATGACATTTTTTTATTGCACACTACAATTATTTTCTGTCCTCTGATGTTTTGCCAATGATATAGCCAGCTAGAGTTGCTTCATTTTTGCCTGGTTTTAATTAAATGTATATATTCCGCGGTGCAGTGCCGTATGGTTGGTTGAAACGACCTGCAGGTGTTATGGGAATGATTGGTTAAAGTTCGTATGATAAGAAACGACTCTCCTGATCCGCTATAAACAATTGAAACAAATGTTCAGGGGTCCACCTTGTCAGTTTTACACAAACACATCGTCTTGTACAAGTTGTTAACCTTGTCAATACGTTGTCACAATATTACTGTTGTGAAATTTTAATTCGCACCATTTGACCGTTGAAGTTCCGATCAGGGGGGAACTGAACCTTCAACGGACAAATGGTCCGGATTAAAACATTTTCAGAGTAAGGAATCATATGGTGTGTTTGTTTGTTTGTTTGTTTGTTTGTTTGTTTAACACCGCATTCCGCTATATTCCAGTTATGCGAGGACGGTCTGTAAATAACCGAGTGTGGACCAGGCCATCCAGTGATTGATATCATGAGCATCGATCAACGCAATTGGGATGACATGCATCAATCAAGTCACCGAGCCTAACAACACGATCCCTTTAGTCGTCTCTTACAAGCGTGAGTTGCTGAAGACCAATTCCAAGCGACCCATGCTTGTAAGAGGTGACTTACGCGACAGGATGGGGCGTAGTAATGTTTCTTTAATCATATATAGATGTTTCGAAAAGTAATTATCTGGATTTCCAGAGCACCAACGGAATTTCACTGTTTACTCGGAATAAAATGTCAGTTTTAAAACGATATTGTGTCAAATTGTGGAACTGTTGATTTTGTCTTAATGAGAGCACTTGACAAACACGCCATCTATGTAATGCTGACAGAAGCACCCCAAAGACCTGATGAAATGAAATCACAAACTTTCGGGCGGCTAGTAGTTCAACGAAGGCTCGTCACATTGACGACCCGGGTTCGATTCCTCACATGGGCATGTAGAAATCCTTTTTTTGTGTTTTTGTCGATCTTTTAAAGCAGGATGCGTTAATAGATTTATAACATGGTGAGATTTTTCTATGTTTATGAATAATTTATAAGACTCCTCTTTCATGTATTGCGGTTGAGTGACAATGAGAAACAATTAATTTACATGAAAGAAATCGACTATTATGAGCGTTTCTTTTAAGGGCAGGTTTTCCAATAGCTGTCTGCTTTCAACAGTGTTTGTTAAATGGCTTGGTTGGGAAAAATATTCAATTTGAATTTTATTCCACATTTGAGAAATGATAGTTAGGGCCATCGAATCCGTAGACAATAACAACGAAACGCCTAAACGAACGTGACACCTCGTACCAGTCAGCGGCAGTGTGCCACCTGGGCTTTTGTGTACTGGGGTGTCTGAATGTTGTTGTTTGTACAGTCCTAAATAGATTGCTACATATATATTTTTAATCAGGTGTCGGTTTATGTCTGTATTCTCTTTCAAACGCATTATGATGGCAGCTAGTGTCAAGATGAGCCGTTAAAAGGAAAACGAGTTGGAATTTCTGATCTAATGTATTGCCGTATACTGGCATGGCAAGCAAACACACTGAGTTAATGTGCAAACTTTGTGATAGAAGTGTGATTACTGAATATATCATATATATCATGTTTGCCACAAAAACAGAAATGTGGTACACATATCAAGTTCCTACAGTGAAATGATTAGTGTTGGATTTTATGGAGGTTTCAAATAGAGAGACTCACATTTAATGAGTGAGTGAGTGTGGTTGTTCGCCGGCTTTAGCGATATTCCAGCGATATCACGACGGGGACACCAGAAACGGGTTTTACACATTCTACCCCCGTGGGGAATGGACCCGGCGTAACAAGCGAGCGCTTTAACCTCTAGGCTACCCGACCGCCCCATCAAGTTAATAAAATCATTTACAGAATTCTGAATAGTCATATACTGTTACAACTATGAAATACAGTGATACAGCTAGAGTGAGAAGTCACACCTATAGTATAAAGTTGTAGCTATAGTCATAGTGTTACACCTACCGTATCCTTATTCACACCTATTGTTTTGTGTTTACCCATGATGGAGGGGGCACGGGCGGCCTAGTCGTCTTAGGCGCCGCGATTCGCTGTGGAGAGTTGCGTCCCTCAGGCAGTCCAGAAACCTATGATGGTGGGTTCGAATCCCGATTCGCCCGGATTATGTTTCTAGGTTTGTCAGCACCACACATGTGCTCGTGGGTTTCACCGAAGTGGAAAACGTCTGAGACCTGCATCACTTCGGGCTTCCCGCTCACATTAAGCTGACACGAAGTTAAAGAAAGCGAATACTGTTAAAAGCGGCGTTAAACCCAACTCACTCACTCACTCACCCATGATCGACAATGTTACAACAATCAATATTGCAATGTTACATAGCATCGTGTAATATAACGCATACATTCTCCAAAAAAAGAAACGCAGAGGTAGTATATAGTTCATTGAACCTGACTACACAAAACATCCAGTATATAAACTGGATAAATGTTATTAGAACATTTTGGTGGTCTGATAATTGACAAACGGTGCTTGAAAACGCAGCCATTGTCGATTTCCAATGTCTTAAACGGCATTGTTTTCACACTTGTTAAAAAATATCATGGAGGATAAACAGTAAAGCAAAATGCACGTGCAAAATATGGCATTCGTAACTCGTGGTAGTGGCTATAAAAAGGCAAGCATAAGCCGATCAATTTATCATTTAATTGTCAAAAGTTCGAAAATGCCGTGACTAAGGGCTGCCGATCGGAACATCGCCATAGGACGTATCCAAATAGGCGAATCGCAGTCTTCTGTTGCATGCCACTTCAACGTCCATCACAGCACCATTTGCCGCCTTTGTGACCGATACACACAGTTCAATTCCACTGCAGACCGTCCGAGAACCGGCCGACCAAGAGTTACCACCCCTGCACAGGATCGCAACATTCGACTGTTCCACCTACGTCATCGCTATGCCACAGCTACTGAGACTGCAGCATGCATCCCTGGTTTGAGGAGGATATCGGACCGGACTTTCAGGAACCATCTTCGCGAGGCTGGAATCCGACCCAGAAGACCAGTTATCGTCCCTGTTTTGCAACAGATTCATCGACAGCGACGCTTGCGTTGGTGCCATACCTCGCAGCCTTGGAATTTGATAAACTGGCGACGAGTGTTGTTTAGCGATGAACGATTTCTTCTTCACCGGCGAGATGGAAGACAACGTGTTTATCGTCGTCGAAATGAGTGTTTTGCCCCACATTGTGTACGTGAATTCGACAAATTCGGTGGTGGTAGTGTCATGTGTAGGGGGCCATATCCTACACCATGAGATCTGACTTGGTTGTGGTACCGGGAAATTTGACAGCAAATTGCGACATGAATCAAATCCTTTATCATCACCTTCAATCATTGACCGCCAGAGGGAGCAGGACAACGCTCCACCGCACACAGTTCGTGTCACGTTAGACTACCTTCATAATGCCAACATCAACGGCTTGTCTTGGCTGTCGACATCTCCAGATGCCAACCCAATCGAACACTTCTGGGATGACCTCGATCGGCGTGCACGTCAACGTAAGAACACTCCTAGACACTCCTACAACTGGCCAACGCGTTACAAGCAGAATGGCGCAGAAATCCGCAGGACAGAATTCGTGCACTTATCCAGTCAGTGCCGAGGAGATGCAGAGCCGTGATTGCTGTCCGGGGCGGTCACACGAGTTCAGCGCCACCTTGTGGCCTTACGTGACATGACAATGAGCAGTACTCAATGCATTAGTACAACGACAATATGTGATTATCGAGTTCCAAAATTTCATATTTGTATCTATGATATTAAATAAGATATATTGACATTATTAGGTGCAATAAATTTACTAAAAATCTACCAGTGCGTTTCTTTTTTGAAGAATGTATAGAGTGGTATCCTCATTGAATACAGTGTTACACACCTTTTCACATATAGCATACAATGTTACACCTATAGTATGAAATGTTACACCAATAGTATCCAATGTTACTGCTATAGTATAGTGTTACATCTTTAACCAATAGTGTGTCGGTTATAACATAGCGTAACACCCAAAGTTTGCAGTGGTTTTGTTTGTTTGTTGTTTAACGCCGCACTCAGCAATATTCCAGCTATATAACGGCTGTCTGTAAATAATCGAGTCTATACCAGACAATCCAGTGATTGAAATACGCAATTGGGATACGATCATATGCATCAAACCAAGCCGATGAGCCTGACCACCCGATCCCGTTAGTCGCCGATTATGACAAACGTGTTGCTGAAGACCTATTCTAATCCGGATCTTCACGGGTCGTTTTCAGTTGTTCATATATACTATGCAGTGTTATAACTGTAGCAGACAGTGTTACACCTTTAATATCGGGTTACGTTATTTGATGATGCACTCAGCAATATTCCAGCGCCAAAATGTATAGTGTTTACAAAACATATTATCATTCCTAGAATAATCTTTCGTATCATCTTTTGTACTTAAATACCATCATTAAATCAATTACGGTGTGACGTAAAACATTAACAAAAAACGTATTTACTGTAAGGATGGTAATATTTCAAAAGTGTCATTTTTAATCTAATCGGAATCATTTTTCTCAAAACTGTCATAACGCCGTGCAATATGATAGAAGTGTGGTTTCTACATGAGTTCCCAATTCTGTTGCTTCCCATTAAGCTCCCGATCTCCCCACTAGCCTTCATGGGCGTGACATTGCGCATGATCATAGCGGAAGTTCATCCGTTAATACATTTGCACGTGGCGCGCATTTCCGGTCGTCAGACGTAAAGATAGATCTGAAAAGGGCATAATTAGCTGTCTTGGAGTGCAATTCTGAAAACGTCGAATTAATCAAAGAAAACACGGTGTGTCATATTTTCCGTGTGTAGTAAATATTGTTTCCGACAGAACCATTGTGTTCATTAATCTTAACGAGAGCTCTAATGGCGTTGATTACACATTCAAACAAAGTGGAACTACTATACCAACTACAATGTACATGTTGTTTTATGAAGGGACCGGACCTCTTAAGAGACATGGAGTGTGTTGCGTTCGATTTGTAGTGACAATAAAGATGGTAACCAATGTTGTCGTGTTTTGTTTGAGACGTACACAAATTATAATTCATGAAAGCTAATAAATCGTAAGGTTTCCCCTCTCAAGTTTCTTCAGTCCTAATGCACCATTATGTCAAAACAAAGTGACGCAAAAGGACACACCTTCGTTATATCACCTAAATCCATACCTTGCCACGTGTGAAGAAGACCCAAAGACGATCAACATTCTGAGCGTGTAAGTTGGGTTCGATACCGCTTTCAACTGAACAGTCTCTGCATCCCTCTCCAGTGTTCGTTTGTTTGTTTGTTGTTTAACGCGGCACTCAGCAACATTCAAGCTATATGACGGCGGTCTGTAAATAATCGAGTCTGGGCAAGACAATCCAGTGATTAATATCATGAGCATCGATCCACGCATTTGGAATCGATGACATGCATCAACCAAGTCATCGAGCCTGACCACCCGATCCGGTTAGTCGCCTTTTACGACAAGCATTGTCGCCTTTTACGGCAAACATGGGTTGCTGAAGACCTATTCTACCCCGGAATCTTCACGGGTCTAATAGGGTCAGGGATTTACCGGACACAATATATTGTGTCATATACACATAAATATTGAGAGAGAACGCAAATATTTGAAACTACGAGTGACACAGACTGCAAGGATTCACAAAAGCCAAGTTTTAATAACCATGCAAGTATATAAATCGAAAGGAAAGCAAGTTAGCTACTGTCGTTATCGCTGAGGTGGATGATGTGGACATGTACATCATTGCCGCAACAAGAGATTGTTGCAATAAAGTTTCAACGTTCAACGCCCGAGATCAACCGGTCGCATTTCACGTACAACAATAGCCAACTTCTTTCTTTGTTAAGAGTTTCAGATATCTGACATTGTAGCTAAAATGGATAGAATTATCATTAAAACGGCCGTACATGTATGTTGTCAGAAATGAGCGGGCCACTGTAACTTGATAAAGCCCTCAAATTGCTTGACACGGGCCATTATCACGCCCGTTGTTAGATGACGTGAAAGAATAGGATAGGTGACGTCACGTTCAATAATGACATCATCTGGTTTGTTCTACGACGTTTCCATAATTGTAAAAGTGGGTCAGTGACATGCGTGTTTATTGCAGTAAATGTTTCAAAACCGATATTGTTGTTTCTTTCCATCCATGTTAGCTATAATAAGGGTAACGCTATTTTTCAGGACATTATCATTTGCAGAATCCCTCGGGCAGTTAATGGAAGACCTCGGGCTTCTGCAAATGACAATGCCCTGAAAAATAGCGTTACCCTTATATCAATACCACTACCTTTAAGGTTATACACAAGAGTGATATTTCTGGAATTTATGGATATTTCTTCTCGAAAGATAAAAATCAACATCTGTCGAAACAGTAATAAAACACTTTAAAACAGTTGAATTGACCTTTAAATATGGGGCGGTGTTTTGGGGAGCAAGATTCAGGCAGTCGTCAGGGAACATTTGTGGTAATGTATGTATGTGTGCGTGTGTGTGTGTGTGTGTGTGTGTGTGTGTGTGTGTGTGTGTGTGTGTCGTACATTAACATAGAAAATTTCAGGATAAATAAGGTTACCTGATAAGTGACACTGTATATTGTGTCCTACCAATGCATTTGCAACTCATCATGTCTTCACAACATTAAATCGCCTAGATGCTGAACTTGTACTATGACCTATGTCCTTTCAGAGATATACATAATCGCTTCTTGTCAACAACATGTAATATCATAAAAAAAACACAGATTCTTTAAGCATTATATGCGAGGACAGTGTAAAAATCAAACCTGTCTGCATTATTATCCCAACCTGCTAGAGCCATACTTATCCTTCCCTCGGAGAGCATCAACTATATGTTCTGAAGATCACGACCGGAGTCCTCTAACTAAATAAGCATTTCATGTCTCTTTACACAAAATACCTAAAAATGTCGCACGTGGGTTATTTTCGCTTTCAACGGCCGTTCGATAAAAATAGAAGCTTGCCGACTCGCTTTCAAGCCGTAATGGTGGCTCTGTTTTGTCTAAACGTAATTGTTGGTCGTCCTGTTCTTAGGCATTGGAACAGTGTTTCTCCCCGGACACTGCCATCCCGCAGGCTGTCCTTTCAGCTGTGTAACTCTATTCCCGCCCGATGGTAATAAGCCACGTCTACAACTCTCGGATTTGCCGATTTGCTGCAAATGAAAGACCTTACTCCGAATTACTAAATGACGTGTGTTGAAGAGGTGGGAATTAAACCTCTTGGACGAGCCTCCACTAGCTTTTTGCCTTCCGTCCTTTTGATTAGAACCAAAGCTGGGTACTTTACCGTGGTCCGATGGTCTGAGTAGCTCGCCCCACCTCGGTAATGACCATGCGGGCAAGTGAAACCCTTCACAGCCATTGTTTAGAAAGGCGACACATAAGTTTACAATTATTGGTCCTGGGAGAGGGCGAGGAGTCACGTGGCCGGAGGACAGTCTTGTATTGCCTTCATTAGTGCAACCCCTCACGACGACAGACCTCTCTTGCGATACTCGATGGACCAAACCATGTTTGTCGTTTCAACATTTACACGCTGTATAAAGTATGATCGAACTTTATTTCTCCAATACATTGCTTAAATTCAGTTAAAAGTATAAATTTTACATGACGTCACTTCCTGTAAAAATGTGGCTGTCACATTTTCTCGCGAGATTTGAAACAACATTCGTCTCGTTTACGAACTGAAGCGAAAAATGTCCAGCGCCTTTACTGTTCAGGTTTTGATGGGTTCTCTGAATACATCCAAGACGACTTTTTCAGAAACATGATGACAGCAGAGAAACCCAACTCGGTGTCGTGATCAAGAAATGTTTTCTCTGCCATGAAAAATAAGGTAACCATAGTAACGACTAGGATCGGCTACTACTAATATGCTCCAAGAAGGTATCAAAGATGTGGTCCAGGGCGGCCGTAGAACGAATCGATTAGAACCGGATAAAGCCGTGGGCTACCTTTAACAGTCAGAGCATGTTCGAGAAAGTCAATATCCCGCTCGCCAACGGTCCCATCCTAGGTCTTCAACGCTCCCCGCCGCACTTCGTAGGTTTCCTGCACGGCCCGTCAACGTTGATGGACGAGTCGGCAGGTGGAAGTCCGTCTACAAACTTCGGTGTTGTTGGGGGAAAATAGGGGTTTATTTATTCATCAACTTGCCTCGTTTTTCATTGTATTACTTGACTAGCACAAGTCACTGAGTGTCAGGACTTGGAAATCCAATTACCGCCATGTTCCTCATGAGCTGAGTTTGATAAAAATGTCCAAAATTATTTGGCAATAGTTTTGTGGTCGTGTCGTCATTTTAGCCTCGATGGTCTTCAGGTCGATCTGGATGTGGACGAAATGGTTGAACAAGACCCACTGAAGATGGTGATGACAGAGGTTATTGACGATTATTTTCCAAAGCCGTATGTTTTGTATATAAACATCAGCTGATGGTATTCCGAAGTAGTTAACCATACGTTAATACAGTTCAATTAACTTATTCCAGCGCGGAATATAATATAGTCATTCCTTAACTCTCTTGGTTTTAATGTTTTGTTTGTTTGATTGCCGCACTCAGCAATGTTCCAGCTATATGACGGCGGTCTGTAAATAATCGAGTCTGGACCAGACAATCCAGTGATTGACATCATGAGCATCCATCCACGCCATTGGGATCTATGACATGCATCAGCCAAGTCAGCGAGCCTGACCACCCGATCCCGTTAGTCTCCTCTTACGGCAAGCATAGTCACCTTTTATGGCAAGCATGGGTTGCTGAAGACCTAGTCTAACCCGGATCTTCACGGGTCATGTGGAAATGAAGTAATAATAGGTGCAACTTTGTAATGGAAGTAACATACAGTCATACTACTAATCTGCCGTGACAATTGAACTGAGGTAATTTGAAAGAAACGGGTGTTCTTTAACTTCTTTTGAGTAGCGTGTGTTGTAATACAAGTTTAAGCCACGACACGTGGGTGGCTGAGCTGTGGTTTTTTAGCTTTGTTCTAGCCACATCGCGGTAGGGGACACCAAGAATGGGCTTTACGCATTGTGGCCATGTGGGGTATCGAACCCGGGCTTTTGGCGTGTCGAACCACTTGAACCTCTAGTGTGTCCCACTGCCCAACCTGGACAGTGTGTGCTACAGAGCTAGTCACACAACTGGTTCTTCCTGCATATCAGCTCTAACAAGGGACACAGGTGGCCCTGTCGTCTGAGGTGACGCAATTCGCTATGAAGAGTTACGTCCCGTTGACAGACCAGAAACCTATTCACTCCGATTATGTTTCTTGGGTTTTCAGCCTCGTACCCGTTCTCAAGGGTTTCACCAAAGAGATAAACATATGAGATCTGCATCAAATCGGGCTTCCTTTCCACATTAAGCCGACATGTGGTAATATAACTGGAACATTATTTTTCTAAATTCACTCTCTCCTGCATGTAATGTAACTGACGTCAGCTATAAAAGCTTAGAAGTATCGTTTGTTGTCCTTAGGACTATAGACCGCCTCCATGGTCTAGTGGTAGAGCGTCCGCCCGGAGAGCGGTAAGGCCCAGGGTTCGATCCCCGGCAGCGTGGTTAAAGCGTTTGCTTGTCACACCGCAGGCCCGGGTTCTAAGCTCCTTCTTGAGTTCCCCGTCGTGATACTGGTGGAATATTGCGTAAAGCCATACTCACTCACTATAAGGAATCAAATAGTATTTTGCGGGCCTTACGCATATATGATACATATACAATATATCAAATACATTTATTAAGAATAACTATTGTATTATGCGGGAGAGCATAACAAATGTGTATTTATTCCCAAACATGTGATATTCAACATACAGAAACACTTAAGGCTTATTATATTTTTATCACGCATCATGTTTTGAATAAACGAATATTGTGACTTATTTTCATTCACTTAAATAACTTTAAAGATCTGCGTTTGAATACATTGCCCGGGTAAACCGCCCAATGTCTCACATAGCGCCAACTAATTTGCAAAATATTTGTTACAGAAGCACTCGCACATCAGGATACTCGTATCTAAATTTATTATGAACGTTACACAATTACAGTTGATTGAGCAAGTTGGGATCGCATCGTTGTATGCAGCTAATAAAGTACAATCCCTCCGAGGAAACCTCATATGTACATTCATCGTAACGTTATATATATATATATATAGATATAGATATAGATATAGATAGATATATATATATGTATATCTTCTTTATTCGTCCATAGGAAAGTTACACAATTATTTGGTAAAAGTTACATTACACAGTATATAGTTTCATGAGATCACTTGATGAGTGAGTGAGTGAGTTGGGTCCAACGTCGCTTTTAACAGTATTGCCGTTATATCACGGCGTGTCAGCTTAATGTAGGTGAGGTGAGGGGAAATTGGGTTTAACATCGCGTCCAAGATTATTGCACTTGTATAGCGACGTGCATGCTCGTGTGTGTGTGTGGGGGGGGTGGGGTGGGGGGGGGGGCGGCTTGTACTAGTCTGGACTGATGCCGATTTATAGTGCTAGCACACTGAGATACCATGCCGCAGTTTAACATGAATACCCCACTCAGACACAGTATACTGACTCCGACACATGGTCCATGTTTTAGCCTCTTAATGCCGAGCGCCAGACAGGGTAACAACAAGTACCATCTTTTAACATAGCTTAATGTAGGAGGAAAGCCCGAAGTCTACCACTTCGGTGAAACCCACGAGCACGGGTATATGGTGCTGACAAACCTAGGAACATAATCGGGGCGAACCGGGATTCGAACCCACGATCATAGATTTCTGGCGTGCCTAAGGGACGCAACTCTGCACATAGAATCGTGGCGCCTTAGACGATAATGATAATGCATAGTGAGTGGGTGAGTGAGTGAGTTGGGTTTTTTAACAGTATTCCAGTTATATCACGGCGTGTCAGCTTAATGTAGGAGGAAAGCCCGAAGTGATGCAGGCCTCAGAAGTCTACCACTTCGGTGAAACCCACGAGCACGGGTATGGTGCTGACAAACCTAGAAACATAATTGGGGCGAACCGGGATTCGAACCCACAATCATTGGTTTCTGGCGTGCCCAAGGGACGCAACTCTGCACGGCGAATCGCGGCGCCTAAGACGACTGGGATAATGCATAGTCTTGGAGAACACTGCCCACTATATGACAAAGGGGGATACTGAGGACCTATTCTGCCCTAGAATCCACATTGAAAGACAATCATGTTCCACTGAGGACCTATCTGTCCTTGAATGAGGCAGACAACCCTTTCTTGTTACGCGGTATTCGGGACACAAATAAATCGTATTTGGTACGGAGATTCAACATTTTTAAAAATATCAATAAAGGTGTACGTAACATTTTCCTAAATATATTTTCGATAGTTTTCAGCAATGCTACTTCATATCTACTTCAGCATGTGAAATCCCCTCAGAAAACAAGGACCGAGGATTGGTAACCTACCTAGGTAGTTGTTTGGTTCAGCTTTCAAGAAAACGCACTGATTCAAATAATAATTTACGAATTTCAGGAACTAGACCAGAACTAAACATATAGTTTACATAGCACGGGTTGGATATATATCCGGTACTGACAATGTGTCAGAAAAATAATTATGCACACTGTATGTGGTTGTGCAGCTCAACTCCATATTATATGCAACCGTGCATCATATCATTCAAGTTAGCTTCTAAATGTCAAAATGCTTCTTTACAATTTATGGGAAGCAAACTGCACAAAAGTATCATGTGCGCATGCCAGCTGAAACAGGTTATGATGTATCTGCCTAACGGCGATTCCTCCCATGTCAATATGGGCGATACAGGTGAACACGTCACTCTCAACATGCGTGCGGTCAAATAACATCGCTCGTTTTTCATTGCTACCGCAGTTATGTGTGCTTGACAAAGCTCGACCAGATTTTTTGAGCAGGGAAAAATCTTTTTAATGTCGCGTCATAACGGTAGAAAAAGCTTTTGTTGAAAGATGAAATCATTAGAATCCCACCTGAACTATCAAGTAGATAACGATTGGCAGTTAAGCATCAGTTGCTTACATGAACGAAAACTGAACCGATGGTCGCAAGAACGCTATACATTTCCAAGTGTTTTATGCATTCTCGGTCATGCCCGTGTTTGGAGAGCACCTCGTGCAGCACGTGAATATCTGTCTGACACGCATGCTCTTCAAACACAATGGGCTTGTTAGTTTTGAATCAATGAATAATATGCTTATTGCATGATTGGAACTCATGGTGCTGGATAGATATAACATTATAACCTACTTCAACACGTTTGCTACTTATGACCCAATACACACAAGTTCGTAATGCGAGTCATCGTTCTTCAGCAATTAAATACATACAAGTACACGGCGCTGAGTATCTTTTACGCCGCGTTTTGCAATATTCCACCAATATTACGTCGGGGACACCAGAAATTGGCTGTACACAGTGTACCCATGTCGGGAATCGAACCTGGGTTTTCGACGTGACGAGCGAACGCTTTAACCACTTCGCTACCCCATCGCCCTGTGTGTGTGTGTGTGTGTGTGTGTGTGTGTGTGCTGCCTGTGAGTCCACTTTTATTGTGTTAACTCACTGAGATACCATGCCGCAGTTTAATATGGATAGACACTTAGACACTGACTGACTTTACTGACTCCGAGCCGACTAGTCCTTGTTTTATCTCCTTAATGCCGAGCGCCAGACAGGATAACATCAAGTACCATCTTTTATCGTCTTTTAGTGAGCCAGAGGATCGAACCACTGATCTTTGCTCTCCTGGAAGACGATCTATCCACTTCACCACGAAGGCTGTCTTTAAAGCAATGCTATAATATGTGTTATACGAGTCAGTTATATTGTTTTCCCGGAATGCGATAGGTATTCCAGTTCAGAATAACCTCAAATTCCTCGATGATAAGGCTCGACTGAAATGGGGATTGGGTGTTCAGTCTCGATGATACTGTGTGTCGTTGTACCTCTGTGTATTGTTGGTCATGGGTTTGCCTGGTCCACACCAGCTTACATGCTGCCGTGATAGAGCTGGATCGTTACGTCGTTATTGAACATTCACTCTCTTACTAGACAGAACTTTAGACTTTAAAGATGGTCTAAATACTGTTAAATTGAAAAGTCTTCCATCCCCTTTTGAATAAGTTATTTGCGGTCATAGCCATGCAATGTTAGGAGTAGCAGCGCGTATACAAGTAGAATTAACCTTAGTTTCCTGAACTAATTTGACTGCAATACAAATATTTCATTATTGAGTCGCCGATATATAGGTTGAATATTGTCGAATGTGGCGTTAAACAAAACACATACCAGCATTTCCTTATTTAGCGTGATCTTTAGTTATTACTGGTAAACACCATGCTGCAAGCTGCAAATAAGTTCGAAATGTTTTGGCACATCATTATTCAAACGACGCAAGCGCAATCAGGATCAGGCCAAAACAGTAGGCGTTTGAAGCTGTCGGACAAGTTTGGTCCTGAAACAGAATTAGAAGAATTTCTCAAATGAATTTTACGGAACAATCATAATGTTGGCAAATATAGCAGCTGGTTTTTTTGCTTCTGTCGCCCCTGGCCGCCATCTTTGTTATACGTGTATACCAATCCATATACAATGGTGAATCTCACATTGATCGGACATTAGCGTTGGTTTGGAAACATTATGAAGAAAATATAAATAATACAATAACGCTCGTGAGGATGAAGGGGAAGACAAACTCCCCATCTTCCCATTGTTATAAGAGATGGTTGGTGAAGAAGCGGCAGGCCAGAGGTTCGTGTAATCAGTAAATAAATCCTTGAATAACTCTCATGCTTTGAATATTGGTTTACAGTAGTCGTAGCCAGCCTTCGAAATTCACGCTAGCCCACTAGCCCGAGGCTTCTAAATTGTGCTGAGGACAAGTAAAAAGTCAAATTATGGTAGTCCTCATTGACTAGAAGCATTTGAGGGCTATAATTCTGAACCAGGGCCCCGTTCCACAAATCCATCGTAGCGCTAAGACGATCCAACAAGTATACTTTAACATAGATTTATGACAGTCTTAGTGCTACGATCGCTTTGTGTGACGGGGCTGAGGTATCAATGCTTTAATATATACATAGTAAACATGTGTGTTGCCTCAAAAACCAGACAATGTACAAAATTCTTAGTACCAGTGAATAACGTTGACACGTGTTCTCTGGACTAGACTAAAAAAATTAAGGCCGGTAGGACAAAGATCGCGTTTTGGGACGGGCCCTTTGCTGTGAGCCAGTCATTGTTCCAGGACGTTGTGAAATCCTTGAGAGCCTGGTTGGGGACTATGACTCTCAAACAAATGTGGTACACCTTGTATATTGTTGACAGAGGCGCAAAACGTGACTCTTCAATATAATTAGGCTTTATTTGTATTTTTAGATATAAAAAATTATGTTAAGTCAACCACAATCTCATTAAAATCAGATCTTAGTGCGGTACCAGCTGCGAGCACAACGATCTTATGTTAATGAGAGGGAGTCAACCATCAACTGGGTAGAAAGGTTTGTCGAAAGAAATGGAAAATATTTTACTTACCGTGTCGTAAACCAAGCACCGTCAACAATCCGAACAACAGTTTTCTGTTAAAATGTTTAGACGAATTAACGCATGCTATGAAACTGAAACTGACTGAAAACATGCTCTGAGTAATATGACAGTAAAAAGAGTCGAACCTGCGCGTTTTCCTTGATATGCAATAGTTAATTACCTTGCAATCGATGTGATGAAACGAATTTCTTTATGTATCTCATTAAAAACATGTAGAATAGTTGCAGAAATTTGAGAAACTCTTGTGATTTATGTTTTGGTTCCTTTATGTTTGGACTATGAATGCGTGTAAGCGATACCTTTAATATGGATGGATTGTGTTTCCAGTTTATTGTTTTGTTTATTTCTGGAGATCACGATATCACACTATAATATGTCGCTAATGGTTATTCCTTTCCAGTAGTTTATGTGTTCAGTTTAAAGTTACCTGTGCGATCTGTGTTTTCACAACTACACAACTACACAACTTAGTGTGGCGCTATTAAAGCACATTGCATTTTTCTAAATAAACGAACGATTTACATTGATTACTCGATTCAAGGTACACTGATATTTTGAGATACACAAATCTACGAATTGTGATAAATGTAAATATATTTGTTTAGAAATTGCAGGTAAAAAAACCAACAGTGTGGATACCTAGTGTTATTGGAAAAATATGTTCGTTTCAAGAGATAGCTTAAAAATACTTTATTGAATATCGACTGGCCAGGACAACATCGGCTCCAGTCAGGTAATAAGTGAAGGCGATGTGCTTCGTTGTAGACGTTACTGTTTGAGACAGCACCGACTACTGCAATGAGAATGGTGTTCACGCTATCGTACATTGTTTGCTCCAGGTCCGAGATGTTTGTCCGGGCGTGGAAGAGTCCATCCGTGAGTAACCTTGCTTCCCACTGGCTACTGTGGGAGAATAATCAATCAGTTTCATCTTGTGCATCATGTATGTTTGAACATTTTACGGATGCTTCAATCACTAGTCGCTCTCTCAATAGTCTGACTCAGTTGCATTCCACCTGATCATCGACCAAGCAGATATTCACAGATACGAAAAAAGAAGTGTTGAAAATAATTATGCTCCATTTCTGAGCAAGCAGCAACATCCCAGCTGTAACGGCGACCTGTACATTTTCGAGTCTGGACCAGACAAACCAGTGATTGATACTATGCGCGACGTCCTACCAAGTCATCGAGCCTGACCACCTGATCCATTGAATCGCCTCGTACAACAAGCATAGGTTGCTGTTACGCAGCGTAACATAATGAAACGTGTGATATAACTCACACTTCATGAATAATGCAGAGTGTGTGTTTTACTAGGAGAGCTTTAAAACCAAGAATAATTAATCAAGGAGAATCTTGGATTCGAACCCCGGATCCTGGTACAGCATTGGCAATGTATAGTGAAACAACGTGGCCTATGTACACCAGATTCGGCATGTATACATCATGGATGTGGATATCCCAAGTGGCACAGAGATGTCACATCATGCAGGTACCTCTCTAAAGAACCCGTGAAGATCCGGGGTAGAATAGGTCTTCAGCAACCATGCTTGCCGTAAGAGGCGACTATGCTTGTCGTAAGGGGCGACTAACGGGATTGGGTGGTCAGGCTCGCTGACTTGGTTGATGCATGTCATCGTATCCCAGTTGCGTGGAACGATGCTCATGATGACAATCACTAGATTGTCTGGTCCAGACCGCCGTGGTATAGCTGGAATATTGCTGCATGCGGCGTTAAACAACAAACAAAACACACACACAAACTTCTCTACAACAGCATGGTATGTTTTCGTAAAACATACCATATAGAATGAAGCCCCAGCTATATTAGGGAAGAAGGGCTCATCGGGAGAACAGTTTTTTGTAAACGTTGTTCAATTCAGTGTTAAATTAACAATTTAATAGGTAGTGTGTGTTTTCCCAATTGCTCAGGACCCTTTGGACCCTCAGAACCATCAAGTTTAAAGTACGGAACAACAAATGTTTCCCTTAATTGGAAAATGTTCAGTCTCGCCAGGTTTCCAGAAAATGTCAGATTAGATACAAACATTTTACAAATCGTTCACTTCTTCAATCTCTGTGTTATTCTCCTCCTTGTATAGTTTCTGTGTGAAATGGATGACGTCTAGACAGACCACTGCACCCCGCCTGTTGATGAAACATATTTGACACTCGCATTGTTATTGAACAACTGCAGTTTCATATATCACAGTCAACAACAGTGGGTAAATAAATTCAGTTTGAAATCACGCGTGGGAGATCCGAGTTTATAAATTGTGTAGGTGTCTTCAACTCCGCACCCAACAACATTCCAGGTGTGTTGCGACTGTGTGTAAAACATTAAGTCTCGACCAGATGTGTCAGTCCGATCTATTGACAAGTATGGTTGCCAGTTCTTTCCCTAATCCCTGTGTGTGTGTGTGTGTGTGTGGGGGGGGGGGGGGGGGGGGGCTGAGTGGTATAAAACCTAACGAGGGACACATAAAACCCCATGTACCCTGAGTGATCCTGCTACAACAGATTATTTTACCGACATGTAACATTGTAAAATAATTCAAACAAATTCAAAATTGATAGAAAACAGCTGTTCGATTGAGCTAAGATTAGCTTGCGCGATGTCACGTGACTTCCATTGATGGGTGGGGGGGGGGGGGAGCATGGCTTTTTGCTTTGGAGCGGGGTACAAGGGATTAATGGTGCCTCTCAGAAATCGATCCACGCAAATGGGATACGATGGTCTGCATCGACCAAGTGAGTGAACCTGACCACCCGATCCCGTTAGTCGCCTCTTGTGACAAGCATGCGTTCCTGGAGACCTATTCTATCCGGATCTGCACGGGATTCAGTGTGACACTGTTTTGTTGAGATGTTTCTTATGTTAAATGTATTTGTACCGTAAATTGTTATGTGGGTTCATGTCAACTTTGTATGGCGGATGGGTAGCCTAGTGGTTAAAGCGTTCTCTTGTCACGTGGAAGGCCCGGGGGTGTGAAGCCCTTTTCTGGTGTCCCCCGCCGTGATAGTGTTGGGATATTGCCAAAAGCGGCGTAAAACAATGCTAACTCATGTCTATAATATTGTTGTATTCTTTGTCATTCAGCCCATTGTTACGGAACCAGCAGTTAAGTCAATAGTGGGGTCCCGTGCCACTGTTATGTGCTTAATCACCAACATCCAATATCCCCTGAGATGACTTCCTCAGTCTTCTACCGTTAGATGAACCTTTCAATTTATGTATACGTGTTAATTTGTAGCTGTATAAAATGTACAACTTCGTGTAGATCATATTTCGGTCTGGTATTGCGGCTGCTTGTGCGGGGGAGACGTTGGCCAGGATGTATCGCCGGGAGGAGATGCCGGAGGTTGAGCTGAAACTCCGCTCCTCTAATGAATGCTGGGACGGACACTTGTGTGATCTCGGGCGGGTATTGCGCTCTCTGTGTATTTGTTTGTGTATTAGTTAAATGTTTATTAAATGTTCCCGAACACAATTCCAATTTCTCCTTCATTCCCCTAAGAGTTAATTCCGTGGACACAACATGGTGTCACCATGAATACGATCTCATAGCATACCGGTAGCAAGCACAAAGCTCTGATTTCAATGAGATTGATTTGATAATGATATGGCTGTTGCATGATAAGAAGTGGGCTGGCACATGAGGATAAGGATTGATATATAACGTATATTCATGTTTAAGAAGGTTATGAACATCCAAGGAGGTTGGCATGTCACGACTGTGCAGTGTCACCAGACCACACATCCACACTGTACGTGGCACGTATGACAAATCTCCCTTTGGTTGTGAAACCATTAATCCAGTGTATGCAGAACTCTGCCACACGCCGCCTGAACGCCGCTCTTCCCACAAGCCAAAGTATAATCTATTGCAAGAGTCGTGGCGACTGGTGTCTAGCGGGGGATGTCATAGATTACAGAAACCCGTCGCAAGCTGAGTCAACAGTGGACGCTCTGTCACAGTGATATATAGGAGAGTGGTCAGGAGCCAGGTAGACACGCATTACTCTCTATGCGTCTTCCACACAGCCGTGCTTCTTCCAGCGCTTAAGGGCCATCGCAGGAGTTTCAATTAAGGGACTTGTATGACAGATTGTATATTGAGTCTACATACACGTGTATGTGCGCGTGGTCAAGAATGTGCGTGTGATGTGTTTATTAAACTTCGTTATTCTTTATGATTGTGCATGGCTATTATGCATGATGTGTGAATATGTGAGACTTATGTGTATGTGGTCCGTGTGTAAGAAGCGAAGTGAATGAATGTTGTTTTATGACGCGGTAAGTAATAGTCCAGCTATTCCAAGGCAGCTTGTGAATACGTTGAGTTTTTAAGGTGTATCCCTTTTTAAAACAAACAGGCTTATATATATAGTCTTAGTAGATGTAGCTGAAAAATATAGCATCTCCGTACAAAACCCCAGATCCACCCACCCACCTCACCCCGCTCACCCCCCGACAACCCCCACCCCAACCCTCACGCCACACCCACCTCCACACCCACACACCACACAAAAACACCCTACAGACACAGACCCTACACACACACACATCCCCTACACACACACACACACACACACACCCTACACACACACACACACACACCCTACACAGACCTTACAGACACATCCCCTACACACACACAAACACACACACACACATCCCCTACACACAAACCCTACACACACACCCTACACACACACCCTACACAGACCTCACAAACACAGACCCTACACATACACACATCCCCTACACACACACACACACACACACACACGCACACACACACGCACACACACACACCCTACACAGACCTTACAGACACAGACCCTACACATACACACATCCCCTAAACACAAACACATCCCCTACACACACACACACCCTACACGGACCTTACAGACACAGACCCTACACATACACACATCCCCTACACACACAAACACACACACCCTACACAGACCTTACAGACACAGACTCTACACATACACACATCCCCTGCACACACACACATCCCCTACCTACACACACACACCCTACAGACACAGACCCTACACATACACACACATCCCCTACACATATACACACATCCCCTACACACACACACCTTACACACACACCCTACAGACACAGACCCTACACATACACACACATGCCCTACACACACACACCCTACAAAAACCTTACAGACACATCCCCTACACACACACACACACACACATCCCCTACACACACACATCCCCTACAAAGACCTTACACAGACCTCACAGACACAGACCCTACACATACACACATCCCCTACACACACACATCCACTATACACACACATCCCCTACACAGACCTTACAGACACAGACCCTACACATACACACACATCCCCTACACACACACACACACACACACACACACCCTACACAGATCTTACAGACACAGACCCTACATATACACACACACCCTACACACACACACACATCCCCTACACACACACATCCTACACAGACCTCACAGACACAGACCCTACACACACACACATCCCCTACACACACACATCCCCTACACACACATCCTACACAGACCTTACAGACACAGACCCTATACATACACACATCCCCTATATACACAAACACACACACACACACACACCCTACACAGACCTTAGAGACACAGACCCTACACATACACACACACACCCTACACACACACACACATCCCCTACACACACACCCTACACACACACACACCCTACGCAGACCTCACAGGCACAGACCCTACACATACACACATCCCCTACACACACACACACACACACACACACACACACACACACACATCCCCTACACACACACCCTACACAGACCTTACAGACACAGACCCTATACATACACACATCCCCTACACACACACACACACCCTACACAGACCTTACAGAAACAGACCCTACACATACACACATCCCCTACACACACACACACACACACACTACACAGACCCTACAGACACAGACCCTACACATACACACACATCCCCCCCCCCCACACACACACACACACATACCCTACACAGACCTTACAGACACAGACCCTACACATACACACACATCCCCCCCCCCCACACACACACACACACACACACACACACACACACACACACCCTACACAGACCTTACAGACACAGACCCTACACATACACACACATCCCCTACACACACACACACATCCCCTACACACGCACACACACACCCTACACAGACCTTACAGACACAGACCCTACACATACACACACATCCCCTACACACACACACACACACACACACACACACACACACACACACACACACACACACACACACACCCTACACAGACCTTACAGACACAGACCCTACACATACACGCACCCCCCACCTCCATTCACTTACGTGGCCTAGTAAACCTATATTTTGAATGAGTGAAGCTGGGTTATGTATTTTATAAGCGTGTTTCGTGTTAAAGAGTTTGTCTACTCCAAGGTCGTGATTATTTGCGGTCTGGGTCTAGACGTTGTAATTATTGTCCTGTATGAAACTGAGACACCGTCTCCGAGTAATTAGACTGGTCATTAACGTTTAGACTGATACACAATAAATTTTGAGTTGGATGACAAACAAAGTGGCATTTGAACGACTTGAATCAAACTAGGACTCCAAAGTTCCTCGAACCAGACCAGCCTTTTAAAGGGCAGTTTGGCAGTCCAAGCATAGTTGTCTGAGCCCTTGAAACAGTACTTCGTTTGTCCACTAACTCCAATTGCACGACCGCCTCCGTGGTCTAGTGGTGGAGCGTCCGCCGGGGAGCGGAAGGTCCGGGCCGCGTCATACCAAAGTAGGTTAAAAGATGGTACTTGTTACCCTGTCTAGCGCTTGGCATTAAGGGGCTAAAACAAGGACTGGTCGGCTCGGAGTCAGGGAGTCTGAGTGGGATATTCATGTTAAACTGCGGCATGGTATCTCAGTGTGCTAGCACTATAAATCGGCAACAGTCCGGACTAGTACAAGCAGTCCCACACACACGCGTACATGCACGTCGCTATATAAGTGCAATAATCTTGGACACGACGTTAAACCCCATTTCACCTCACCTCCAATTGCACGATGTGCATCAAACTAACAGTTAACGATTGTCTTAATTACATGGAGACAGTGTCTTGGTGGCACACAAGGCACTCATTACAACATCTAGTCCTACACTGAAAATTGGCACCAGACCATTTAGCAGAGTCACCCTTTAATTTTGTATGTGGGTGTGTTTTCCTGTGTCTGGCAAACGCTTCGTTTAGGTGGAATCTTAACATGGCGTCTCTATAATATGTAACAGGTGCAACGCCTTCTTATATGGACTGTGGTGCGTCAATTTTGTTACACACATTGATTGAAAACTATTCACTCTATTATTTCTCTTTTCCAAGACTACCTCAGTCAAACCAACACCGAAAACAGCATGGAAGCTCTGAACTGTTTTAAAATATTTCCAGAAACAATTTGATCAGTTCCAGCCTATGCGTTCAGCTGCTTAGTTGTAAAATTTGGATCCATCTTAAAACGATTTCTTTTCTTCCCGGCTCCCTTCGCTGTTAAATCAGAATCAATAGGAAACGCCGAGGAAACATCGGAAGGAAACGGGTGTTTAATGGGACATGGCAGAAGTAAGCTCGTTTTATCAAATGGAGATTAACTCAATATCTTTGAGCCTCTCGCCATAGCCCGATATCGGACCAAGGCAAGACGTCTCAGACAGCCATCCCATCCCAGCTTCAAAGCCGCCGCCATCAGTCACGTGACCTTGTCAGACTCGGGGGTCGGGGAGCCGCTACCTTCAAACGTGAGACGGCAAGACGTGGAAGACGCGCGTTCGCTTAGCACGCCTGGAACCCGTTAGCAACCAGTCGAATTAGATTCCGGGCAAATTAATTCGAGGATTGAGAAATTAATTGATTCTTTTCGCTCCCAAATCCAAAGTGTTGGAACCACGGTTAAGAAATCTACATTTGGGACCGCGGCAGCAAAGGGGTCCAATGCGATTACCTCTGCGGCATTTGCATAGTTATTGCGGTAGTAACAGACAGGTCTGAAATAAGAGGTCGCCGTGGTTGGACCGAAATCTCCGCAGCATTACAGCCCATATCTTCTGGACGTTGGACTGTGTCTAATTTGGCTCAAACTCACTTATCCCCATGTCATAACCAGGGTAGAGACGCGCTGTAGCAATTATTACTTTATATAGCTGCTCCCTCAAGACTATTTCGGTATTGCTTTACCGAAAGTTGGCACTCCGTCTGCCTTACTAGACAGTGTCCCAGTTTCAGTATATATATTGTATTAATAAATTGGTTCAATTACCATAACCGATTTTGAATTTTATTCTTTGTTATTTCCAAGGCCACGTGTAATTTTGGTGTGTGTTTTTTTTCATCGATATAAAATTGCTTCGGGGTTAGAAAAAGAACATTGGCGTGTATCGCTTTATTATTAAGAACTTTATTACGAATATAAGATATGTAGACATATATGACACATTGAATGATATGTGGATATATGACCATAGAGAGACATATGCAATACGTTTTAGCCATTCGGGTATTTGAATTCTTCTGCACTTTTGCCCTTATATATCACTAGTATAGTTATTGGGTAAAATGATATTCCTGACATTTTTGTAAATATAATCAGCCCTGCTTTCTATGTTTTGTGTTTATTTGTCAGCTATTAATTTTAGATAATGAAGATAACGTTTATGTGCATTTCATCGTGAAACAATTATTTTAAGGACAAAAACACAAACCCGACGCAACATACTCACGTAAACACTGACGAAAAAGTCAAAATGTTAATATTTAAAATAAAGACTAATCGATTGAAATATTTATATTATTTGAGATCTTCATATGTAAAGATATGTTAAAATACCTCTGTATAATTGATGTTTTTGTATCTCTATATTTGGACCTGCCATGTGTATAACATTGCTAAGTTATTCAATTTAATGATAATCAAGACATATTCATATCAAAATTCAATCATATAATAGTGTAAAAAAAATTAAGTATTGTAGCTTTGCAGACCACTTTGAGATATCCGGGGCTGAAGTTAAAGAACACCCGATTCTTTCATATTAATATAGTTAAACTTCGTGCCATTACAGATTAACTATAGAAATAATTTGAAATATAATGGATATGCTAAGCAGCTTTGAATTCGATTCTGGATGTTAATTCTAAAAAAAAGAAATAAGTGTTCCTTGACTTCTTTTGAAAGGAAAATAAGTTCATACTTAAGCTAACCCGAACCTACAATAAAGTGAGTGGGTGAGTGGGTTGGTTTAAACGCGGCTTTGAACAGTATTCCACTAACATCACGGCGTGTCGTGTTTAAGCGGAAGGAAAGCCCGAGGTGATGCAGGTCTCAAACGTTTACCACTTTGGTAACCAGCACGAGCATTGGTGCTGACAAACCTAGAACCGTCATGCAATAAAGGGATTAACTGAACAATAGGCATGTGTATGAACTGTTTCCAAATAAGTAGTTTAACCCTAAGGTGATTAAAATAGAAAATTGGGTTAAAATAAACGACTTGTTGGCTGCTGTAGCACGTGTCATAAGAAATACAGTTTGTTAGTATTTATATCATTCCATTTTTAAAATCAGTAGTTATTGTTGACGTTTCAAGTGAGCTACTGAACATATACAATGACCGGGTGTTAATGGTTGTAGTGGTCATTGTCTGCGCTGCCCTGGACTCCCCCATCTCGCTGATATAGTCCAGAAGTGGCCTCGGATCCCATAGGAGCATGCAGCGTTCTTCCCATGAAGGGGGAAATTGACGTCGCGATCGTCTCATTTGCACATGGGCCTGGTTTGGAGCATGGGCAGATGATCGGAACCGTAGATGAAAGGTTGTAAGAGCTACCGTCCATCATCAAAATGTGCCCCACGAACGCTGGGTCGTTTTTCAAAGACAGACCGTGCGAAGGCGGGACCCATGCTTCTTACGTTTCCCACCTAACGTAATTAAGGCAGCGCCGCGGATGGGATAGCTGGTGACAAGCGGTTTATGCGAAACGTTAGTCGCTCAAAGAAATCAACCCACATGTTCATCGTCAGGTTCACAGTTGTCAATTAAATAATTTTTTCGGCGGATATCAAAATAAAAAATACATGCCTTGGGACAAATCGACTTTCTGTTATTTTCCTTTTGATTAAGAAAAAAACTTTGGGAGATAGGACATAAAATTAGAGTTATTGAAGCCTCATCGGGCGATATCTCACAACCAGTCCATATTACGTCTGCAGGTTCCTGGAACTTGCATGAATACCTCAATAATAGGGGAAAGTGACAACGCAGAGATCGATTTCAGCTCTGAGTGACGTGATTTAGTGGCTAGCTGTACACATCATCGCCAGTCTTCGTCTCATGTGCTCTCGTGAAGTATAGAAACTTGCCATTTTGTTGTGAACATTACATGCGAGTTTGTAATATTTTTTTACAAATTTCACCCTCGTATAATTGTCTCCTGATACTTTTATACCGAGTTGAAACCCACATACAGACATTATGCCGAGACGAAGAGACTCGTATCTTCTCTGTGATGTTCTAAACTGATGCTGTAACTGAATGATCTACAGATGAGTTTGGTCGAGTTACAGCTTGCTGCCCTGTGCAGCCCGACTGTAACTATCGTTAACTGATATATCATTATCCTGTTTTAAAAAAAAGAAGCACCATCTTCTTTTGTTATTGCGCAATTGCCCTTTACAGTTTTATGCCATACGATACAAGGCATGTCGTACCCACACAATACTCCCTGGGATGGTTTGAGGTAATTTGACTCCACCAGTCATTGGCCCTCGCCAAGAACAGACAATGCTCGTATAGTTGTACGTTTACATAATAACAAGCTGTAGTCCTTTTTTCATTTTATGTGGATTTTGTACAAAAAGGTCCAAAGTTCCATAATGATCATGACTCTCGGACATATCTTTAAAAAATAAGTGTAAATGATGAATGATGGACATTCCGTATGACACGAAGGGGTTCTTTTCTCCGACACTTGGCACTTTGTCTGAGATCTGTACTTTGGGGTTGTTGTTTTTAATATTTTTGACGCTTTTGTTTTTAGTTTTGGGTTTATAAAGATGAAATCGCGTCAGTATTTTGGCCCTAATGAGGTTGAACTTTGATACTGGCGCCTCACAGATTCCTCGTTTGAAATGGGATAGGGCAGACCTATGATCTCGCGAACACAGCTGGGATATACGCTTTCACTCCATGATACCGTTGATGTTATGCTCTGGCAGGGGAGACTCGTGGATTAGGATGGATTGATCGGATGATGACTGTGTGAATGTTGTTTTACCCCGCCGTGGATCAATAGCCTAGTTTTGTCTATCGCGCCGTCCGACAATAGTCGAGTTCGGACCAGACAAACTGGAAGCTAATAACATGAGCAAAGATCAACAATGTCGGACTACGATGACACTCAATCAGCCAGATCACAAGTTGTAACCACTCGATCCTCATTGGCCCATACGTTCAGCAAAGAGGATTTGTGGACTCTGGCACTCAGCAATATTCCAGCTATATGACGGCGGTAGAGTCGGGGACAGAAAATTCAGTGATTGACATCATGAGCATCGATCTACGCAATTGGGATTCAATGACATGTATCAACCATGGGTTGCTTTAGACCTAATCGAACCCGGATCGTCCTGGGTAAGGTGGAAATGAACGTATTCATTTATAATTTAAATCCTATATTTTTACCAGTTAGCACCCATTGGCCACAAGGAATGTCGTCTGGCAACACGACCAAATTGTCTGAGGATCCAGAACATGTAATGAATCATAATGAATTTCTTCTACAGACAATTTCAGTTATCAGGAATCAATTAATGGTGAATAAGGTAAGGCTCGGGGCCAACTTTGTGCTAAGTTTTTATGCGATTGTTTTCCCAGTTAAGCATAGTCTAGATAACGACAGTCGAATTTAGGCACGAAAATATAGTGCCTGGCAACAGAAACATGAAACAGAAATGGTTATTCGATGGTGATGCATTTGATAAGGGTATCATCCATGTGCTTTTTACTTTAAGTTCCCAGTGTTTCGGCAACTATTTTCAGTCTAAATAATGATGTTTTGATAACGTTATTAATTTGTTAATGAATGCTAATTTTTAAGTGTACATGCTTTTCTGAAATGTCCGATGCCTTTCATAAAGTGTTCATATTAAATTCCGTAACTTGTGGCAAAGAAACACCCTTTTCAAAACTTTAAAATATTTAATGCTTACGTCTTAGTCCAGAGCTGCCCCCGGAGCAGTTTAAAATATAGGAAGTTTTTGAGATGTGCTTCGTAAAACATCAATACGGTTAAAGAAAGCGTTATTTTTAACGGTCAGCACATGTGAGTGAGTTTGGTTTAATGCCACTTTCAACAACATTTTAGTTACCATTACATCTCGACAGCAGTAGAAGAGGGCCCCAAACTGACAAGTCATAGACCCAAACCAGGGTTCTAGCTTCCATCGTTCCAAACATGTATATTTAGGTAAGATAGTATAAAATATAAAAGTTTCTGTGAATGATTTTAAGAAGCGTATTAAAATGCTCCAGAGAGTCTCCACGGTTGATTTTAGTGGTTTCTATAATGGTTATAACCGGAGTTACGTCCCTTCTAAAGTCACGTGATCAGCGGCCATTGACGATAACATTTTGTTTGTGAAGGTCAATCACGTTTCTTCGCATACAGGGTACGATTTTAATTCAGTTCTGTGTTATCAAATGGTTTTGAATTGAAGTAGATTCATCAATGGTCATAGATTATATGTTAATGATAATTATGTCGACAACGTATTTGTGTGAACTTATTTCACCATTGAAGATCTTGATTGTCGTGTGTCTTTCAAGGTGCATGCTTTTGCGGCAGTGCGTAGACCATTGTCGTTTTTTCCATTTGCACGTACTTTTCTATGACCCTATTTACAAAGTGCAAACAGTATATAAAATAAACATTTGCTATAATAAGGGCATATCTGTTGACGGTGACAACAATCTACGAAGGCTGGTATATTAACAAGTATGATCAAATCCGACGCCTCTGCATCTGAGCAAGGTGGTGTGTACAGGTATCGCATTATTAAGAAAGGCGATTTTAAAAAAAATATAAAGCAGAAAGGGGTCAGTTTGACATCGGAAGCATGTTGTGCATTGATTAGTGCTCGGCCAGATTTATTAAAAAGTTATTTAGACTTATTCACCTTGTGAGTTTTCTGTGAAGGACAGACAAGGAAATCGGGGTAGGCCTTTCTCATTTCAAAAGTGTGACTAGCTACCACTATATGAAGCCAATTTAAGTGCTCATGCAAATCAGCCACAGGATTGTCTTGCCGAGAAACCCAAACGCAAACTAAAAATATTGCTAACTGCGGAATAGGAGCAAAATCATTGATATGATTATCGTCATGTCCTGTATTTTTTAACAACACCTGTTTTCGAACAGCCATATTTATAGTGATTTGTTGCATTATAATAAGAGGTGTGATTTCATCAAAGCTGCCGACTTGACTGTGCACGCTTCCAGCCTGTCAAAATTGGGTTCATGTGACCCACTGAACACTTATCAGAACAGACCGTCATTATTGAAATTTTTTGTTAATAGTTGTGCAATCTCATTAAAATCAGATCTTAGTTTTCGTTACCGCTAAACAAAGATCTGAGGACATCCCATTACGGGTCACGTCATGGGACCTTTCGCGAAATTTGACCGACCGATGGAATGACTGACAAGAAATCAACATTGGCCAATCAGAGGGCAGCTTTCTTGACCTTACAACGCTAGTTTCAAACTGGCGACAACGCTTCGAAACATATTTTGACGTATTCTAGATTAAAAAAATTAAAACTGATAAGAAGAACATTCTGGAATGGCTTATAGATATAATCATAAAACCCGTAACTATCGTTCGGAATACCCTGTTTTAAATATATCGGGGTTGCATGATTAGAAAACACATTGTGACTGTCACTTTCATGATCTGGTAAGCGACTATGATTGGTTGGATGAAAGGTCGTTCTGAAGTGACCTTTGTTTAGCGAAAGCGAGAACTGAGATCTGATTTTAATGAGATTGATAGTTGTGAAACTATAATTCAAACATTCATATTTTGTGAATCGGTTTCAAACTTTCATTTACTTTATCATAATGCCAAGTTGAGAACTATGCAACGAAACACGGCTGTTCATTCAAGGAAACCTGCTAAAATACCTAAAACAGGTGATGTCACACAAGTTCAGTGCAAGTTTACAGAAAAGGCAATGGAAATCTTGCCTTTTATCTAGGATTTTGTTTCTATCCGAATATAGTTGAATTCTATTGTTAAAGATATCCCCTACCTGTATAAACACAAATTGAAGTTTTGATTCAGTAGGTTCACTTATCCCTCGAAATATCAGCAATATTGTTTTAACTGTTTTAAATAGGGTACACAAGGATACTGCTCCCAATGTCATTAAAACAACACGATATGTCTGAACTACTGCCGATGTGACATTAAATAATAACACACTCATTAAAACAAATCTTTATCTCCTTTTCGATACCTGTCTGTCTTCACAGAAGTTTGCCTCAGGTGAACCCCAACTGAGCATTTAGAATTCTACGAACTTCGACCACCTAATCACAATGATGGATGTGTGGCTTCTTGGGACAATCAGATGTCAGCTTTCTAAAACAATTTAGCTTCATTTATCTACCTTTTTCATTTGATAATATCAATCTCTGCCAAAGAATGATAGCTAAAGGCAGGATATATGAAATATCCAGAACACAAGAACAGCACTCCTATGGGGAAATGTTGTCCTATGTTCATGCTAAAGGTATCAAAGTAAAAGATCTGATTTTAACGAGATTGGTACTGGTACATAGCTACAGGGATGTATCAAGGATTTGAAACTAACTGCCCTTGGAAGGCAATTTGGGAATAAAATGATTTTTCAATTCCCAGCTGCTTAAATTCAAATGTATTTTAACATTGCATTCAATGCAATAATTAATGCAAGGCCAAGCATTATAACCTCTTCTCCGTTATTAGTCTCGCTATCAGTTAAATATGTTTACCAATCTCATAATTTATTCATGGTATAAGTGGTAAAGTTGACTTTCATTTCGAGATGATGTGATAGAGGTGAATACCTTTCGAAGGCATGTTAAACAAGTTAAACCCATTCAATCCTCAATTGGGTTTCATTTGTCCCTCATAAGTGACCATTGTGAGACACTTGCAACAGACTCAGGATTTGAATTCTGAATTAGATCCTGATGTACTTTTTATTTGTTTTAGTAAAACCAAGAATGTGCTCTTTCTTTCTTTGTTGTGTAATGCCATACTCAGCAATATTCTAGCAATATGACAGCTGCCTGAAATTAAGAGCTTTTCCAAGGCTAGTAAAATTTACCTCGGATAAATTAATTTTATAATTGTACAAATACTGTTATTTATCCCCAGCCATGCTGTACATTGTCACCTTTTGAGTCTTTAAAGGAAGAAATTTGAAAGTTTTATTCTAAAAGGGCTAGCAGAAAAAAATCCACTCTCCTTGTGGGCTTGTATGCTTTTTTAGTTCAGTTCCATGCCTGCTGATGACACGCTATCAACCAAGTCACCGAGTGTGACCACCCAATCCATGTAGTGGCCAGTAAGACCAGCATAGGTTGCTGGGAAGCAAGTCAGAATCCCCATGTAGAAAACGCTTGTTAAAATGGTTAAATTGTTGGCTACAGATGTCTGCAGTGCCTCAACTCCGCAACCTTCTGAGGACAAAGGTGAAGAAGGACCTGGGCATTGGGATTGTTCTTGCAATAGTTGCAACTGCTGTCTACAAAGTTACCATAAACGATGTCAGAATTAAGAAGTATGAAGAATTCCACAGGTAAGTTTATAATTGCCATACTCTGCCCCAAACCGTTATCTCATATTCTATTTGTCTTGACATGTTGAATGTGGCAGTTAATTTCTTTGTTGTTGGTTTACCATGTTTACAGATCTGTCGACTTGAAAAATCCAATTTCATTAAAATGAGATCTTCGCTCTCACTTCTACTCAAAAAAGATATGAGGACATCCCATGATAATGGGTCATTTATTCAACATTCCAGATTTTGCTTTTGTTCAGTTTTCAGTAATAAAGTAATATCACAAAAGTCTTTATATTTCTTTTTCATTAAGCTCTTTTGTGAAAATATTTTTTCGTCCACCAACATGTTCATTTCAAGGCAATTATACATTTATTAATTTTTCTATTACATACATCGTAAAGACAAAACAAAACTCTGTAAACCAACTCAAAAAAAGAATCGCGAGAGCCGCACCTTTTTTGTGAGGGCTGGCATTCCATTTGAAATACATATATTTATGTTAAACATCAAATTGTGATAAGATTATTGTATCATAGGTCACTATCAGTAAGAAATACTGTTATTATTATGTAACCCTTATTTTGGCTGTGATCGTTGTTTGACTCACCATGTTTGTTCAATTTCCATCCCAAAATCATAGACTCTAGACTCGAACATGTTTTTGTTTACCATTGTTCAGCATAAACTTCTATCTTTCATCATCAGCTTGTCTCTCTTGTATCATGATGCTCCTTACTGTCGTGACGCTTATGATATCATGACTTTGTGTTTTGTTCCGACCCAATCATGATCGGTGAAAGAAATGAAAATCTTACATGTCTTTCAATTAGTTTTTTAACTTTCATGTGTTCATCATTTGTTCATATTCTTATGTTAGTTTGTATTAAATAGTTAATTATCTTGATTACATTTGCTACTTCCATGATAACCGTATTCCATCAAAGAACATGACATATTGTTAGAACATACATCTCTTCAGTCAGAGGGATGGTGGTTCATATGTTCAGCATGTTCAAACGTGAGTCCCAGCTTAGATTCTAAATTGTTTGTTATAAATTATGTGGGAAACCTATTCCTTTCGCCTCTGTTGTAAATATTGTGCACTGTTGTAAACAACCACAACTCGCTCACTCAGTTTCTCAAGCTTGAGGTTCTTGTGAACGTATTATGCTGTGGAGCGTCATCGGTCATCTGTACGCAATGTTTGTGGGCATGATTTATTGTAATGACCTATTTATTTCAGGACCTATGACGCAAAGGCCCACTACCAGAGAATGATCAAGGCCGGAGTGTTCCAGTCAATACGACCCGACGGAAGTGTGACAGCTGAAGACTGGAAATAGAATTATACAGGATAACTGGACGTAGGTTTATGTTTCGAATATCATGATCTTAGTTATTTTTCATTTTTGAAACAAATGACATGCTAAAGATGCTTCCCGTTAAAAGTGGGGTAAATCTAGCCCAACTTCATTTCCGGATTGCACCAGAAGGGGAAATACATCATCTGACGACTCCATGTTTTCAGTAGAATTTAGTGTTTTTTTATGTACTAGTATCATGATTATCAGCTGGGCTTACAAGACAAAACAGAACTTTACTAGACTTGGGCTACGGATTAGTGGCTAAAGTTGCAGACCTTTGTGTAATAGTAGTGCCAGCATCCACGGATTGCAAGTGTTTGTCTTGGATTCAAACTAAGTTCCCTTGGGAGCTATATTGGGAGAAATAGTTATTTTGTTCAAAATTTCGATTTTGTTGAAAGTTCTTTTCCTAAATTCAGAGGTACATGTATTTTAACATTGAATTTAAACACTAAGCATTAAAACCACTTCCTCTTTAGTGGTTCTGTAACTATAACAGCATGACGTGGGAAATGTTTTTACCAATTTGGGAATTTTTACTGACATTTGCTGCAGACTTCTGAGAAGTACCTGGCGTGTAAGTTGGAATCACAGATTCACCCTGCGTATGATCTTATGTATATCATAGCCATGCTCATGAGGTTCACTAAAGAGCAATGCTGAGTCTCATTCCCTCTTGTTAAGTGCACATCATGACATTACTGCTATAATCTTGAAGCGGGCCTCAACCAAATTGACTGTTCTCCCAGTGAGAGCTGTAGTAATGGACTTTTTATGTGTTTGTTTCAGATATGTAGTGTGAACAATTGGTACAAGTGTGTGAGTCACTCCAGAAAAGCAGAGAGCTTGCTGTTTTGTTGTTAAAAAGATAAATTAAATCGTATCGACTAGAAAAAGGTGTGTGTTTTATTTTGTGTTCCTCGAGTGGAGAAATGAAGGATCCAGACTTTTTATAGCTCCACATGCTCAAGTAGTCAGACCATAAAGAGTTGTTCTAGTAATTAGACACACAGTCCTGTCAGTCCACCATCAGTCATGTCCTTCCACCTTCCTATTTGAAGGTTTTTTTCTAAACTATCCATGCTAACAGAGATCTATATTAACAGATTGCTCAGATTCGTAGCATATTTTAGTTCATTGTTTTCGCGAGGCAGAGTCACCTTGGCACTGCTGTGCACAGTTACGTCCCTTTGTCAAATCCCAGATCTGCCCTGATTCTGAACATCGTTTCGGTCATCAGTATGCCAGTGCTTGTGGATGTCACCAAATTGGAACTGCTTCTGTGGTGTATTGGATTAAGGGTCTGCCCGGAGAGCTGAAGGTCGGTAGTTTGATATCCTGGCCTCAGTTGTACCAAAACACGTCAAAATATGGTACTTGTTGTTACCCTGCCTGGCATCAGCATTAAGAGGATGAAAGAAGGACGGGTCAGGTTGGAGTTAGTATAGTGGGTCTGAGTGGGATATCCATGTTAAATTCTGTCATGTTATCTTTGTGGACAAGCGCTAAAAAAACAAAGTCCAGACTACTACAACCAGCCTATTGGATGCAAGTCGATATGAGTGTAATGATATTTATTGTGACATTAATTATTAAACCCCATTTAACTGTACCTTACAAAATTGGCCCAAACCTGCATTACTTTCCTCTCACATTAAGTTGACACACTGTGATAAAACTGAATTACTGTTCAATATGACACAAAACACATCAAATTCTCTCATGAAATTGACCGCCTCCATGGTCTAGTGGTAGAGTGTCTGCCCAGAGAGTGGAAGGTGCGGGGTTCAGTCCACGGCCGCATCGTACCAAAAGATGTTAAAAGATAGTACTTGTTGTTACCCTGTCTGGCGTTCGGCATTAAGGGGCTAAAACAAGGGCTGGTCGGCTCAGAGTCAGTATACTGCGTCTGCGTGGGGTATTCATGTTAAACTGCGGCATGGTATCTCAGTGTGCTAGCACTATAAATCGGCATCAGTCCGGTCTAGTACAAGCAGCCCTGCATGCACGTTGCTAAACAAGTGCAATAATCTTGGACACGATGTTAAACCCCATTTCACCTCACCTCTCATCAAATGAACAAAATAGTGTGTTTTGTGGCCTGGCCTGTTGAATGTAATTTGCAAGAATTTTATATATCTGCAGACTTGGATGATACTGATAATTTCCTATCATGTGTATGGTGGGAGTTAATATTCTGCCATAATTGAACTCTGACCCTCTGATTAAAAATACTTTTTTCCTGGGTCTCAGTATGTAAGCATTTTAATTTCTGATGCTCATTTAAATTTACTATTAGGGAAGTTTATAGAGTTGGCTAACAATTCCCCCAATCTTGACTCAAAGTCAGTATGTAGTGAAAAGTATCTGGTGTGCTCACTAAATTGCCTCAGAATAAGTGGCTGTCATGACATATATGACTTTCTATGGGGCATGCATCCCCTTTTATCAGTATGCTTCTTAATATTATCTGCAAATTGGTGCAGTTGGGTGACCTTGTGGTTTAAGCATAGATTTAATATGTTGTCACGAGTTTGATTCACATGTGTGCATTATGTGGACTGGAATATTGCTTAAAACTGTAAAACCCCACTGACTCCGATAATTGTTCTTGGTACCCCTAGAACCAATGACACTCTAGAAGAGAACTGAGGCACACCTTCGACTATTCCTTCAACCAGCACAATAGCACAACACAGGCCGCATAATGTGCTCTGTCCATGCTGAAAGGTGCAGGAGAGGAGGATAGCCAAATTACCATTATCACAATTGCCTTTATGTTACTGGTAATTCTGTGTAATATCACCAACACTAATCCTGGATAAGTTTTCTACAACGCATTGTGTAATAGTGCTAAATAGATGTTTCAACGAGTCCAAGAAATTATTAATACGAGCTGAAGTTTGAGTATCTTATTGATAGAGCAAATTATACCAAGTCACAGTGATTCAGTATAGGGGAGGTAACTCGACATACTACCACTGAAAACTTTGCTTCAAAATGAAAGACAATTCAGTGCAGTATATAACATATTGATGGGATGTTGCTAAAACGATATGTAAAGTAGACAATTATTTAATTGTTTAATATTTCATGTTGATTATATGGTGATGTAATTCTAATTATTTTTTCCGTTCATGTTCGCAAAAAAATAGCATAGGCTCATCCTGAAAACCAATAAATTGCCTAACTTGTGCTTCAATCAGGGATTGTGGAAATGCATTCGTTTTATTTCTGACTAGGTTACACAAATAACATTGTCAGTTGATTTGATGTGATTAAAGCAGACATGGTATGGTGGTCAGAAAACTTCCATCCTGTCTATATGATGTGGTGACGAGTTAAATATAATTATGAAACAGCAATTAGGTATGTCCCAGCTGATAATACATTGTCTTGAGTTTGGACCCAATCGTGGCTCTTGGATATATGTACCTGACTAATGTTTTCGAGTGAGTGAGTGTAAATTGATCATGTTCCATCTACTAATGTTTATGAACGTGATGAATGATGTGTAGCTATCGTGAAGTTTGATCAATCCACACACCCGCTAGAACAGCTCAACAGGGTCCACACTCGATTACCAACAGGCCACGGTGATATCGATTGAATAAAGATGACTGGCGTTCGACATCCTTCAATTTACCTCACACCCAAATCCGAACAGTTACAGACGTCCTGCCAACAGCCCTTGGGCTCATTTCTCTGTAGACTTTTTTGACATCTCCACAATGTCATCGGACATAAAAACGGTGTGGGTATTTTTCAACCCGAATACATATTTCATACTGGCGTGTTGGTTTGAAAGGTTCTGTTCTAAAACAATAAAACGTTTTGGGAGGTCCAAATTCTATACATCACAAACAAGTACTGTTTCATCAATCATTAAGTTTTATTTGCTTCAGGTAGTAGCAACATTCATTCGGCAGATTTGATTTCAGATTCATGTTATTTTTAAACAATTTCTCTGTTAAAATGTTGTTTCATACCACCAGTACAGAATAATATACACGAATTGTATATAGACAAAAATCATAACCATGTTAATGTTCAATATACAAAGAAGGGTATACAATAAAGGCACTTAGTTGCAGAACACGACCGTGATTCTGATACAGCCGCTAGCAATATATATATCGGATGGTACCAATTTTGATTGATAATGGTGCTTTAAGAAGGGTTCTATTATGCGAAAGCAACACATTTTGCTCCATGTGTATTTCCCTACCCAATTTCACAGACATTTTCAACATCATTCCACTGCAATGTGCGGCTTTCAGTAAATATGCATCCGTCCAGATAACTCCCCTGAACCCTGACAAATCTGGAAGAGGAGCATATACCATAGTTGTCCAAGCTATGTACTGTCCATCTTTTATCATCTGACATCGACTGGTCGCAAATACGACTAGACCTTCATCAGTTAATCTGACCTGTTGTGATCAATGACCTGAATATCCTGGAATCAAACTAATCATTCTTCCGAACTCAGTTTACAACAGCCATGGCTTAGTCATGCATGTAAAAACTCAATTCTCCTTAAAAAAAAATGATTATCACGCCAAACGTCCATGACCTGCATCACTTTGGGCTATCCTCTCTCATCAAGTTGGCACACGTGATGTAAGTGGAATACTGTTACAAGCTGCGTTAAACCAAACTCACATGCTCACTTAATTACAATGTGATGTATGGGTTAACAGTACCCCCGGTATACAATAAATTATATAATGCAAGCATGGTGGATAATCTACGACTTAAATTCAACATTGCCCTGCCATTCTATCTGAGCATTTGTTGTGTGACTATCTAGAAACATCAACTACGTTTGCAGTAATATTTAACTTAAACAACCATGTTTGAGATGTGGATTTTTACAGTGGTGACCCGGTGTCTGACTCCATGACATGGAATGTTGCGTGTCGACGTATCCCAACGGCATGGGACATTGCTCACATTATAAACCACTGGTTTGGGTGGTCCAAACCCAATGATATACAGGTCTTTGTGATATAACAGGAGACTGCCGAGTCCTGCGATAAACACCTAACAAACAACACCTCGCAATAATACTGTAGCGAATGTTCTGTCATACATACTGCACGTGCAAACCATGCTCCATGACTGTATGTCTTCATTACAAGGATTTGAGTTGTCCGTGCACGGGGATATGTGCAACAGGCTTGACCAGAGTGTGTGCACTTGCCAGTTCTTCCTCTTCAACCTTTTCACACACATGCTTCGGAATTGGGCAAGAAAGCTGCATTACTTGACTGACTTGGATTATTTGGGCAAGTGAAAGGCAACAGACATTTTCATCCCGAAGATCTTCGAGCCCTCTTATACTTTCAGAATCCTCTTCCAGGCTGAGAACTTACACACGATACACACGTGTTTATTAAGTCGACAATTTCGGGCAGGACTAAACGATCTTTAGTTTGAACACGAGTGTTGTATGAATGCTCTTTGATGGACAAGATTGGCTTGCTTAAATAACACTGGTACAATTAGATGAATCAACATTCAATGAAAATAGTTCTAAAATCACAGCTATTACAATCGTCTGTAAACTTTAATGATATCCTATAGGTTGTTTACATGAGAAAACGCAATGGACCACATATATATTTTCTTCCTGTTTCGGATCACCGACCGCCCAAAATATCGGCCAGATTATTTTAAATTTATTTTTGCATGCTAGCTTCTGTTCCAGTTTCGCCTGTTACAGTTATTTCCCATCCGGATTTTCTGGAACCCGGATACCATTGCTGTTCGTGATTTTCTAATAATTGGCACTGTTTATGTTAGGTACAATTGTGAATTTAGGTTTTTGTGGTTGGGAAATCGAAATATAATCAAATCAAAATTCGACCTACCTACCCAATTATTTTTAAAACGTAAAAGGAAACAAGAAAATGTCTTATGTGTCCATCGCATCCACATCTGCATGATCACCGGATATATACTTGTTTACATGTATATATTGTACACGACCATCGACAAGTCTTGTGGCCATTTGAATTACGCATAGGCGCTATTGTTATTAGTTTACAACAAACCAACATTACTCATAACGTATATTCAGGAGTAATGCATATCTTCAGAACACAAAGACGACTGTGTCTAAGTGATAAGACATAGGACGTGTATGTACATGCCTCATCTTATCAACACAAACATTCACCATTATACAGTAACAATAACAAGCAGTACACATATATAAAGTTCATAACGTTGTTTGTGACTTTGTGAAAAAAAACTTAACACATCTCGGGTAGTGCATTAGTATTAATATTTACCATTTTCTGTCAAAAAATGTAGAAACTAATATTATATCGTCTTTATGTCGAGTAGAATAGTGACCTTGATATTAAATCGTCTACGTCGAGTAGAGTAGTGACCTTGATATTAAATCGTCTATGTCGAGTAGAATAGTGACCTTCATATTAAATCGTCTATGTCGAGTAGAATAGTGACCTTAATATTAAATCGTTTATGTCGAGTAGAATAGTGACCTTGATATGTTGTATGTCGAATCGTGTAGTAACATAAAAAAATAATCGTCTTTGATCCTTTTCAGTTCTGAAAAGTTCCATTGCATCGCTATAACATTTCAATGTCATTAACGACAATATCACACAATCCTGTGTTAATGATACAATTTTAGGATTGGAGGTACAGATACAACAGACATCTTACATTTAATTATGCATGTTTATACATAAGAGAAACGATTAATCATTGATTAAAATACGAAGATATGTATCGGGGTTAAATAAAGTGTTGAACGAAAGTAAAATTTTCGGGGTACATACAAACAGAGTAAATTGTATATATTATGTACAAGTTGTTACACCATATTATCAACATGGTAATATATTTATCTATGTAGTTGAAAATAAGTTGTTGGATATGAACGTGATATAAGTTGTGACAAAAGACTTGGAAATAAGCTGGCAATAATATATCGTGTACTAGATGCATTTCTGTAAGATATTTGTCGTGCCTAACCAGATCACTAGTGGATAAACATTATGGATTAACACAGCGGACAGTTGAAAGACGTGTACACGGTATTTCAATTGTAACTTAAGTTAAGATCTTAACTACTTTGTCAAGATCTTTAATTGTTCACAGACCGCATACTCTCAAATTTATTCGAATAACGTTCACCTGTACAAGGTATTCAGGGTCAATACAGTGTGAATGACGTTGACCTTCACCCCTGCATGTGACATGCTAGGTCTATATATAGCATCAGTTGATAACATAAGCCTTCAAACGTGACCATGATATAGACGATCTATACATCATCATACGACCTTGACATTTGTCGAGTGTACTATTGGACGTTATATGTGCCATATAGTCTTACAAATGAACGTTGCTAACCCACCTTCTCTTTTGAGGAAGAAATATAACTACTTGAAACGACTCCATATTTTACTAATTACAATTTCATGATGTGCAATGATAGCTCCTTGAGAGATGTGAGAGCACTCTTCAATGTCTCATTCTGGACAACCTTATCAGCTCCACAGAGTTCATTACATAGGTGTTTGCTTCTCATTGACACAGCTAGGGTACAGAGATAGATGTGCAACGAGAAGTAATTAGGTTTCAACACTAAATCATCTTATTTCACGGTTGTAGAGCCATTTCAATGGACAAAAATATAGAGTTGTGGGTCTGGCGATTCAGGATGGGCTTGAAACTGACCCTTTTCTGATTCAAAGTGTAAGAACTATCCGTTAATTTAATTAAGAATTGTTTCATTTGACAAACATCTTTAATGTTGAAATAGTTTACCTATTCACCAACAGTGCACACATGCACACACACTATGAACTACTACCAGAAGCTCATTGTTGAAGCTAACTTACTATGTCAAATCAGCATTTATCAAATCAATCCTGTGCAATCTGTACTTTTTCCTTCAATGAAAATAAACGATTCAAAGATATATAGTCCACTTCAGGTAATATCGCGTTCACTGGTAAAATCATGGTTGAGGTTCATTCAGGCACGATTAATTTGTCTCACACTTAACAAGCTCTGTTCTTTTTCTAAAGTTAAGTAACAATGAGTATGTATGGCATGATACCTAACATTGCCAACATGCTCCTCTTGTACCCCGATGAACCACAGGAATCTGAACTTCTCATTTAAAACGATGAAACTCCATCAAACACACCTCGCTATGTATACACTATTATTCGAACTTTCTCTATATTATAAAGAGAGGGGTGTTTGGCATTAAATATGCTTCCAATTTTGTTATTTTGATGAGAACTCCAGATGACCCTGGTAGAAAACAAACGTATGATAAACTATTAGATAAAGCTCGGTACCATTCATATGTTCACTGCGTTAACCGAGTTGACAGAACTATATTCCAAGTCAACCGAGGGCTCATTAGACGGAATACTTCAACATAGCAATGCTATCATCTCCCATTGACTACCTTGTAATTTGTCTACGGTTCAGACCAGGAGGCCATCCACTGTTCTCCCGATTCTATTATGAGAAGTGACGAAAATGAGGATTTCTTTAAAATGCAAATACAAAATAATTCTATCCTACTTGTTATGGCTGTTTATTCGTGGACACTGACTTGCCTTTGCATGTATTTGTGACAGTGCCACCATTGGGACAGAAGACGCTCACTTTTCGCGAACACCTGGTGTCATCACTATTTCATAACGTTTCATAAACACATGCATATGAAAATGGTTTAGATTACTTAAAGGTAATGAAAATGTGTTTATCTTATATTTTCCTGTTATTGAGCCTCAATTTCAACATGTGGCAAGTCTAGCCAACTTGAAACTGAACCATTTACACTTCTTCGGAGAGATATGGTAACCTCTTCCTCATATCTCAACAATAAACGGGAGTGGTCTGGGAGCCAAGTGGTTAAAGCGTTCGCTCGTCACGCCGAAGACCCGGGTTCGATTCCCGACATGTGTACTATATGTGCAGACCATTTCTGGTGTCCCCCGCCTTGATATTGCTGGAATATTGCTAAAAGCGACGTAAAACCATACTCACTCACTCACACAACAACAAACGGATGGTGGAGACTGAGAAATATCATGTGACCTTTAACGATACACCATACAATAAATAATCTACTCATGCCATAATAAAAGCCTACATTGAAAAAATAAAAAATAAACCAAAATGGGATGTAATAAATATGCTAATGTAACCAAACAAATTCCATCACTCAGAATTTAAGATTAACGTTAATAGTATGAAAACAACGAAGCTGCATAAAACGAATTGGTAGAGTCTGTAAGTGTTCGCTATATCCGAACCTGACTATATCACACTGATTGGACAAACACACATGCCAGCATGGTGTATGTGCTACTATTATAAGGATAACTCCCGACTGACGGCCAGGCTACAGATGCTGTTACGGTACAATTTACATACAAGTCATTATTTGCCCACAGGGAGCAAGTCGTCATATGGCGGTTGTTCTTGGGATTCCTCCTCTGTGGGATATGACTGAAATAAAATAATGATAATATACAAAATAACTAACTCAGAAGAAGCAACACAAACATTGCTTATTGAACTGATCAATACAAAAATTGCAATTCTTTGAATTATCTGTGACATAAACAATCATGGACTATTTTGAACTCATCATTACTTATTTTTATCAAGTTCACATATTAGTTCACGAGCACGGGTATGGTTCTGACAAACCTAGAAACATAATCGGGGCGAACCGGGATTCGAATTCGGATTCGATCATAGGTTTCTGGCGTGCCCAAGGGACGCAACTCAGCACAGCGAATCGCGGTGCCTTTGACGACTGGGTCGCCCGTGCCACAGAATGGACAAGATATACAAAGGGTAATTGTAATAGATTGTATAAACCTTGGCATATTTTATAGTTCCATTCTTGGTTATGAAATGCATTCATCTTAACATAAACAAAAGAACATTTAATATCTGTCATTTAAGAATCAAAACAATGGTTGAAATTTCTGAATATTATTATGAAACATATCATCATTTATGAATACTAGAATGAAAGCATACATTAAATAATTTCACATGATAATAATTAAGCCTACACCTCACCTTGGAACAAAAAAGACCTTTTTCAACTTATTTCTACTAAAAATGAACATGTTTAAGATTAATATTTAGGTAGACAAAGACTATAGCGAACAAGACGTTGGGAGAAACAGGCAAGGCGATATGTCGCATCCGACTGTGGCTGTCCACTGTTTTGGACGATACTCGCGGGTACATGCTGGGGTGGACAAGGGTGGACAAGGAGAGGCACAGGACATGTGCGAGAGGACAGTATAGAATATGTGGGGGAGGACAGCACAGGACATGTGGGGGAGGACAGCACAGGTTATGTGGGGGAGGACAGCACATGATATATGTGGAGGACAGCACATGATATGTGGGGGAGGACAGCACAGGATAAATGGGGGAGGACAGCACAGGATATGTGGGGAGGACAGCACAGGATATGTGGGGAGGACAGCACAGGATATATGGGGGAGGACATCACAGGATATGTGGGGGAGAACAGCACAGGATAATGGGGAGGACAGCACAGGATATATGGGGAGGACAGCACAGGATATGTGGGGAGGACAGCACAGGCTATGTGGGGGGAGGACAACACAGGATATATGGGGGAGGACAGTACAGGCTATGTGGGGGAGGGCAGCACAGGACATGTGGGGGAGGACAGCACATGTTATGTGAGGGAGAACAACACAGGATATTTGGGGGAGGACAGCAAAGGATATGTTGGGGAGGACAGCACAGGATATGTGCGGGAGGACAGTATAAGATATGTGGGGGAGGGCAACTCAAGACATGTGGGGAAGACAGCACAGGAAATATCCGAGTTATTTGTATAAATACATGCAATTTGAGATTGAACTGATGACTATGATTCTGTTACTAATCGTGTGAGTGGCGGTGCGGTGCGGCCGGTATGTTCACCATTTCGCGAACACCTGGTGTCATCTCAGATTTTGAATTATCTATTCACATAATATTCACCACTATATGCATTTTACGCCATTGGAATCATTTTCGGCAGATAATTCTGATTATTTTCTGACGTTGACGTCTTATATTTATATGGTAAACTCGGAATTGTCAGGATCTTTACACATATATGTAGTTATCAATAGTTCAAGACAGACGGGGCGCCGGCAGAGAACACAGTGATTGTACCGAGGTCATACAAATATATCGTCCTAAACGATATATAAAGTTCGACTTAACCTGGTAATACTGTATATGTATTTAAGCATGTTTGAAGCAGAATCATAGCTGACAAATACCAAAATTTACTTCAGCATGCAGGGTTTATCATATGTCTATAATGAGTTGCCACTTCTTGCTAACCCGTAGCATACATGTGGGCAATACATATGAAAGGTTCTAGCGAATGCTTCTGTACTGGAATACAATGTATTCTACAATCTGCGTGCAGTGATGGGAACATGCAGGTTTACATGTGAAACCAACGAAATGTACTTATGAACTTAAAATAGATCGACCCATTTTCTAAGGAAAATAATATTAACGAGGGTCCACAAAGAGAATGATATATTATAAATAATTAATAATTCTAGATAAAAGACGATGTGAATACTACTAAAATGATTTTTTTTCGTTACACATTGACATCCACCATCCACCTAAACACCTTTACCACAACCACGAACTCATGAATTTCTGGTTACGCATGCAATTTACCATTGCTAGTGTCTAGCGACTCCTTGACGCGTGTCACTAGAAACTGTTGCGTTTTTCGCCTGGAACAACAATTACAAAAGTGACAGACAGAAACAGAGAAAAGGTTCAATTGTTTTACCTTGAGAAACATGCAATAGCAATGTACATTTAAGATATTTGTGTAAAGGAATATACTCTTGGTTCCATTTTATATGCTTCGGGGGGCGGTCGGGTAGCCTAGTGGTTAAAGCGTTCGCTCGTCACGCCGAAGAACCGGGTTCGATTCCCGACATGGGTTCAATGTGTGAAGCCCATTTCTGGTGTCCCCCGCCGTGTTATTGCTGGACTATTGCTAAACGCGGCGTAAAACCATACTCACTCACTCACTTATATGCTTCGCCAGAACAAAGTGGATCCTTATTACTATAACGACCGAGAGCTGATAATGCGAACTAGTTTGATGACATCACGTTGTATACTCACTTGCTGAGGCAATGTCAGTGTGGCTGTACGTTTGGTTGGCTGAGGCAAGACTGGCTCCGATCTGGATGTTGATTTGTTCGTAGGGGTCATCCTCTTGAAAAGCAAAAGGTCATTGTATACTGGGCATCACCGTTCTCAGGGACGTTCGTACCGTTATATTCATACGTCTAAATATCAACTACAAAGGGGTATCCGATACTTATTTAACTAAGATTGGTTAATATGAAGCATTTTAATACGCCAAACACGAACCAGACAGCAATACTAACGTTCATGTTTATAACGCGTCCAATCCATACCCGAAAAATGCTCCAAGCGCTCCATTATTACCCCGGTCAATCGATCAGTGTCACCTGATTTTCATTCTCAGCTCCTTAGGGAGTATACAGCCTAATCTGCCTGTGAGGCGTTAGAAGCTTCTAAAAATCACATGCAGTGGCTTAGCTACCACGTAGCACAAAAAAACAAGTGCTTACACTAAAAAATCGTTACAGAAATAAATAAAATAAATATTTTTGAAAAGTACTTTAGTGTGTTCTTCTTTCAGTTGTTTGTTATAGTTACATGATCTTTTGTTATATTACAGGTTGACCCGACTACCAGTGTCAAAATTGTCTTTGATGAGTTGGTTCGATGTCGTTGTTTGCTTGTGACATTTCCTTTACCCTTTTCGCGAACATAAATGAATTTCAGCCGCCCATTCATTAATTTTTATAGCTATTTTGTCATTTACGCCAAATTGAATCTGTTTCGGTGGACAATCTAGAGTGGTAATTCTCTTGCATTGACAATTTATAGTTTACGATTATATGAGGATATAAAAATCAACCGTTTTATTAGCTTAAAATGTGTTATTACAGAACGTGGTAAGGGTATTTCGTGATATCTCTGTTTTAGATATGTTGCATTGGCTTGTTTGTGTTTGTGTTTGATAAGCGTGATGAGTGTTTAAGAAAAATAAGTACTGAAATATGATTGCCTACATTTTAAGTTCCCCTTGCAGCGCCCCTGACCTGTATATATTTGTTGATATATTCGCGGTAGGTACACTATGTCATGTCATAACCATACGTATCTTTATACATGTTTCGTTATTAATTTTCACCAGTATATACAGTTAGCAGCAAGGAGTAGGTGCATGGATCATACAGCCTGTTATCATAGGGTAGTATTAACAGTGGTTTGCGGTTCTTGATAAACAGTTTTATCTTCCACTTGACCTGTCGCTATCACCTGACTCAGTCAGTAACCTCTGATAGCCTGTGTAACCTGATCTACATAAATGCATGACGGTGATACCGAGTGAAATGATGAAGTACCTGCATTGCTGCGGGCCCCGGGGCTCTTTGGTGGTTGGTCGTAGTCGTTGGTCGGTGTCGGAGGTTCCTGGGAGAGCCGGCTGAGGGTGGTGGGAGCGTGGCTACGTCTCCAGTTTATCGGGTTGAGGGCGCGACTCAATCGCTGCAGGGGATTCTTCTTCCGCTTTTTCACTTTGTCTAGGGCACTGTGGATAGATATAAGACATTTTATTGTTTTTGTTTTGTTTTGTTTGTTTGTTTTTGTGGCTTCTTTTGGACTTCACACTAAGCAATATTCCTGCTATGTGACGGCCGCCTGTAAATAATTGAGGCAGGACCAGACAATCAAGTGACTGATATTATGAGCAGCAATCAACGCCGTCGGGGTACGTTGACACGTCATCAACCAAATGCCCGAGCCCTACCACGACGTCAATTCAATCGCCTCTTACTACCGGCATAGGTTGGGACCAATTCGAACTCCGATTCCCCATGCAGTTGTCATAGGGCGAACATGGCTAACAACACATCTATTTTAGAGGTCATGTACCTTTCGTAAATGTGAAAAAAACATCACAAAATTCGGATAATGATAACTCAAATCAACGCCAATAATCAGCCTCGATTAACTGCCGAAACAGATTCCATTGGGCGTAAAGAGCAATATAGTGGTGAAAATTATTGATAGAAAATGATAAAAAGGACTGAATAACAGTGATGACACTAGGTTTCACCCTCAAAGAAGTTTCTCCACCAACACATTTGCGACTAGCGGAATGTGATTAGATTATATTATTCCAAAAGCTAAGCAAGTATAATCTTTCATCTGTCTCTAAACCTACATCCTCTATGCAGGCTTAGCAGGTTCGCGTAAAGTTATGAAACCGTATTGTTGCTGCAGCTGTGTCAAGAGCTTTGAAAAGTGCTTACCACCTACAACTCTTAACCCGACAGGAACTCGGTGTATCGTTACATTATGTAATCCCATGTAATCCTCTTGTCATGTCTACAATTGCTGTTAAATAATAGGATAATGTAGAGAGAAGCACATAGAGGTCAGGGCAAAGGTCAAGGGTCGAATGCCTTCAGCGCCGTGCAAAGTATGTAAGTTATGGCGTTCAGTGGAAGGACAATATAAACAGCGCGAGGAGTATGTGTCCCTGCTCGCATTTATCAGAGCAAAATAAAATGTAAGAATTAATCAAGAGTCCTCGTGTAATGCTGCATCGACTGTGACGTTCATAACAACCGTTTGACCACGACGCCATTATGTAAAGTTGTGCGGATGGGCCTGTGGTCTTTGCTGAATTACGTCCCTTAGATGACTTGATGGTGATCAGGTCGAATCCCTAATACTATCCGATCGTGATGCTTGATTTGTCAGCAACATACCTATGCTCAACGAATTCTGAGCGAAGCACTTCAATGAGTCACTCACTCACACACCTACTCACTCAAACACGTTGATGTTCATATGCTGCTGCAAGCTGTCAGTCCTTCATCCATGCACTCAACACTAAGAAAATCGAAACCAGGATCCATTGGCACATGCAAACCTAGCGCTACGATTGTCGTAAGTCTGTGGTAAATATTAGAATCAATATTGTCTTAGAGCTAAGAACGCTTTGTGCAATAGGACCGAAGTTAGATGAATGTTCTGGTGTGGTCATTAGAATACAGGGTCAGATATAAACATTTTAAATAAACCCATGGACTAATTTGACTGCAGTGTCTATGTTGAATCTGGCTGACAAGCAAGCCGAGTTTTCCTATTCTACGTGGGTGTTTCGCGCATTAATAAAGAACAGAAATCATCGGCATATATGTAGTTTCGTTAATGTGGGTATAGATTGTACCAGAAAGCTTCCGCAAAGTTGCGGCGAGATGAGCCAGGATAATCTGGGGGTAATGGCGCTCAGTTTTAGCAACACAAATATCGGTACAGGCCAATGTGATTGACAGTGTAATGTCATCGTAATCCTCCCTGAATTTCAAATGTTTGCAGGCGTTAAATGCTTGTGTCCTTTGACGCTAGTTTTCTAAAGCCCGTGAAGAAAGACATCCACCAGAGTTGTATTTGAACAATATTCTCATTCACCCGTGACGGTTACTACAGACTATTCTGGCATATGAATACGCCTAGTGTTGCTGTTCACTGAACTGAGTGTGTTCGCCATGGACAGGACGTTATTCACCTCAATACAAAAACAACGATAAGAGATTATGCCTTCTCCGAAAATTATAGACTAAGAGATCAGGTAACCTTGACGTAATGCTTGGGCCCATAGATGTGTGTTTTGATAAAGCCCAATATGGTTAAAAGGTGAACTGCGACATGATATCCAAATGTAACCATGCATAATTAAATACCGTTTAAGGATTTGGCATTTGTAGGATAATTTTGTATGTTATATATTTTGTACAGTACACGACGGCGAACACACGGCCTCCTACGTACACGGGTGATCTGAGTCTGTTAAAACGTCGTTGTTCTTGTTGGCGAGAATCCGGCTACAGTAATAGATACAGTGTTCTTGTAATGAACGCGCATGACAGTGTCCCGCAGCGCAGATATGGCTAAACTACGCCAAAGATTGTATTATATTCAAGCAGCAGGTAGAATATCCGTAGGTCAAAGAAAAAAGTCTTACTAAACACGCAACAGTGTAACATGAACTCCGCATAAACACAGCGTGACATGCATATATATCACATTGGCGAGAACAGCTGGTATAACTTGAAGATAATTTCAGCAGCAAGACATGCTTACCCTTTTCGCGAATACAGAACATCACTGAATTTCAGTAATCCATTTATGTAACTTTCACCCCTTTTGTTCCTTTTACACCCAATGGAATCTTGTTTTTTTCTCTGACGGCACCTTCCGCCATTTTGGTAAGGGATGTGCAGGAGCTTATTATACAGATGACAAGTGTATACGTGAACGATATGATGTATTGTTAAGTCCTGAAAACTACGATACTTTCAAGTTTGGTGATGGTTTGATTGTACGATTAGTGTAAATTCCCTATCTAAGTAGGTCACGGACCTACAATTAAACAATGTTAACAGGTTGATAAAATAAAGGCTTGATAGAGGCAAGCAATTAAAATGCCACACAATCCTACCTGTTACCACAGAATATATAAGGAGGTTATATGATTATCATTAAAGAATGTGTGTAACGTAAACTTTGGGTAACACAGGACTTGCGTAAAAGTGTCCTGCCACTGACAGTGATATTGTTTCAACTTAGTACACACTGATTCTTACACACACCCTTAATACACACTTCTAGCACTACACAATCGTTCCGAGGCAAGGGAGTTAACTGACTATACAAGTCCAGTTTCTACCCTTGCTGAACTAGTACCAGACACATCCAGACATTGCACAACACACATCCAATACTGTACTACTACACACGCCCTTAATACACTTCTAGTACTACACAATCGTTCCGAGGCAAAGGGAGTTAACTGACTATACAAGTCCAGTTTCTACCCTTGCTGAACTAGTACCAGACACATCCAGACATTGCACAACACACATCCAATACTGTACTACTACACACGCCCTTAATACACTTCTAGTACTACACAATCGTTACGAGGCAAGGGAGTTAACTGACTATACAAGTCCAGTTTCTACCCTTGCTGAACTAGTACCAGACACATCCAGACATTGCACAACACAGACCCACTACTGTACCACTACACACACCCTTAATACACACTTCTAGTACTACACACGCATCCACACTCATATATAATTTATATCCAAACATTGTACTGCATACATCCTAAAATTGTACTACACTCACCACAAACTGTAATCTATTGTAATACACTTGTATTCAAGCAAACATATTCACTCATTTCCTCCATCTAATCATAAAAACTGTAATATATTGTAATACTCTTGTATAAAGCAATTAATTTCACTCATTTTCTCTATCTAATAACACAAACTGTAATTTATTGTAATACACTTGTATACAAACAAACATATTCACTCATTTTCTCCATCTAATCACACAAACTGTAATATATTCTTAAACTCTTCTATACCAGCAAACATTTTCACTCATTTTCTTCATCTAATAACCAAAACTGTAACATTTTGTAATACACCTGTATACAAGCAAACGTTTTCACTCATTTTCTCCATCTAATCACACAAACTGTAATATATGTTGATACACTTGTATACATGCAAACATTTTCATCCATTTTCTCCATCTAATCACCAAAACTGTAACATATTGCAATACACCTGTATACAAGCAAACATATTGACTCATTTTCTCTATCTAGTCACACAAACTGTAATATATTGTTATACACTTGTATACAAATAAATATATTCACTCATTTTCTCCATATAACCACACAAACTGCAATCTATTGGAATACACTTGTATACAAGCAAAACATAATAACTCATAACTCCTAAACTAATCACCCAAACAGTGACATTTTGTAATACACTGCATACATGCATGTTGCGACGTTTCTGAAATATCAAGACATATTAGACACATTTTACAAATTCACTGTTTTTACACATTGACAGTAACATGTATATGCAAGCATATTAACTCATCTTCTACATCCAGTCATGTACATATTGTGTCTATACCATACACTGTATACATGCTAGGATGTTAACTTCTTTCCTACACCCAGTCTTTTTCATATTGTGTCTATACTATACACTGTATTCATACAGGCATGTTAACTCCTTTCCTACACCCAGTCATGTACATATTGTGTCTATACTATACATTGTATACATACAGGCATGTTAACCCCTTTCCTACATCCAGTCATGTACATATTGTGTCTATACTATACATTGTATACATACAGGCATGTTTACTCCTTTCCTACATCCAGTCATGTACATATTGTGTCTATACTATACACTGTATACATACAGGCATGTTAACTCCTTTCCTACATCCAGTCATGTACATATTGTGTCTATACTATACACTGTATACATACAGGCATGTTAACTCCTTTCCTACATCCAGTCATGTACATATTGTGTCTATACTATACATTGTATGCATACATGCATGTTAACTCCTTTCATACACCCAGTCATGTACATATTGTGTCTATACTATACACTGTATACATACAGGCATGTTAACTCCTTTCCTACATCCAGTCATGTACATATTGTGTCTATACTATACACTGTATACATGCAAGCATGTTAATTCATTTTCTACATCGAGTCATGTACAAATTGCGTCTATACTATCAATATAAACATACAGGCATTTCAACTCCTTTCCTACACCTAGTCATGTGCAGATTGTGTCTATACTATACACTGTATATACGTACAGGCATGTTAACCTCTTTCTTACATCCAGTCATGTACATATTGTGTCTATACTATACACTATATACACACAGGCATGTTAACCTCTTTCCTACACCCAGTCATGTACAGATTGTGTCTATACTATACACTGTATATACGTACAGGCATGTTAACTCCTTTCCTACATCCAGTCATGTACAGATTGTGTCTATACTATACACTGTATATACGTACAGGCATGTTAACTCCTTTCCTACATCCAGTCATGTACAGATTGTGTCTATACTATACACTGTATACATACAGGCATGTTAACTCATTTTCTACATCCAGTCATGTACAGATTGTGTCTATACTATACACTATATACATACACGCATGTTAACCCCTTTCTTACACTCAGTCATGTACAGATTGTGTCTATACTTTACACTGTATACATACAGGCATGTAAACACCTCTGCTACACCCAGTCATGTACAGATTTTGTCTATACTATACACTGTATACATGCAAGCATGTAAACTCCTTTTCTACATCTTATTGCCAATTACATCAGTTCGTAGCTGCACTCTGTTACAACGATAGACATAAACTATCGATCTGAGACGCTAAATAATCCAGACAATTCATCTATGCGTCAATAGGATATCATGTGTACATAGAAGCGGACGGAGTCACATCTTAACGATGACAATGATCACGTCCTAGGACTGTATCGATTCTCTGATTGTGATGGCTGTGCCAGTCATTGGTCTATTACATTTTTGATCCACTGCACACATCTATCGCATAGTTCAACGACTTCGGCGAGTTTCCCATTCCTTTCAAACACACGTGGACGACGATCGATAATAAGTCATAAAGTTGACACGGTGCATACGTATGCGTCACTAGTTAGGGGACAGATGTATTGGGATGGAACTGTTTTTTTTGGGTATGTTCATTACTTAATGATGTTATTATGGCTGTTAGGAATGTGTTATGTTCAACCAGATGAAGTATAAGGCTTGTTTAGATTGTCTGTCTTCTTTATTTACACTGAAGAATCAATCTAATTCTGTATGAAGGTTTAATGAGACATTTATATTGTGTTAAGAGTTGTGTTCTAATGACATAACGATAAAGTGATGAGGTTAATATACTGGATATTATCACATATCGAAAGGTATAACATTCAGATATAGGCGGAATGAGACTGTAATCTAGCATACACAAAACACGGTGGATGTGTGAACCTAGGTGCTTTGTTAAAATGAGTATGATAGATGGTTGAATGAGTGAGGTAGACGAACTGGTAGATGTGTGATATATCTTAGCGGTCAGCAGTATTTTATTACATTTTCAATTCCCAAATTGTGAAATGACTGACATTTATTCAGCTCTGAGGACGGCTATGGTTGAGGGGAAGTGGAGATGTAGGTTCATGCGGTATAGTGTGTTGTGAGGTGGGATACTATCTACATGTTTGCAAGGCATGCGTATGCGATGCTGGTGGTGTAGAGTACAGTGTAAAGAAAGAAAAGGCTGGGCGAGGTAGACATATGCGTTAGTAAAGTACGAGAGGCATACATATAGGTAAAAATAAGGACGGGTGGTAGTGAAATAAGGTAGGAGACTATTTTAAAGGTATTTGTAGATTCTTACCCCGCGGATAAAGACCTAGGAAGCCTCATTGGTGTTTGGGTTGGATTGTAGGCGACATCTTCATACGGGTTTGATTTGGTCCTCATTTCATCTGTCATTTCCTCTGTGATCTTCTCCACACGGATGGTAATAGTATGGCGAGCCCTTGGAAACACAAAATAATTATCAGGGAAACTCAGCTTTCGGGAATAGGCAAAATGCACCATGTGTCTCGTTGGAATTTCAATGCAACTTTCCAGGATTGGACTTATGGCCTGAGTTTGAGAATAATCCAGAGGGGATATGACTAGCACCTCATCAGAAACGACTGTCAAAAGGCGAAACCGGCTTGGCAAGGGGAGACTACTCTCGCTCTCCTCTTGCAACACAGTTACCGTTCTTGAGGGAAGGTCAGCACCTGAGATAATATCTGCCAAATAATGAGGCCTGTGGGAATGCACACTTGTTATCTCCATCGTTTTGATTTCAAGATCTGGTGGCAAGAGCATGGGAACAGAATACCCACTGTCCGCTATCCTTTGAAATCTGATAACCTCACATTCTTTGAAGGAACTTTTCTTCATCTTAAACTTCTCTGGTTCCTTGCTGGCTAGTCGGAGGATGTCTCCATATCTTAAACAGAATGGTTTGGGAAAATCAGAGAAAATGTCCCCCATTACCCGTACTTCCGTACCAGGTGGGCATTGTAACAAATCTCGAATGAATCTGAAAGATTTTGGAAATTCAGAAAAAGATGCTCTAACATTGCCATCAATGCTGTAAAACCTGGTCCTAGTCCTTGCTAGAAGACGCTTAGCGCTTTTCACTTTGTGCACTATGACATCAGACACATTCTTTAAATGGTTTGTCAACTCTGTATGAATCTGTGGATAATTCACAATCGTAGCCACCACTGGGAAATCCTCTTCATATGTTCCAATGAAGTCGTCAATTTTCATAGAAACAATTTTCTGCTTCACTGGCACTTCGTAGTCATTCTGCGAAAATTGTCTCACTTGCAAACTAACACTGACAGGGACTTTCCATCTCGTATCCAACTCCCCCCACGGCGAAACTTCCAACATCTCCTCGGGCTTCCGTAAGTGTATCACCCCTTTAAAGGTTAATGGCATCTGAACCAAAGGGGAAGGAGGTGGTTCATTGTGTGGCAAATTCGGCTCTGGATTCTCAGTAGAACTGATTCTCTTCAATCTTATTGGCTGGAGCTGCACGTTATCTGTGGACAGCCGAAGTCGTCTGCTCACCCGGGCCTGATTGACCAGTTCCCGCAAAGTATACACTGACCGGTCCTCGAGGACACGGAAGTAGCCCTTGCAATCACTGGACAATCTGATAACATTGCCACTATTATCCTTGCACTCCAGGCGAACTTTGTCATCTCGCGGGTCCTTGAATGTACGCAAAAAGCGGAACTTGTCTCCTTGTCTAACTGAAAACCCAGGTAAATAGGGGTCATCGTAATCCTCCGTGGCTTGAAAATAGGTCGGACAATCCTTAAGTAGGTCGCTCACTGATGTGTACAGAGATTCATGACTGTCGCAAAGTTGGCCTTTGTTTTTAGGAGGTAATACAACGAACTTCAAGCACGATTCAAGGGAACACGGTATTTCCTTCCGAGCGCCTGTGTCCTCGCTGTGAAACGCTAGAGTAACTTCTTTAGGTACGTGTGACCTGAGTAACAACACATCTCCGCGTGAGATACGTACATGACTGCCTGTGTACCCTCCTCCGACCACGGAGACAGTTGTGGGGAGGTCTGCCACGTTCACAAAGTCCTGTAAAGTATGTATGGACCCATCCTCCACCTGTCTGCTCACATGCGCCCCACGGGCCGCCATTACGCGACTCTTGTCATTTGAACTTCAGGCAATCTGTTTTCCATAGCGCAATATTTCCTGTTGGCTCGCTGTTTACCTGGGCAAAAATGCAAGTGGATTATCTCCCTTGTTTAAGTAAGGTGACAACAGGTTGGATCGATAGGGGATGACAGTTACTTGCTGGAGGCGGTTTGAAAGGACGTCTGTGAAACAAGGCTTTCGAGTAGGTTGTAACAGGCTCAGTTACAGCCTTGAAAAAAAGCTTCCTTGGTAACCAGATGTGTTATACGAGTTGTCATGATTTATTTTTAATGGGAGATCGAAATAAAACATCCCTTTAAAGGTGTAGTGTATACATATGTTGGAAAACCACTCAGCTTTTATACCCGTTTGATAAAGGTGATATTCTTTCTATGAACATAAAGTATTCAATCTTTAATTCGTTGAGAACAATTGTATGATTAACCGCGTTTGCCGTTTTGGAAGTATTGCAAACAGCTGAAATAGGTGAGTTGAGGTGAAATGGGGTTTTACGTTACGTTCAAGATTATTTCATGTGTGTTTGCGGCTGTGTGTCTGTTTGTACGTCTGCTTTTACTAGTCCGGACTACTGTCGATGTAAGAGGGCTTACCCACTGAGGTACTATCCCTCAGGGTAACACTGTGGATACCACTCAGACACAGTGTACTGAGTCAGATCCGATGTATGTATGTATGTATGTATGTATGTGTGTGTGTGTGTGTGTGTGTGTGTGTGTGTGTGTGTGTGTGTGTGTGTGTGTGTGTGTGTGTGTGTGTGTGTGTGTGTGTGTGTGTGTGTGTGTGTGTGTGTGTGTGTGTGTGTGTATGTATGTATGTATGTATGTATGTATGTATGTATGTATGTATGTATCGACCTGTGAAGATCCGGGAGAGAATTGATCTAAAACAACCATGCTAGCCGGAAGAGGCGACTAACAGGATCGGGTGGTCAGGCTCGCTGATTTGGTTGATGCATGTCATCGTATCCCAATTGCGAAGAATCGATGCTCATGACGTCAATCACTGGATTGTCTGTTCCAGAGTCGATTATCTACAGGTCGCCGTCATGTACATGTAGCTGGAATATTGCTGAGTGCGGCGTTAAACAACAAACAAACCGTGGTCGGATCGGGTGGTCAGGCTCGGAGGGTTATGTTTCATCGTACCCTTACGGAGTTGAATGTTGCCCACAACGTCTGGATTGTCAGATGCAGAGTAGATACTCAACAAGCCGCCTTCATGTCGCAGAAGTATTGCTGCGTGCGGCGTTAAACATCAAACTCACTGTGCATCAAGAAATAAATTAGAAGTTATTATTTTTCAAAATTTCATTGTACATGTATATCTCATTGTGCAAGTGTGTGCATTTCAGAAGTACTTCTCAGAATTCTTATACAGTTTTTAGTAGCTTCTTTATGAACTTGCTGTTTACCATGTTGATACTTGCACACAAACACACTTGTATTCCCCGGTAAGTGTTAATTATCAATAAATCCTGGTTACCAGTCATTTAACATGAACCGCCTCCGTGGTCTAATGGTAGAGCGTCCGCCCGGAGAGTGGAAGGTCTGGAGTTCGATCCCCGGCCGCGTCATACCGAAAGACGCTAAAAGATGGTATTTGTTGTTACCCCGTCTTGCGCTCAGCATTAAGGGGCTAAAACAAGGACTGGAGGTAGGAGCTAGCACTATAAATCGGCATCATTCCGGACTAGTACAAGCAGCCACACACACACACACACACACACACGTGCATGCATTATATAAGTGCAATAATCATGGACGCGACATTAAACCCAATAATTGCCATGTCTTTATTAAATTTACACATAAATAATTTTCCCACAATCTTTAATCAACAGAGGCATGTTTAAGCTATTTTAAACAATGATGGTTTCAATTAATTCCACGTTTTTCATCTGACACCATGTGTTTGTACGACTATTCGATTTCCCTCTCACATGCTGAATTTAGTAAACACAGTCTTCCCGCGGCAAATGCGCACTGTAGCCTGTTCAGGCCAAATGGTCGCCGAGCTAACCACTGTTGTGATGAACTGGCACGTAGGCCCTGTCTCCCTCTCATTACTGCGGTAAACTTTATGTTATACATTTCAGGATTTAAATAAAAACAAGCTGAACAACTAACAACATATTTTAATTTAAAGTAGAAAAAAATATGACATATTACGAACAAAAGTTTAACAATATGCACTTTCTATTCAATTACCGAAAAGTCGCATAGACTTTACAAAAAGCTATTATTACAAATAGACCCCGGAGGCATGCGCTGCAGCTGTGGAATTAAGCATTTCAATAACAATAAATCTCCATCTTCCATTACAGCATCGCCGTGCCTTTCCACCATCAATCACCATGCACACCACAGAGAACCATCAGCTCTCGGGTCTGACCCCCATCTATCAGCTTGTCTGTGGATGTCGTACAAGCTATGGTTGGCATGGCCCGGCTGCACGGGCCGTATGTACTGTGCACATAACCTGCGTCAACATAGCTGACACGCCCCTTGTTGATTGGTGTGACTTATTAACGGACATACAGCAAGCAGTAAGTCCTGGGCTAGCGTCACTGTGTTATCTGATGTGTTCATAGAAACTATATCAGTATGTTATCAAGGGACATACGTGCCGTGTTTGTTGTCCTTGTTAGCCTATATTTGATTCCGTTGAATAGCTGCTTCCCCCCCCCCCCCCCAGAGTCTAGGTTAACTGCCGGCTGCTGAGGTGGAAAACTGCTGACTGCGGCGTTAACCTTCCACTCCTTCGTTGCACTTGATGACAGAATCACCGTGGGAGAATCACTCAACCGATTCCAATCGTTACTGTAATCAATACAGCATTCCAAGGAAACCGTTCTTATTGATTATAGATTATGACTGACAGTAATTGAGTCATTTAACAGATATATCTGTTTAGATGATGTCCTCAAGACTAATATCATAATGACTATGGTTGAATGTAATGTTAATTGGCACGGATGGCCTGTCGTATAAGACGCCGCAATTCGTTGTGCTGAGTTGCGTCTCTTTGGCACGCCAGAAACCTACGATCGTGGGTTCGAATCCCGGTTCGCCCCGATTATGTTTGTAGGTTTGTCAGCATCATTCCCGTGCCCCCGTCGTGATATTGCTGGACTATTGCCAAAAGCGGCGTAAAACTCAACTCACACTTTCGCTTTAAATTTATTAAATCTGGACCAGGCAAACCAGTGGTTGATAACACGAGCAACCACCCACGCAGTGGGGTACGATGACACACGATCATTACTTACACACTGTTGCCAACCAAACCCCACTTTAGCCTCGAAATGTTTATTAATTTCTGATAAATGTGATAATATTATATATTTATGCTTACTGTAAGTGTTCGCGATTTGGAGAAAGCATATGGAATCGGTTATACTATACTACTCAAAAGAGGTTAAGTACTACCCGATCCTTTCATATGACTGATGTTAATTTTTTATTTTATATTACTATAGCTAATCTCTCATGGCATGGCAGTTTAAATATAGTAATGATAGGAATCGGGAGGTCCTTAACTTCATTTGAGTAGTACATATAGGTTGTCCTATTGAATAGCAATGGTCCGCTGACTTGGTTGATGCTTGTCATCGATCCGAATTGCGCGGATCGATGCTCATGATATTAATCACTGGGTTGTCTGGTCCAGGCTCGATTATTTACAGACCACCGTCATATAGCTGGAATATTGTTGAGTAAACAACAAACAAACAAACAAATACTGAATAGCAATGAAGCTGCGGCTTTGGTAATGATCAAGAGAATGCTCCCAACTGAACCCTGCTATAACGTGTAACAAGGGCGATCGGTTAGCCTAGTGGTTAAAGCGTTCACTGGTCACGGCGAAGACCTAGGTTCGATTCCCCACTTGGGTACAATGTGTGAAGCCCATTTTTGGTGTCCCCCGCCATGATATTGCTGGAATATTGCTAAAAGCGGCGTAAAACCACACTCATTCTAAGCTCACAGCCAACCTGTAGACACTGGAAGAACTGTGTGCACGGCAGTCATCTATCTTTCAGTTCCATGCATGTTCGAAAATAGTTTTCGTAATCATATGACAAATTATGAGGTACAATACATTATATATCTGCCAATGTTTCAGGCCTAACGTGGACGTAATACAAGTGGATACAGACAAATGTACATATACATGGACTAGCAAAGGGTTAGGGCCATCCTCCCATTGCTCTCGTGTTGTCTATAGCCACTGTACCTTGTTATGTACAGACAACTTTCCATGTACATTTCAATGAAATTGACACTCGGGTCCTGCCTTGAACACGTCATGCATTATACATGCACATTGTCATACCGGCTTTGTTCTACCTACACAGCGGGGGATAATCAATAACTCACAATGAAGATGTTCTTACTGCTGTATATTTTATATAAGCATTCCTCGGAATCACATGGAACATGACTTTCACAATAGAAAGCACCTGTTGAGAGTTCGGATATCTGTTTTTAACATCGTTTATCGTCCCACATTATTTAGAGATTGAGTGAGTGTGGTTAAACACCGCTTTGCGTGGCATTTCCGTTGTCACGCCGTGTCAGCATGATATGAGAAAAGCGAAAGGGATGACTACATTGAAACGGCTGGTATCATTATATTGATTAGATATAATCATTGGATGTAGCTAACTCAAATGAATAATAGATAGTTATACTTTGCTGGAAGATTTTTCTGTCAATCAGGACTCCAGATAAGGTAAGCTTTTTCGTCAGATTTCATATTTCATTTACATGTATATTTTATACGGCCAGTTAGCTATAAAATGTACAAAACGAGATTCTATGCAACCACTTGATCTATGAAACGTAGAAACAAGACTTTACACAACCACTTCAACAATAAAACGTATAAACAAGACTTTACACAACCACTTCAACAATAAAACGTATAAACAAGACTTTACACAACCACTTCAACAATAAAACGTATAAACAAGACTTTATACAATCACTTCAACAATAAAACGTATAAACAAGACTTTATACAATCACTTTAGCTATAAAACCTAGAAACTAGTAATTTATACATCCACTTAAGCTAAAAGACGTACAAGAAGAATTTATACAGCCACTTGACCTATAAAACGTACTAAGAATTTATGCAACCTGTTAAGCTATAAAACGTAGAAACAAGACTTTGCACAACTACTTCTGAGTGCGGCGTTAAACAACAAACAAAACAACCAGTTCAACAATAAAACATAGAAACAAGACTTTACACAACCACTTTAACAATAAAACATAGAAACAAGACTTTACACAACCACTTTTACAATAAAACATAGAAACAAGACTTTACACAACCACTTTAACAATAAAACATAGAAACAAGACTTTACACAACCACTTTAACAATAAAACATAGAAACAAGACTTTACACAACCACTTTAACAATAAAACATAGAAACAAGACTTTACACAACCACTTTAACAATAAAACATAGAAACAAGACTTTACACAATAATTCAATCTAAAAAACGTGCAAACAAGAATTCATACAACCACTATAGTTACAAAATCGTCAAAAAACGCTTTACACACTAGCTATAAGACATACAAACAAGACTCTTTTCAGATATAGATTGTATACACAAAGACGTTATAGAAGAAGTAATATAAAGCCTGGAAGAGCTATTGATTGCAGTGCTACACACAATTACTAAATCCACTAAACATGGATCTAACACTGAATATATTCACCGTAACAACCTCACCCGAAGGTAATACACGCACTCTTAAAATATAAACGAGTGTGCCTTCGGACGATAGTTCTCGCGGACCACGCAGCTTGTGAATGAAAGGGTATATTGTATTCAACGGTATACAGAGTTATTCCCCTTTAGTTAAAGCGGGAATAAGCTACCTTAAACACCGCTTTCGGATGTGTGGGCTTATGTCTAACACTCAACACTGTGTGTTTCCACTATGTCCTTTTGACCTTTCAAGGATTGTTTCCAGACACATGTTTTCGTCATAGGGGACCTTAAGGGGCTTTAAAAAAGCACCTCATGTCTTTTACTGTTAATGTTGGCATATTCGTCCCTGTAATGTCACAGTAACATACTACTTCATGAGTATGCTACAGCTGGGGGTGGGAGTAGGGGGTGAGAGTAGGGGGTGGGAATAGGGGTGGGAGAAGGGGGTGGGAGTAGGGGTAGGGAGTAGGGGCTGTTAGAAGGGGCTGGGAGAAGGGGATGGGAGTAGGGGGTGGGAGTAGGGGTGGGAGTAGGGGGTGAGAGTAGGGGGTGGGAGTAGGGGTGGGAGTAGGGGGTGGGAGTAGGGGCTGGGAGAAGGGGCTGGGAGTAGGGGCTGGGAGTAGGATGGGAGTAGGGGGTGGGAGTAGGGGGTGAGAGTAGGGGGTGGGAGTAGGGGGTGGGAGTAGGGGTGGGAGTAGGGGTGGGAGTAGGGGGTGGGAGTAGGGGCTGGGAGTAGGGGCTGGGAGTAGGGGGTGAGAGTAGGGGGTGGGAGTAGGGGGTGGGAGTAGGGGCTGGGAGTAGGGGTTGGGAGTAGGGGCTGGGAGTAGGGACGGGAGTAGGGGTGGGAGTAGGGGGTGGGAGTAGGTGGTGGAAGTAGGGACGGGAGTAGGGGCTGGGAGTAGGGGCTGGGAGTAGGGGGTGGGAGTAGGGGCTGGGAGTAGGGGCTGGGAGTAGGGGCTGGGAGTAGGGGTGGGAGTAGGGGGTGGGAGTAGGGGCTTGGAGTAGGGGCTGGGAGCAGGGGCTGGGAGTAGGGGTGGGAGTAGGGGCTGGGACTAGGGGTGGGAGTAGGGGCTGGGGCGGAACCAAGCACTGGGAAAGATGAATATTACTCTGGAGACAGATGAGCCTGTCAATGCCCTACTATTTAATATGTATGGAAAAAAATATTTCACTATTGTACCGTGAATGCATTTATACACGCAGGTAAATATGCATTTGAAGTAAATTACATCAGGTATACTGATTGTGCAAAAGTGTATTTGTTGTGTTGGGAAAGATTCAACTTTTAGCTTCATATGAGCGGAAGGTCATATATTGTCGAACTAATACACAAACATCCTTGTGATGCCAGTCTTGTATATTGTCTCATATTCCCATGTGACCCCATCGAATCATTAACTGCTTGTTTTGCACCCTTCCAAAAGACAGACTTACAGAAACAGAGTGAGTATTTATTTATCTTTATCAACATTTGTAATTCCTGTGCATGCGAATAAGGCTAAACTGAGTGAGTTTGGTTTATGCGGTTTTATATATATATCACGGTATGTGAAAACACGGATATACACTGGAAGAAACTGTTCCACATAAACACGTACAGATACGGATAGACATTGGAAGAAAGTGTTCTACATAAACACTGACAGATACGGATAGACACTGGAAGAAACTGTTCCACATCAAGACGTACAGATACGGATAGACATCGGAAGAAAGTGTTCCACATAAACACGTACAGATACGGATATACACTGGAAGAAACTGTTCCACATCAAGACGTACAGATACGGATAGACATCGGAAGAAAGTGTTCCACATAAACACGTACAGATACGGATATACACTGGAAGAAAGAGTTCCGCATAAAGACGTACAGATACGGATAGACATCGGAAGAAAGTGTTCCACATGAACACGTACAGATACGGATAATGATTGGAAGAAAGTGTTCCACATAAACACGTACAGATACGGATATACATTAAAAGGAACAGTTCAATAAACATGTTTGCAGATATGGAGTGTGTGAGTGACACTGGTTTTACGCCGCTTTTAGCAATATTCCAGCAATATCACGGCACGGGACACCAGAAATGGGCTTCACACATTGTACCCATGTCGGGAATCGAACCCGGGTCTTAGGCATGACGAGCGAACGCTTTAACCAGTAGGCTACCTGACCGCCCCTGCAGATACGGATATACATTGGATGGAACTGTTTCACATAAACCTGTGCCCTGGCACAAACTTTACCAACAAGACCGGCGAGGTACTTGTTTCTCTCTGGCTGGATTCTTTTTCTTTTTAATTATTTTGAACACCTTTTCAAGCTGTTTCCAAATGCACCTTCTCGTATGTTTGCGGGAACAGAAGAAACAGAACATTCCGGTTTTATCATCAAAGACAGCGTTGACGTTATAAGTCAATATTTTGTCAACGCAGTACTGCGCACTTAATTAAAAAAACACAGCAATCAATCATGGCACAAACTGGTCCCACGTGGAGGTGTGCGGTGATGCAACTCCCATTGTCAACACTAGAAACACCCCCATGTCGTCACCGCATACAGCTGAGCTCTTTTGTACACATCCAATTAACGCCGTGAGATTCACGTCAACGCTGCTGTGTTATATAATGAAGCTATTCCAACTGTGTACAAGGCTCAGTTCTCACTGTTGTAGCATGTTGATGTCAATGAGTTCACAAGACAGCTGCCATGGATGTGACCATGACGAGGTGAGTTGTATTGAATTTGTGCTGTGATTAAATCTACATATATGTCCACAAAAGAAAGATGCTAAAAATTTAGGATCCGTGTTATTGAATTCATACTAATTATGAATGATGATATTAACTAAAGAACCTAAGTTAGGAAGATACCGTAAAATACCTTCAATACCTGCTGGTATCCGTTCTCGTATCTGTTTTAAATACAGTGGATAACATGGATGACACTCTTTGTCGTGGATGTCAATTCACAGTTGGTTCTGGAACAAAACCTATCACTTCAAAGTCTTGGGAAAGGGCTTATTTGACGTTATGGATGGGGTAAATATTTTATCTTTGTTGGCAGGTGTGTCATTTGACCTTCTATGATAAATGTGGTCCCTAACACTGGCATGTGATCAAAAAGCCCCTTCACTTGAAAGACTTCCTTGAAAGACTTTGCAATGCCTAGCCTCAGTCGTAATGTTTCGAAAAGAATACAAATTCCATGTTTCTTAACAATTATCCTATTACCCATCAATACAACACTGATGCAATACTGTGGTAACAATCAATTTGGCCTGGAGGAAACAAGTACCCCGACGTCGGGGATATAACGCTAAATATAAGTGACCTAAAAGTCTCCATAATCATAAGGCATCTCTACCAAGGGAACGTCTGTGGAACGATTCCGGCTGTATCATCAGTATGTTTTTTGTGAATCACAATTAAATAGTTTTGATACCAGGTGTTCGCGAAAAGCTGAGCGTATCCTGTCCAACCGATTGCACACGTCACAAACACACGGAAAGGCAAGTCAATTTTTCACCTGAAAAAAAACACACCGGAACATAATATGGTCAAAATATGGAATTGCATCAGACATAATAATGTATGTCACTTACGCGTCAAATTTGAAAATGTCCTCCATAAAAAGTGTTGAAAGCTTTGCTGATGTCTGAATGTTGTAGCGCCGCAATTCGCTGTGCAGAATTGCGTCTCTTGGGCATCGTAGAAACCTATGATTGTGGGTTCGAATCCCGGTTCGCCCCGATTATTTTTCTAGGTTTGTCAGCACCATACCCGTGCTCGTGGGTTTCACCGAAGTGGTAGACACCTGAGACCTGTATCACTTGGGGTTTTCCTCCCACATTAAGCTAACACGCCGTAATATGACTGGAATACTGTTAAAAGCGGCGTTAAACACAACTCACTCACTCTGAATGTTGTAACCTTGATCAAACAACTTTTGGTGTGCGTTTTCGAGAGCAAGGATTTTCAAGATGTAGATTCGTTTTGTATAAAAGCAGTCGGAGATGTCAAGTCCGCCATGGATCATGTAAACCAGTGATCGATAGTATAAGCATCGACCGGGGCCGTAAGAATACGAGATCATGCTTATGCAAGTTACAAAACCGAATCTCTGCATACAGTCCTCCTTCCACGCTGGTAGACATTTTATTCATCAGATCCCCGTTTTAGTCGCCAATTACAAAAATCACGCAGGAGTTGTGATGCCACTACAACGCGTTTTCATCATTGATGATGTAAACTAGAGGGATCACTGTGAACAACAACAAACTTCCGTTTGAGGTACTAATTATTGGTGCTATTGGTACTATCAGGGAGAAGGTGGTAATAAGTGTTGCACTTGTGCCCAATCCCTTTGTCTTTTTTGAAAATAAAATATGTTTAATAATATTTATTGGTGTAAGACTAAAGACTGTTCAATGAATTTTGTATTTAATGAACGGAAGCGTTTTGACAACGATTGGTACAAAACCAAGACACATTTGAACCAGCAATGGTAGAACAGACATATATCGCCCACTGGAAGGGTAGAGTCATGTTTTCTCGTTTCACAAAGCAGTTAGAACGTTGGTCACTCTCAATCACTGACCGCTGACCAATGTTGGATAATCAACGAGGCCTTCCCTGTGGTGACAATCGCTTGCGCCTTTGAGTGTCTGTTTGTTTTTTGATTGGTAAAAATGAATTCATTAATGAAAATGATATATTCTCGATAAATACAATACATACATAGATTACACTTTGTCACTTTCATTGAGGTTACATATCACAAAGGGGATTAATATCATTTTGATTTTAAATTGCATATGATCTATGTACAGTTCAACATTCAATGCTATGGTTCCTGTAGTTAGGGATAAAGTGCTCAGAAACGTCGCCCGATGTCCTTCAATAACGCCATATAATCTCACCATTAGACTAATTTGATGGACTAGTTGATGGACTTTTGATATTTGCGTACTTTGAACATACAGAAACACAAGAGATTTATGAAATGAATTGATTGAAATCCCTATTTTATGAATTATAATCTGAAGGGGCATTTTCACGGTATCTGATGGTTTTGTTATGAAAATATGATTTAATATAAACATATATGAAATAAATCCAGATGGCATTTAGAGGTACACACATAAACAGTTATGTGGTAGGTATCACCAAGTGTCAACACCCACAAATTTTCTTTCTCCCAGTGATGAACACAACATTTGTGGTTAAACTGGTCATTTCACCAATGTCCTGAGCAAGAACATGCGTCGTGTGGTTCCCAGTGTTATTGCCTATATGCGCTATTATTTTCATGTCCTGAGAGTTTTATTGTCCTCTGATTCAAATCATAGCAGAAACGGCATTCTCCCTTTGGTCCTTTTCATGCTCTTTTCTCTAAAGTATTTGATGATTGGGTTATTTAGGCCTAACCCGTCCATTTCGGAATCTTTGAGACGAGAGAATTTCTTGCCGTCGAGACCTTTCCGATGCATGTGGTTGATGAGCCTGTCTTCGACGCGCATGTACCGGAAGAAGGTGGCCATCTCGTCGGCGGTGAAGTTGTGGAGGCAGCCGTCGTTTGGTATCGTGATGTCTTCCTCTGGTATTGAATCCACAGGAGCTGAAAGACATACTGAAAATTTACAACTGTGCCCATTACATTGTTCTTGTTAAGTTTATTGTTGATCTTAATGCAGAAATTCTGCGACCTTTCGTAGATCTGTACTGATTAGTTTGATACACAAGGCATCTACCTCATTAAGTGGGGAACGGGTTGGACAGGCGTCTAAGGCGCCGCAATCCGTTGTGAAGAGTTGCGTCCCTTGGGCGCGCCAGAAATCCATGATTGTGGGTTCGAATCCCGGTTCGCCCTGATTATGTTTCTAGGTTCGTCAGCACCATACCCTCGCTCGAGGGTGTCACCAAAGTGGTAAACGTCTGAGACCTGCATCACTTCGGGCTATCCTCACACATTAAGCTGACACGCCATAGTGTAACTGAAATACTGATCAAAGCGGCGCTAAACATAACTCACTCACTTATTAAGTAGGTACAAGGAATGAGGTTTATTTAACCCCAAAATATTATTCTTATCCCGAGATTAGCTTTTGCAAACCCGGATCTCTTGCCTGATATTCTACATTACACTACTGACCCTGGATTCGAACCCACTGATATCGATTTCTGTCAAGCCCAAGGGAAGCAACGATTCAAACAATTACAACTCTTGGGATAATGTTAAAGAAACCTGACCTTTTGAATGTGTCATTTAGTTTCGTGGAGTAATTTTAGATATTAGCTCTCATTTCAAATGGAGGAGGATGATTGTAGGCAACCGGAACTTAATAACAAGATGCAACAATGCACGGAAACGTGTTGTTTAACACCACGTTGCCATGGAAACTCACATGTTATAATGGAAGGCACACTTGGAGCTGGTTTCTTCATCTTGCCGGTGATGATGGGGTCCTTCGGTGGAATCCGTGGAGCCGACCCGTTGGTGTTGATTCTGAAAGCAGACATAGCTGTTGTTAAGTATTTTCACGACCGTCTACCGGGTACCAAGATGTGTAATGTTTTAACCAATATGGTCATGCATATTCTGACCGTGTCCTGATGGCTCTGCTGGTGTCACAATAAACAACTGTAAATGTCGCTTATAGGTGGCATGGTCACAAAAAGATCGTGTCGTGCCTACTGTGTTACTGAATACATTGTTGGCAAATCATAACTCATCCGTGGAAGTCTGGGGCAAAATATGTCCCCAGCACCTTTACTTGTTGTAAGGGGCGACTTAAACGGGAATTGGGTGGTCACAGTGTAACGCCTGCCTGAATGTGTGTCATCGTGTGACAGTGTGAATCGTTTATCATGTTATCAACCAAGGCCAGACATGATTATTAATATTCCACGTATATAAAACTTGAATATTGCTGTCTGAGGGTAAAATAATATTCACAAAACATAAGTTACTGACAACCATTAAAACATTAGACAGTTTCGTGCGACAGCGAACAAAGTGCTTTTGAAATTGGCAGTAAGTTCCCTCTTTTGGAGGTTCATAGAAAACCATGTTTTACGAATCCCTCACAGGCGAAGGCATTTCAGTCGTGATGTTTATGTTTTATAACAGCCCTGGGGCTACGGGGATTATTAATACCATCCATTTCACACGTCTCTGCACATCTATATTAATATTTTTATCAAGTGTAGAGACAAACATGCGGGGTAATGAATAGCTGAACCTTTTTTAAGAAAACATTAGCATGCCACCATGATGTTCCTTAACCTAGATTTATCAAGTTGGCGATTCAAGTAGTTTAAAACCCCTTTACATAGGCGGTGAAACTGGGTCAAGTCATTCTGCTCTTACATAGACACTATATACTTTATCTATTGTGACAGTCACGCCCATGCTCTTCTATTTCATGGAGATTCGGGACTGCAGTAGATATTCAAGGGGAAATAACAGGTTAAACTTTATCATGTTTGCAGATGTATTGTGTTTCGCCACGCCTGTTTTCAAACGAAGTTGAAATACTTGAAATGCCTTGGTAGTTAAGACATTTACTGAGCGTGATAGGGCTCTGAAATTTTTATGTAGGTAATAACAAAAGCAAATAAAGAGGAAGATTATCGCCATGTACAGGGCTGTCATGGGTTAGTTCTTTTTTGTGTATGTGTGGGCGTTTGAAGCTGCGATACCTACTTTGTCCTGACAATGCAAATATGTGACCTGGGTATGCAAAAACATCAGCAAATTGTAAAAAAAATGTGCCTTCAGGTAATCGTAAAATATTGTTCTTGGAGACCCTATTTATCTTCATCCTGCGTTAAAATAACACAAGCTGTGGGGCAGACATGTGTATGATGACAAGCTTGACAGGTGCACTATTATGTAGTATTCATAAACAAATAAAGTGTTAATAATGTCATGGGGAATTACTTGTCAGTAGTATATCGATGTTTAACACGTATATATGTCTTTCATCCTGTTGTTTGTAAAAACAATAAAACGTCATCACCAGAGAACAACCAGCCCCGTCCATCCAACGAAACAGATTCCCCTGGAGTAAACGGCAAAACTGCTTTGAAAACCGTATGAATGGATCGCTGGAAACAGCGATGACAACAGGTTCTCGCGAAAAGGACAAGCATGTCCTGCCCTACCGGTAGCTATCTCAGTATCGAAAGTAAGCCGTATCCGTGTTCTATATTCACATCGCTCACCTATTCGCGAACACCTGTTATCGTCACACTATTTGATAGTGAATCACAAACATATAGTCGGAATCGTATAATGAAGTGGTTTGTGGGTTGTATTGCCCTCTTATCAGTGAACAGCGAACAAAGACCATTGCATGACACTTTCTTGTCTTCACATGCACCAGCACTCGATGGAGACATAGTAAAGAAATTCCCCAACACCCAACCCACATGTCACTCCATACCAATACATCATACCGATATCTCATACAAACTACAAAAACTACTAGGAATTACACATATGTTCCAGATCATTATGCGTGGGTATTATTCAGATGAAGAAGAATTACAAAACCAGAACATCATACACAAGTGATACGTATCGTACCTAACCAGTTCTCTCATCAAGGCAATACCATAGGCCTGCTCGTGGGTTTCACCAACATATTTGTTTATCATTTTGCTGACAGGCCCTGATATAACTGAAATAAAATTTAAAGATGTTTTAACCAAACTCGTTAAACTGGGCACAGCAGTAGAAGAAAATATGCTTCTTTTCATGAAGCGACACAACCCTTTCAATATTCATAAGTCGTCACGATATGGCTGAAATATTGCCGATGTGACGTAAAGCAGTACCTCACTCACTCACTCACAATATTCATAAGAAATATCTACTAATAGCAGGGTCGACTACTAGTATATAATGAGCATGATAAGCCATGATAAACCAACCCAAAGATGTATTTTCATGGACTTTTAAGTATCCTGATGATTAAACAGCCCATGTCATGCACCAGTAACGGATGAAGGCCCAACAGATCACAAAGTCTGTGGACTCCGAGGAACAGGTTCCCTTCAACAATGTCATCCATAGATTGCCACCAAGTTAACCATTGTATCATAGACTGTTGTCGGTTGACCAAAACATCACATAAGATTACATAATCCATGTATTAGCCGATAAATACTTAGGTGAACCCCGTTAAGCTACGTTACAACATTCACAGTTGTATACACTTTAGAATGAATCCTTTAGGATTTGTATGAGAATTAGTTTCTCCCTTTAATACTATATTCAAATAAATTGTAATGACGCTGTCTAGGTTGAATTCTTTCTCAGGATCACCCCTCATTGAAACGTTAATTGTTGTAATGTTGTTGGAAAGACAGGAGTTGCTCTTGTTCACACGTCGTATAGGACATGATGACCAGTTGTCAGTATAGACGTAAGGTGCTCATCCAACTCCAGTGTCAAATACATACCATTTCCCGTCGTGATGAACGTGTCAGTAAAATAAATGAGTCTGAGTTTTAACAAGGATAGGTCAGGTGCATGTAGAGGGGGATATTCAAGCTGACGTCAACACGACCTGTTCCCATTAATATACGTTCTTGCAAATGTCTTGCTAATCCACGTCGTCATGTCCGGTTTATAAGCACTAATATAGGCACACCGACATTATATTATTGACGATTTCGCTCATTGTGACGTTGGAATGAACATGTTTGAAACCCATCTCTCTGTATGCTTCAAATGTGAAAGTAGGTATGTGCATCTGCCATACTGCTACTGTAAGTAAATATTTCCCGACATCACACTTATTTCCGCTATTTGCGATGACATCTCTTTGGGAGTGGTAGCCTAGATGTTACAGTGATGACTCGTCATGCTGACTACCCCACATGGGTGCATTGTGTGAGGCACATTCTTGGTGCCCTTAAAATGGCATGACTGGGTTATGACTAAAGCACTCACACATGTACTGTTACTGTAATCAAAGGTAAACGACCCAGTTCCCATGTAGTGTAGTTGCAGTGAGGGGTGTGTACACATGTAGCTGTATTCAAATAAATCCGGAAAAGGAATCAACTCTTAGATGAAAACATCAATGCACACCATCACGTCAAGGTGTCACCCTTGATACAACGTCCCGAGAACCATATAGTTCTCTGCTTGTCACATAAAAAGGAATTGACATTATCTATAATCTAAAACCGTGTAGATAAAAAGCACTGTTGATATCCACATGTTCTCAAGCACATACGGATGAAAGGCGTTCATTGAAAGGACACCATAAATGCTAGCTTCATAGGTTGAATACATATCAATAGGTATAGAGCCATACATCAGAACTATCATAAATAGGTTGTGATAAGGGGTTCTACATCAGAGCAGCGCACAAAAAACCTCTCCGGGTCACTAAGCATGCATTATGGACTATGTTTGAAGGTCTCATTCAAAACCAGTTTTGTCAGAAAAATATCTCAGATGAAATATCACTTTGAAATGTTTTTTCCCGAGAAACATATTCATATCGTTGCCTATCTACTTATAAATGAAAGCATGGATTGCTCTGGGTTGTCTGAAGTTGCCGTCAAGTGTTAAATCATAACTGAATTTTATGCTCATTTGGTTCCATGTCAAAGGTTAATCTAAGTATTTGGCAGCTAAACATCTTATTACTACGCCATGTGTACAAATAAGAACATGCTTCTTAGTATACGACGATAGAACCGGCTCAGATTAAGGATAAATCATATACCGATTTGATTAAGTGACACATAAGCTGATGACGTGTCCTCCATAAGTAATAAACATTTCTACATCTGACTGGAAGCTGCCCAACATAGTCTAACCCAATTTGTGTACAATACATATGATATATGAAGTAACGACAATAGCTTAAAACTGTGAAGATAATTCCAATAGTCACAGAATAAATGACAGGATGGTAGGTGTAACCATCGTCATGTTATGGATGAATGTGGCGACATGACTAGGAACGAGAATACCAATGCTGTACATATCTCATGACAAAAGATGTAGAGCCAATACAAGATAGGCCTCAGTCGTAGAAGTACAACACAGCGAAGGTAAAAACAGCCTTACATCGACACCTGATATCTGGTATAAGCCTGTCGTCTCACCTCAGGTCGTCCATACTTCTGCTGTTAGCGTGGAAAGGAACATACTTTCTGGATCGTATCGCTTCATAGCTACTCTCTGCCCGTCTCATTCCTGTTAATCCATGATGACCAGATACTGTACGTTTGGGTCCATTTATAAAGACAACTTTTCCAGATTCGGAATGAACAACTCGCAACAAAGTAATTCCACCGCTCATATTGTCGTCTGCTGGAGAGGTGTAAGCAGACGAGAAGAGCAGACGTATGAGCCGGGGCTGTACCGCTTACCGATGAACCCTGGTAGGGTCTAGTAGGCACGAGGGTAAAAACCCAGCTGACCAGAACTGTTCTTTGTTCCCTGAGTAAATACCATCCCATCCAGGGTCTAGAATAACACTCCAGTTGACATCAGCGGGTGTTGGTGTCGGTGGATAAACTTAGAGTTATGCAACTTGTTTGAGCCACTGGACAAAACATATATAGCTCAAGATGTAATAAATCTCTGCACAATCCCTTTTGGTACGGACCTGCTACGTTAAGCCTAAGGTTTCTTTCCTTAGACAACCACTCACGTCATGTATGGGACAACTACAAGAGACTATTAACTTTTAAAGGCTTGTGGTGATAGGTATCCACATATATGACAGTGTCACAAGAGGCTGAACTAGAAGAGTTACGCTACGATGCATTGACTAAGCTGATGCTGGGAAAATGGGTTTGACTATTCAGCAGTGGAGGCAATTTACTAACACAGGTAATTTAAAACCTGAATGATCAATGACTTCACATCATTGGAATGTATCAACCTCCACAATTTCTATGGGCGCAATATGTCCAGAGATACAAAGGTTGAATGACTTAATGTTTAAGTATGATCATTTGTATCCTGTAGATGTGACGGCTGACACAAGGTCGTAAAGGTTCAATACATAATTTATAAAACGTTATTGACCCCAAATGAAAAGTTAGTCTCAAAACCATTAGCATCAGAAGATGAAGGACGCAAGATGCACTGAGGGACATCAGGAACGCGTATGGCAGATAGTAATACTGTCATTCAAATCTTGACATTGCTACAAATCAGTAAGGATGGAGAACATAACCTTAAAGCATTCAGGAGAAGAGATTACCCTCAAACTTTAAAGTAGGTGTACAAAATGTCGACTCTTTTTCAGAACATATTGCTGTGTAATTATCTGTCATGGCCTCATCGGTAATAGTGCATTTTGTGTTTACTTTTAATTTTATAATTATTTATCACGCACCTATATTTAGTTACAATTACACCAAAGGTACAAAAAACATTGAGAACAATAACATTTAAACGGGCAAATGTCGATATGCGTACACTGCCTTTTATCTGATCACTTGCTGATAGTACTGATATGAGTGTAAGCAATCTTTTCAATCTCTATAGTGGGGGCAAATCAGAAAAATATTATATTCATCTGCAGTTGTTCTGTAGTTGCTTTTGTTACAAATTGATGCGGTTTGGTGAATTCCATGGCGGTTTCGATATTCGTTAACAATAACCTTGTGTAACACACAATTTGCAAAATAAATATCTTATTGCGGAATGAGACTGCATAATGTTGCTTGTAATCACTCATGAAACGTGTCTTTAATTGAAAGTTAAAATGATTTTTCTTCAAACTTCTTATGCAAATAACAAACGTTGTTGCTGTGATTATTTTAGAGTCGTTTGCTGTTGGCTTAATGTACGCGAGAGGTCGTCTGTTAAGAGACTTCTCTTCTAACGCGTAAATATATCATCTGCTATATCAGGATCTATATACATGTATATAAAATACTCCTTATAGGAAACTCAGATGAAGCATATGTGAATATACAAAACTGATACGCATGATCATAGTTCATTCATGTTATGTCTGTACACATTTCAAGTTTCAACATAGGCACTGGAGACCTAATGTATATCCAGTCAAGCAGAATAAACGTTTTTTCTTTCGGAACAATACACCCACTTCACGGTTGGAATAACACGGTCATGTGCACGATTTAATACAGCTTATACTGTCCTAATAAGCATCTGTCCTACATATACATACAGCATTAACAGATCGCCATCATATAGCTGGAATATTGAGGGAGTGGGGGGCTAGAACTAGTGGATGGTACTTTCGTACTTATCCATGTTCTTCCGTTTTTTATAAATGTGAGAAATATTTGTCAAAATTTAATATGAAAATAGAATGTAAAATAAATTTTACATTAGATGATCAATGAACTTTGCAAAATATGTATATCAACAAATTCGTGTGAAAAGCATCTTCAAGAGGATGTCTTAATATTGAGAAATACGTCTGTTCCAATAATCATGTGCATATATGTTTTGTACAACGACATTCCATTGTTACTAAGCAAGAGTTACGTCATAAAGAAAACCAGAATCAATATATCCCGTCAGAAAGATTAACACCCTGATAAAATTCCACTGTTGATAGGTTGAATGTCTGAGGTCAGGAAAGAGCAACTGTGTGTGTATACTGATCTATTTCAGGCAATTTTCCTTGTTTTGTTAAATGTGTAACACATGTTGTAGCAATCCATTCTACAATAACAGGTAATTTCAACTGCGCAGGCCAGAATACGTGTTAATTACAAGAACGGTAGTACGGGAGTAAAACAGTGGATCCTGGAATGGCTATGGACGCAACTACCTAACTTTTCAAAACGCCAGATTTGTTATCCAGGAAGCGTTGAATAGAGCTATCGAAGGTTGAGTAGTTAAAAAGTTAAAACCCACATCAAACAATATTAAGTTAAGTGAGCTGATTGTGTTCATTGTTCTTTCAAAAGGTTTTATGGTAGGGGTATTTTCAATTTTAACGCATCACTGATGTCTCCCCATTTTAGCTTGTAACGTGTGTTCCCGTGGGTTTTTTTAGGTGAATAATTGACCTTCCTTTGTATGTGTTTGCATGAGCCACCGGTGGGGCAGGATACGCTCACCTTTCCGCGAACACCTGGTATCATCACTATTTGACAGTTATTCACGAACACATGCTCATGATATACTCGGAATCATACGAAGGATCCTGCTTTTAGCACTTATTTCTTATGCTTATGGAAAAGGTTTGGACGTTTTTATTACTACCAATCTGGCAGTTGATTATAAAGGTTTTTTTCAAATATTCCCCCATACTAGTTCGGACTTAATGCCGATTTTATAGTGCCAGCCCACTGAGATACCATGCCGCAGTCTAACATGGATACCCCACTCAGACTCAGTATGGAGACGCCGAGTCGACCATTCCTTGTTTTACTTCCTATATGCCGAGCGCCACGAAGGGTAACAACAAGTATCACATTTTAAGGTCTTTCGGTATGAGGTGGCCAGGGCATCGAAGCGCCGACCTTCAGTTCTCGGGAAAACACTCTATCCATTATACCACTTGTTAGAAATAATGAGCATGCTACATGCTTATAAAAAAAAGGAAAGAATATTAATGAAGATATTGCACATGATTACATAGTATCGAAAGTGTTACATGTTAATAAAAATGTTACATATTTATAATTGTAATTAATATAAATACAGTTGTTCACAGTGCAAATAACGTGGTTTAATGTAAAGCCAACTGTTACACATCTATGAAGATGTTACATGCTAAACATGTTAATGAAGATGGAACAAACGTATCTCAAATGTTAGAAGTAGTAAGTATTTCCTGGTGTCTATGCATACGTTTTGCTTCGGTACACATTTTCTTTCGCCCTTGTTCCTCATATGTAGAGGACAACGTGGACGTTTATTGCTTCAGCGGTATGATGGATGGAAACAGGTTTCTAGAGAACTGCCGTGAATATTAGATTTATGTAGCACAGTCGTGAATGATGTATTATAGGCGTGACCTAGATCTAGTCTGTGTAAACACTTGCTGAATATACCCCCGCCTTTATTCAGGGATCGCTTTCAGGGTAGTTGGAAGCAAACTTTGAAACCCTACAATTAAATGATTAGTTACCTGAACATACATCAAGAAGGTAATTAGACGGTAACGAATTGTTTCTCCAATGGCTTTGTACAATTATTCGTATTTCTATTTTGCAAGTATTTTTGTTTTACAGGATATGTTTATGCAATACGGATATGATAAAAGTGATTTGACGCAAATTAAATTTACAGTGGGTTTTACAGGCATAAACTCATATGTGACGCTCGAAATCAGTTGTTGATAAAGAGATCAATATTAAGCACATATCATTAATATAGGGAGAGGCATCTCGAAATGTGGCAAACTACGATCATATTGAATATGAAAAAAAATACCAAACAGTATTCTTTAAAGAAATAATACAACATATGAAATTATGAGAGTACTAATCTATATCAGCATCCACAAATATATTTAGTTTAGGGATTAATTATGAATAAAGATTACAATGAATATGGCAGAAACTTAATCTTAAAATCGAGCATTTAACAATTTTATAGTCCTCACCGTAATAAATATTTCCGAGCCATCTCGACCTCTGACTCCTACCCACCACGAGAAAATCCTCCTTATCAATATGCCTTGTCCCACACGTCTCGATTATTCAACATATAAATTCACGGGAGACGGCTTTGATGACGAAGTAATGCATGAGGAAAATGTCAGACTGACAGCCTGAGGGTTCCGCCTTGTTATTAGCTCCCTAACATCGGAGGGAGACACATTCCTACGCGCGGCCTCTTTAACAATAACCAGATGCTCAGAAGGTAGTATGTCAACAGAGGATTGAGGCGCGGATCGTAATCAGGTGTAAATCGCCACATACACGTCATTGACTCTATTATGCTGAGAACTGTTTCAATCTGTTTTCATTGAGGTGAAGGAGCATGGACTAAGTTGCTTCTGTTTCTCTCGTTACCATGACAATATGATTTATTTGCAGGCACTAATCAAGCTAGGTACATTTTATAAAGGACACAGTGTCGTTCTATTTGCTTTTCGTTTGTGTTTCAAACATCTCCTTTAAACTGTCAGGGTGTCCTGTTTGTAGATTACATTCAGATGTTAAACACCTGGATCTGTTTCATGTATAGGATATGTTTGTCGCCAAGTTTGATGTAATAAAGCGTTGTATGAAAAAGGTTAAAATTATATTTAGTATGCTTTGTATTATACATTTTTGCGAACCGTTAAACACATTTATATATAAACCAATACGAATCTCAACATTTGTACATGTAGTTACCTTTGCCTCATGATGAACGTCAACAGAACAACAGTTCAATTCCCAAGACCATTTCCAACCGCTAGCTGAAAGACACAGGCACTGGCACTTCCCAGGGGGCACTGTGACACCGTTGCTTCAGAAAAGACTTATATGACCCAACCAATGAATAGGACTGTCAACACTTTGTATTGCCGGCTGTTCAACACGGAGACTGAGATAAAGCGAGATCATGTATGGCTGTCATGCTTGAAATCCTTCCGAAGGAAGGGTATGTCGTCTTTGATCCGCACAATCTCTCGTTCTCAAAACCAGATTGTAATCTGTTTCTTGATGTCATAATTTAGTTATTTCAGAAATGGCATGATGAATCACATGAATTAAAACGTCAAACCGTCAAACATTCATTGTATATTATTAATGTTCACGTCTCTGTCACGTGTGTAGTCAGAACAAAATAGAAGCTAAAATACCTACGCTCAGTAATCTCTTTCAGTCTTGAATGAATTAAACCTTTATGATCAGCAAATCCCACCAATCTTTGTTGTTCACGCATAAAGCAGGTTGACAATGTTACAATCATAAAGACATAAAGAACAGGAATATTTCCATAATTTCTTGCAAGCTTATAAACTTGCATAACGGCTTGATGATATTTATACCGATACATCCATTGTAATACAGAAGTTGTACATCCATAGAACTATCTCCCTTGTCCAGTCGAGATTTGGCAAGTGAACTTTATAATAAACATTTATTTTGATTACTCTGAACTGGAAAAGTGTGGTAGCCTAGTGGTTAAAGCGTTAGCTCATCACGAATAAGGCCCGGGTTCAATTCTTCAAATCGGTACGATATATGAAGGAATATTGCTAAACGCGGCATATAACCATACGTACTAACTCACTTATTCTGAACTTGTCTCCTTACCTGTCGTCTTCATCGTCGATATAGGTAATTGTTATTTCTGTAGTGTCCCCTGTGTATATGTGGGGGAATATCGTTCCTACACACCCTCCAGTGTCCATTGCCAACACTCAAGTTGTACATTTCAGCCTTGCAATAGACACTTATTATGCCACAAATAATTCATATTATAATATACATAATAGCAAACGGCTAACATTATGACACTAATGATACACATTATTACACAAATCATATACATCAATAGATAAAGGCTTAGAAACCTACCTTGTCAGCTCCAAAGAACAGTCGTTACCTGGGCCTATTCCCACAACCTTGTGTCTAAACTTAACAGGTTCTCACAAGGTAAGTGTAAATATATGTAAATTGACGTATAGGAAAACGGTTCGTATTTCATATGAATGGGTACAAATCGCCTCCGCAAACAGATAACTATTATTCTATTATAACGGTGACTAACGGGCTTTGTATGAAATAGGTGGCACTTTTCTTTGTCAATATAGCAGAGGACAGTGTGTTCATTTCACATGTGGGAAGTGGGACAGGTAGATCAGTAAATACTTGGTATTAAATTCTCTGTTTGCATGTTAATGTATAGGCTTTGTAAGAAAGAGACCCGCCACTGATCACACAGCAGGGGTAGTGAAGGAGTGCCACACTCCAAATGATGACGCATAGTTTCTTGTGATGTTGGTACACCGATTATTGTGTACAGTGAAGATGGGTGTTTTTCAGGTACAAATACATACATACTTTACCAATGGTTTATTGTAGCTACTAAGAAGATTTTGTCTGTATATGAGTGGCCGGTTGTACGAATGAATCACATGGGATCTTTACTTTATCATAAATCCTGAGATCGAAAAGGCCAGAGAAAGAGTGAGGAGTTACCGCTTTGAACGCTATTTTATATTGCTCCAAGTCGACTCACTCACTCACTCACTCACTCACTCACTACTCACTCACTCACTCGTTCACTATTTTGCCTTAGACACATTATGGAATCAGTTTCGGCCTATCATGGAGACTGATTGTTCTCTAGCGTTTCCGTTTTATATTTACCATCAGGGAAGTGCAAAAACACTTTCCAAATGGAAGGTACCCTATTTCCACCCTTACTGTGTACATGAGGTATGCACTAGAAACTGCATTGTGTTGTCAAGGCTTGTAGTCAACGTGAGTATTTGACGCTGACTTATTATACCTGGTCAACAATCAAATCTGAAACGTTTTAACAAACCTGATATGTAAAACATATAAACACATGTATATTAAGCCTCGACGCCTGGTTCGTCTTCTTCCATTTCCACACCTAATGCCGGTAAGCTGTCACACCACAACAGTCTCAACTAACTTGATATTCAACAAACATATCAAGCGTGTAGTGATCCTAATATATCAAACATGACACCCCGAAATCTACATGATATTGACATTTGTCACGTTTGTGTCAGTCCAACTCAAAGTAACTAAAACCTGCCTTACACATTAAGGCAAACGGTGCCATTAGCTTCGACAAATAGGGGTATTAATGCCTTAGGGAATTCATATTCGTATATCAGTCAAAAGAACATGAAAAGACTCCTAACAATAGGGAAAAGACAAATTCTATGACACACTGTCATCAATCACTGTATAGTTACAGTTATGACACCAGGTGTCCCGACTTGGGGCCCAACGTACAGTACGGTTGTCCAAGAAGCAATGCTAGTCCATTTTCAATGTCACTAACGTCGTAAACATTATACTTTTCTCATTTTAATGAAGTCTCTTGTTGGATTATATTCTATTGAAGACCAAATATATGCAAATACAGCACACAATGGTATTCTTGGCAGTATATGTACTTGCTGTTAACTCTATTGTAAACTCTTAAGAAGCAGTATGTATGCATATTGTTGACCCTCAGGCCACAAACATTAACATTTCAACACGCGTACATACAGATAGGCGTACTTTTATTCACAGCATATTTAAGCATAGAGCATAATGAGAGATACATTGAGTTTTTAGCTGCAAATATCTTGATAGCCCACTAACGGTGTTAACAGCTGAAGAACAGTCATTTTCTCTTTGACAAAATCCACACGTGTATACCAGTATTCAATATGCTGGGTTTTTTAATGATACCCTTCTTCTTCTGCTTGTTAGTAATATATTACTATTTGTGAAATTGATGTTTAAACAAATGTTGACACCCGCTGTCCCCAGTGTAGGTTATCATACAATAATCTTCAACACATATACAGATGTCGAAATGTAGCCGTTGTAGATATGAAGGTGCCTCTATAGGGTCTTCCCCTTGTCTGTATTGATGCTTCAGAAACTTAGTGCACTTTCCAACTCTATTGACAAAACTGGTATACCAACTGTATGCATTCTACAGTCTAACTATGATATTACCATATGTTCCATGTTCCATGTGGATCGCGGTATTTGAAATGGCAAACATTAACACAAGACAACATTCCTTTTTCTGGCATGTCTAAGTATGCTTAACACAACTATATACTACTCCGCTTTTGAGAGGGATATTTTACTCTTTCCACGAGGGGCGGTTGGGTAGCCTAGTGGTTAAAGTGCGTTCGCTCGTCACGCCGAAGACCCGGGTTCGATTCCCGACATAGGTACAATGTGTGAAGCCCATTTCTGGTGTACCCCGCAGTGATATTGCTGGAATATTGCTAAAAGCGGCGTAAAACCATACTCACTCACACGCTCACTTCCACGATACAAAACCGATTCTCATAATGTCAAGTGTATATTTAAATAGAATGGCATGCCTGATTATCCCTATCAAATGTTTAGTGGTATATATAGCTATATAGTCTTATTCGTTTTGATTGTATTGTATCCAGGTTATTCATCTTCAGTCACGAACACCACGCTCGGTAAAACTAACCATCTCGCATACCTTTCATCTCAGTTAGCATTACAATAACCACATACATTTGCAATCCAAATAAAGAGCACCATTCCATATTGACAAATACTGACCTTATCTGACCCCTGTACTTGTTTAATACAGCTAGTGGTCTACCAATGGGGGCAGGCTGCCTGAATCAACACGTCGTACGATATACCGCCAACCAGAACAGTTGTTAGGCATGCAACACCAAAGAAGCAGGACTGAGACCACAACCTTGTCTAACCAGCCTCGCGAAGACACGTACATGTATTGTATTATTCATGTTAAATCAATCGATGTTCAACTGGCATACCATCACCAATGAGAAACTAATGTTGCTGTGTATTTGATTCTTGTCATATCAAGAAACAGAACTACTTCAATACCAAAGAATTTTAAGGGTCTTACGCATTGCAGTGTACTCGCCCAAAGCAATTTTTGGATTCGTAACCATGACATACTTTTTTGTACCAATATTGAAATTCTTAATTTTGTATGTGTATGTTAAAGAGAAAATGTGCATTACCCTTGCGTTAAGGTGGGAGACGCCGTTAAAATCAATATTCAAGCAATATCGCGGGAGGGGGGTATAGCTTAGAAGACATGTAAAGTTTATGTTCACATGCTTACCTTGCACGTTAACCAACTTTGCATCTTAAGTGCTTCGAATATAGTCAATAAGTCGGTGAAGCCTTCAAAATCAATGCACCAACTAACCTTCGACTTTGCATTTGGTGTTGTGCGTTGATAAACTGCTTGATGAACTGATAAATTGAAAGCGGATAGGAGATATACCTTGCATTACACATAAACAAGTGACAAAACCCTTTCCATAAGCATAAGACATTTGTGCTAAATGCAGAGTTTATTGTACGAGTCCGATTATATCATGTGTTTATGAATCACTATCAAATTGTCATGACACTAGGCGTACGCGAAAAGTTGGAAGTATCCAGCTTCACATGGTCAATAATTCATGAAAGTAGATCTGTCGATACCAATAGATAACTATGTGTCGTTTTACTGGCGCAAGCAGTATTTTTCTTACAAGTTTATAAAACATATCGGCACTGTAAACAAGCGAACCACAAATATATCTGTTCATTACGCACACATCCACATGTGTGAAATGTGTGAGCTTTCACATACATAATAACATATAACATATACATAACATATAACGTCAAAGCAAGAGATTCCATTGAACTAAACAGGTAAAATTGCGCTGAACATTATATGAATAAATCATGACACCAGTAATGATGCCCTCACACAGTAACTTGGATTTTTTAGGCTGCTCAAAAAATGAATGTTTCTCAGGCACATTTTTCTCAAAAGTTTGGAAGGCGGGTAGAAATTTATTTTAATGAAAACAAAAGTGAAGCGGGAGGAACATATATTTCATTGCTACATGTTATACCAACAAACACAATATGCTCCACATTGAACTCAGCTCTATATATATGTATATATATAACAATATCAGTTATCAACCATTTTATATTATTGATAAAAGAATATGCTTCATATGACGCGTTATATTTGAAAAAAGAATATTTTTATTAAAATAAATATTACTCGCAGTATTTGAAGTGACGCGCCGATGCCTGTGAAACGTTTCATTGTTTAGCCTAAGCAGTGCCGTTAAGACAGTTTCAACCAACACTCCAACGAAAGGGTGTTTGGCTGCAAGGTGAATATTGGTTGCCTTGGGGAGATATTTGGGCTTTCAAGTCGACTGGAATACTGCGCGTTTGAAGCTGATCGAAAATATACTTCTTGTACATGATAACATGTATGGTCAAATCTAAAGCAGTCGATAAGATCCTTCATACAGTATTGACGTTTATGTGCAGGCTGAACCAGCAACAAATCTTGGTTCTGTAATGCCTCGAGACAATTGTTTCCACGTATCATGTTGTACAAAGGGCTTTAATTATTTATAAGGTCGCATGTAGTGCTACTATAATGTCTAGTTCCCAATAGTTAAGTTGAATATTTCATAAATGTACTGCGATATTCATATTCATGTGTATACATCTTTTTTTATGGAAAACGAAAGATGTTTGAAGTTCAAGGGTTCAGTAAGAAGGGTTCAGCAAGATGTATATGTCTTCTTGTATACAAGAACCGGTGTCCTAGAAATATTGAGATATGTATGTCTACATTTCTACAAGTACCAGTGTCATAAATGCGACAAAACTATTTCTATATTCATAAGGAATCTTTCAGTGTACGATTCCGACTATAAAATGAGCATCTGGTAATGAATCACTATCAAATAGTGATGATACCAGGTGCTCGAGAAATGGTGAGCGTATCCTGTCCTACCCGTCGCACCCGTCACAAACACATGCAAAGGCAGGTCCGTTATTTTACCTGAACAAACAAGGGAACATGGTGTAAAATTCAAAATAGGGAAATTTGATGTGTCAAATTTGGAAATGTCCTCTACATCTTTACTATAAAACTTTTGAAAGCTTTACTGAGGCCTCTAATGCTGTAATGTTGATTGAACAACTTCTGAGCAAGAGTTGTATGAAGCTTTTTTTAAATCCTGGTAGAAAGGGCATGCCGATTGTACCCCAAAACAAGACAGGAGCTGCAGGAATACCGCTCGACATAAAGAGAAAGTTGACTATTGGAAAGTTGAAGTCATCCCTCTTGTCATACAGTCTTGCGGAGAGTGTTTTATCACTCTGAATCTGTATGCATAGATCTGAATATGAAACAGATGAGGCGGTCTCAATGGTCTTCTTTATTTCCAGTTCAGGTTGATAAACAAGTGGAAGTGGATAATCATATATCTGAAGTTTAAGTTAAACTTCTTGGCCAAATTACCTTGTTTTGACTTTGCCAATCCGAGTATAAATTATGATTCATATACATAAAGAAACAGATCAGCAAGAAGGGGGTCGCAATTAGTGGCCAGGGGATGCCTAGACCTTGCCTAAATGTCTTACCATAAAATTTTACATAAATCTTATCAACGAGGAAGTCCAGCATTTTACATATTACTTTCTCAGCAAACTTCAGATGGCATTTTTGACAAATTGACCTGAACCTCTGAAGATAGATATAATGGTCACTACGTTTTTCCTTAAGTTTGTCATGTGGGGTAGTGTTTTACAAAGTTGAAAAATTAAATTTTTTGACAGAATTGAACCTGATTCTTTTCCGCGAGTTTTTAAGAATCCACATGGTATTAATTCACTATGAACATAAAGGAGGGGGTGGGGGCACGGGTGGCCCAGTCGTCTAAGGCGCCGCGATTCGCTGTGCAGAGTTGCGTCCCTTGGGCACGCCAGAAACCTATGATTGTGGGTTCGAATCCCGGTTCGCCCCGATTATGTTTCTAGGTTTGTCAGCACCATACACGTGCTCGTGGGTTACACCGAAGCGGTAAACGTCTGAGACCTGCATCACTTCGGGCTTTCCTCCCACATTATGCTGACACCCGCGATATAACTAGAATACCGTTAAAAGCTGTTTCAAGCCCAACTCACTCACTCACACTGTGAACATAAAGAAAGTCCTTCCTTGATTGTATCAAGGAGTATGGTTAATCGTTGGGGCAGAGATTTGAGGGTACATTTGCTGGACCCAGCAACATATATCTCTTTGTACGGAGCTTTTTGAAGCTTTGGGATGTCAAGATATGTATGCCTGCCTCTCTGCAAGTAACACTGTCTCAGAACCAGTGAGATACGTTTGCCTTCTTCTCTACAAGTAACAGTGTCCTAGAACCAGTGAGATGTGTATGCCTGCGTCTCTACAAGTAGTAGTGTCCTAGAACCAGTGAGATATGTATGCCTACTTCTCTACAAGTAACAGTGTCCTAGAACAAGTGAGATATGTATGCCTGCTTCCCTACAAGTAACAGTGTCCTAGAACCAGTGAGATATGTATGCCTGCTTCTCTACAAGTAACAGTGTCCTAGAACCAGTGGGATACGTTTGCCTTCTTCTCTACAAGTAACAGTGTCCTAGAACCAGTGAGATGTGTATGCCTGCGTCTCTACAAGTAGTAGTGTCCTAGAACCAATGAGATATGTATGCCTACTTCTCTACAAGTAACAGTGTCCTAGAACAAGTGAGATATGTATGCCTGTGTCTCTACAAGTATCAGTGTCCTAGAACCAGTGAGATATGTATGCCTGTGTCTCTACAAGTATCATTGTCCTAGAACCAGTGAGATATGTATGCATTCTTCTCTACAAGTAACAGTGTCCTTGATCCAGTGAGATATGTATGCCTGCTTCTCTACAAGTAACAGTGTCCTAAGACCAGTGAGATATGTATGCCTGCTTCTCTACAAGTAACAGTGTCCTAGAACCAGTGAGATATGTATGCCTGCTACTCTACAAGTATCAGTGTCCTAAGACCAGTGAGATATGTATGCCTGCTTCTCTACAAGTAACAGTGTCCTAAGACCAGTGAGATATGTATGCCTGCTTCTCTACAAGTAACAGTGTCCTAAGACCAGTGAGATATGTATGCCTGCTTCTCTACACGTATCAGTGTCCTAGAACCAGTGAGATATGTATGCCTGCTTCTCTACAAGTAACAGTGTCCTAAGACCAGTGAGATATGTATGCCTGCTTCTCTACAAGTAACAGTGTCCTAGAACCAGTGAGATATGTATGCCTGCTACTCTACAAGTAACAGTGTCCTAAGACCAGTGAGATATGTATACCTGCTTCTCTACAAGTAACAGTGTCCTAGAACCAGTGAGATATGTATGCCTGCTTTTCTACAAGTATCAGTGTCCTAGAACCAGTGAGATATAAATGCCTGCTTCTCTACAAGTAACAGTGTCCTAAGACCAGTGAGATATGTATGCCTGCTTCCCACACAAGTAACAGTGTCCTAGAACCAGTGAGATATGTATGCCTGCTACTCTACAAGTAACAGTGTCCTAAGACCAGTGAGATATGTATGCCTGCTTCTCTACAAGTAACAGTGTCCTAGAACAAGTGAGATATGTATGCCTGTGTCTCTACAAGTATCAGTGTCCTAGAACCAGTGAGATATGTATGCCTGTGTCTCTACAAGTATCATTGTCCTAGAACCAGTGAGATATGTATGCATTCTTCTCTACAAGTAACAGTGTCCTTGATCCAGTGAGATATGTATGCCTGCTTCTCTACAAGTAACAGTGTCCTAAGACCAGTGAGATATGTATGCCTGCTTCTCTACAAGTAACAGTGTCCTAGAACCAGTGAGATATGTATGCCTGCTACTCTACAAGTATCAGTGTCCTAAGACCAGTGAGATATGTATGCCTGCTTCTCTACAAGTAACAGTGTCCTAAGACCAGTGAGATATGTATGCCTGCTTCTCTACAAGTAACAGTGTCCTAAGACCAGTGAGATATGTATGCCTGCTTCTCTACACGTATCAGTGTCCTAGAACCAGTGAGATATGTATGCCTGCTTCTCTACAAGTAACAGTGTCCTAAGACCAGTGAGATATGTATGCCTGCTTCTCTACAAGTAACAGTGTCCTAGAACCAGTGAGATATGTATGCCTGCTACTCTACAAGTAACAGTGTCCTAAGACCAGTGAGATATGTATACCTGCTTCTCTACAAGTAACAGTGTCCTAGAACCAGTGAGATATGTATGCCTGCTTTTCTACAAGTATCAGTGTCCTAGAACCAGTGAGATATGTATGCCTGCTTCCCACACAAGTAACAGTGTCCTAGAACCAGTGAGATATGTATGCCTGCTACTCTACAAGTAACAGTGTCCTAAGACCAGTGAGATATGTATGCCTGCTTCTCTACAAGTAACAGTGTCCTAGAACCAGTGAGATGTGTATGCCTGCTTCTCTACAAGTAACAGTGTCCTAGAACCAGTGAGATATGTATGCCTACTTATCTACACGTATCAGTGTCCTGGAAACAGCGATACATGTACGCATGCTACTCTTTTGGTAACAGTGTCCTAGAAACAAACAAAAAAATTATGCCTGCTTTTTTACAAGTAGCAGTGTCCTAGAAATAGTGACACCTGTTTTTACTGCTGCTTTACAGGTAGCAATGACCTAGAAACAGTGACACATGTGTGTCTGACTCTCTGCAGGTGCTAGTGTCCTGGAAACAATGACACATGTGTGTCTGCCTCTCTGCAGGTGCTAGTGTCCTTGAAACAATGACACATGTGTGTCTGCCTCTCTGCAGGTGCTAGTGTCCTGGAAACAATGACACATGTGTGTCTGCCTCTCTGCAGGTGCTAGTGTCCTGGAAACAATGACACATGTGTGTCTGCCTCTGCAGGTGCTAGTGTCCTGGAAACAATGACATATGTGTGTCTGCCTCTCTGCAGGTGCAAGTGTCCTGGAAACAATGACACATGTGTGTCTGCCTCTCTGCAGGTGCTAATGTCCTGGAAAGTGACACATGTGTGTCTACCTCTCTGCAGGTGGCAATGTCCTAGAAACAGTGACAGCAGTGTTCACTGCGCGGCATTTCTAAGGAAGAGGCACCTGAGATTTAACAACCACCATCAGTAGCCAGCTATGTATAACATGTCTACACTGTAGGAACCTATGCTTGATGTACGATGAATTGGGGTTGGGGAGTAGTGCTTGGCCTACAATGGCGGTGACATTTAAAACAGGGCGAAATTGAGCTGGTTTGTCGATGCGTAAACTTAAATAGTAATGGCGGTTTTGTATTGCAATTTTATTTGTACTTAAACAGAACTGGAATTAACTGAACCGTTTTCATACTATACTGTACATCTATATTCTCACTATTCATACATTATGAAATGTTATAACAGTGTTAATGCCAGGCGTTCGCGAAAACGTGAGCATATCCTGCCTTGCCGGTGGTACCCGTCACAAACACATGCAACGGCAATCATTTTTGCACATGAAAAAAGAACAGCGGAACACATATCACATGTGCTTTGAGGCAGCATATAATACAAAGTAAATGTTTGAAACCGAACACAAATTCATACTGTGCCCCTCAACACTACTTCATGGGGCATATCAATTTTGGCAGTGTAAATCACTGCACCTATAGCACAGAGACCATGGCATAAGGAACTGTGAGTGAGTTGGGTTTACGTCCGCTTTCAACAATGTTTCAATCATATCACAAAGTGTCAGCTTATTGTGGGCGGAAAGACTGACGTGATGCATGTCTTTGAGTATAGAACTATAATAAAAAACATTTTTAAACACATATGTTTTTGTTACCATGTTATATTTGCGGTTGTTGTATTTGTGATTTGCCTATCTGTATTACCGATGTGTTTTATTAACCTGTCATAAACATACAGCTTGCGTCAGTAAAACGACACAGGTTATCTATTGATCTATCGATCGATCTACTTTCATTAATTATTGATCATGTATGTCAGGAAATGCTCATCTTTTAGCGAACACCTGGTGTCATGACTATTTGATAGTGATTCAGCCCTTGGTGTATACATGTCACAAGGTTTGAGGAACAATCGAGCATGCTCTACCAAGATGTCCAAGAGCCTCATACAACCCTTACTCAGACGTTTTTTTATCAAGGTTACAGCATTGAAAGCCTCAGTAAAACTTTCAAAATGGTTTTATGGTAGACATGATGAGGAAGTTTCCAAATTTGACACATCAGTGACACAAATGTCCGATGCAATTCCCTATTTTCACTTGTACCATATGTTCTCGTGCTCTTTCAGGTGTACAATTGCCTTACCTTTGCATGTGTTTGTGACGGGTGCCACCGGTGGGTCAGGGTACGCTCACTTTTTCGCGAACACCTGGTATCATCACTATTTGATGGTGATTCATAACACATGCTCATTATGTCGTCGGAATCGTACGATGAAAGAGATTTCTTATGAATATGGAACGGGTTTTGTTGCTTTTATTTATTATGATTATGAGAGTGAGTTTTTTGCCTATATTTACACTTTCTCATTTTGCTTAAAGGGGGACTGTGCTACGCAATTAAGTGCCATCTTTCAGACGAAATGAAGTGTGTTCCATGACTGAAACAATGTCGCTCTTTAATTTACATAGAAGAGAACTATAATAATGATATTACAGGTGTTTGAATTACTTGAAATAAACTTGCTGAAAACAATTTGCCTGAATTTGTCCCGCTTTGTCAGTTACTGTATTTAGTCCTCGATGTATGCTTACACGTAGAATACCACAGATCCAAAATACGACCATATATTTTATTGTATTTTCCAGGCCAGGGCCTCGCCATGTGACATCTTTTGACGAGAAACCCAGTGGATGTACACTGCTCACGTTACAGGCATGCTCCAATAATTATCAAGTCGTGAACAGATGCATGATTCGCAGGCTTAAATTTCACAAAGAAAACCGCAAACTAAAAACATTTTTTTGAAAACACATTCATGATACATAAAATATGTAGTTAACCATTTCTGAAAACATATCTTAACAAATATAAGATTAATAGGCCTTTAGGTGCTGCGAGCATAAACCTTAACCCTCACAACCTTTATGACTTTATCTTTACAAGACCACCTTTTGTATAGAGACTGGTATGTCGTGACTGAACGTGGGTGTCACGGGTTGGGGTGTGTGTGGCTCGCAACAAAGTGATCCTATCGCGATACTGTCAATATCAAACATGCGGTACGTCAGGGTTCATGTTTTTCTACTATGTTATTATGCGTGAACGATGTATTTTACAACATTGAGACGGTTTGTGTGTGAGGTTATATTAGTTTTGAATATAGATCTCGATACTTTGTTATGTTTAATAGAAATGCACTATATATACTTTCTAAATATTACCTTATATATGCTAAAATAATGTTGGGAGCTATACTTGTCTGACATTATTATTTTACTTAAACAAGCGGAAATAACCTCGAACAGTGAAAGCACGATATTGGGATAAGAAGTTTTTCATAAAATATTTATTTCGGCCAATGAAGATGACATATCATTATTCGTTCATTAAATGATTGTGTCGCACTCAAACATCATATGAACGGCAAATCATAAAACATATCTTGTTAGTCGTTCACTCGTACACTGAGATACATTTTTGTAGAAATAGCTTACTAGCTACATCTAAATGACAAATATTTCCCTAAACCCACAACCGATAACATAGAAAGGCCTTGTCCATGCCCATATTTACTCAGGCATATGTAAATTCATAGGGTATTGTATTTAGGTACTGGACTTGCTTCAAGGACATGCCATGCCCAGAATATAATTGAATAACTTGTTTTACCGGCACTTAGTAGCTTTGACTCCCGACATCTATTGACTAGTCACTGCTCCTGTTTCCCTAGGGGCAAGTGCCATTGTGTGGGGTCATTGTGTCGAGAGTCAATAATACCTTTCTTTCACCCCCCTTTAATGTTGTCGCGCTGCCTCAAACCGTGTTCCTGAATGCTATTTGGGAATTTAGAAGTTCCCCACATAAACTACAGATTAGTTGGCTATGAATATCTATTGTAAACAAAAACCCAGAATACTTTCAATATAGTTGTATCTCATATTTGATTACATGGTTATAATTTAATAACTAAACGTTTAAATTCAATTATACCCTAAATAGCTATTGAAAAGTATTACTCACAGAATATTTGTGAATGTTGTAATCGCGTGTGTATGAACACCATTGGGCAACTGTGAATCTAAATTAATATCATCCTTTATAACAAACCAAACAGAAATAGCTATTTCTCGCTACCTTGATTACTGTCTCTCAACATGTTTCATATATTTACAGAACACCCATTACGTACCCGCTGTATCTGTCTGTGAGACTCTCTTCTGTCAACTGTCTGCCACCTCCCAGGCTGATTCCTCTCTCGCTGGAAGAAGCACTGGCCCCACTGCCTATTGACGCCCTGTCCAAATTCTCGTTCTCGTCTGCTTTAAGTCTGTGGTCTCTCCTCCCAGAAGCCCCTTCGCTGGACCGTCCACTACTGGTCGAGCTGCTCCTGCTGAAGAAATGACCGTTTTCATACACCCCGGTGTCGTCTGCTACCCAATCCGCCATCTTGGAGTCTGGACCAACGAATTGTGACAGGTCGTTAATCCGTCGTCTGCTAGTACGAACCGTGCCGTCTCTTGAATGAAATCTTCTGTTGGTTTCTATTCATGCACATAATAAGGTCGCGGCGGGACGGAACTCATTCATGTAGGTCTTCAGGCAAGCCTGTCAACATTCCCAATGATTTAGTCCAGTTTCTTACGTCATCCGCCACCCCCTCTCTGAATCCGGGTACCCGTCACACGATTGTTTCAGTCGGATAAGCTCTCAGTGGTTCTCGGTTAAAGTCTTGTCATAAATCTCGGGCATTTTTCTATCTATTTATGCAAAGTAACCGGTTTGACGAGTCCGCGAGACGATTGTGAACAGTCCCCCATTGAACCTGACAAGTGTGTGTACACAACAGGCTAACGCCTCGCCAGACTTTTCAATCGGGTACATGCGCTTATTAAATCAATAGATGAAACACCACCCTGTAATTTCCTTGCTGATGGACTGAGTAGTCTCACAACCCATTAAGCTATAACAGCGTTAAATTTCTATATGAACTATCTCATGAAATACGTTACTGTCATGGCGGTTGTTTTATTAGACATATATTATCAAATAAACTCATCCCACTATACAAATACAATTTTTCTACCAGCTGCATTGCCTGAGGTTACTACACGCCTAAAAGACGTATGAGGGTTTAATTTTAATCTCTGACAGGCTTTTTGGATTGGCGAGTATATTGATACTGCAATAATACATGTTTAGTTTGGAGGAATCAATGTTATTGTCAGGAGTGGACGAGGGACTTCCTATGGCAACAAATACTCATTTACGTCACTTGTTTTTAATTTATCAAACAAAAGCCACAAGTACAATTTGATAACATTTAGGAAATGTGACGAATATGTTCGTCATACACTTAAACAACAATATTATCAAATTATTTAATTTGAAAGCAATATTCCACTACATCTGACATAAATGATACAATATTGACTGTCTATGAAGTCTTGCTGTGACGTCATGCGTCCTAATGTCTTAATGCGAGAATACTTTTACCGGAGTTAAAAAAACACATGTGTCGCGCGGCAAGGTCGTGACAACGAGTGAAGACAGGTAGCTCCCCCTTGCACTACATGACCCCGCGCTCACTGGAGCAAACACGTTCTAAGTGCTACCAGAGATTTCTTTGTAACAACAGAAACACAGTTGGACATGTTTGCGGCATCGTGGGCAAGTCTTGACCTCTGATTCGCCAGATTCGCCGAATGTATGTCGCCTCCAGAGATTTGGTATCCAGCTGAGTACAATTACTGGAATCATATAACGACTAACGATTAAAATCTCCATTTGAATTTGGTTGGTTGGTTGGTTTGTTGTTTAACGCCGCGCTCAGCAATATTCCAGCTATATGACGGTGGTCTGTAAATAATCGAGTCTGGACCAGACAATCCAGTGATTGATATCATGATCATCGATCCACGCAATTGGGATACGATGACATGCATCAACCAAGCCAACGAGCCTGACCACCCGATCCCGTTAGTCGCCTTTTACGACAAGCATAGTCACCTTTTACGGCAAGCATGGGTTGCTGAAGACCTATTCTACCCCGGAATCTTCACGGGTCTTAAATCACAGCGTATAACTGTGCCTCACAGAAAATGAGCACGTTATATCGATTCAACAGTATCTGTTGATTGATATACAATATAATTGGTTGGTTGGATGTTTAACGCCGCACTCAGCAATATTCCAGCTATATGACGGCGGTCTGTAAATACTCGAGTCTGGACCAAACAATCCAGTTATTAATATCATATACAATATAAAACGCCAGAGAATAAATAGTCTCGATAATCCGCCGAAACAGATTCCATTGGGCATAAAATGCAAAATGCCTGTGAAAGTTATGGAATGGATCACTGAAAGGGTGTTTGCGATTAGGGTAAGCCGTTCAACATCGAAGTGTCCGAAAAAAAATTAACAGGCCATTCTTAAAAGCATATTACATTTAAATAGTCTCAAGTAATGTTTTTCGTTACGACCTTCCACTTGCAGAACCGTTGTCCTTAGCTCCAGGCATATTGATGTCACACACACACCGGTTTGCTGCAAATTAGAATGAAACACAAGAGAAAAATAGATTGCCTGAAAATGTATTGATGTGATCTACCAATTGAACGTACCATGAGATATTTATCTTTGCATTCGACCTTTGTTCGTGTGACACCACCTTCCTTAAAACTTTGTTCTTGTGACATAAGTGGGGCGGTCGGATAGCCTAGTGGTTACAGCGTTCGCTCGTCACGCCGAAGACCCGGGTTCGATTCCCGACATGGGTACAATGTGTGAAGCCCATTTCTGGTGTCCCCCGCCGTGATATTGCTGGAATATTTCTAAAAGCGGCGTAAAACCATACTCACTCACTCACTCACCCACCCACATAAATAAATTTGACCTTTGCCATACTCGTATGTTTCACGAACAACCGTGAGTGGAGATTGTTATTAATGTGTTATTTTGTGTGAACTGATCATAAGGCTAATTCGTTGCGCTTGATCTTGGGCCTAAGAAATCTTGGAATATTTTGAACCATTTTCTTTGGTTTCTTTGCTCTTTGTACGTTTGAGGTACAATTGAACATGTTCTTTCTACAAAGTTCTAAAATAGCGGTATGTCACACTCGCACTAATGTTGTTTGATCAGGATTACAACAGTCAATGCCTCAATAAAGGTTTCAAATATTTTCTGGTAGAAATTGTTGGAAATTCCAAATTTGACCCATCAGTGGCCTGGGGTTTTTTTTCAGGTGACCAATTGACTTACTTTTGCATGTGTTTGTGACGGGGGCCAACGGTGTGCCAGAATACGCTGACCTTTTCGTGAATACCTTGAATTCATAGACACATGCTTATAGATATGATGATGAGACTTCTAATGATTACATAATTGATTTGTATTATTAAGTAATTATAAATTAATAAATGGTTGTGGAATTGTTTAAGTTAATTAAAGTCAGGTCTTTATCTGGCTTTATCAGTTGCTAAGGAAGAGGTGACAAAAGCTGGATGGGACCTACATGTTAAAGTATTATCAGCAGCAGTAATGGCAGATGTGATTCTTATTCCAAGCGATGGAATAATAGCTGATTTCGTATTGTAAATATCTTCCCAAAGAGGATAAGTACTCAGTCATAAATTTACTTAGATTTATTAGAATACAATTTTGTGATGTATTGTAAAGACAATTTCAGACGGCGTTGTTAAAGAGATGGTTCAGCAGAAGGCGTTGTTAAAGAGATGGTTCAACAGACGGCGTTGTTTAAGAGATGGTTCCAACAGCCTCCTCAAATAAACTATTTTCGTTTAACATACCCCACCAGAGTTGTAATCAACTTTGAACGAATCAGATGGTTCAACAGACGGCGTTGTTAAAAGATGGTTCAACAGACGTCGTTGTTAAAGAGATGGTTCAACAGACGGCGTTGTTAAAGAGATGGTTCAACAGACGGCGTTGTTAAAGAGATGGTTCAACAGACGGCGTTGTTAATTAGATGGTTCAACAGACGACGTTGTTAATTAGATGGTTCAACAGACGGCGATGTTTAAGAGATTGTTCAACAGACGGCGTTGTTAAAATGATGGTTCAACAGACGGCGTTGTTAAAGAGATGGTTCAACAGACGGCGTTGTTAAAGAGATGGTTCAACAGACGGTGTTGTTAAAGAGATGGTTCAACAGACGGCGTTGTTAAAGAGATGGTTCAACAGACGATGTTGTTAAAGAGATGGTTCAACAGGCGACGTTTTTAAAGGGATGGTTCAACAGACGGCGTTGTTAAAGAGATGGTTCAACAGACGGCGTTGTTTAAGAGATGGTTCAACAGCCTCCTCAAATAAACTATTTTCGTTTTACATGCCCCACCAGAGCTGTAATCAACTTTGAACGAATCAGATGGTTCAACAGACGGCGTTGTTAAAGAGATGGTTCAACAGACGGCGTTGTTAAAGAGATGGTTCAAAAGACGGCGTTGTTAAAGAGATGGTTCAACAGACGACGTTGTTAAAATGATGGTTCAACAGACGGCGTTGTTAAAGAGATGGTTCAACAGACGGCGTTGTTAAAGAGATGGTTCAACAGACGGCGTTGTTAAAGAGATGGTTCAACAAACGGCGTTGTTAAAGAGATGGTTCAACAGACGGCGTTGTTAAAGAGATGGTTCAACAGGCGGCGTTGTTTAAGAGATGGTTCAACAGCCTCCTCAAATAAACTTTTTTCGTTTTACATGCCCCACCAGAGCTGTAATTAACTTTGAACGAATCAGTGACCTGTACATGTGCAGGAGGGCGGTCTCATCTCCGCCCTACTTTGAATAGGAAACCACTTTCAACAAACCGAGTGCCTCGGGCATTTGGCTTCAAGATATCTAATGTGGCAGCGGAAAGTTTTATAGTTTTCAAAAGCAAGTCTAAAGAACTTTTGCCGCCTTTACAATTTTGGTTTGGGCACCATCCCACAATAGTTCAGGGTCCTGTATACAATTGTATTGTAAAGGTAAATCGTTTTCAAGGTACATTTGTGATTGCAGTATCCACGAGACCATGGAGTGTGGTTTCACAAGAATGGTCATTTAGTGCGATCACTACATGTGATAAAAGTGCCCTTTTCCCAAGTCGTGTCATATGCTTCTTGTCGATCTTCAAAGTGTTATATGGCGGTATCTTCTATAAGTTACCCGGGAAGATCCGGGGTAGAGTAGGTCTTCAGCAACCATGCTTGCCGTAAAAGGCGACTATGCTTGTCGTAAGAGGCGACTAACGGGATTGGGGGGTCAGGCTCGCTGACTTGGTTGATGCATATCATCGTATCCCAATTACGTAAATCGATGCTCAAGATGTCAATCACTGGACTGTCTGGCCCAGACTATTGTTTTACAGACCGTCGTCATATAGCTGAAATACTACTAAGTGCGTTGTTAAACAACAAAACAAAGAAACACAATTTACTGAACAACAAAAGTACCTGTGACATTGAATAAGATTTAATGCAAAGTTATGTTTATTACCAAATCGGAAACAATTTCGGTTTGCAACAGATAAAAGACTCCTGTACGTGTTCAAATGGTTTAATTTGCCATACTGACTTAAGAAAATGCGTGATTTCATATAAAAAAAACATGTATATGCAAAAATGTCAATTTACAAATCAATAGCGTGTATGTCCACCTCATGACATAATGAATGACGTAACGTTCACCTCGACGTCGGTACACTCGAATCCGTCCATCGCTGTGGCTGAGGTGTAAACGAGTCTCGTCAGTGAATAGAACGTGTCCCCACTGCATGGTCGTCCAGCGTAGACGCTGTCTGCACCACTGTAGACGTGCTTGACGGTGGTTTCCTGTCAAAATGTGACGTCTGACAGTTCTTCTGGCGACAATCCCTGCACATCTGAGGCGACGACGTACGGTTTGTGAAGATATTCGTCGAAGGCCAGGGATGCTTCTTGCAGTCACTGATGCTGGCTGGAATCGATTTCGTAGGTGTGTTGTTGAATCCAGTTGTCTTGTCGATCATTGGTTACGCGTGGCCTGTCACTCCGAGGATGGTCTCTGACTGCATTCGTCTGTTGCCAACGTTGCCCTAAACACCAAATAGTGTTTCTGTTGACGTTAAATTGTCTTGCAACATCACGTTGACTCGATCCTGCTTCAAACATACCAATGGCTCGCAGACGCTCATTTTCGGACAGGTGTGGCGTTTCGTAATGTTGAATAATTGCGTAATTTTGTTGTTTTTCTGATGGTTGTTGTCAGCGCGATGCTAAACAATGCATATGGAATCCCGTCATGTTTTTTATACCCATTCTTGGGTAGTGAAATGCATGGGGCGTGCATAAAAGTCCACTTTTGCATGGAATGCATGCTTTTCTGTAGCAGGTGCGCTTTTGTGACTTACATACATGTACTTCAATATTGAAAACCAAACTTTACTTTTTGAAAAATACACTAAAATATTGGTGTCACAGGAACTTTTGTTGTTGAGTATAGATTGTAAGTTTATTTCTGATGATTGTTACTGCTACAGATTGAAGCGCTCGTAACCTCCCTTAGTTGTTAACAGTGAACGCTCAGTCCAAGCGCTTGACGCCATCGATATGCTTCCGTTATAGAGAATTCCTCAGTGAGAAGCGTCTTCACAGACATTAATTCCCTTCTGGGATATATAGAGAATCTCACCCGAGTGTCTTTTGATATCAAATATATCAACACGAGATGGAGAACTCCGAGGCTTGTCGAGGATTGTTTCCACTTTTATCAACAAGTGTTGATATATTTGATATCAAAAGACACGAGCGTGAGATTTTATTTATCATCCAACATCATTCTTTCAACTTTTTCAATTTGTTGACAGTAATAAGCAGTGTCTTAAGTGTAAAACGTACTGCTAACAGCTTTAGTGACAGAGCCATCAGTAATGTCATTTGATTGTGACGTCATGATAACCAATGACGTCACAATGGTCTGCAAAGCATTGTGATGCAATTTCATTGCAGCAATATCGACAGTGTAGATATCGCTTGATCTCACCCAAGCGATATCGCCTGTGGGAGCCAGTTTTGGATGATAAATTACCTTATTCAAGCAACTTCCCGACATAAGTTTCAAGAAGGTAGGTTGTCCTTTTACAAAGCCAGACAAGGTAGGTTGTCCTTTTATAGAGACAGATAAGGTAGGTTGTCCTTTTACAGAGCCAGACAAGGTAGGTTGTCTTTTAACAGAGCCAGATAAGGTTGGTTGTCCTTTTACAGATCCAGATAAGGTAGGTTGTCCTTTTACAGAGCCAGACAAGGTAGGTTGTCTTTTTACAGAGCCAGATAAGGTAGGTTGTCCTTTTATAGAGCCAGATAAGGTAAGTTGTCCTTTTACAGAGCCAGGCAAGGTAGGTTGTCCTTTTACAGAGCCAGATAAGGTAGGTTGTCCTTTTACAGAGCCAGATAAGGTAGGTTGTCCTTTTACAGAGCCAGATAAGGTAGGTTGTCCTTTTACAGAGCCAGACAAGGTAGGTTGTCCTTTTACAGAGCCAGATAAGGTAGGTTGTCCTTTTACAGAGCCTGACAAGGTAGGTTGTCCTTTTACAGAGCCAGACAAGGTAGGTTGTCTTTTTATAGAGCCAGATAAGGTAGGTTGTCCTTTTACAGAGCCAGATAAGGTAGGATGTCCTTTTACAGAGCCAGACAAGGTAGGTTGTCCTTTTACAGAGCCAGATAAGGTGGGTTGTCCTTTTACAGAGCCAGACAAGGTATGTTGTCCTTTTACAGAGCCAGACAAGGTATGTTGTCCTTTTACAGAGCCAGACAAGGTAGGTTGTCCTTTTACAGAGCCAGACAAGGTAGGTTGTCCTTTTACAGAGCCAGATAAGGTAGGTTGTCCTTTTACAGAGCCAGATAAGGTGGGTTGTCTTTTTATAGAGCCAGACGACGGCGAATCGAGGTCATCCTCGACCTGACTTACACTTTGTATCTACTTGTCCAGGGCGAACAAGATACCTATCTGAAAGCGACGGTATTTCAGTCTGCTTCCAACATTGTTTCGTGGATTCAAGAACAGAGCACGTGTTCCATTCAAGACAATAAACTGTGAATAATTGTGGACATTCGTTTGTTTCTTTGTTGTTTAACGCCACATTGAGCATTATTCCTGGGTACAATGTGTGAAGCCCACTTCTGGTTTCCTATTGATGGACTATCGCTAAAAGCGGCGTAAAACCATACTTACTTACTCACTCAGCAATATTCCAGCTATATGACGGTGGTCTGTAAAAAAGTCAAGTCTGAACCACACATGATTGACATCATGAGCATCGATACTCGCAATTGGGATACGATGACATTCATCAACCAACTCAGCGAGCCTGACCACCCGATCCCGTTAGTCGCATCTAGCAGTCCACTGCATAATCGCGACTATATCATAAGCATGTGTTTAGGAATCACTTTCAAATTGTGATGACTCAAATGTACACCTAAAGAAACACAGGAACATACGGTACAAGTAAATACATGAGGAATTGGAAAGTCACTGAATAGTCACTGAATCACAGAGAATTATGACGCTACAGTGAACATTCAAACTTATTCGATCACACAACTTTATGTGAAAGGTCATGTTATTTGTGTAGGATAAATTAGCAATTGGAGATAACTTACAGAAACCTACAGACAACTTGCTGTATTTATCTCTGTATTTTTGTTTTTGTCAACTACGTATATGTTACAGCTTTAAGAATATTTGAATGGAAAATTCCTACATGTAGAAGCCTGAAACTAATATGTGCGAGTTCATATGCAAGCTACGGCTACGCAGTTGCGGTTATGGTACTAATGTGCATAAACCAAGAAATGTGCCTTGAGGTTCGTTATATACTGACTATATAATTATTTTATGTATATTGATGTATGATGGATACGTCTTCACCGGTTGGGCAGGATACGCTCGCTCGCCTTATCGCAATCACTGTGTAACATCACTATTGATTCATAAAAAAAATGCTTCTGATATACATGTACTTGAATCGTACAAAAAGTTGATTCTGCTTTGAGCTAATGATCTTCTGGATTTGATTAGTATACTCCATATAAAATCAAGATCATCAGCTCTTCTGTGAAACACCTTTAGTTAGGATAGACGCTTTGGTGTAGACATTTCATAGATTTTTTGCCTTGGGCAGAGGTTGCAATGGACAGCGACGTGTATGAGTTTTAAAATCTTATTCATAGAAGTCAAAAGGAAAAAGGTTTTTTTATAAGGATCTATTCACCGAGTTATTTTACAAAGATTTGATCACTGAATTGTTTTCACACACGGATGCATTAACATTTAATCAAACATTACTATTTATATGGTTTCTTAACTATAGTAAAACGCAAATAAAATACGGCTCGAAAATAACACTACTCGTAACATCAAATGTAGACTTCAATGCGCACTAAACACATCGATCAACCATTATTATCTGTTTAAATTACTCAACGATGATATTCGCTGAACTATATCTAGTCTCAAAATTGCATTTCCTTCTTACAAGCATGGGCTGGGTTATTTATGTGGTGGACACCGCACGTGCCTATGCAGAAGCAACTGCTTGACACACAGGTGCGCCTGTTTGAAATCGGGTTTGTGATGCAATAGTGCAGGCCAGAGCCACAAATCTTGTGCAAACTGTGACTTAACTGAGCGGTGACGTGATTCAGAGACTCTATATATGCAGATAACACTATTTGATATGAGTTTTTATTTAGAAAATAAAGTTTCTTAATATCACATATTTGTTTGATTGTTATTTATTACAATTTATTCACTTAATAATAGAGTTTACTTTATCAAAAACGAAACTTGTAAAACAATACCAATTTCATTTGTGTGCTTTAGGCAGGACAAGTACCTGCCCATTGCGTGAAATGGCAAGCTGGTTGCCCATTTTGTTAAATATTTGGAGAATTATTGTTCATTCAAAACTATTGAAAATTGCATGCAATGAGCAGATAATTGTTTGCAAGCTGTATTGCCCATTGTCCGCATTGGGCAAACGGCCTGCCCAATGCACGCAATGGGCAATTGCACAGATTGGGTGTAACATATGCGCCCACTGTCCGTCATGTTCAGCAGAGTAGTTGTGCACCTGTATCCACGTGGAAACTACAGTAATTATAGATATAGATCTAGATATGACTTTTAAAACATTTTTAAAATCGAACGATGTGACAAAATGTTTTAACGTGAACTTATTTCCAAAAATGGATTATATTTTACTCAAGTATGTTTTGTGAGTATCATCTTTTATTTCATTTGTATAGACGGGTCAGAACACATGCTTTCTTGAGGAACTATCTTTGAATCCAGACCAAAGTTACTGCTAAGTCCGGGGACACGGGTGGCTCAGTCATCTAAGGCGACGCGATTCGCTGTGCAGAGTTGCGTCCCTTGGCCACGCCAGAAACCTATGATTATGGGTTCGAATCCTGCACTTAGCAATATGACGGCGGTCTGTAAATAATCGAGTATGGATCAGACAATCCAGTGAAATGACATCATGAGAATGGATCAACGCAATTGGGATGCGAAGATATCCCGATCCCGTTAGTCGCCTCTTACAACGAGCATGGGTTGCTGAAGACCAATTCTAACCGGATCTTCACGTGTCTACATGTTGTTGGTAATGTTATCATAAACATCAAACTAATTTGTTTGGCATTTTAAGAAAGTGGACGATTCTCCGTGTGGGGATTACAAATGAAAACAACTGAGATCAATGCATTTAGTTTGTTTACTTAGACGAGGGAAAAGATTAACTACATAGCCACGTTGGGAACACCTCACTGTGCCCTCACCTATTGTTATACGGTACAGGTGTAGTCAGCCGTGGTTAAGTGGGTAACCTATAGTCTGTTGGGTATCTTCCCAAAACGTAGACCTGCAAAAACGCAGACCCGTTAAAACAACACTCGTTATGGCTGGTTGCATTAGTACTTAGTACCCTGTACCCTTGATTAAGTAGAATGGTATCACCCATGTAAGAAGAAAGAAAGCTGGGTAGATTTCACAATTTTATATTCAAATGTTATTTCATTGTCATTTATGATTATCAGTCATTTTCACTTGTTTATCATCATTGGACCAACTGCATCCATGTACTGAAGGGGTGTCTTTTCACGGCGTTGAGGCTGTTCCTTGAGTCGGACAAGGCGATGTTCTTTCTCTCTGTAGACAACCTTTCTGGGTGGCGGTGCTGCTCCAAATTGCATCTGCGCTAGTTTCGCTCTCTCCGAAATTTCTACCTTCTGGATCAGTTCGATAAATCTGAAGATGTTTGGATGCTTGTGCTGGAGGGACTTGCCGATTTTGGAGTGGAAACCTTCTAGGTTGTTGTTTGTACGGGGCCCTTGTGTCGCATGGTGATTCCACAGTCGAGGTGGGAACCGGGCATCGTCATCCACCCATGTCGTAACGATGTAGTCGTTCATGGCATCAGGTTGGCGCACGTCAGGGCACTGGTTCATGGCTTCAAGCCAGGCATCTTGGACCTCGAGAAGGGGCAGCAACGGCAGACCTGCAGCTCGTCGTATCAACTTGCGAACCTCCACATCTTCTTTGTATGCAACTGCAAGTCCTAGTTCTTGTGTTTTGCGCCATATTGCCTGACAGAAATGGAATAGACAGCCTTTTACATCAGTCTGAGGAAATACAGTCTCAGCAGCTTGAATGGCAGCAAGTTCCAAGTCTGTTTGGATAACAGATGGAGCTAGGGGTCGGCCGAGGATCGCTGAACCTTGGTCTTGAGGAGGTTGAAGAGCCTGGTGTATGTAGCTCTCTGGCGATCTGGAAGGAGTGTGTAGACCAGAGGGTACATGGTGGAACCTGACATCGCGTGAATAATGTATACTTGGTTCCACAGAGGAGGGCAGGTAGAGAATGTTCCATACATGAAGATTTTATCTGCGGACTGCGGTGCTTCAAGAGCCTCGTCGGAGCAGAACGCCAGTATCTTGTCGTCCTCTCCGTCAGCAAACAACAGGAATCTTCTTCCATCTTGTCTGGCTGTCCACTGATCTGGAAGGTCCACCTCAGCTCTTGACCTCGGCAATGGAGGGATGTTCTGTTGTCTGTGGCGATACATGGCACTACTCACACTCGGGAAGGACGGCAGATGCGGCACCAAGTCGTCCTCCTGTTGGCTGATGAGGTCGTTGTAGATTTCCTGCATAGGTGTTGTCTCTTCCCTGGACCTCTTCCTTATGGCGTTGACAAATCTCACTGCTCGGTCATCACTAGGTGGATGGTTGTGTTCTGACGTGCCGCGAACATAGTCTCTGACTGCGGTGCATTTGCCACTGCAAGATCTGTTCACACACCTCCAGTACACATTTTCATTCTTCGTCCTGTTCTAAGCATACGTGTAGCCGTCTAGGAGAACTTGTGGGGCACCTTTCTGGGACAAGACATACTCAACTTTCGTAAGTCCGGCCATAGCTTAATTGGACGAGGTTGAAGCTCATGTTTAAATATATTTATCTATATTGGTCAAGGTCTCCTTGAACGATTAATTTTGCCACACAAATATAAAACGTCAATGTCAGAGAATAACCAGTCTCCAGTATCTATCGAAACAGATGCCATCAGCGTAAAAGGCAAAAGGCGGTGAAAAACATGAATGGATCACCGAAAACAAGGGACCATTCCCTTATCACTGTGTGACGTACGATCCTTTGTATAATGGGGCTACAATTAATCAAGTGACAGGGAGTACATGCATTTAGGCTGCACATGAATTACCATTACCAAGGATACTGTGTTGCAATATATCTCAACTAACCTATGTTCGTTTGTAAGAGGTGACTAGGAGCGTGGTTTTGACAGATTTCTTCATCAGTTAACACACTATTCTTATACGAAGCATTATTTGATATTTGCTGTGCTTACATGCAATGGTTATGTTACTTGGTGCCTTGTCAGTGGGACCAACTTCAAACCTGTCATCTAAGGTAGCAGGCTTTGGATCACAGCTTGCTGGGGCTGAATACGTTTATTCCAATTCCGGTTCCTCTTTTCCAGTTTGTTCCTTCTACCAATGACAACACCGACTTACTTCACCCTAAAAGCCATTCAGCGGTTCATCTTCTCTTTGACCCATTTGTTTGACAGCATCCCAAACTAATTTAAAGAAGTGATCCCAGTTGGTAGGAGGCTGCTCCCAATATTTTGGGCCACACCTGAATAATTGACGAAGGTTGTTATTGTCAACAATAGAAAGTCACCTGTGATTATATGTCCAACAGGTTAATAGCAGCATGATGAGTCTTGGCAGCCACAAGTTGTGAAATTTACATCATGGACTACCAACCGCAACACATTCACATAATTGAACATGAGTCAGTGAGTGAGTTTGGTTTAACGCTGCTTTTAACAGTATTCCAGTTATATCACGGTGTGTCAGCTTAATGTGGGAGGAAAGCTCGAAGTGATGACGTTTACCACTTTCGGTGAAAGCCACGAGCATGGGTATGGTGCTGACAAACCTAGAAACATAATCAGGGCAAACCGGGATTCGAACCCACAATCATAGGTATCTGGCCTGCCCAAGGGACGCAACTCTGCACAGCGAATCACGACTGGGCCACCCGTGCCCCCTAATTGAACATGAGTAAAGGGTGTATGTATATGAAAATGAAACTGTTGGTGGTTCCTGGAATTTTAAATATTAAGACAATTTGTAAAAATAAAGTTTTCTGCCTTCTCCCTAGCTTTTTGAGCATTGTAAAACTGTGGTTTACGGATATGTGGATTAGTGGAGGATGTAGGAATAAATTTATCAGCAATTTCATTTAATCCATCCACAAAAAAATACATTAGCATCCGAACCAATATTGACGGATTCAAATGTATTATTACATAATGTTTTAAAGATCCTTTTTCTTTTGAATAATTCAATCTTGAGGAAAAAATAGCATCACATGGATTTAGGGATAATTGGAAAATGGCCACTACCACGTGGAGTATGTAAGTGTCTGTGAAGGATAAATCTAGTGAAATACTAGTATATGCGCCAGAGGATGACCGTATCGTTACAAATGCATAAATCATTATTAGAAAAGAATCCTCAAGGAGGCACTAGTGGCACTAGTATTCTCTTTTTGAATTAGTGATAGTACCACTCCAAATCATCCATGATGACACAGTGCATGGGGAGTTTGTCATATACATGTAGTGCTTGAAGGGCAGCCTGCTGAAGAGAAATCTTCATGAAGAGTTGAACATCTGGATAGATAACCTTGTACCACAGCTAGACAAAACATCATTCATGATCAAAATATTTATTGGATAAATATATATACAAATAATGTACAGTACAAGAAATATGTTACATATAAATGCATATGTGACAAGGGGCCTTCTATAGTAGAGGTGTATGAAACTCCCAGTCATGACATATTAACAGCATCCCATTCAGAAAAGCTAAACTACATTGCATTCAAAACAAAACAAAGTACCATACTCCCATTTACAAAATCTTGTTATAATAATCATAGTAATCAAAATCTTTGTAAAACCTTCCATATACAGTCAGTTCCAAACAAGCTTGAATAGTACCATAACTTATAGCGGACTGTCTTGTCAAAAGACTATCATTGCAAACAGCCACAGATACAGCCAAATTTTCCATGGCATATTTCCTTTTGACTTGCATTTAAGAGAACAATCCTCACTGTAATTCATGGTTAAGATGGTAAACCTTTACTTTTTCGTTGTCCTTATTTTCTATCTTACTTTGTATATGTCATAGTTTCATCTTATCAAATGATACTCTTACAAATGGGATCTGTAAATGAGTGGTAGTTAAGACATTCAATCCTTCATGAAGACAGACACAAAATATACATATTTTCACAAAACAAAAGCTTGTGTTGAATTAATGTTGAATATGATTTCTTGCATAGACCATATTTTCCTTGAAGGTATCTAGGTAACGTTCATGCAAGGTACTTAAAACCTTGACAGATTAGAAGGATTTATTCATATGTTCACTGAGGAAATCAAAGATTCAAACCCCCAAAATACAAAAATAAAGCAGAATGGAAATAGGTTACACAAGAACATTTGCTTGATGATGATGAAATAAGTTTCTATGACTAAGCTACAGTTGAAACAAAGTAAAAACAAAAAAGCGACAAGGATGGCTAAATGAAACAAGGAATCAGTTAGTGTAAGGTGTATGGTGCTGCAAGACAATCACTTATGTCAACACTTTACACAACCTTAATGCAGGACAGAACCTAACGTCTTCACTTCTTCAAGTCAAGAACAGATGTGAGGGTATTTCCTAAAGTGACGTAAAAAAAATAAGACTTAGTGCCATATCGAACAAGTGACCTTTTTAAAGTTAAAATGTTGTTTATATTATTTTGTAACACTCATGTGGCAGTTCAAGTTTGAATTTTTATTCCGTGATATTGAAAATAAAGACATCCAAGTTGATTGAAACCCATACTTACGTAGCTAGTTGCATCATAATAGTGAGTGAGTATGGTTTTATGCCACTTTTAGCAATATTCAAGCAATAACATGGCGGGAGACACCAGAAATGCGCTTCACACATTACACCCATGTGGGGAATCGAACCCAGATCTTTGACATGATGAGTGAACGTTTTAACCACAAGGCTACCCCGCCCCCCTGCATCATAATGAGGTAAATAGTATCTTTAGAACTATTTAATAGAAGTTGATTAACTTTTCCACAGCAAATAATGTATGAGATATTCTTCAGCAATTTTTTATCTTCATATGGTGGCCATTGTGTCTGATTTGGCGTATATTTATTGTACAGGATTCATGAATAAATTTCATACAGCATGCATTTGGTTTTAAATAGAATATATGTACAAAGGTTATAAGCATTAATAGCATAAATAGCACTAGTAGTTTTTTACAATCTAACAGTATAAGGAGAAATGTACACCTGTTGTCATATATTGCAGGACATTGCCATTTCAACATGTGTTCAGTTGCTTGTTATACTACATTTATGATTTAATAACAAGACCCTCAGTTTGAAAATATAGACAGCAAACAAATGTGAAAAGGATCTCAAATCTGTCCCTTAACAAGAAATCTTAAATACAGACCGATATTTCCCATATGCTGAAAAAGCTGCTGAACAGTTGTAAAATCAAAGCAGAAAGGTTGTAACAGGCATGGAAGAAAGACATCGACAATGAACAGTAATATACCTATTTAGTTTTCCTCCCCCCAATAACTATGCATGTATATATTTTCAAGATACAAATGCATGACATATAAATAGAATAATTCACATGGAACTGTAATGCAGAGATCAAGTTTAGTCTGTGATAAATATTCACTGCATTAAGCATCACATTATTAAAATATAAACTCTCTGAACAACTAATCAACATATCCAATCCATGTCATACCATCCTGGAAGATTTTGCATAACTTTGAATAAATGTCTGCCTTGGGTTTCGATAACAAATGATACAACCCATATTCCCCACTTGACTATGAGATTATACACATGTGAAAACATACAGGGATAGAAATTCACACGCCAGCTAGCCTGATCAGTTCATATATTGTGAGTAAGTATCCTGATGACTAGCAGAATTTCATGATTTTAAGGGGTTGTCATGTTATTCCAAACATTTCAGGTTAATTTCTATTGTTGAAGTGTCTATGATTTGTAATGGCACATCTCTATGTATAAACTATACTGAATGGTAGTCATACTCCCCATGAGATTAGCCTTATTGATGGTATCCAAAGTGAAAAGGATTTGTTTGTCATTTAATGCTGCAGTCAGCAATATTTCAGCTTTATCAAGGCTGCCGATAAATAAGTCTGGCCAAATTAAACCAATGATCAATAGAATGAGAATCCCACACCACTGTTATGTTTACACTAGGTTTGCAATGACTTCTGGTTTCAGTGGCTCTTCAGAATGTTCAGTTTCAATTCCTCTAAATGATTATATCAATTTCTTCAAAAAGAAATATATTTTGAACAGGTGCTCAGTATATTATCCTTCCACATGGCAAGTTGGCATCTTCAAGTTAATCTGTAATAAATATCATAACATTTACATCACAGGTAACACAAACTTCAAATCTCAATAGCTCTTCGGACTTATAAATTAATTGTGTGTAATACTGCAGTCATTTATCAAAATTAGGTGCATATTATTACACCAAATCTTCTATCTAAATTGAAAATTGAAATATTTACCGGTCATCCTTTCTGACAAACTAGATACTGTACCACTCAACCTATGCAAGAAGGATATCACTGCAAAGTTTGGCTTCAACAACTACATGTAAATACATCACAACAAATCAATACTGAAAATGTAGACTATACATCTCAATCATCCTTCAGGATGCATCAGATATATGGCGTGCCAATCTTTCTTTAAGATGGCTGTGATATATATGATGACATTCATTCTGTAAGGTGGTTCTGACATACTGCAAGTGAATCATTCATAATCGTTGAAACAGCTACACTCTATGTATAAACAGGTATACGGTATCCCTGATAAACCATCATATTGCAGGATAGGTAAAATACATCCATATGTAGAATACATGCATGTTCACCCTTGTCAGTGAGCAGTGACTGTATCACATACATGGTATGTATATCTCTGTGACCGCGGTATATCAATGCCCTGATGTGGACTCATGCCCAGTGGTTTGGATTACAGGATTAACTGGACATACATTGAGTAATCAGACAAACTCTTTGTGCTTATATGGGAACAAAATGAGTACGTTAAGTACTTTCTATCAATATTTTAACCTAAATGGTAGGACAGTGACTACAAACACATTGGCCAGATCATTAATATAAAGATCCTGTGTTGGGGCTATACGGCTTACAGGAATCAGTGCCACGCAACTGGATGACTACACCCAACAACTGACAACAAGCTGCTTACTCTGAGGGATACCTTTTCAAAGTTGGCTTTCAAGTGTGATGATTCAATGTTTTGAGGAAACATAAGTTGGGAAAAGACATGTGTTCCACTTCTTTGCTATCAGGGAAATGTTAAAGAGTTTGACAAGCAAAGAATCATCATGCTGAATCGAAAGTATTTATAAAAACAATAATGTAAATTCCAGAATTATCATATAACATAATTCATATTTAAATACCATGTGAATAATGTTTCACCTGACCCATGACCAAGGATAGCTCACACGTCACTGTCGTGTCACTACAACCAATGACAACTGACAAAGGTCAGAAAGATAATGTTTCAACCAAGACAGGTCAATACCAAATCAAATGGACCAATGACGCTGCATGAATGTCAATACCAAGTCACCAGGACCAAGGACACTGCATGAATGACAATACCAAGTCACCAAGACCAATGACACTGCATGAATGTCAATACCAAGTCACCAGGACCTATGACCATGATGACACTGCATGAATGTCAATACCAAGTCACAAGGACCAATTACACTGCATGAATGTCAATAGAAGGTCACAAGGACCTATGACACTGCATGAATGTCAATACCAAGTCACCAGGACCAATGACACTGCATGAATGTCAATACCAAGTCACCAGGACCAATGACACTGTATGAATGACAATACCAAGTCACCAGGACCAATGACACTGCATGAATGTCAATAACAAGTCACCAGGACCAATGACACTGCATTAATGTCAATACCAAGTTACCAGGACCAATGACACTGCATGAATGTCAATACCATGTCAGTAAAACAAATGACAACTCAATGAATGTCAATGTCAAGTTCCAAGGGGCAATGACACTACATGAATGGCAATGTCAAGTCCCAGGGGCAATGACACTGCATGAATGTCAATACCAAGTAACCAGGACCAATGACACTACATGAATGTCAATACCAAGTCACCAGGACCAAGGGCACTGCATGAACGTCAATACCAAGTCACCAGGACCAATGACACTGCATGAATGTCAATACCAAGTCACCAGGACCAATGACACTGTATGAATGACAATACCAAGTCACCAGGACCAATGACGATGCATGAATGTCAATAACAAGTCACCAGGACCAATGACACTGCATGAATGTCAATACCAAGTTACCAGGACCAATGACACTGCATGAATGTCAATACCATGTCAACTCAATGAATGTCAATGTCAAGTTCCAAGGGGGCAATGACACTACACGAATGGCAATGTCAAGTCCCCAGGGGCAATGACACTGTATGAATGACAATACCAAGTCACCAGGACCATTGACACTGCATGAATGTCAATAACAAGTCACCAGGAACAATGACACTGCATGAATGTCAATATCAAGTCACCAGGACCAATGACACTACATGAATGTCAATAACAAGTCACCAGGACCAAGGGCACTGCATGAATGTCAATACCAAGTCACCAGGACCAAGGACACTGCATGAACATCAATACCAAGTCACCAGGACCAAGGACACTGCATGAATGTCAATAACAAGTCACCAGGACCAATGACACTGCATGAATGTCAATAACAAGTTACCAGGACCAATGACACTGCATGAATGTCAATTCCATGTCAGTAAAACAAATGACAACTCAATGAATGTCAATGTCAAGTTCCAAGGGGCAATGACACTACATGAATGGCAATGTCAAGTCCCCAGGGGCAATGACACTGCATGAATGTCAATACCAAGTCACCAGGACCAATGACACTACACGAATGACAATACCAAGTCACAAGGACCAATGACACTGCATGAATGTCAATACCAAGTCACCAGGACCAAGGGCACTGCATGAATGTCAATACCAAGTCACCAGGACCGATGACACTGCATGAATGACAATACCAAGTCACCAGGACCAAGGACACTGCATGAATGTCAATACCAAGTCACCAGGACCAATGACACTGCATGAATGACAATACCAAGTCACCAGGACCAATGACACTGCATGAATGACAATACCAAGTCACTAGGACCAATGACACTGCATGAATGACAATACCATGTCAGTAAAACTGATGACAACTCAATGAATGCCAATGTCAAGTCCCCAGGGGCAATGACCAATCTGTTGATATTTTGTTAGAGGAAATGAAGAGAACCTCAAGAAAGTATCAAAAGGAAATAAAATGGTTGAATTACTATGATAGTTTAGGAAATTTGATTAAAGAAACAAACCATTAGTGGTTTTCATAGACATGTTAAACAAGTGGTAAAATATAATATAGGTAATAAAGTATAGTATGCATACTGATCTGCCACATGCTTAGATTATTTCTACATTCTATAAATACATATATATATTTCTTTTGATTTAATCAGCATGGGAAGCATTTTGACACATTACTTACACATAAACAGAATATCAGCTAAACAGGTTCAAATGTTGATCATGTGATTCTCCATTGAAATTTGAAAATGCACAGTTTGCTTACCTAACCAACGTAGGAATCTGAACTTAGCAACACAACACAATAATATTGACTGATCAATTACTATAAATATTTCTAAGATAATGTAGCCAAGACAATGTCATATTTCAAATAAAATCCAGATTCATACGTGACTATACATCAATATCCTCACCAGACAAGCTGACAAGAAGCATGATTAAGAATTCCCAGCTTATACCAATTTAGAAACACATGCCAAGTCTGATAACTCACTGCACCATGCAAGTTACATCGTGTAACTGTCTTCAGTTGTAACAATATATCAACCAAAAACATTTGCCCCGCACACAAAAACATGCCCACACGTGGATCAGGAATCCTTTCTCTGACCCATGTGTAATGAGGATAATACAAACCCATGCTGTTTAAATCACCAAGAAGCCAACCTCTGATAACAGACATTTTGCGAACACTTGGTGTCATCACTGATTTTCAGTGATCCATTCATGAACTTTTCACATTAATTTTGCCTAATACGCCAAATGGAAACTGTTTCGGCAGATAGTCGAGACAGGTTATTCCCTGGCATTGACGTTTGATATTTTGATGAAAAGATCCACAAACAGCTAAATCATACAATGGAAGAATTCCAACAGTGACAACTTATTTTATTTTGTTAGTTTTAACTACTTTTTAGAAGAAAGGGAAGAATCTTTAACACACAAACAGAAGTGAAAGGAACTATTTTCTACAATTACTTCTACAAAAATCTTATAAACTATCATAATCACTTGACACAACAATTACAATGATAAGCTCAATAGTTTTGTGTATAATAAGGGCTCAACATTAACATACATCCACTAGTCTAAGACAAGTAAATTCAGGGAGGATCAGCAGCATTTCCTTGTGGATTATCACTTGAACTACTTGGTAGATGGCAATGTTTTGCAGACTAATGAAACAGTCTATTTCTAATCCTGCTTTATCTCCCAACATATCCTGTTACAGTAACAGTCATGGTCAACTCATGATCATGATGATATCTATATATTGAACAAAAACAGGGACCATGAATAATTTGGGGGATATTTTTTCGTAGCGAAGACTTACTTTAAATGTGTATTGTATATAAAAATATTTCATGATCTCCTAACTTCTTTGTTCTGTATACCATTATCTGCATGTTACATGTCTAAGACTGTCTGTTATCATGGTTATTGGGTTTACATAATCAGCTAAATATGGTCAGACTGCAAGACAGCTCTACATACCCTGATAAGATGTTATAGACACAAAACTGCAAAGTAAGCAAATATTTCACGTGAAAATACAAATACCAAAAGCAGAGTAACCACTTTAAGACTAGGATGAAATGTACATACAACAAATGATTCACTGTAAAATATCTGAAAACCAAAGCACGGCAATCAAAGATGAAATGAAACATAACTGTTTAACCCTGGCATGCAAATATAATTCAATGACCACAAAGCAAGCCCACATAATAAACCAAAGAAATGCCATGCAATGAAACACAAAAAACATCATTATAATATCCGAGACAGTAATTTTCTTTTATTTCTTATAAAATGGTTTGAGGTTTGGTGCCATGACCATATACTATCATGTTACAAACATACAGAAATAACATCATCTGTTACTTTAACATCATCTCAAACACATGCAGTCAAACATTCTCACATTCATCTCCAAACATCACATCATCAACTAACCTACCAATCTTGATCACTAGTATTATAAAGTTATACATTTTCAATATCTTTTTAAAAGATCATTAAAACACCTACTGAGCTCACTTTTACTGAGATGAACTGAGCTTGTTTTCAATGTAACATTCATTAATGGGCTGACAAGACAATGACCAATGTAACCCTGATACACAAAGGATGTGAGTAAGGCCCCCATAGCCTGCTGTTAGTTTTATGATGTTAAGGCAGTTAGTGTGTTGTTACACAGTGATGCATGACTTAACAATATACCTCTCATCATTATGCTCAGCATGAGTGTAGGAATTCTTATGAAGCAGACCCAATGCTTGAGAGCTTGTTTCGTTCAGTTCTCATGGATGAGAAATGATAATTTTCAATCAAGCAATTCTCCGTCAACATAATTAGTCAAAGGTACTGGAACTTACTAATTTTCAAGATACTTGCATATAACAACTTCATTATTGTTAATCCTGAGGATGTTTCATGTTTAACCCACTTAAAAATTCCAGCCAAGGACAAATAGATTGAAAACACACACACCCATCCCATGAGCCAGCATCATGAGCATTCACTAAGTAAATCTGGCATATTATAAATAGACATATTATTTTTATGAGAGAATAATGTCACATTATTCTGTCATGGACTATGTGTCACAGAACCTAGCTCAGGTCTCAGATCCACTAGAATGGTTTCCGTTATCAGAATTTTTCATGTCAATTGCCATCAATATTCAAACTTTCTGAGTCGAGTTGTCTCCCTTCAATTTCCGCTGCATACGAATGCATATACTCATGCTAAACATATTCATCTTGTATGCTATATAATACATATAATACAGTCTGCATCTCACTGATACAGAATAATATATGAGTGTATGAAACACAGCCAGCAATAGTGTGCACTGCCGCCACTGTCAAGCACCAATCCCATGATAGCGATGATGTCACTGTTGTCATGACGACGGGATGTTATTGCTAGTGCCAAGTGAGACACTGCAAAGACAACAAAACAGGGTTAGTAGAAAATTGTTAACAACATATGTAAAGAGACTAAAGAAACACAAGTACGAATGTCAAGATCAAGGGTGTATGATAGGCATCATTTAATCACTCACAGAAAAGTAAAGCTTGTTAACTTGTCACTTAATCAGAAATATGCCAACATTTCCATCATGTCTATGTCAGTTGCAATAAAAAGAGAAGCTCCTTCTTCAAATGTTCAGTATGAAATTGCATGCTAATAAAACCTTCTGCTACAAGCAACACATTTAAATTACAGTAAACATGGTAAAACTTCAACCCAACATATCATTTAAGACAATGTGATTTTATGTTTTTGATGGTGGCAAGTTCTCCGTTCCACAAAGTGAACCTTGTACTGCGACTGTCTTAAGCGTATGTTAAAATGTGGCTGCTATGATTATCTTAGTAATATGACTATCATCGATGGATGTTAAAGTAAAGCTGCTGCATCTTAGTGCTCTGACTATTATAATTATATGTTAAAGTATGACTGCTAAGATTATCTTAGTATGACCATCAGAAGTGTATATTACAGTATGGCTGTTACGATCAACTTAGTTATACAACTATCAGAAATGTATCTTAAAGTATGGCAGCTACGATCATCTTTGAAGTGTATGTTAAAGTATGGTTGCTACGATCATCTTAGTACTACGACCTTCAGAAGTGTATCTTAAAGTATGGCAGCTACAATCATCTTTGAAGTGTATGTTAAAGTATGGTTGCTACGATCATCTAAGTACTACGACCTTCAGAAGTGTATCTTAAAGTATGGCAACCACGACCATCTTATAAGTGTATCTTAAAGTATGGCTGTTATAATCATCCTGGTACTACGACTACCATAAGTATATATTAAAATATGGCAGTGACAATCCTCATATTGCCAAGACTACTTTCTGGAACGGGGCCAAGGACTACTGATTTGTTGGTGTGAAACCACGGTGCAGTGAACCTTATATCCCCCGAACATGCAGCAGTAATAAGAGATCATGCATACTTTAACCCTTGTCCTTCCTCCACATTGAGAGTTTATCCTTCTCAGCAATACAAGATTAAATATGTCATGCTGTTTGACTCCCTTCTGTCAAATCTAACACAGAAATAACACTTGAACACTTCATTTCAAAAGCATAGATGTAGATGGTATAAAACAAACATGATGAAAAAAACTTTACCATGTTTACCGAGAGAAAATTGTTTGACGAAGTGAGAACATCTGGTCCCTTTCCCCAAACGTGTGCTTTTCTAATTAAACTGTTCATTATTTACATTAAAAGATTACGAACTAGTGCATATAGACATACATTCAGTACTTAAACATTTCTTAAAATCAAAAGTGTGAACAAAACAAATCTTGCTCAAAATAGAAAGCATTTATTGTAGATAGTGGATAGTTTGTAGTAATAACTGAGTGTTAACTGAGGTATGTTGTCGGACTGAAGGAAATCCCAATGCAAATGACAATGTTGTGAAATATTGACCTCCTGTCTGAACTAGATGTGACACATGACACAGAGTGTGTGACATAGATTTATCGTGATACAGTGATGCATACAGAAGCAAAGACTGAATATTCAATGAGTACCTTCGTTGAACACTTACAGTTTAGTTGAATTGACTGAGATGCCACAAATAAGACAAACACACGCTGATTACAATAACATCACAATTATTAGCACATGCACTGCTGGCTAGCACAATGCCACCACAAAATACATGTTACTTCAAGTGCAGTGATGATTACTGGGCTACAATTGTTTTCAATTATTAAACGCACTTTATACAGTTTCCGTAAAATAACTGAGTAATCTATAGAACACTGGTAACTCAGAATTACAGATTATCTGCCTCGAGTGAATGAAGGGAGTCCCATGTCAAAGACTCAATACTTACATCCATTAACTCTGAGCATACAGTAAGTAATTCCTAAATAATTATTACCTAACTCTTCGTGATTCCAACGACATTGTACTCACTGCCAGTCTCAACAAGGAACAAAGAGTTCCCTTTACAAGTTTCCACTGAAGAACATGATAATGTAATGACTAGTTAATGTCAATCAGGACCAGAAAATGTCACTGAAGACAAGCCTATGTGGCTACTTAAGTTTTCATGGTAATTATCTCTAGAACTAGCAACCACACCACTCCTGACTCCATGCTGACTCCATATGTCCACACAGGCTCTGAATCCTCTCAAAATGACATACAGATCCTCCTCCCCACCCAAAACACACTCCTTTTGAAATTCCCAAATCCATCACTGCTCAACATGGGTTAAAGGGATGATCATGACTCAGTGTATGGATGGTACATTCTACTACTACAATAGAATTAAGTATTGCTATATGATAGGGGTGTCACGATGCGACCATCTCCTGATATGATATGTATTGCGTTACTTTGTTCACGGCAATTTTGCATGAATTCTTATATTTCACTGCACATAAACACTATTAAAAAGACTTGTAACTTTTTTAATATCTGGTTTCATATTTGAACAAAAATATGTCTCATTTCAATCAATACTTTATTTCAGATAAAACTGGAGTGTCAACACAGATAGAAAAAGTCGAGAAAAGAATTTCGGTCTTAAAACTTAGTATACTGTATATTAATAATGCCAAAACTGTTAATAAAAATGAAGGTAGGACCCATTTTGCCAACAAAGACATTTCATTGCTGTTTGAATATTGCATGTGTGATTTGATACAGGATTGAAATATGAACCGATATGGGAATTAACATATAAATCAATACAGTTGTGTGAATCGCGTATCGTATCGTTTGACAATATTATCGCCATATTGGTGAATCGTGACATCCCTACTATATAAATAATGTCCATACCATCTGAAACACTAAAACAGTACTACATCCTACAAGATTCTACCCAGGTGACAATACACACACATGCTTGTTTATGACCATGATGACGGGATGATGTCACGATAACTGTACACACATCACTAAAAACAACATCCAATGTACAAGTAATGTACGAGTTGGATAACCATAGTTCGGAAAGCTTTGATCAACAAGATATTCTAGGTTAAAAACAAGATAAAAAATACCATTCAATATCATTCTCAAAAGAAATCAGAATTATCTTGTAAAAAAATTCAAAATATTTATTCTTTGAAAGCCTTGCTGGTAACTGTTAACAGCTGATCAATGAAATAAAAAAGCTGGTTGGTGTTGCATGTTAAAGTCCATTCACATGCAAATTGTCGTTCATTTTAAGCCTAGCTTACATAACCTATATTCCATTTAGGTTAAAAATAATTACTCCACCTATCAGTTGGGGTATTTAACACCCTGGGGTATTTAACACCCTAGGGTAAATATAAAAACATGATTATATGACCCTCAGGGTACATTATTCCCCCTTGGGTAAACGTGTGCATGTAAACCAGGCTTAAGTTAATCAGCTATTTTACATCATTTCTGTCCAGGACTGAGGTAGGCTGGGACTGACATGAAACAGACAATCCTTTCTTTGTTCCTGAATTCTAATATTGATGACTATTTAGTGTGTGTGATACAAATGATATTTACATGACTGATGGAAGACAGGACAGTCTATATACAACAGTAAAGGTTGTGCTATATATGTGATATTTCACCTTGTAGAATTGGGACGGTTGGTGACTTGTGGCTGGCCCTGACGAGTGCGAGTCTGACGTTGGCGTGCTAGGAATGACTGACCCAGGGAGCTGTTGACAAGTCTCTCTTCAGCTTCTTTCCTCTGGATTTGCATACCCTGCAAATAACAATGATGATTCGAACATGCACTCTTGATAACATTGTATATTGGACGTTATTTTAGAGAGGAGAGTGTCTAGTGAGTGTTTCCCCATAGATGTAGCTGGGCAAGACAGATACACAGGAAAGATATGAAAGCGGGAGAGATATGACAATAGGTATTGAGAGAAGAGGTACAGGTAATCGACATGAGGATTGTGAGAATATGCGGGAAATACCCAGCAGTGCATAAAATGGACTTGTCCGACATTGCCAAAGTCAGATTCTACTGAGGGAGTCATCATTAAATAGGGGTAAATATTTGTAAAGCTTGTAGATCTTATAATCCTCCTTAAAGAGGCTGAACATAATGTTGATATCTCATATAAGAAAAAAACGAATTGTGGTCATTGTTTATCATATAATATAACACTCCCACTCGTTGCTTATTTATTAAATATAAACTAGACCGATCCACTAAATGTTCAAAATTCAATTTTCGGCAATTGTTTCTTCACAATTTACTGATACATCAATATCAAAATATACAATGACTTTCCTAAAAGTTGCATTAGCAATCTTGCAATTATTCGTGGCGAGACTCCTGAAAGGCAGCCTATTACTGGTGAATACACAACAGGTGACATGATGAGAGTATGTTGAGTGAGTCATAGATAACTCACCAGATTGTACCAGGCAGACACCATCAGCTTCTGTTCCTGGTCTCGTATGTTCCTCGTCTTCTCACTTTCCTTCTGCAATACATGAAACATGGTCATGGTTTTCTCCATCGCTGTGGCTTGGTGTGTTCATGGTGTTGGGTTGTACACCACTTTTAGCAATATTGCAGAAATAACACATCAAAGATGCAAGGAATGGGCTTCAAAAATTGTCACGATGCATGTTTAACATGACAAGAGACCACATGAACCAATAGGCTACCCCCACAGTTTTCTCCCACACAGATATTGGTTCAAATATTTTCATCATTCTGTGAAGCTTTTCACTTTTTGAAACAATACATGTACTGTTTTTCTGTGTGTAATCGTCAATTATAATGAACCAAGAGCACCAGTACAAAACCTATTTCAAATCCATTTCCCCCTGTCCTTATGAGAGTGTTGCTACACACCTCCATCTGTGATATCTGCCTCTCCTTTTCTATCAGCTGGTTCCTCAGCAACTGAAGCTCAGGAGCATCGCCATCCATCTTCTGCATGCTGCTCATCTCAGACACAACCTGCAGCAGACACACACCATCACATCAACCTAGAACCGGACTGTAATTGCAGCAGAAACACACCATCACAACAATCTAGAAATGGACCGTATCGGCAGAAGACACACACCATCACAACAATCTAGACCCGGACCGTATCTGCAGCAGACACACACCATCACAACAATCGAGAACCAAACTGTATCTGCACCAGACACACACCATCACAACAATCTAGAACCAAACTGTATCTGCACCAGACACACACCATCACAACAATCTAGAACCAAACTGTATCTGCAGCAGACACACACCATCACAACAATCTAGAACCAGACTGTAATTGCAGCAGAAACACACCATCACAATAATCTAGAAATGGACCGTATCGGCAGAAGACACACACCATCACAACAATCTAGAACTGGAATGTATCTTCAGCAGACACAAACCATCACATCAACCTAGAACCGGACTGTAATAGCAGCAGAAACACACCATCACAACAATCTAGAAATGGACCGTATCGGCAGAAGACACACACCATCACAACAATCTAGAACCAAACTGTATCTGCAGCAGACACACACCATCACAACAACCTAGAACCAGACCATATCTGCAGCAGAAACACACCATCACAACAACCAAGAACCGGATCGTATCTGCACCAGACACACACCATCACAACAATGTAGAACTGGACCGTATCTGCAGCAGACACACACCATCACAACAACCAAGAACCCGATCGTATCTGCAGCAAACACACACCATCACAACAACCAAGAACCGGATCATATCTGCAGCAGACACACACCATCACAACAATCTAGAACCAGAATGTATCTGCAGCAGACACACACCATCACAACAACCAAGAACCCGATCGTATCTGCAGCAGACACACACCATCACAACAATCTAGAACCGGGCCATTTGTCTTTGTGTGGACACATGATGTTCTTCCGTCCAACATGTGGCCAACAATCAAAACTGGGCCGGACAAAGTAGCAGCTGGGGTACAATAACACAGAATCAGCTTGGACTAACATTATACACACTTGACCCTTAATTTCTGTTGATAGTCACAAGAAGTACAAAAAGGTGAAGACAGGCTTCTAACAATTTTGGTAGGAGTGCTTGATAGTTTGAATGCTGTGTACATATTCTGAGCAAAATTTGTTAAGGATCATAAAACCTTTTACAAATATTTTTGGTAGTGAAGACCGAGCACACAATTTCATATATAAGTATCCTAACTTTTTTTGTTCAGTATAGTTCAAAGCAGTGATAACTCATTACCTTTATCTGTAGGGTATGGCTACCCAGTATCACACTGGACACACTGACCAAGGTAACAAGTCCACTTTCAAGTTTTGAAAGATCCAGTATTCCCTTTTCACAAAGGTTGTCTACACACCTGTTTGGCCCTCTCAAGGTATCTGGTGTATCGTTCCTCCATCGTCTTCATGTCATCATCCTTCTTGTTGAGTTGTTCCTGGAGAGACAGCACCCTGTCGGCGCCAGCGCTGACCTGTCCCTGCAGCTGTGCCAGCTCACGGTTACGCTGACCCAGCTCCGTGGTCTGACTGTCCACCTTCTGCTCCAGCTCGTTGATCTTCTTATGCAGCTGTATGACCTCGGTGTTGGAAACACTGGACAGCTTGTTGTCCTGGAGGTCCTCCAGCTGCGCCTCAAGCTCCAAGATACGCTGGTTCCCTATCCTACAAATAGTACAATGTCAGATTATCATATCCACTGGCAACACACTTACGCAATATGCCACATTTATTACCCAGAGGGTTAAAAATAAATGAATTCATAACAATCGTATGTGCACTTGTGCAAATATCACTTCTCACACACAAGTGTATTGTTTCAGTCATCTGAACATCATTGTTGAAGTCATTCGAATGTTATTGTGATGTAAGGTCAGACGTAAGGTCACACTAGAAATGATGTCAAAGCTGAAGATTGTTGGCGTCATTCGACGAAATGTAGTTTGCTTGGACAGCCGTAGTGATAAGTGCATTTTTCTAAAGGGGAGCTCAAAAGGATTAAGAAATTAACAAAGAAATTATTACACTCACATGTGTGACATACTGATTTTACGAAACACATGTAAGAATTAACCTTCATTCTCGCTTGGGAAATACAAGAATTCTGACACTCTTTATGACACACTTACTCGTATAATAATCTCTATTTAGCACCTTCAGCAATACATGTATCAAATCTATATCACAATGATCACAGCAACCTATTAATAATTATGTTTGGATGTGAACCCGGTTCCACAAAGTGACCTAAGCACTGAGGTAATCAGAACTCCCATACTTTAACATAGACCTTCGACAGTTGTAGCACTAAGATCACTTTGTAGAAATCTACACAAGCAGCTGATAAGCACACAATGGCAGGTCTCACACATTACTGGACACCAATAATACCCTGGAACCTGGAGGTTCTGTACCTTTATTGTAACACGAAGCAGGTAGGTTAGATAATTGATCTGTTACCATGGTTACTGATACCCACTGACAGCCCCCTGGATAACATCTTAGCCAGTCATTCAAAGCCAATATCTAAACAATTCTAATAAGTGTAAGTGCTGTCAGTATCTTGGGAAATACTTCAACAGGCAACATCAGTTGGATGAATGTTAATCTTGGATTGATTTCCCTTGTCAGACTCACCTGACTTCTGTCTCTAGCTCATTCTTCCTGGCATTGGCATCGTCCAGCATCGTCTGTATCAACTGTGTCTGCTCATCCTGCGTCCCTGCCGACCCCATCGTCAACATCCTGTTCTCATGCTCTAGACGAAGTAATTTCTCCCTGGAAATTCATAAGTATTAATTATAATGGTCAATGAACATGTCATCATACTCTATCACAACAAGTGGGAGGCTGCTTTTAAGTTACATTCACCACTACCAGAGGAGTCTAAGTGTACGACCGAAACTGTCTGCAAGGTGCTTAATGGTTTGCATTCACATTACCATCTCAATATTATACGGTATTCACAGATAGGAGACAAGAAGCACAGTTTGGACAATGTTTTTAAGAACACACCACTTTTACACTATTGTTCATTGTCAGGCATGGACACATTAGCCTTAGAAACTCTTTTGAGTCAAGGTTTCTGAGGATGGTGAAGAGAACAACCAACAGCAAGGAACATCTCATCACAATAAATGAAATCATGAATTGTATCCAGTGACATAACACTTCAAGAACGATTCTAATTCCTATGGCCATGGTCACTGTTTGTTTTTTGTTTGTTTTGTTTGTTGTTTAATGCAGCACTCAGCAATATTCCAGGAATATGACGGCGGTCTGTAAATAATTGAGTCTGGACCAGACAATCCAGTGACTGACATCATGAACATCGATCCACGCAATTGGGATACAATGACATGTATCAACCAAGTTAGCAAGCCTGACCAACCTAATCCTGTTAGTCAACTTTTACAAAAAGTATAATTGATTTTTAGTGCACGCATGGGTTGCTGAAGACCTATTCTCCCCCGGATGTTCACGGGTCGCCTTGGTCACTGTGTAGTTGGTGTCAGCATATGGCATTCATTAAAACCATTATTATTAGATCCATACAATGTATTATTTTGATGAAACATGTCAGATGCTAATTTGAAAAAATTAAAATATTTTTATCACTACATAAAAATACTTTAAATCCTGAATCTTTTAAAGGATAACAACTTCTTTAATCTTTGTAACAAAGTTTCAGGGTTCCTTCTTGCCCTGAAACGTTACAAAGAATAATAAAAATATCATGACTTTTGGTTTGTGTTGTAAACACTCCTAATGACTATCATGGACTTCATCACTACATTCTTACTTAATTTCTGGAGGTATTGAAAGCATTTCCATGCGATGCGGTGTGGATGCCAGGTCTGGTAGCTCATTATTCCCAGCCACGATGTCCGGCACCTGGAACTGGGTTGTACATTTCAGCTCCTCATTCATCTCTTTGAGGGAATCCCGCTCAGTCGCTATTCTCTGGAGGGGAATGCATGTGAAGGTTGAACAGTAACAATCATCATTCCATTATCTACACTTAGAAGAGAAGTAACAACAACGGATTCATAAAGCATCTAAATTCCATCAAAAAGGTGTTTGTTTGTTTGATTGATTGATTGATTGATATTCCAGACATATGATGACAGTCTGTAAATAATCGAGTCTTGTCCAGACAATCCAGTGATGGATATCATGAGCATCTATCTACATAATTGGGATACAATGACATGCATCAACCAAGCCAGCAAGACGGACAACCCCATCCCGTTAGTCGCCTCCTATGACAAGCATAGTCACCTTTTATGGAAAACATGAGTTGCTGAAGACCTATTCTACAAGGGATCTTCACGGGTTCAAAAAGGTGTTCAAAATACATCAATGTCAAATTTATTATTGTCCATTAGTTGTCAAATATTCTGCAGAAGGAATATTTAGCTTGTACTGATATGAAGGCTGACTTGCAGCAGTGGTTCTGAATGAAATGGATTATGTGTAATACAGTATACTGTACAAAATGAAGTAGATTATCCATTCAATTTTGTCCAACACTTAAAAACTGTAGATCAATAAATTAAGGCATCACCAAATTAATGTGTGTGTCAAACCCTAGCCTAAAACGTGTAAATAACCAAGTCCTATATGCCACTCTGGAAGATGTTGAACTGAATGAAAGACAAAGATCGTAGAAATGGACAAACAGTCGTCAACAACTCACATCTCTCTCACTCTGCAATGTAACCATCTTCTCCTGCACCCTCTTGAACTCAAACTCGGCCTTGTCAGCTCGCTTGATCTCATCTGCCAACTTGCTCTGCAGCTCATGGGTCTGGATCTTGTACATCTCCAGCTGCTGTTTCAAGGAGGACGCCTTGCGTGCATCCTGACCGGCAACACAAACAAGTTCCTTCAACTCATACAGATAGGATGAAAGCTGTACATGATCATATGGTATTTCACGATCATAGGTTATTGTCATAGTATCTCAGTGAGTAAATGAGTGATGTCAAGTATGCTTGAACATTATTCAGGTGGAGCACTGAAAGTGAAGGGACACAACCCTGTATGACGAATCATGTTCCTGGGTATCAGTAGGAAATCATTTTTGAGATCTTGATTTTGTTTTAATCAATGTATCTATTTCTTGCATTTTTTTTAAAGAAATCATTTGCATGACTGCAAAAAATTATGATACATCATGTTCGTTTATGAAGGAATAGACTTTTGTTATTATATAAGACAATTAGAGTTATCTCCTCTTGTTTCAAACACCTGGACTAAATGATCAAATGATCACGGCTGTCATTTACTACTTAAAAGAAGAAACTGAACACCAGTTGTCTTCATATGACTATAGTAAATCTCCCTGTGTGTCTGGGAGGTGGGTCCTTGTACTACTCCGGACTGATGCCGATTTTATAGTGCTGGCCCACTGAGATACCATACCGTAGTTGGACATGAATACCCCACTCAGATACCCCTGACCCCTGACAACCAGTCCTTGTTTTAGCCCCTTAATGCTCAGTGTCAGGCAGGGTAGGGTCAGGTACCATCTTTTAACATCTTTTAGTATGACGAGCCCGAGGATCAAGTCCCCGACCTCCCGCCTCACGGCAGACGCTCTACCACTAGACCACAGAGGCGGTCAACAAGTTACATATATTGGATAATGTCTGAAGACAGCGACGACTGTAACCTACCTCTTGTAGTTCTAAATGCTCTTGCATATATTTAGTATTTTTCTCTTCCAACATTTTTATCTGTCCTCGTAAATCACTCATGTCCTCTGAAAGTAAAACAAAGGTCACAAATTATTACATTCCCAACCTGGTCGATATACATGATATAGTTACTACTTGCAACAAACAATACAACATTCGTACCAAGGAACACAAAGGGACTTAAGACAATAATCTTTTTAAATCATGAAGGTATGAATCCTTACCCAATTTCTTTTTATAGGACTCAATTGTTGATTCGTATTTGGCCTGAAAATAACATAAACATCATCAATGCATCAGCGGCGGCATTCATTAAATACGCACAGACTGATGAGCAGGATAGGAGATGGAACAATAGAGTAAATTTCTGATGTCTAAGGCAGCCAGCTACCTCTATCTGCACACAGCATATTCATGAAACAACTAATGTTTGTTTGTATACACATATCAATATTTTGGTTGATTTTTTTCTAGTTTTCCTGTTAACATTGAATATTCTTAACCCTTTTAAAGACTTTTGCAGTTAATGTCTAAGGCCTCAGATATAGAAGAATATCATGGTCCAATTATTCCAACTGTTCTCACCACTTGTTCTGATGTATGTCTAAGAATGTCCAGTTCATCTTTTAACGACCTGGCTTCATCGGCTAATGCTGATAACTCAGCATTCTGAAAAGAAAGTAAGAATCAAATTTACCCTTTAATAAATCCAATATACAATGTATCATATTTGATGGAGATTATGCCACCACATACTGACACAAATGGAGATGTATGCGACATCTAGTGTGACACACAGCTAACAAAGGGAGGTAACCTGTGCAGGCACTCTAAGACATTCTGTAGTTAAATATAGGCTTCATATCTATAGGCTTCAACGCACAGTGAATGTTGTTTTCTACCACAGTCAGCTACAGTAGCAATCTCAACATTAGTTGATAGCATCAGCAACACTGTTCAGCTCACACTGTTGGAGTACAATGACACAATCAGCCAGTTCAGATGCTCTGAGTTCACACTCTATCTAAATTAGTGATGAAAAACACATGTATCAGAAAATGTATACACAACACAAAAACATAACAGTACATGAACTGGCTTAAGTGCGTGAGTGAGTGAGTTTGGTTTTACGCCGCTTTTAGCTATATTTCAGCAATATCACGGCGGGGGACACCAGAAATGGGCTTCACACATTGTACCCATGTCGGGATTCGAACCTGGGTCTTCGGCGAAACAATGCTAAAGAATACATACCTTTTCTTTCTGTTCTGCAAGTTCTTTTGATGCCACTTCAAATTTGATTCTGTAATCATCCTTGCCTGGTAAAACACACCAAAGATGGTCACTTGGACATCCAGTGCACCCAACAGTATAGACAACATGACATTAATGATGTGAAAGAATTAAAATATACGAACAATCGTAAATGTTTAGTATATCACTGTGTATGTAAAAAAATAACCCTTATTATAACGCTATCATGTAAGGCTTAAAACAATAAAAGAATTGGTTCTCAGGCAACGTCTTGAGAAAATATCATAAAGGCAGGCGGTGTTTTTTTGGCTTAAACAAAATAAATAGTTGTGTACCATCAACCTGGGAAAGGGTCTCCTACATGAACTGGCATACAAATGCACAAGATGCACAGTAAAGCAGCACGCATGTAAAGGGAAGTAACTGTGTGATATATTGGATCGCATTGTTTTTAGAAGTGGGTTTTCATATTTGTTTGAAAATGGAAATAAAAACGAAACGTGCCGCGGACTTTATGATGATGGGGGCGGTGCCCGAGAACCAAGACTATTATTTTTTTAGCCTAATTTTGACAAATTGTCAAAGAGAAATTCTATACGAAAGAATCGGGTTTAATTTACAAAGCTTCTAAAAAATCACTCTTACAGCCGCATGTACTTTGATCCAGGTAAATAAATCATAGAAAATAGGTTAGATTTTCCATTACATTTGACATATCTTATCACAAATTCAGTACCTGTCTCCAGCTTATACACCTCTTCCTGTAGTTTTTCTATCTGACTAGATAGGTGGTGGTACCTCTTTCCAGCAGGGGTACTAAATAACACACACAAGTACTTGTCATCTCAGTAATATCATAGTAACAACTCAAAGAGGAATAAATGTTTGGAACAAGGAGAAAGCAATAAATTATATATTTACATGAAATATTTGCTGCCAAAATCACGTGACATCATCATCAACCTTACAACAAAACAAATCGAAATGCAAATCCACATGTTCCAAAGTGTGGACTGACCTTGGATCGTCCATACTCTCAGCTTGATGGAGTCTCTCCAGTAGCCTCTCATTCTCCACACTGAACATTGACTTCTCCTCTGACAGTGACGCCACCTGGGGGATAGCATGGAAAACAGTACAGAAGGGGGGATAATGCAGCTAAGCTCCATGCTACACTCTCTCAAATTAGTCTCGACACTTAATTCTGACCTGTCAAATTGATGGAGACCTTCAGCATTTAATATGCGGGTAGGTAGTCTCTTAAGGTCAGCATACCTAAACGTTGAATGAGTCCTTTTTATCCTAATACTGTGCAGTGTCCAAACCTATCTAAAAGACGTGTCCCTGTAACAATAACACAAGACTAACCTGCATATCAAGTTCGTGACATCGTTGCAAGAGTTCTTCTTTAGCTTCTAAGGCACTATTCAATTCTTCCACCGTCTTCTTCAGCTAAACACAGATGCATCATTAAGCCTTTGTTTATATTTTTGTCAAAAAATACAAAACTACCCTAACTGCTCAAAATCATCTGCTCTTGATCATGGTTAATTCCCGAGTGAGTAGATCTTAAAGCAGCTTTGAACAGTATTCCGTTGCATGTCAGGTTACTGTTGGAGGAAAGCCCGAAGTGACGCAGGTCTCAGACATTTACCACTTTGGTGAAAACCCACGAGTGTGTGTATGCATGGTGCTGACAAACCTAGGAACATAATCGAGGCAAACCAGGTTTCGAACCCACGATCATAGGTTTCTGCTGTGTCGAAGGGATGAAACTCTGTACAAGCAAACTGCAGCACCTTAGACAACTGGGCCACCCATGCCTCCGGTCTATTCCCGAAGCTAGTTATTTAAACTTTTACAAAGAAACTTAGAAACTGCTTATTTTAACTACCTATCTGAAAGAAATGTGAACACATATGCAGTGATAGATGAACACTAGTATCCTGACTAGAATGAATGTGCTGTGAGTAAGAATGCTTTAAATTGGCGTAACAGTTGCATGAGAAGATTTGCATTTGTTTTCTACAAACATGTTCTGAAGTCAGGTTTGACTAGTCTGTTCCATCCATATATATCTTGTAAATATATTCTGATACATAATTCAGGAAGCAAAAAGTTTGAACAAAGAGTATGTTTTAATCAATAAAAATGAACACCAAGTAAAACTACAATCATTGATGAACCAACACTATCAATGGCCATGATGGCAACATCACAGATTTGTGGGTATACAGATTTCCCCAGCTAGCATCATCCATCAAACACGCTACAGAGGGGACCAGGGATGTCTGCTACTAGTGAGTGAGTTGCATTTAATGCCGCTTTTAACAGTATTCCAGTTATATCACAGCGTGTCAGCTACTGGGGATGAAAGCCCGAAGTGATGCCAGTCTGAGGTGTTTACCACTTTGGTGAAACCCCTGAGCATGGGTATGGTGCTGACAGAAAATAGAAACATAAGCGGGGCAAACTGGGGTTCGAACCCACAATCATAGGTTTCTGGCGTGCCCAAGGGATGCAACTCTGCACAGTGAATCACAGCGCCTTGGACGACTGGGCCACCAGTGCCCCCTGTCTGATACTAAGGCCCAACAAGTGGAATCACAGCCAACATGTACCTGTTCTGCCATTTCTGACTCGGAATCTGCCGCAGAAGCAATTTCTTTTGTCATCAACTGCAAAAGCAAAAGAATACATTTCAATCAAGATTTTAAAGTTTAAGAAAATTCAAGCTGCAACACAGATGGGTAGATTAAAATTCCTTGCACACTTCAGCACATAAAAAAAAAAATTTCTAAACATGCTGAAATCGCAGTGGCAACAATAGCACTTGCCTAATAGAGATTTGTTTGTTTGATGTTTAGTGCAGCACTCTGCAATATTCCAGCCATTTGACGGCAGTCTGTTAATAATCAAGTCTTGACCAGACAATCCAGTGATTGACAGCATCAATCCATGCAATCGGGATATGGTGACCATGGTGACATGCATCAACCAAATCAGCGAGCCTGACCACCCAATCCTGTTAGTCGTCTCTTATGACAAGCATGGGCTGCTGCAACCCAATTCTAACCCGGATTTCACTCGTCTCCCACAAACGAAACAACAATATTGTGTACCACCAACAAGATCCTTGTGGTGTAATTAATGCTGTAGTCGGTAATAATCCAGCCACATCACAGCAGCCAATAAATATTCAAATCTAGGTCAGGCAAACTAATGGCTGGTGGCATGATAACGTCCCCCACAGCCATAGTTGGACGTAATATGAAGTGAGGAGGCCCTACCTCCTGAATGGCGTTCATTATCATCTGCTGCACCGACTCCTCCATGGCCATGATGCGCTGGATGTACTCGTGCTTCTCCTCACAGTTGACAGCACAGCCCAGGATCAGCTGCAGCAACCGCCCCAGCTCAGATGCATTGTTGTGTTCACCTGGATCCAGCAACGGTTTTAACCTCACACTCAACTCACTACAGTATGATGAAATCAAGACAAACTAGCACAGATACCTTGAAAGCATTATTCAAACATGTCAAAGAGCAAAGACAAAATAAAACAATGCTTATCTCCATAGTTTGTTTCCTACTGAGCGTGCTGAGAACATTGTAAGTCAAGGCGAAATGGGGTTTAACGTTGCGTGCCAGATTATTGCACTTATGTAGCGACATACATGCATGTGTGTGTGGATGCTTGTACTAGTCCAGACTAATGCCGACTAAATAGTCCACTGAGATACCATGCCACAGTTTAACATGAATTCCCACTCAGACACAGTATACTGACTGAGCAATCTTGTCCTTGTTCTATCCCTTTAATGCCAAGCGCCAGGCAGGGTAACAACAAAGACCATCTTTAAACGACTTTTGGTATGATACAGATGGGATCAAATCCCAAACCTTCTGCTCTCTGGGCAGATACACTACCACGAGACCACGGAGGTGGTCTAAACAGAAACATAAACAGTGCTTACCTACTTAGAACAATGTGAGAGTCATGCAATGTAGATGTTTTCATATGAATGGTTCCAGGTCTGTATGTTTTGTATCACTTTTGTAATATGAAAAGACAAACTTGTTCCCCAGTCTGTTTAAAGTATCTATTTTCAGCTGACAGCAGTTTGAGGCTGCTACTTACCCTCAATGTGGCCAGCCAGTGAGATATATTATCTGTCTGAGTGAACCAGGGGTCCCGAAAATTTTAAATCCCAATCGGACATTTGCATTTAGGCCACGCCCCCTTCAAATAGCGTATTTTAGTACGACTTTTCACACACATTACAAGTTGTTATGAATTCATAATATGATGAATTGTGAATTGTTTCAATTTAAATTGTTTAATTCACCGGACAATTAATAACAAATAATGTCATTTTAGATATACATGGAAAACATACGTTTGTTTCTGTTATAATAACGATTCTATTATACGACTAGCTACTGAAAACAATAAAATCTGCAAATCCTCATTGTATGTCAACCAAGTGAAAGTCGTTAGCCACGTCTTACAAAATGATCGTCCAGACTTTGAGGGTTTGGCAGATCCACTCGACTGATCTGCATCGGTCAACTGGCTGTCGTCACGCTTTTGCTTCTTGTCTGAGGTTACGTATCGTAGCATTGTGAGGATAATGAGGTACATCGATGATGCAAGGTATTCATGTACAGTTGTAAACACCTTTCACTCAAATTAACAAGATGTTCTCAGTAATTAATCCTCGATTAATCAGAGCCAACTCAGTTTATTGCCAATTTCAGTGATTGATCGATTGGACTATCATGTAGGTACGATGTATTTACAGCAATCAAAACAAACAAAGCTTGTCAGTGTAGATAATCTTCATTGTGTTACAACTGCAGACAGAAACTGCTCAGTCCTAACTGTTGATCATGTCCGGTCAAAATTTAAGAATGTCCGGACAATACTTTTTAAAATGTCCGGACAGAAAAATTTAAATGTCCGGTAAGCAATATTTTAAACCAGACATTTGAGACTCCCAATCGGACATGTCCGGCGCATATGACGGTTTCCGGACCCCTGGAGTGAACACAGCAATATTAATGGTAAGTATCAAGTCTAGACCAGACAAACCAGTGATTGGTTATGTGAGCAGCGGCCCAGTCTGTTTGAATATAATGACTATACACACTCTCAGCTAGACAACACCTCCTTATTCCAAGCTTAGTCAGTGCTTCTGACAAGCATTGGTAACTCGGAATCTATTCCACAGCAGGAGGTGGTGAGGTGAAATTGGGTTTAACGTCGCGTCCAAGATTATTGCACTTATATAAAGACGTGCATGCATGTGTGTGTGTGGCTGCTTGTACTAGTCCGGACTGATGCCGATTTATAGTGCTAGCTCACTGAGATACCATGCCGCAGTTTAACATGAATACCCCACTCAGACACATTATACACTCTGTGCAAACCAGTCCTTGTTTTAGCCCCCTAATGCCGAGCGCCAGACAGGGTAACAACAAGTACCATCTTTTAACGTCTTTTGGTATGATGCGGCCAGGGATCGAACCCCGGACATTCCGCTCTCCGGGCGGACGCTCTACCACTAGACCACGGAGGCGGTCTCCACAGCAAGATCCATGGGCAGATGATACATCATATAGTGCAATATCCTAGTGACAGGCAATGGATGCTCAGAACTATTCCACAGCAGGAATTCCCACGGGGAGACGTTTAGTACAATATCCTAGTGACAGGCAATGGATGCTCAAAACATTTTTCACAGCAGGAATTCCCATGGGGAGACAATTTAGTGCAATATCTTAGTAACAAATAATGGATGCTCAGAACATATTCCTTAGCAGGAACTCCCATGGGGAGAAGATATAGTGCAATATCTTAATGAAACGCATTGGATGCTCTGAAAGTAGGAACTCCCATGGGGAGAAGATATAGTGCAATATCTTAGTGAAACGCAATGGATGCTCCAAAAGTAGGAACTCCCATTGGGAGAAGATATAGTGCAATATCTTAGTGACAGGCAATGGATGCTCAGAACTATTCGACAGCAGGAATTCCCATGGGGAGATGTTATAGTGCAATATCTTAGTGACACGCAATGGATGTTCAGAAAGTAGGAATTCCCATGGGGAGGCAATATAGTGCAATATCTTAGTGACAAGTAATGGATGCTCAGAAAGTAGGAATTCCCATGGGGAGACGATATAGTGCAATATCTTAGTGACAAATAATGGATGCTCAGAACATATTCCACAGCAGCAATTCCTTGAGACGATTTAGTACAGTATCTGAGTGATCTGACAGACACAAGCCAGGTTAGAGCGAAGGGATGGTACCCAGCCCTGCCCGGAGTGCCTCAGGTCAAGTAAACATCTCCAATGACAAGTTTGAAGTAATCTGTCTAAGATCACCCACAGGGAAATTATGACGTGAATTTTTTCCCTTCCTGAACCAGTCTGACCAAGTAATGTTGCAGGACTGAGTTGAGCCATCTAGCTGGCATTTGAACAGTGAAAATGGCACAAATCCATAACAGTATTCTAGGGACTTTTTTCAGCATTCTTAAATATGTATAAACCCACGCTAACAGTTGGGAAACATGGTGAAGTAGACATTCTTCTTAATTGCAAACACATTGCTCATTCCACATAACCAACTGTCTCTCACCTATGGCATTTATATCGGGCATCTGGAAACCTTGAATCTGTATACCAAGCACCTGCAAGGGGAAAGTACAACAATATCAGGTCGCTGTGCATTACAAATGGATAACATGAAATGGACGACTTCTTTATCAGTTACACATTCTGGTTTACCAAATGAACCCAGTGGTGTGATTGATGACATATAGTGGCATGTACAACCAGTATAAGTGCACATTTTCATTAATGAGATCAAATATGCTTCTTACCCTTGGTACTGCTGTTATTGGAGGGAATGATATTTGCTACATGTTAAAAATACACACTCTAAAACATCTCTTGAAACATGCGATTTCTTTTTACCCACCTCAAGATTATATTCCAGTATTCCTTTCAATATTTTCTTCAAGTTGCTGACCTGAAAATAGCCGTTAAAACATGAGAATTTGTGTAAATTTCACAAAACAATTTTGTCAGTCAAAACTAATCATGCTAATCTTACTAAATTATCTGAAACCGTGTAACGATTGACAAAGACAAACAATGTTAGGATGATTATACATTTCTATTTCCAGAGATAGAACATGAGATACAACTGATACTTTCCTATCTACACGTCACATGTTCCTGTCCACATGTCACTTGTTCCTGTCCACATGTCACTTGTTCCTGTCCACATGTCACTTGTTCCTGTCCACATGTCACTTGTTCCTGTCCACATGTCACTTGTTCCTGTCTACACGTCACTTGTTCCTGTCCACATGTCACTTGTTCCTGTCCACATGTCACTTGTTCCTGTCCACAAGTCACTTGTTCCTGTCCACATGCAACTTGTTCCTGTCCACAAGTCACTTGTTCCTGTCCACATGCAACTTGTTCCTGTCCACATGTCACATGTTCCTGTCCACAAGTCACTTGTTCCTGTCCACAAGTCACTTGTTCCTGTACATGTCAGTTGTTCCTGTCCACACATCACTTGTTCCTGTCCACATGTCACTTGTTCCTGCCCATACATCATATGTTCCTGTCCACATGTCACTTGTTCCTGTCCACATGTCACTTGTTCCTGTCCACATGTCACTTGTTCCTGTCTACACGTCACTTGTTCCTGTCCACATGTCACTTGTTCCTGTCCACATGTCACTTGTTCCTGTCCACAAGTCACTTGTTCCTGTCCACATGCAACTTGTTCCTGTCCACATGTCACATGTTCCTGTCCACAAGTCACTTGTTCCTGTCCACAAGTCACTTGTTCCTGTACATGTCAGTTGTTCCTGTCCACACATCACTTGTTCCTGTCCACATGTCACTTGTTCCTGCCCATACATCATATGTTCCTGTCCACATGTCACTTGTTCCTGTCCACACATCACTTGTTCCTGTCCACATGTCACTTGTTCCTGCCCATACATCACATGTTCCTGTCCACATGTCACTTGTTCCTGCCCATACATCACATGTTCCTTTCCACATGTCATTTGTTCCTGTCCACATGTCACATGTCCCTGTCCACATGTCACATGTTCCTTTCCACATGTCATTTGTTCCTGTCCACACATCACTTGTTCCTGTCCACACCTCACATGTTCCTGTCCACATGTCATTTGCAACTGTCCACATGTCATTTGTTCCTGCCCACATGTCACATGTTCATTTCTGTACAATGACTGACCTTTAACCTCCAGTTTAGGGTGTCATCTCTCTTCATCTTAGACATCCAGGAATCACTGAAGTAATCTGGAGCTCTGAATCAAAACATATAACAATGAGCATGATGAGTCCCTGTCACGTATGTGAAGCATACATTACAACCCCTCACATATGAGGTTACCTGCTTGTATCATGTGTAATCCAACATTTTAGGTCACCAGGGTTCAGGATAATGTCTTTGAGCCATTGAGTTTTCACTCACCTGTTATCATTCACTTTTAGGATTTACCGTCTTCTTTGGTTTCTTGTTTATTTGTTTGTTTTGGGCATGCGTATTTGCACACAAGCACCTCAAAATTTATTGGTCTTTATTCCAATCTATGCTGCTTATCTGAAGCTTTGTGTCACTCTCTTCTTAATGATGCTAATAATTTGTTATTATACATACAGCTCAGCATTTGGAATTGGCATTAATCCTATCATGCCTCATCTTCCTGAGGCAAGAGAGTTAACTGACTTTAAAAGTCCAGTTTCCACCCTTGCCGAACTAGGCTGGAATTCCTGGGCTCGATCGTAGCGCCACTAGTGGCTATTAAGAGTTATGTCCTTTCTATGCCTCTCCTATTGACCAGTCAGATTCAACCTCTTGTATTTGCTTCAAACAAAACGGTGACGCCCAGTCAAGACGATCTGATTGATAATCAAGATCTATATTGTGATAAAACGAGTCTTACATCGCGAAGTGCATCAAATCACGTGAGCACCTTGATTAAAAGCATGAAAAGATTTAGAAAATATCTGTTGACAACGAGTTAGCTGTGCACATGCTTACAAATCCTGCAATCGACCGAAATCTGCATGACACTTTACGAACCGGATTTCGATTTCGGTGCGCGATTTTGATTGGACTATGCATAGACTCGTTAGTCCAGCCAAAATGTAACTCTATAATACCAGCCTAAGTCGGCAAGGGTGGAAACTGGACTTTTATAGTCAGTTAACTCACTTGCCTCGGGAAGATGATCATGCCTATAGTCCTTGACAAACTGCCCAATAGTTAACATGGTTAATGAATCATAAGCATGATAAGGAATAGCAGAAATTGACCTTTTTAAGGGTTTTGCTATATGCTATCCTTGTAAGGACTAGTGGACTACACTGGGTGTTTCTATTGCTCCATCTGAACACATTCATGATAACACCTGACTATAACTGTCTTCAACATGTTCAAGACAGGCTACATAGTTTCCAGTCTAACAGTGTGCCAAATGTCCTCATTATATTCATCATCCCAGCTCAGGAGCATGGGCTGAGCCAACATTAACTGTGCCCTGTTCCACAAAGCAATCTTTGTGCTAAGACTGCGGTAATTCTATGTTAAAGTATTGGGGTCATGAATATGATCATTTTAGCGCTACGATTGCTTTCTGGTAAGGTGCCCAGGATTATCATAAAAAGTATGCTTGACAGCAATTGAAATGAAGCATGAAGGTCAAGGGGTCTCCTAACATTGCCTCACCAAGAATGCAACATCACCTAAAACATTTACTAGCCTGAATAGGGGTAACACATACTGAAAAACCTGAAATAGTACTATATGTTTTGCTTGTTTATTTGTTGTTTAATGCAGCAATATTCCAGCCATATGATGGCGGTCTGTAAATAATCAAGCCTGGACCTGACAATCCAGTGATATCATGAGCATCAATCCATGCAAAAGGGATACGATGACATGCATCAACCAAGTCAGCGCGCCTGACCACCCAATCCTGTAGTTGCCTCTTACGACAAGCATGGATTGCTGAAGACCACCTCTAACCCGGATCTCTGTGTCGGCTATACTAGCTCTCACTGTTAAGATTAGATATTCTGCCTCAGGTTAGTGCCTATTTTAACTGGGGTGATGTGGAGGTCTCTAGATTCAAGTATTATAAATATGGCAGCAAACATCAAGGACCACATGACCGCATTTCATAATAGCAACTAAGAATAACCAGAGGGAGATAACTCACATCTGGTGAAGTACTTGTGCCATGGCTATTCCATTACTAAGCTCATCAGCCGTGCTGCATGGCACATCTATATTGAAAGTCTTCAGCTGAAACATAAAGCAATTTAATAATAACCATCCCCAAACATCATGCTGTAAGTTTCATTTATATGAATGACACTAAAACAAAAAAACATAAATCTCTTATCTGCAAGTAGTGTTTCATAATGGTAATATTAATTCAAATCCACTTAACATGCTTAAAAATAAGGTATAATTGTGTGTGTATGTATAATGCATTTAATGTAGAAATCACTAATATTCATTCTCTTCAAACATTTGCAGGATGTATTCAAGGTATACATGGTGTAAGCATGGAGAGGAAGAAAAATAGGTAAGACTAAAAAGAATTATATAATTAAACGGATTGAGCGTCAATCCATAGGACATACAACGTTTGGAGGGGGATACAGGCGGAAGTCTTTCCGAAAAATAAATTATAATCATGATAATGGCTTTTCATATCTACTGCATTGTCTATGATCAGTTTATAGCTAAAGCGGCACCTCAGCAAAATGTCACGAAGCGAAAACCTCCCCGATTGGCGGAAACAGCACCTCGCCTAAAGCGAAAACGGCTACTATTGCCTGGCGAAAACGGCACCTTATTATTTGTTTTACCTTGGTACTGAAATACATGAAATTGAACTCACATGGTCACTTGCAAACACAAATAACTGTGAAATGTTAAAATAAAGTTACATTAGAAACTAGCCTCTACTCACCGACTGTGATCATGGTGATTTGGAGGGGCAACTTAACTTACTGTGAAAACATTACATGCTTTGAAGTAAAATAAACAAATTAAACTCACATGGTCACTTGCAAACACAAATAATTGTGAAATGTTAATTGCCTTAAAACAAGTTTACATTAGAAATGAACCTCTGCTCCAATTTACTCACCGACTCTGATTGGGAAACGCAACTAAACTTATCATTGAAACATCACATGCTTTGATGTTTTAAGTACCTTTACTCAAATTAACTCAATCAGCAGCATGATCAGTCAATGTCAAGAAATTGGGCTACAGATATACTATATATTTATCATGTATTTTAGTAAGTAGGAAACCGACATCACAGGAATGTTTCTTCAGATAACAAACGGTGTCCCCAGCCAAGGAGTTAGTGAGTGAGTGAGTATGGTTTTACGCTGCTTTTAGCAATATTCCAACAACATCACGGCAGGGGACACCAGAAATGGGCTACACACATTGTACCCATGTCGGGAATCGAACCCAGGTCTTCAGTGTGATGAGCGAACGCTTTAACCACTAGGCTACCCACCACCACCCCACCCACCCCCCCTTCCCCAAGCCAAGGAAAACATATACACTACGACATAACATAATAAAGTATGTAAATAAAGCATCTATACTTCTACATAAATTGGTCTTATCGTTATTAAAAATAGAGGTGCCTTTTTCGCCAAATCAGCAGCTGTTTTAGCTAGAGATCGGTGACATTTTGCTGAGGTGCCGTTTTAGCCTGCACCCACCCAAACATAGTTGTGGTGTGGGCATACATGTCCATGATGTCAGCACAATTCAATGCTTGATATGTGATTTGACGATAAGACCAATTTCACAAAAACAATACTCGAACGCAAAATATAACTTTAGAAAGAATTAACTGTGATCTAATCACACGTTTTACTAAGACCTGGGCCATCCGGGTCTCTGCTCAGACGCAGGAAAAATATTTTGACAGCTTACTTTAGGGGGTCATGCATTGTCACCATTTACAGCACACCTCTGATTAAACATGAAGACATGGACAAAACGAAGAGGATTCTCAGTATATATCTCAATAAACGTGCCATTAACTGCACACGCAGCTTTAATGCATGATGAACCTTTAAATCACCATGGAAAGTATGTGAAAGTCCACTCCCATCATCTGTTTCGAATCAGGTCATTGTTTTGACGACCTTCCAGTTAGTTTTTTATTCAACTCACCCAAGTGATAAGGCTGGTACAAAGTTTGTCTCTATCCATTTTCGCGAAAATCAAATCAAACAAACTCCAATGAAAATAAATGTGATTAATCAGCCCATGAAGAAAATATTGTTTGATCTTGGTATTTTTGGTTAACAGGGGTCGCAACTCGCAATCTGCTTCCGGTTAAACAACTACTGTAACAACTACTTATATATTCACGTGCTCTCAGTAAATCGTCTGTTGAGAATGACTAAATGTAGTTGCTTTCGAATATATATGTATTTATGCATCGACACAGGGCAAAACCTACACTTGAATTGGTGTATCCATATTCTGTTTTGACAATGTTACGTTTGATATATGTTAGTCACAATACTTATCATATCTCCATCTTCATTTTGTTCTCATTGATTCGGCAATGGTCTGTCCGACCGCATTGCGAAAACATCTGAAAGTACTTATTAAGTCTGAACCAAACTAGCAATGAAGGAACAGTTGGAAAATATTACATGAAATGGCAATGAAAATGTTTGAAAATACTAAAAGATCGTCAGCTTGAAAACATCCGAGTTTTCGCGGAATACGCTTTCCTTATAATCCTTGTGATGTCGTTCTGACCTGCAACTCATAGTTGATCTCCATTTTTTTGTACAACAAAAAGACAATGTTCAATGCATGATACTTTATGTTATTATGATTTCATATTTGGACTATGTGATCATTAACACTTTCTATAAGTATAATAACTCATATATATATTAAACAGTAATGTTGATGACGCAGAAGCTAATTTTTGGTTTATGTCTCTGGGACAAGGGCTAGATAATATGATGGGTTCCAGATAATTATTTTAGCCATTGAGTATTTACTCATGTTATTATTCACATTGCTTATTGATAGTCTTCTTCGGGTAGTCTTCCAGAGGCAAGAGAGTTAACTGATTTTAAAGTCTGTTAACTCTCTTGCCTCGGGAAGATGGTATATACTCTCATGGGTCCATTTTATTGTGTTTTGTAAACCGATTAGTAGTTTGTTTGTTTGTTTTTATAAATAATTCTAATATTCTGTTGTTTCAGGTAACTTTTAATTACTTTATGTTCGTGTTCTGCTCCAAGTGAGTCAAGACCTTAATCTCATAACAGTGATACTTGTAGTAAGTAATAAGTAAGCGAGATGTCGCATTCAGTGCGTTCACTGCAGTAGAGTTCATGTACACGTGATGCATGCATTCAGCCAGTAAGAACAGATCTGTAAAGATATATATACGTACGTGTTCTTTAGCTGAAGAAGCTACATTGGGTAGGTTTAAAGAATCTCTTATGCGCATTCACCATTAATTGGGTTTAGTTTTTGTATTTATCAGGAGCTCTGTATGACACACTATTGCTGGCTGGTGGACCATGTGACCACTACCTGGACAGAGTTGATCTGGGACAAGGTGACGTGGAACCATTTAGGGAACGACAACCACCGCACCAAGAACCTGTCTTGGGAAGATTTCCTCACAAGATTACCAATGTTGCCCAGTTTACTCACCCCAATACCCATGCAGTCGTAAGTTCACTGAAAGACGAACTTTGAACCAGGCAGTGTCAGATATTGAACATACGTTGTCTGAACAAGTGCATCTAGGTTAGATGTTATAAGTACTGCAGTAAGTTGTAATCGTGAAGAGATGTGTTATTGCTGTCACGTTTGTTTGTTTGTGTGTTTATCGCCACACTCAGACATATTTTCCAGCTATATGACAGCGGTCTGTAAATAATCAATAATCAGAGTATCCAGTGATTGACAGTGGTGTCATGTAAACAGACAAATTATCATATACATTAGTTCTGAAATGTATGATAAGAAATGAATTTATGATCATCAGTGATACACTTCAAAATAACAATTTAACGAAAGATCAGAAAAAAAATATAATAAATGTAAGTGCTTCATGACTTATCAAATAGATTTGTGTTGTTCCTCTATATATGTAACATTGGCTATCACTTTCCAAAACAATAAGTGTTCGCTATTTAGTGTGTTTTGATTGTCATTATCGGTTCACTAAGTGTCGGCATGAGTTCACTGAACTGGGATATTCCGTAACTGTCGACACTGATTTCCCCTACCAAAGGTGTGTTTGTCGACACTCATTCAACGTGGCTAGACACATTCCACAACACTATATTTATCTGTCGAGATTTCCTTCTGCTTTACTTTTCATCTTTCATAAAAATAGTTGTAAAGAAGTACTACATATTTTCAGCCCTTTGACGTTTATAAACTGGTTCTAATGTTGATACGCACCGCAATCTGACCGCTCTTACTCGTTTTGGTAGACAGGAGCCCAGTCTATGACGTTTACCACTTGAGATTTGTTTACATTAATTCGAGTAAATGTGGTCTGTTGAGATAGGTACTGCAACCATTTGCAATATTTAATGGACAAACAGACATAGTGACATTTCGAATCATTTACGCGTGGGCAATCTCTGCTCTGGCAAGATGATGGCAACTCAAATCACGTGACCTATACTTCCGTGTCTATATTTAGCTGTCTCTCAAGAAGGACACGTTGAGAATGTGATACTAGACATGCAGGCGCTAAATGAGAACATTTGACGCACATTTGAAGATTTTAGTAGATGCCTATGATTTGTCAACAAACCTGTCCAAGAAATGGCATCCTATCTTAGAAAGGCGAATATAATAGAGGGAATAGGAAATGAAGTTGTCTATGGTCTTGGAGCATTCCTGGGAATATTGGTACCAATGATAGTATTTGTGTTAAAAAGGTAATGTCATGTACAGTATCTGTTTTCTTGACTGACATGGTAGGTATGGATATATCTTGTACACATTAATGATTCAGTAGGTGTTACAAGTGAAATCAAAGGTCAAAAGAAACTATAATTTATATTCAGTCACGTATCATGTGTTCATGGGTCAGTGTATGGTGGAGATATAGGCCTATCTGTTACATTTAGCCTTTATACGTGATTTCTCACAATTCTGAATTGATGTATCTGCATTTAGTTTAGATTACATCCATATATGTTAATCTCTGATTATATCCAAATGTCAATTGGTTGATACCAGTAAGTAGTAACAGATTTGTTATTAATCTTTTGTTGGTCTAACATTGTATTCTTGGCAGTTGTGTTCTAGGTGTTTCTTTCAGGTTTGATATGATTTGTTTCATGGCCTATTTGATTACAAACATGTTTTCCATTCACAGTCAGGAGAGTTCATAAATGAATAAATGATATACATTGTTATATTCCTTGATCACATTACAGCATCTCACATGCATTAAAAGTCTCACCTGAAGACTGACCCATTTAAAACATTATAAAATGTCAGCAGAGAAGATAACTGGTAATGTGTTCTCAGTTTGAAAATGTTGTTTATCTATTATATGGTCTCTGCTGAGAATCACCAATTTGCACTCAGTAGTTTTTATGTGCCAATTTGATTGTATGTTTGTTGTTTAACACCATGCAACCAGCCAAGTCACTGAGTCAGACTACCTGATCCATTTTGTCGCCTTGTGTGACATGCCTAGGTTGCTGGGGACCTAACATGGAAATATTTCCGATATGATTGCAAATGGACAACACTTTCAAAATGTTCAAATGTATTCTGCTATTTCATTATCAGTAATAGTACATAGTAGAGTGTCACTGAAATTTCTCATATTTTGTTGCTATGATGTCAGATGGAAGAGTTTGCAGTCAAATTAAATATTTACGAGTATATTTTTTATGTCCCAAGTTTATGACAAACAGACTGTTTGGTAACACTTGTCAAAGATTTGTTATTCTATCTTGTGTTTTGTGCATATTTGAAGTTCCCATGGGGATATTGGTTTAGAATAGGTCCATAGCAACCTATACTGTCGTAAGAGGCAACGACTAAATGGATCATGTGGTCAGGCTCATTGACTTGGTTGATGAAGTATCAAATTTCCTCGACAGCTTGGATTGTTGCTCCCAATATCGTCTGGTCCGGACTGAATTATTTACAGGCCGTAGCCATACAGCTGGAATAGGGCTGAGTGAGCTGTTAGACAACAAACACACACACTCTGTGTATATCAAGGTCAATATTTTTGGTAATTGTCAGTTCAACATTTTGCTGGTGGGCATGTGTTTTTCCTGTCTACAGAGAAGTGTGACTTCATAGCCAAGTTATTTCTATTGACAATCAATCTCACTGTGAACCCGTTAGCTAAGTAAAACCAACCCAGATTTGGTTGATCTTATCATGTTTGTTTGTTTGTTTTTTGTTTGTTTGTTTGTATGTTCTTTAACACCACACTCAGCAATATTCCAGCTATACAACGGCGATCTGTAAATAATCAATTCTGGACCAGACAATACTGTGATTGACATCATGAGCATTGATCCAAGCAGTTGGGATACGATGACATGCATCAACCAAGTCAGCGAGCCTGACCACCCGATCCCGTTAGTCGTGTCTTATGACAAGAATAGTCGCTGAAGACCTATTCTACTCCGGATCTTGATGGTTCTGATCAAATCATAATTTGGAATGTTCATAGTGTGTGGATAGATTTGATTTTACTTCATGATAAACTTATCCATCATAGAAGTACATGGCTGTCTGCCCTTATCACAGATTTAATTGCAGTTTTACATGCAGCAGTTATCAGTGTCAGTTCATGGTGAAATGATCGCAGTACTTCCAAAATAGGTTGTCAGCGCAACAGTGCTTTGATCATTTTGTCGAAATGAAACGTCTTCAGACAGAGACTGAAAGTTATAATCATATTATGAGACTTAAATCATGTTTATTTAGCAGTTTTACTTTTTAAGTATGATCAAAATATTATTTTGCAGGGATTTACCTAGACGAGAATCTGTACTTTACTAAGAAAGTGTTATCCCAAATAAAACATTTGTTACATTTGACCACTTTCTAAATGGCATTGTGTATTCATAGCTTTCGGCCATGGGAGCCGTTCCAATTTACACTTGTCAGAGGGGTACTCAAAGTACATGATCTAGACTACCAATTGTCAGACTTTCATTTTTGTGGAAGCCTCGGTGGCTGAGTGGGTTAGATTGCTGACTTTGTGAGCTGGCAATTAGGTGCCTCACTCTGGCAAGTGTGGGTTCGAATCCCGGACGTGACTCAACCCCCAAAAAGTACGAGAATCTAGAAAGTGTTATCCCAAATATAACATTTGTTACATTTGACCACTTTCTAAATGGCATTGTGTATTCATACCTAGACCTGCTCAGAGGCTGCTATTTTGCCCAAAGCCTGCAGCAATTGTCAGTAAAGAAATTCAAACTGGAATTACAAATTTCTAAATTCATGTTATTTAAGACTTCACTTCTAGTTTTTGCATGTATGGATGTACAAATGTAAAATCCCGAAGTCCACTGTGTAAATGTGCAAAGTGTGCCCACCAGTCTTCAGGTTAAAAAGACCATAAATGCGAAACCATATTGAAGTCAATACTTATAAATAAAAAAGTCATCAATGATAACTTCACAGACTGTTTACGTGATTGTTAACACAAACATCAAGACACAGCCCATCTTTATGTAAATGCCCAAGATCAATTTTGGAAGGTTTAAGTGTTCAAAAGTTATTGCAGTGAAATTAGAGTATAGTCTTTGAATCTTCTAAGGTGAGGTGAATTGGGGTTGAACAATGCACATATTATTGCACTAGTAGTGACGCATTGGTGTTTGTTGGAGGGAGGGGGGACAATTTAACATGGATACCCCACTCAGACACACTGTACTGTCTCCAAGCCAACCAGTCCTTGTTTTTTTTTCACCCTACTGACAAGCGCCAGGCAAGGTAACAAGAAGTACCACCAAGTACGAACCCTGACCCTCCGCTCTCCGAGCAGACTCTATCCAGACAACAAAGGGGGTCTGAATCTTCTGAAGTAGGTGTGGAAACAATAGGATGATGTCATAGATTTGTCATGTACATGGAAGCTGATTGCTGTTGCTGTAAAGTTTTATCACTCAAATTTCAGGCAGCAAAATCGGAATCAGACCATTCACCCGGAGAGTGCAGCCAATGTAGAATCAACACGAACACGTCTTCGCAACGAGGCGGGCACCACAGACAGACCATCGAGAGCCAGACGGGACAATAACGGCCAACTCACATGTCCGATATGTTTGGCTGATGCTGCTTTTGCAATAGAAACAAATTGTGGCCATGTTTTCTGTGGTACGTTTTTATGTGAAGTTTATTATAGAATTCTAGAAAAATGAGCCACAAATATAAAAATATTTGGCTAACCAGAGGCCGGTGCACAGGGGTCTGCACTGCCCTCGTTTCAGACACTTAACATGTCAAGCTCTTTGTGTGTTTTTGTTCACTTCAAGACTTGGGTGTAGTGTGCACCAACTTTTTGGAAATTCAGTATGCTTCCCTGGAAACAAAGTCTTGTAGGTGTAGCAATGACTATGATCTGACCTACCGACATTCATCAAGCAGTGTACGGGTACCAGGTAGGGAGAATAGTTGGATGACCAGATTATAATACAGTGATCTATATTATATATGACACGCTTGATTATGTTTGAACAACAATTAATGTTCACATAAACAGTAAGATATGATATCACTCTTCAGCAAGTACAAATGGGTTTGTGATAGCAAATATTTCATTCCATATCAGGATGTGACTATGATCAGAATCTAGTTTAGTATGATAAAGTAATTGTAGGTGCTGACTTTAACAAATTGCATAATTCAAACAATATTTCAACTTTTTTTTAGAACAGATATGTCCCAATCATGTAAAACAGTGATAATCATCCTCATTATGATAAGCTTGTAGAGTGGATTTAAATGTGTGAATATGATGATAATGATGCATGTATTACAGGCCACTGTGTGATCACCTACTGGCAGCATGGTCAGTGGCTGGGGGCTGTCCGCTGCCCTGTGTGCAGACAACAGGTACGTATAAACCACTGCTTTACACTTACTAAAATTTGTCAGTGGTCCAAAGGACCAGCACCAAAAGAATCTACTGGTCCTGTTGGATCTCTACGAGACACATTGGTACTTAGAGTTTAGACTTGTCGCTGATTTCAAAAGTCGTACAAAGTTAAATTATTTTGTTTGTCCCTCAAATAACACTAGACCACCAGACCACCATTTATATAATTTTACTGGCCCTCAAGAAAATTTACTAGACACGGACTAGCGGACCAGTGTTAATGTTGAGCACTGCACACCAACTGTTTCAAATTGTCTTTGTTCATTGGACATCATCAATCCACCCTCACTTGCATGCTCCAGAATGTAAATGACAAAGCTAAGAATTACTATGAATGTCACATATTACATCGTTTGTGTTTTCCGTGATATGACTGGAATACTGTTAAAAGCGGTGTTAACCCCAACTCACTGACTCACCCGTTTGTGTTTTAGACATGAACACTTTGAGATATTACATCTCTACTCTTTATGTACACATGGCTGCATATTAATAATGTGTGTGGGTGAGATGGGTTGGGATGGATGAATGCATTGGAATGGTATGGATTGGATGGATAGATGGGTGAGTGGATGTTATGGGTGTATGTTCGGGAGGATATGTGTGGATGGGACATTCGTACGTGGATAGAGTGTAAGAGTGTGCATTGCTGATGTCTGTAGGACAACATGTGTATACATTAATGTATATAATATGTTGTTACTGTACAACTAGTGACATATAATAGTTCTCTCTGTCAGTAGGGGCGGTCGAGTGGCCTAGTGGTTAAAGCGTTCACTCGTCATGCCGAAGACCTGGGTTCTATTCCCGACATGGGTACAATGTGTGAAGCCCATTTCTGGTGTCCCCCGCCGTGATATTGCTGGAATATTGCTAAAAGTGGCGTAAAGTCAAACTCACTCACTCACTCTGTCATTAGGGGTGGTTGGGTGGCCTAGTGGTTAAAGCGTTCACTCGTCATGCCGAAGACCTGGGTTCTTTTCCCAACATGGGTACAATGTGTGAAGCCCATTTCTGGTGTCCCCCCGCCGTGATATTGCTGGAATATTGCTATCAGGGGCGTAAAATCAAACTCACTCACTCACTCTGTCAGTAGGGGTGGTTGGGTGGTGTAGTGGTTAAAGCGTTCACTCGTCATGCCGAAGACCTGGGTTCTATTCCCGACATGGGTACAATGTGTGAAGCCCATTTCTGGTGTCCCCCCACCGTGATATTGCTGGAATATTGCTGAAATATTGCTAAAAGCGACATAAAACCACACTCACTCACTCACTCACTCACTCACTCACTCACTCACTGTTGTGTGGTTGCAAGTGTCAAACATGTCCACTGTTTGTCAAATATGATTTGTGTTCCTGCATATTCTAGTTTCTCTCCTTGTGGGCCGATTGTGATAGTTTGTTCTGGCTTGCAGATCACTCTCCTCCTGCGTAACTTCACTGAGGGGGAAAACATCGAGGACAGTGCAGAACGAAGAGTTATTTTAGACCAGATTAGCAACTACAACAGGCGATTCTCAGGGGAACCCAGGCCAGTACGTTCCAGGAAAATAAACATTAACCGTAAACTAATATGTAATTTATCTCAAAATTGTACTTATCAGTGATATATTGTTTGACAGTCTTGGTTGAGGGTATCCCATGTTTAAGCTGTTCTATAAGGATGAAGAAAGGGATAAGCTTGGTGTTTAAGGGCAGGGAGAAAGGAGTGATGAATGAGTATACCCAGCCGGTCATGTCAGCCAATCATCATATATTATCCATTTTGCATCCTTTGGAACTATTTATATTATTTACATTTCTTCTGAAACCACTGGACTTGGATGGTGAAAGTTAACATGAATTGTCACTAGGTAGTGTAGTAGTTACAGCGTTCAGTTGTCACATCTGAAATCTGAGTTCGCTTCCCCACATCGATAAAATGTGTGAAGCTATTTCTTGTGTACCCTGCTGTGATATTGCTGGAATATTGCTAAACGCAGTGTAAAACCATACTCACTCACTCTAAAACATGCTCACAGAATTCCAATCACAATAAGAAAAGTGCTGCACCAGCCATATTGTAAACAAAATTCCACCATTTTTGCATGTTCATTTTGAAATTTTTGAGAAAATTTTTGAGAAATTTTAAGTAACAGCAAATTTCTCATGCATATTCAATGTCATTTTCAGATCACCGACTATATCCGAGACCTGCCTGTCCTACTGCGACATGCATATACAGAGTTCTTCTCAGTGGGAGGGCTCATTTGGATGTTCCGACTGCGTGTGATAGTGTGTTTCTTTGCAGCCTTGTTATACTTCATCTCCCCGTTAGACATCATTCCGGAAGCTGTGTTCGGATTGCTGGGATTCCTGGACGATCTGTTCATTATTCTGCTCCTCGCAATATATATTACTATAATATACAGACAAGTTGTCCAGGCCAGGTCGCAGAGGACCGTCCCCTCAGCGCCACCTCCTGAAGGTCAAGGACCGACGCTAGGTCAAAGTTGAAGAGTTTTGTGAATGTTTTTGAAAGTGCATACTGCTTTGTTTTGAAGAGATACCCGGTGTGCCATCTCTTTTGTTAAAACAGCAAAAGTGATGTGTGTTTTTATGACCATTTTTCAAGGTCTGAGCTTTTTTAGGGCCATGAAAATATTACGCTAGGATATGGACTCTCTTAACCAATATTTATTGCTCTGTGCAGCGCTGTAACTGTCAGAAGACTTCAAATGGACACCCATTCTAGATCTGTTGTACCCTAAGCATATCACAAAAGACAGTTCTTGTGGAAAGTGTTAAGATGGCTCAGGGAAGTAGGATTTAGACATATGAATCTAGATCATAGCAAGGTTGCAATAGAATGGCACCGTACTACTGCCATGGACCAAACACCCTCTCTCACCAACTTTATTGCACTAATACAACACACAGTTTATGATTGACTAAAGTGGAGATTGGGTGTTCATGATGACAGCTGTGCATAAATAGTTCCTAGAGGGTGACCGTCGTTGGAGACCAACTCACTCACACCTGATCCATGCTCACATTATTGACTTTCGTTTGCCTGGATGAGCTTCAGAGACTAAGCATGGCCGTGATATATCTATTGTATTACTGCCTGCATCATTAAACCTCAATTACCTTGCTTTTCAGTCAGAAATATTGTTTCTTGTAACATTTAAAATGCCTCACAGAAGTGCATGTTTTAGGTTCTATATGAGCAGGTATGAATGTCCATGGCTGAGTTACTTCACAAGCAGAATACAGAACTTACATTCTTTTCAATCAAAAGTTACCCATATCCACAGACTTTGTGCTTGCAGTACCATATTAAAGCTTATTGTGGTATATATTTTACACATGAACATTAATTCTTTGTTGTATTATGGTATTCAATAAGATACCTGTATGTGTCATAGTTTTTCATGGATGTCAACTGATCTGTTTTAACTGTTCTGAGTATTTCAATTAATCTAAGCTTTTAATTACATTGAGCAAATGTATACTTTATATAGGGACATATACAGGAAAACCAATCAGTCTGTTGGCATTCTTGAAAAGAGCATCTTTGTGAGGTATGTTTACAACAAATGAATAGAATAGAATTATATTGAAAGAAACATGTCCTTATTTCCATGTGGCTGTATGATGGGCAGAGTTGCCTCCCCTGGGCATGCTTTGTATCCTGTTATCATGGGTTCAAATCCCGGATTTGCACCTGAATGCGATCCTTAGTTTTTCAGCACTATATCAAAATCTTAGACTAGGTTTCCTCCAGCTGCCAACGCATTATATTACTGATATGCGACTCAAAGCACAGTTAAACCCAACTCACTCACTCACCTATATGATAGATCCGTCTGGGAAGTGGACACACGGGATGACATCCAGATCCAGATGTCAGAGGGAGTATTTCCCAATCGTCTGTTTTGCAAAGTCTATTTTAACATTTGAAGTATTTCTCTGCAGCGTGTTATCATTATATATTATCAATCGATCAAACTATTAAGGGTCAAGTTATTTATATTGCACTGTATAAAGTAAGCATCTGTTTTCTCACATGCAGCAAGTTTCCCTAGTTGTTTTCTCCAGTTATCTTCGCAACCTCTACATCTCTAGTTCGGGCACAGATGGCCCAGTTGTCTAAAGCTGTGTCACAGTTGAAGTGTTCCTGCCTGCTGTTAGAATGCTCTACGCATAGATAGCCTGTTCCTGTGCAAAGTTGGGTTCCTTAGGCTTCCCAGAATCCTTTGATCGTTGGTTCAAATTCCAGATTTCCCCTGATGTTTCTAGGTTGTTCAGCACCATACTTGTGCTTGTGGGCTCCTCCTACGTCAATCTGACACGCCATGATAAAACTGAAATACTGTTTAACTCGGGCATGGGTGTCAGCACCGCAAATGTGTTCATGGATTCACTGAAGGAAACGTCTTCAACCTGAATCACTTCACGATTCCTCCCATGTCAAGCTGGCACAGCTGGATAACTAAAATAATAAAAAATGTCCAAGACTTGCATCCACATGGCAATAGTTTCAGCCATGCCATGAAGATGTACTTCCAGATGCTGTTCATCCACCCTCCAGGTCCCCCTACTTGTGTTAACAAGTTTATCTGATTCTCATCCCAGCTCAACTCTCTGTGTCTTTCTTGCTGTGACAGGTGCTTTTGAATATTATGTCATTATTCATGAAATAACTGATTGCCATTAAACTTGTATATTTATTAGCATGACTGTTGGTGTTGTATTTGATTACCGTAGTAATATGCCCATTCTTTTCTATTGGAGTACAAAATACAGGATTGACATTCAATGTCCTGAACACACTACATACAACACAGACAATGCAATGGTATTCGTTAAAGAACAGGTAATGGCTGTTCTCATTGATGAAATAAGGCACAGGTGTAATCGGAAATACAGTGTTGAACGACTGTCCAGTTAATGAGTTCTGTGTGTCCTGCCTGATTTGTGTCTTTATTCGTAACAAATGTTCTTATTTGGGATTACACTTTATCAGTAAAGAGACCGCCTCCGTGGTCTTGTGGTAGAGCGTCCGCCCGGAGATCGGAATGTCCGAGGTTCGATCCCCGGCCGCGTCATACCAAAAGACGTTAAAAGATGGTACTTCTTGTTACCCTGTCTGGCGCTCGGCATTAGGGGGCTAAAACAAGGACTGGTCGGCTGGGAGTCAGTATACTGTGTCTGGGGTATTGGTGTTAAACTGCGGCATGGTATGTCAGTCAGCTAGCACTATAAATCGGCATCAGTCCGGACTAGTACAAGCAGCCACATACACACACGTACATGCACGTCGCTATATAAGTGCAATAATCTTGGACGCGACGTTGGAGCCCATTTCACCTTACCTATCAGTAAAGAGTATATACTATCAGCACTTGTCAGCAGGATGTAAATTTGATAGAATTTGGATCAGCATAATGGTGATCCGGTGCATATATTTTGACTTCAAGAAGAAAACGGTACTCGTCTATTATTTAGCCTTCATATTTGGCAAATTTGGTTTTCTTATTTCGTTCAATTCCAATTACAATCAAATCGCCAATTCCCTTCCACTGATTTACCCACCTGAACTAGAAATATAGGAGACCAGTGAGACCGCCTGATCTGTTTCATATTTAGATCTATGCATACAGATTCAGAGTGGTAAAACACTCTCCACAAGACTATGACAAGAGGAAGGACTTTCCAGTTGTTAACTTTCCCTTCATGTCGAGCAATATTCAAGCAGCTCCAGCCTTTGGTTTTTACATTTTTCGCAACTTTTGAGATACAAATGAGCCTGTTCTTTCTACCCAGATTCTAAAGAGCGTCATACAACTCGGCCTCGTTAAAGCTTTCAAAAAGTTTTATGGTAGACATGTGGAGGACACTTCCAAATTTGACGCATCGGTGACAAAAATGATGTCCGTTGCAATTCCCTATTTTCACTTGTACCATATGTTCCCATGTTTTTTTCAGGTGAACAAATGACTTGCCTTTGCATGTGTGTGTGATGGGTGCCACAGGTGGGGCAGGATACGCTCACCTTTTCGCGAACACCTAGTATCATTAATATTTGATAGTGATTCATAAACACATGCTCATGATATAGTCGCAAATGTACAATAGAATCTCCTTGATGCAGATATTTCTATTGGATATGGAAAGGGTTTTGTCGCTTCATGTATTTGGAATATCTACAAATAGTCCAGTTTTAATAAATAAATCATGTGAGTTTGTCATTATCCACTTGATTGTCCACAAGCTTGATCAAAGTTAGATTTTGAATAAGGTTTCTTAGACCCTAAAGCCTTATGCATGTGGCCCCATGGTCTATGAAGTCGCTATGACAGGGAGAAGCCACAGGTTGGAGTTTCTGCCCAAATAGAATGAACTGGGCGAAAAACACCTGATCGGTAGACATCAATCTCTCAAGTGGCCAGTCTCCACTACTTGGCACACTTGGACTTGCTAGCTCTCATAGCGAACTGACACACTGACTGTCCCTGGCCACACTACCATCTAGCAGCAGTCAGGACCATGGTGTACATGTTGAAGGTGTTTCCCCACATCGGCTTCACCTGCTAGTGGTGTAGATTAGCCCGCATTTTGAGAAATACTTTAAATGAGGATATAAGCTTTAGCTTTAATAGGACTATTCATCTGGTGTTGGCCATTTGAAAATTCTAGATGGCTATCAAATTTCAGGATGTCAACCCAATTTGTCAGTAAAAACCGAAATGAAATTTCTGAGGTGTACTGGAAAATATTTCAGCATTGAAGTCTAACTGGGCTGGTTTAGAAGCAATGTGAGAAATAAATTATTGTAATAACTTAGGTACCGACCTTTTGATATTCTAGGAGAAGGGATGAGGGCTGGGATTTTGCTAGGCGACTGGATATTTTTTCACCTACAGCTGTAAAACCAGATAAGAAGCTTTTTAATTGCATTCAGAAAAGACACAACATCGTATCTATCCTATTTACATGGAAACTCTACTGAACTCAATCTTCATGACCACACGAGGTTCCAACATGACCTGTGACGATGCATACAACATAGTGTATGACCATGCATGCAATATACTCCAATGGTGAGTTGATATGGATAGAATATGAGCCCATTTCAGATGCTTTTGAATTGAATTTCATAACACACCAGGTATATAGTAGAATGATCATTGCTAAATCTTTTAAGGCATCCTTGTTGTACCGAACATACAAACTGAGCATCAGATTTAAGTGATCTTGGTGGGAGATATTGACTTATGGGTTTACAAAGATAGCTTGCCCAGCATACAACTTAATGCTATAATCAGGACTTTGAACTCGATCCTTGCTGCTACAGACAACCACTGCAGGTCATGTATTATGAGAGAGAGACAGACAGACAGACAGTTTATTCAGTAAGAAGGCCATAGGCCCATAATACAGACAATGGTTGATTGCATGAACTACGCATGCCAAGGAAGTAGTCGATTTAAGTTTCTCTTAGCTGTTGGACTTTATATAGATATAAACATGTGTTATATACAACATCAAAGTTTTCTGATGAAATAATTTCAGTAAAAGATGTTACAGTTTGAAACTTGATATAATGTTTAAGATACATATTTCTTAGGGCTGAATAACGCTCACATACAAGTAAAACATGAAATTCATCTTCAATAAAAGATATACCATTTTCTATACAATATTTACATAATCGTTCAGTGTATGGGACATTTGTGTATCTCCCCAAGTCAATTGCAAGTTTAAACTTGCTACATCTGAAACGAGTCATACATATTCTCATATGTACTGGTATGGGGAGTGTAAGATATTTTTCTACATTCAACAGGGATTTAAAATGTTTATAATAAAAGGGATCAGATATACTATTGATAGAACTACACCATGATTGTTGAAGGTTATCAAATAATCTTTGCTTAAAAAGATGAATAAATACCTTCACATTGCCAACATCTTGTGTTAACCATACATATCCAAAACCTAATTTAAACAAAATATTCTTAATGTGAGTAGCCCATGTGGTGCGACCAGAATGGTCCAGTGATTTGAGCATTAAATAACATTGGCGAGGCAGTCTGTGCTCGTCCAAACGCAATTGCCTGCACCAATACTTGATGGCCCTTGTGGTATACACAAGTTGGAGAGGGGCTCTTCCCCACTCTCCTAAAACCATTGCATTGTTTGTTGTTTTACCTGTATTTAGAAACCATTTACACATTTTGTTCTGTACATCTTCAATAATTTTACAATATGAGATGCCCCATATTTCTGCACCGTAACAGACAGCTCTGTAGTATTCTGTATACCTTGTAGTTTTGAAGTAGATTGTTGCGATGCTACACAACATGGTGTCACAGTAGTCCAGACGGGGAAGTAGGAGGGTTCGTGCGAAGGCGGTTGTAGGTTCTCTCGTTGATAGATGCCAGATAGGTTTCGCACTTGATAATGGCACTTCCTGCACAGTTCGTGTACTTGGTGATCCATGCTGAGGTTCTTCAACCAACATGGCCCCAGTTTTGTCATGTTTCAGCCTTATTTTGCCACCATCCAAGACCCATCGGATCTGTGCATGTCTCAATACTGTTACGACACCTTGTGGTATAGGATAATACCGTCCGCTGGTTGTGTGTCATCCGCGTACATGTGGCGCACTCCAGCGTCAGCTTACCAAGTTGTTGGTGCAAGGCGCGGATTGTACTGGGCCCAAAACACATCCCTGTGGTACCCCATATGTCATATATAGACAGCTAGATTCAAAACTCCTCAGAAATAACAGGCTGGTATCCTCTTAAATAGGAAATGTTAAATGCGCCGTCAAGACAAGGTGAGGTGAGGTGAAATGGGGTTTAACGTCGCGTCCATGATTATTGCACTTATGTGCATGTACGTGTGTATGTTTGTGTGGCTGCTTGTACTAGTCCGGACTGATGCCGATTTATAGTGGTAGCTCACTGACATACCATGCCGCAGTTTAACAGGAATATCCCACTCAGACACAGTATACTGACTCCGAGCCGACCACTCCTTGTTTTAGCCCTTTAATGCCGAGCGCCAGACAGGGTAACAACAAGTACCATCTTTTAACGTCTTCTGGTATGACGCGGCTCCGGATCGAACCCCGGACCTTTCGCTCTCCGGGCGGATGCTCTACCACTAGACCACGGAGGCGGTCATGGAAAGACAAAATTCAAGATAATTATATCCTCTGAATGAGTATCGAATACCGCATATCTAATCGAATGAGAATTCCCATACCACCATCAACAGTTAAATGTAGACTTCCTCACATGCAAGTAGTGTCGTCTCAACACTATGTCCAGCTATAGAAGCAGTCTGAAACTTATAGTACAGCTGATTTCAGTGAAAGTGCTCCTCCGATCTTACATTCACTGTTTTTGCAAGGATGTTAGGATAGATTTGAGGTAGGGTTATCGCGCTTTATAAACTGGTCACAGTCCAAGTAATTTTCCTTAAACAAGAGCCTGACAAACACCCTTTTTAATCAGAGTTGCACTGTTCTTGTGTCGAGACTAATGTTTATGATTCTTGTCACCACAGGAAGGACACATATGTTCCAACAACAGTTTTGTGACAATCGGATCCAAATCACAAGTTGTAACTTTGGATTGATTTATCCAATGACACACAAATGCAGTAAATGTCCACAAATGTTGAAATCGTATACAAACGTTGCAATTACATGACACTGAGTACAGTAAATGGCAACAACACATACCACTACATACAGTAGATGGCAACAACACATACCACTACATACAGTAGATGGCAACAACACATACCACTACATACAGTAAATGGCAACACCACATAACACTGTATACAGTGAATGGCAAGACCACATAATACATACAGTAGATGGCAACACTACATTACACTACATACAGTAAATGGCAACACCACATAATACTTACAGTAAATGGCAAGACCACATAACACTACATACAGTAAATGGCAACACCACATAATACTTACAGTAAATGGCAAGACCACATAACACTACATACAGTAAATGGCAACAGCACATAATACATACAGTAAATGGCAACAACACATAATACATACAGTAAATGGCAACACCACTTAATACTTACAGTAAATGGCAAGACCACATAACACTACATACAGTAGATGGCAACAACACATAATACATACAGTAAATGGCAACAACACATAATACATACAGTAAATGGCAACACCACTTAACACTACATACAGTAAATGGCAAGACCACATAATACTTACAGTAAATGGCAAGACCACATAACACTACATACAGTAAATGGCAACACCACATCACACTACATACAGTAAATGGCAACTCCACATAACACTGTATACACTGAATGGCAACAACACATACCACTACATACAGTAAAAGGCAACACCACATAACACTGTATACAGTGAATGGCAACACCACATCACACTACATAAAGTAAATGGCATCACCACATCACACTACATACAGTAAATGGCAACAACACATAATACTTACAGTAAATGGCAACACCACATGACACTACTTACAGTAAATGGCAACACCACATAACACTGTATACAGTGAATGGCAACACCACATAACACTTCATAAAGTAAATGGCATCGCCACATCACACTACATACAGTAAATGGCAACACCACATCACACTACATACAGTAAATGGCAAGACCACATAACACTACATACAGTAAATGGCAACACCACATAACACTGTATACAGTGAATGGCAACAACACATACCACTACATACAGTAAAAGGCAACACCACATAACACTGTATACAGTGAATGGCAAGACCACATCACACTACATACAGTAAATGGCAACACCACATAACACTACATACAGTAAATGGCAACAACACATAATACATACAGTAAATGGCAACACCACATGACACTACATACAGTAAATGGTAACACCACATAACACTACATACAGTAAATGGCAACACCACATAACACTGTATACAGTAAATGGCAACAACACATACCTCTACATACAGTAAATGGCAACACCACATAACACTGTATACAGTGAATGGCAAGACCACATCACACTGCATACAGTAAATGGCAACACCACATAACAGTGTATACAGTGAATGGCAACACCACATCACACTACATACAGTAAATGGCAACACCACATAACACTGTATACAGTGAATGGCAACACCACATAACACTACATAAAGTAAATGGCATCACCACATCACACTACATACAGTAAATGGCAACAACACATCACACTGCATACAGTAAATGGCAACACCACATAACACTGTATACAGTGAATGGCAACACCACATCACACTACATACAGTAAATGGCAACACCACATAACACTGTATACAGTGAATGGCAACACCACATCACACTACATACAGTAAATGGCAACACCACATCACACTGCATACAGTAAATGGCAACACCACATAACACTGTATACAGTGAATGGCAACACCACATCACACTACATACAGTAAATGGCAACACCACATAACACTGTATACAGTGAATGGCAACACCACATCACACTACATACAGTAAATGGCAACACCACATAACACTGTATACAGTGAATGGCAACACCACATCACACTACATACAGTAAATGGCAACACCACATCACACTGCATACAGTAAATGGCAACACCACATGACACTACATACAGTAAATGGCAACACCACATGACACTACATACAGTAGATGGCAACACCACATGACACTACATACAGTAGATGGCAACACCACATGACACTACATACAGTAAATGGCAACACCACATGACACTACATACAGTAGATGGCAACACCACATCACACTGCATACAGTAAATGGCAACACCACATGACACTACATACAGTAGATGGCAACACCACATAACACTACATACAGTAAATGGCAACACCACATGACACTACATACAGTAGATGGCAACACCACATCACACTGCATACAGTAAATGGCAACACCACATAACAGTGTATACAGTGAATGGCAACACCACATAACACTACATACAGTGCAACACCACATACCACTACATACAGTAAATGGCAACACCACATAACACTACATACAGTGCAACACCACATACCACTACATACAGTAAATGGCAACACCACATCACACTACATACAGTAGATGGCAACACCACATAAACCTACATACAGTAAATGGCAACACCACATGACACTGTATACAGTGAATGGCAACAACACATCACACTGCATACTGTAGATGGCAACACCACATCACACTGCATACTGTAGATGGCAACACCACATTACACTACATACAGTAGATGGCAACACCACATAACACTACATACAGTGCAACAACACATACCACTACATACAGTAAATGGCAACACCACATCACACTACATACTGTAGATGGCAACAACACATAAAACATACAGTAAATGGCAACAACACATACCACTACATACAGTAAATGGCAACACCACTTAACACTACATACAGTGAATGGCAACACCACATAACACTACATACAGTGAATGGCAACACCACATAACACTACATACAGTGAATGGCAAGACCACATAACACTACATACAGTAAATGGCAACACCACATGACACTACATACAGTAAATGGCAACACCACATAACACTACATACAGTGAATGGCAACACCACATAACACTACATACAGTAAATGGCAACACCACATAATACTACATACAGTGAATGGCAAGACCACATAACACTACATACAGTAAATGGCAACACCACATGACACTACATACAGTAAATGGCAACACCACATAACACTACATAAAGTAACATCACTTTACAATACATACAGTAAATGTCAACACCACATTACTTTGCACACAGTCAATGGCAAAAGCACGTGACACTGCATACAGTAAATGGAAACACCACATGACACTTCATTCGGTAAATGGCATGTATTTTTTCACAGTTCATATTTTTTTATTTTTTTAGTGACATTACGTGTTTGGAAATTACTTGTAGTGACAATATGTGTAGTGACACTACGAATAGAGTCATTACGTATAGTGACATTAAGTGTTGTGACATTACTTGTAGTGACAATACGTATAGTGACATCATGTGAACTGGCATTATGTGAACTGACATTATGTGTAGTGACATTATGTGTAGCGACATGTGTAGTGACATTGTGTGAACTGACATTATGTGTAGCAACATGTGAACTGAAATTATGTGTGGTGAAATTACATGTAGCGGCATTATGTGTAGTGACATTACGTATAGTGACATTATGTGTAGCAATATTATGTGTAGTGACGTTATGTGTATTGACATTATGTGTAGTGACATTATGTTTTGGGACATTATGTTTTGGGACATTATGTGTAGTGACATTACGTATAGTGTCATTACGTGTTTGTTTGTTGTTTGTTTGTTGTTTAACTATATGACGGCGGTGATAGACATCATGAGCATCGATCCACGCAATTGGGATACAATGATATGCATCAACCAAGGCAGCGAGCCTCACCACCCGACCCCGTTTGTCGCATCTAACGACAAGCATAGTCGCCTTTTATGGCAAGCATCGGTTGCTGAAGACCTATATTTTCTAACCTGGATCGTGACGGGTGGACATTACGTGTTGTGGCAATATGAGTAGTGACATAGACTGAATGAGTCGTCGTTATTATTTTTTTCTTCCCGTATCAGATCATCAGGCATTTTTACCAGATATGGTGTTTGGAAACACAAACAATGTGGAAATGGAAAGCTACTCCACACGGTAGATGTTTTTCTTACACTCACGAACTTCCCTTTACATCATTTTCTTTCTAAAATCTTCCTTAAACGTTTATCAACAAATGTTCCGATGAATATTTTTCATAACGATTTTCGTGTCACAGACATTTAATGATTTTCACGAGACAAATCATTAAATCAATATGGGGAAATGCACGGGAAGTATCCTCGTACGTATTCCCCTGTATGCACGTGGATCTGTTAGTTTGATTATGTTCCCCAAACTCATTGCAACGGTTCGGCGTATTTTTTCACAAACCTCTATTTTAATGACTAAATTATATATATCCCCTGCATTTCGTGTAATAGTTTACATCAAAGTGTTCACGTTGTGCATGAGTTGAATATTAGACACTTTTCAAAGGTATGACTAATAGAACCGAAACTATATTACCGAGTCATCGTCAGCAGTTTCTGTTGTCTGCTTCCTGCATTGGCTTTTCTCTCAGGTCTCCGCGTGTAATGATATCCATCACGTATAGGATCACAATGATAACCCCATTAACAATGGCGAAACTCTGGAAACTGCTCGCGGCGTTGGTCCTGATACTAGATAAACCAGGTAAGACATAATGAATTTCATTTTTGAGGTTTATGAAAAGAACTATATGCTCGCAAATCTAATGCCAACAATTTTATGATGTTTACAAATTTGAGTAAACATGTACTTTGATGGTCTTTAGCGCTGGTCTATATATTCGTCAAGAAACAAATAATTATTAGAGCAATGACATAATGTAGGAGAGCTATGTCGGTGTCTAAATATGTGTCCTCCCTTATCAGTTGACGCAAAGTCAGAACGTCAACGCCAGAGGATAACAAGCCTCGAATATTACACCACACCACACCACACCACACCACACCACACCAGACCGCACCGCACCGCACCGCACCGCACCGCACCGCACCGCACCGCACCGCACCGTACCGCATCGCACCGCACCGCACCGCACCGCAACGCAACGCACCGCACCACACAGCACCGCACCGCACCGCACCGCACCGCACCGCACCGCACCGCACCGCACCGCACCGCGCCGCACCGCACCGCACCGCACCGTACCGCACCACTGCACCACACCACACCACACCACACCACACCACACCACACCACACACCACACCACGCACCGCACCGCACACCACCGCACACCACGCACCGCACACCACCGCACACCACACCACACCACACCACAACTACATTACACACTACACTCAGTGTCCTCTCAAGTTAAATTTTGCTTGAGTTAATACATTAACAGTTAGTTAATTAAATGGACATTATTTGTCGACCACCTTCATTGAATTTTGTCGTGCCACCTTCATTGAATTTTGTCGTATCATTTGATGATATGACATATGATATCTCCTATGAGTGAAGAAGCATATTCACATGTTGAAAGTGACATAGTAAGTTTCACGCAGTCGCGGGATTATCTGGTACTATGTAGATATTTCTCGTGTATTTACGGTCATTTTCCCACCCTACGAACTGTACATATCAGACTGTAAATGTTTAATACTGCCTTTAGGTAGCATAATATGTTCAGCCCTTTATTTTGATACCAATATCTCCAATATTGGTTAAGTAGTTAGTTTGGTATGCATGTTTTCCCTACTTTAGTCAGATCAGCGTTCACTATTTGTTGCTAGCTGTTGGTGTCCACCCGGATCACGCTTAAATAGCTCAGCGCTACAGAATGAAATCTCGCCTCGTGTTCGACCTTGTCGGGTCGTTCTGCTACTGTGTGGTCGGTCGAACTTAATTTCGCCAGAAGGTAATACTAGGGCAGTTTTGGTCTTTACTGAGTTACCACTGGTGTAACTGTGCTAAACTTATTGGCTAGGGTATTAAATAATATCCCTCCCCTTTTTTTTCTAGTAATCCGTGAAGAACTAATTTTCTCGGGATTATCTACCTTTTTGTTATTGGAAATAGATAAAGTACCTGTATACTCTGGGTGTCAAGTATTTCTTTTTAGAGAGTGTAGAGTTCATTAACTCCCATGGGTGTGTTGGTCTCAGTCGGTTTAACCAGCTGTCTATGTGTCTTGCTGATTGTCGTGTCAGAGCGATGGTTTCGCCATCTTAGGTAATAATCTGGTCTATGGTTGCTTAGTTAACGAGTTTGTATATTCTTCATTGTTTATTTATCAGTGATCTTTGTCTGTGACTATTGGGTTCTTCCGTTTTAGATTGCCTCTCGATCATTATATCTAGCTGATAATAAATTTGTTTCGTTGTTTCTATCGTTTCGTTTTTTTACTTTTATTGACACCCTAGTCGCTAAAACTACTAGGTAGAACTCATGTGTATAAACTCCCAGCTAATAACAACAGTAATGTAAGTTTACTGGGCATCAAGCAGCACCTCGAACGAGCGTTCGATGACTACCTTTAAACCTAGCTATGCTTCAGCCAGTGTTTAAAACGAATGCTATATCCAGTTGTTAGAATGTTTCTGTTTTAGTAAGCCAAATGATTTATTGCATTATGATAGGCGTTAACTCTATATTGGTTAACTAATATTGCGAAACGTTATTTTTTAGACAGACAGTGTTTCACAGATGCCTACCATCTACCCTCTGTTGCAATGTTTGCTGTTTTAGTGTGGGCTGTCAGTCCATGTGAGGATACACGTAACTGGGTAGGATATTGTAGAGACAACACAGACTGCAGCTACCCAGTCAATGTATCAAGCCAAGCATACAGCCACTGTAAGAAGACCTGCAAGATCTGCGAATCAGGTAGATGTGCCTGTTTACCTATCATTCAAACTGTGTAGAAAAATTCTGAAGAAAATTTTGGTAGTAAACTGAAAAAGAAGACTGATGTGTTTGTGGATAGTTTGCCATCCATAATTTGGTTCCCCAAAGGTCCGAACGATGTTATAGATTGTTATCAATCATCAGATATTTTTTGAGAGAACATGCAGAAATTTACCTGCAGGCTTTGAACCTAATGTAGCTGGTAATGTTACACATGTCAGTATAGTAATCATGGTAATATGCTGTTCTGACCATGCAGCGACAACCGCTTCAAGGCATATCTTTATTCAGTGTTCCTGTTATTTTGTATGCGTACATAAATTGTTTACCACAATATCCATGGTAACGAAGGTCATACAAGGTCTTACGAGGTAAGGGTGTTCCCACTCTTCAGTTAGTCATGCAAAAGTGTCAACATGCCTGCATTTAGGATGTGTTTATGGCTATCTGCTGGGATGTATCATGGGGTATTCGGGGGATGGAGCTCTGTACAGCAAGGCATTATCACTCCCAATGGCTTGCCTTAATGTTACAAGTAAACAAGCAACAAATTCCAACAAGTCATGTTGTGTTGCCATTTTGCAAAGATAATGTGCTTAATTACCCATCCTTACGTGATGTATGTACGTACACATGTTCTATGTGCACACAGAAGTACATACTTCTCTGTGTGTTCTTATTGATATGTGTCCGTTGTTAAACCATGGGAGCTTATGTTCAAGTATGTTTATCTTACCTCCATGTCGGAATGATGATATCTGATTGGCTTACGTGCTCTTGATAAAGTACTACGTATCCCGCCTGGGAGGAAAATATATTTCTGAGCGGGAGAATAAATCCCTTAAACCGCGCTTCGAAGCAAATAGCCTCACGCATTTTCCGTGTCAATGAAAAGCACGTGGCATAGCACAAATTAACCTGAGCTCAATCGAACAGCTATTTTCTATCAATTTTAAATTTGTTTCAATAATTTTACAATGGCATATCAAAACATGTCGGTAAGATAAATACGTTGTAGCAGTAACTCTAGGGGTGCGTGTGGCTTTATGCGTCCCTCGTTAGGTTTTATAATACCTAACGAGGGGCATATGGTTTTATGCGCCCCTCAACCACATGAACCCCGAGTGATACTGCTACAACTTTTAATATCTTGCTGGAATGCTTACAATCTCTGAAAACAAATATTACAGTGTTTGCATTGCGGTATGCATTAAGTTACAACATGTTAACGATGGTAACACTTGGCAGTGTCAAAATATTTGAATTTTTCAAGCTAAAGTGTCAACATGGTCATTAATTATGCTTGTGTACTTTTAAGAATGGTTTTAGAACCAAACATTATATGTGATGGTGTATATATATCTGCATAAACGAGCTAAAATGTTGACATTAGTGACTTGTGCATCAATCTATGCGTGGCTCTAATAGGGTAGAAAAGGAGCCTTGTCTCAATATGAAAGATTGTTTATAATATGTGTGAATTGTTCAATGACATTACTATATTGCTTCCTGACTGTTCCCAGACACAGCGTGTGCTGATGGCTACTATGGTACAGACTGTAAGCCCTGTGTATCTCGCTGTGACAGCAGCGGCCAGTGTGAGGACAAGGGGTCCAGTGAGTGTCCACAGACATGTCCAGATGGTTACTACAGCTTCAACTGTAACAGGAGATGTCCTAGCAACAACTGTGCTGCATGTAATCGGTGGTCTGGAGAGTGTGAGGCATGTAAAGATGGACGCTATGGCAGGAAATGCCTCAAAAGATGCTCAGAACATTGTATGGACAAAACTTGTGACATAGATAGCGGAGAATGTCTTGATGGGTGTGAACCTATGTGGGTGGGTGAGAAATGTGATGTTAAAGAAGTAATCTGTGAGAACTGCCATCTTCATAGCTGTACAGATGACATGACATGTCTATCTGGTTGTAAGAGTACATGGTATGGCCCCAAGTGTGACCAACAGTGCAAAAATTGTAAAAAGAAAAATTGTACCAGTTCTGGTGTCTGTCAAGCTGGATGTATAGCTGGCTTCTATGGGAACACATGTATTGACAGCTGTAGTGAGTTTTGTGACAAGAAACGATGTAATCAGACTGGCTACTGTAACAACTGTGTGTCAGGAAGACACGGAGAAGACTGCACCAGTATCTGCAGCACCAACTGTGAGGGCCCCTGCTACAGAGGTACTGGGAAATGTAAAGACTGTTCAGTTGGATGGTATGGACGGTTTTGTACAAAATCCTGCGACAACTGTCTGAATGGATGTGAGAGAAAAGGGAAATGTAAAGATGGTTGCAAGTTAGGCTGGTATGGGGGAAAGTGTACTACACCTTGCTCCAACTGTTATAATGGTTCCTGTGAACAGTCCTCAGGACATTGCGAAAGAGGATGCAGACCAGGATATCATGGTGTTAAGTGTGACCAGCTCTGTGGTCAGCATTGCAAGGACAATGTGTGTGATCAGACATCTGGACTTTGCATTGAGTGTGAGGACAGATGGTATGGGGCTAACTGCACCAAGGAATGTAGTTCCTCCTGCAGCAATGGTCTTTGCGTGACAGACTCAACTGGATCTCCTGAATGTACCCATGGATGTGTCGATGGCAAGAAGGGATCTTACTGTCAGAAGCAATGCCCAGATCAATGCTATAACTGCACAGATGATTATTGTATGGTATGCAAGGACGGTTTTCATGGAGATGATTGCAGAGAGACCTGTCCAGCCAACTGTGAACATGGCTGTCAGAAGTACACAGGATTGTGTACATCATGTAAGGTTGGCTTTTTTGGCCCTCAGTGTCAGTCGTCCTGTATCTTCAGATGCAAAGCATCTGACTCAGGAGATCAGTTCTGTAGCTTCAGTGATGGAGCTTGCCTCAATGGCTGTATTGACACAGTATATGGGACTCGTTGTGATCAGAATTGTAGTGACACCTGCAGAGATCAGACATGTAATGACAAAGATGGTACATGTACAAGCGGATGTATGGATGGCTGGAAAGGTCCCAAGTGCAAAACCACATGTCCATCCAACTGCAAGTCGTGTACCGACACCTCCTGCACTGAGTGTAATCCAAGCTGGTTTGGTGACAACTGTCGGAGAGAATGTCCAAATTGTGCTGAGGGGAACTGCATTCGCCGATCAGGTGTTTGCCAAAAAGGATGTCTACCAGGGTTTCATGGTAAAAGGTGTGACCTCAAGTGTGCCTCATATTGTAAAATGCGTGAAGGTATGTACAATTATGTTTATTGTGACAAGAATACTGGTCGATGTCTTGACGGCTGCACAGATGGACATTATGGTGACCTGTGTAAAAGAAACTGCAGTAAAACATGTCATGCGCATGTCTGTGAGCAGAACTCCGGAAAGTGTAACTATGGCTGCCAAAGCGGTAGACATGGGGACTTCTGTGACCGGAAGTGTAGTGTACGTTGTGGGAGATCCACTGACAGACAGTGCATCCAGGCTGATGGTTCCTGTAACTTAGGCTGCCTGAAAGGCTGGTATGGATCCCACTGTGACAAGAACTGCTCAGATGGATGTTATGAAGGCGTCTGTAGCCAGAGGTCAGGGCTGTGTGTGCAAGGTTGTGAGAAGGGCATCATGGGAGACACATGTGACACTGGTAATTATGACATACATTGATATTTTATTTTATGTTTATTGAAAAGAGAGGTTTGTGTTTACTGTCTTTCTTGGGACAAATAGAGTTTTGAATTTGCTAATTGCTTCTCTTGTAACAACTTCAAGTATGATGTTATAGTTAAAACACTCCTCCTTCTCCGTTTTGGTTGAAAATGTAAAACCTTGAGCTTGGGAAAAGCCCCCAGGCCATTACATTTTCAACCAAATCTAAGGAGAAAAATTAACCAACTTTCGAACCCCCTAATGCAAGAAATACCAGAACAAAATAATCTTGAAAACTTTGGGATACCTTATAGTGAATCAGTACATTTGTCTGGATAAGAACACATTCGACGACAGAGGGTGAGAGAAAGACCTCGTGAAGCATACAGACAACTGAAGTCAAGACATTGACCACCATTGATTGGACACCTTTTTATTACCTGCCCGAATGACTTAGTGGGATAGTAGGTTACAATAGAAGACATGATACAGGGATTTAGACCTGATTAGAACTTTAATTCTTTTTCCCAATTTTGAACTACCGTAATTAATGATAATTCCCAATTGGCCTGCAATACTGGAATCCTAGACAAATGTGAGGTTGCAGGTTAGAATCATGTCATGGAATTTTCATGTGAAATCAAGTGTGACTTTTAAGCAGTCAAATTTAACCAGTCAGCCAATAATAAGTTTATGCAATTTAACGTTTTAACTGTAAAACCTAGGTCTTACAATTCAAATGTAACACCTCTCCCCAGGTCTCACTTGAAAGAAGTGCATCTCACAAGATTACTATGGGAAAGCATGATACTACAATACTATTGACCAAAGTTGCAGTAGGTTTATAACACATGCAGCTGTGGGTATTATGGTAACACCAGTTGTTGCAGAGGGAGGAATCTTCTCTGTAATCATCATTAATCATGTTCATAAGACTAAGATACACCTTCTGTTAACATGTTTGCTCATTTCTGGAATTATATACAAGATTATTAATTTTATTTTCATACATATTTTCGCTCCTCTATTCCTCAGTCTCCTCTGTTTCTAGCATGTCCTTCTGGTCGCCATGGCTACAACTGCAGTGGAACATGTGGTTACTGTAGAAGCAATGCTACCTGTGACAGTATCCACGGCAACTGTTCTATGGGATGTGCAGATGGTTATGGAGGCTTCTTCTGCTCTGACAGAAGTGAGTATATACATTTGTTTTACATCAGGTTTATCAAAATTCAATGTTCACATAACACGCTGTGTGGCAAGCTCATCAGTTAACTGCATCATGGCCACATTACAAACGATTACAAAATCTTTGATTCCATAAATTATGCTGGACGAGGTGAGGTGGTGAGGTGAAATGGGGTTTAACGTCGCATGCAGTTATATAGCGATGTGCACGTACGTGTGTGTGTTTGTGTGGCTGCTTATCCTAGTCCGAACTGATGCCGATTTATAGTGCGAGCTCACTGAGATATCATGCCGCAGTTTAACATGAATACCCCACACAGACACAGTATACTGACTCCGAGCCGACCAGTCCTTGTTTTAGCCCCTTAATGCCGAGCGCCAGACATGGAAACAACAAGTACCATCTTTTAACGTCTTTTGGTATGACGTGGTCGGGGATCGAAACCCGGACCTTCCGCTCTCCGGGCAGACACCCTATTGCTAGACCACGGAGGCGGTCTTACACTGGACGACCTTTGTGGGATTTCAAATTAAGTTCTTTATAAATGATTAGACTCATCTGCATGTGAAGAATCCATGCATGCATGAACTGTTAATAAATGAAACCATAGTTTTACTGCCAACACTGTTTGTCACAAACATCTTTTACTCACTTGCATCCAGTTCACCTTCTAGAAGAAGAATAAAAAATACTGTTGTCACGATTATTAGACATGTTGGTAAATTTCCAAATTTGACGGTGGTGACATATCATGGTATTTTTCTGTTTCAGTGATAATTGCACCATCGCCTGGTCCTAAAAGTGCAGGACCAATTTCCCTCACCATGATCCTAGCTGTGGTGGCCATCTTGCTGATAGTGGTCCTCCTCGTTGTAGGTTTCCTAGCCTACAAAAGGTAAAGTCTGTTGTTCCTGACAATAGTATCATGTAGGTTTCCTTGTCTACAAAAGGTAAAGTCTGTTGTTCCCGACAACATAGACAATAGTATCATGTAGGTTTCCTAGTCTACGAAACGTAAAGTCTGTTGTTCCTGGCAATAGTATCATGTAGGTTTCCTAGTCTACAAATGGTAGAGTCTGTTGTTCCTGGCAATAGTATCATGTAGGTTTCCTAGTCTACAAAAGGTAGAGTATGTTGTTCCTGACATTCAAAATTGTTTGAGCGCATACTAAAATATATATTTATAAAAGGTAAAGTCTGTTGTTCCTGACTATATTATGTATGTATATACTTACAAAATGACGTCATACTTCCTTTGTGCTATACATTAAAGAATAATTACAAGGGCAGTGGGACGTTTTTCCATATCTACCAAGAGGGATGAAGACGAATGCGAGATGATATCTGTGTATCCTAGTGTGGATACCATTCCAGATCTTCATGAAGGTTATATGGACTTGTTTATATCTTTATATGTCAAATATTTAATAACATATATATCATGATCATATCTGTTGCTAGTTCAATTGTCTGTCGTTCTTTTATGTTGTGACTAAATATAATTTTGTAAACAGATTGATTACTTTCATATCTAAATAAGGTGCCTTGAAATTATTTCATTGTGAAAATCTCAACCTTCAACTGTTATCTGCCGTTGGTCATGTCCATATTATACCCAAAAATAGTAATATTAGCCTTCAACACTCCTTTTTTGTGTAGTCCCTCCCAGACTACCTACATGCGGGGTACATGAAAGAACAGAAAACCAAAGTGGAAACAGGCCTCAAGGCGGCGGAGAGGAGAAAATGGACGATGACAGTGCCTACTACAACGTACCCTTGGTTACCAGAGTGATGACAAGTACACTCCAGTACCATGTCAAGCAGCTTGGAAAGCATGGCGGTTTTCAGAAACAGTTTGATGTGAGTAAAACTCATTTTACCGATAGTTTTTTTGTATTTGAGACAAGTGGATTTCGTACCACGTAGATTCTCAACTTATTTTTTTATTTTGGGGGGCAATCGCAGAAAAGAGTCAATTTCAATTCTGTCAAAACATTATGTTTTCAACTGTGCTCTACACACTTAAGGAAAGAGTTCATGCCTTGATGTATTTGGCATTTGTTGTAATCGCGGTGTTTATAGGTATAGTTATATCACTTTCTTCCTGGATTGCGGACAATTTGTCCAGAATCTGAAGAATACTGTGAAAACAATATGTGAAATGCTAGCCATCCTCATAGATAACATCTAATGTGAAAATTTGGGGATAGGACAAGGCAAGAAGCAATTGGACGACGTTATTTTGTAAGAGGAAAGTGTCTGATGAGTTGTTTCCCTTAGAGCTTGGCAACGCAGAACCGTAGAAAACGTAACGCGCGAACGATTGCGTCCAAAAGTAGGAGAGATATGACAATCGGTTTGGGGAGAAAAGGTACATAATCGACCTGATAATTGTGAGAATATCCGAGAATTACCAAACATTATCCCCCTGTTCATAAAATGGACTTTTCCGACATTGTCGTGGTCTAAAAAACACGTTAATTTGGCCAAGAATTTCACTTAAGCTTCAGGTGTAGAGATGACAAGATATCGTTCAATAATTGTGAGATAGTAAATTCCATACCACTGGTTTACAGGCTTCAACTAGAATAGGAAAGTGATTGAGTGAGTATGGTTTTATGCCGCTTTTTAGCAATATTCCAGCAATATCACGGCGGGGGACACCAGAAATGGGCTTCACACATTGTACCCATGTCGGGAATCGAACCCGGGTCTTCGGCGTGACGAGCGAACGCTTTAACCACTAGGCTACCCGACCGCCCCAGGATAGGAAAGGGACCAGTGAAATAGTATCATCTGTAACACACTTAGATCAATGCATAAAGATTCAAAGTGACAATAAAGATCTTCTTTTAGAAATTGCCGTCGGGTTTACTACATAATTACAATGCTGCTATGAAGAATGGAAACAGGCAAAAGAACATTTACAAAGAAGTGTATGCGTGTAAGTATTAGATATATAGTGAGGATGTAAATGGTAACTGGTCATGATCTCATTCCCGGATTGTGAAAGTTATGTGGTGACTGTATACATTAGTTGAGGTACACATTTCAACTTCAATATCCTGTTCAATTTATTAATTAATTATATTTAATGTCAGCGACCTAGTTTCAATAGTCAGTATACTGTATCTGAGTGCAGTATTCATTTTAAACTGCGGCATGATATCTAGGTGAGCTAGCACTATAAATCGGCATCAGTCCGGACTAGGAGAAGCACACACACACACACACACTAACACTAACACTAACACACTAACACACACACTAACACACTAACACTAACACACACTAACACTAACACTAACACTGAATTAAGGCTAGAATTTGTGTATCCAATCTTTATGAATCATCCACGTTTAAAAAAAGGACACCCACTATAATTATATCAGTTAATAATTCCTTTTAATATTAGTCCGGAGTGGTGTAGGCGATGGCGTTATCGATTTGTTTAAACGTTGGTGTCGTCACTTGTCAAATGCAGGTAGCGCGTATTATATCCATTCTTTGTTGAGACATTCTTCCATTGCATCGTATGTCTTCGATTTCAGATGACAAGACACGTGTAATTCTTGAGCTCAGCGAAGACAACTCTTCTTCAGATTACATCAATGCTAATTTTATCAGTGTGAGTAGAGTCAGCAGCTGTCACACAAAGTGCGAAGAACATTTTTTTCTGATCAAGTGTTTTGTACATGACAAAGAGCTACGTTTATTGAATGGATTTAAAACACCGGGGATACTGTTTTGCATACGTCTGGAGCTCAACTTTGTTTCTTAACTTGTATGAGTCTATACTTGTGTTATATTCTACTTTCGAGTAAGATGGACACAATGAACAGCTCATTATACGATGATAGGTTTTACCTGTTACTTTACACTATTAACTGTAAGTTCGTGGTTGTCTTTCAGGGTGTCGACGATCCAAACAAGTTTGTTGCAGCTCAAGGTAATTGACCCCAAAACATCGAAAATTTGGTGTTCCTAATAAATTTATTATTGACAGATATTTTTTCTTACTTTTTCAGGTCCTGTTGATAAAACCATCTGTGATTTCTGGTTGATGATTTTCCAACTACGTACCAGCAAAATTGTTATGCTGACCAGCACAGAAGAAGAAGGACGAGTAAGGCACTCTAGTTCCACCTTTGTTATAACGCTTTTTTCAAATATCTGGGAAAACGAATCATTAAGTATGGGCCTTGCATTAAGGAAAACTTTTTTAAATATATTTATCGGATTCTAAGACAGGATATGTAATTATTGCGGTTGCCATGGATGAGCAACTTTGATAAATGTCAGCGCGAAATCCAAGAGGATCTTTCAAAATGGAATACATGTAAATTGGAGATTATTAAAGATGATGATGATGATGATGTTCATGATGATGATGTTCATGATGATGATGATGATGATGTAGGGGATGTGTGTGAGGTACTGGCCACTGCATGGTTCAGGGCCAGATCGCCATGGCAATTTGGAGATTGAGTGTTCCACAGAAGAGACCCTGGTACAGTGCACAATTAGGACATTCAAGATGTGGAAAATACTTCCGGTATCTATAATATTTTCCATGGACTATGAATTATTATCCAAGCTATAGAATTATCCTGAAATCTATTATATAATGTTTTCTGTATTCATAATGGCAATGTGCATTTATAACGAAATGCGTTTCTGTATATGTCAGAGCTTGCAATCTATATACTTAAAGTAGTTATAGTCGTTTTTGTTAATGTTTCAGTGTGGGTCAAAAGCCTCGAGAACTAGGATAGCTAAACACTTCCAATTCGTCAACTGGCCCGACAGAGGGATGCCTCCCGATGTGGCTTCTCTGGTGGAGTTCTACTACAAAGTGAAGAACACACCTACACACGGACAGGGACCCATGGTTGTGCATTGCAGGTTTGTATATATGCAGGGACAATACGAGTCACTTGCCCATGGCAGTCTGTCGATGTTACAAGGGGGACTGTGCTCCTTGGTCTGGTCCCTGTGACCAGTCTAGGTCTAGAATTTGTAACTGATGCCATGTGTGAAACTTAGACTTTGCCTCTATATATTACGGGAATCAGAAGCAGCTAGATTGAGTTCAGGACAATTAATCGTGTCTCAAATCACAAAGTTACCTAGAAGGAGATGGAAGGTAGACTGAACCTGTACATACTTAGTTAGGGTTTCAATATTTGCTTTCGTTGCAATTTCAGCACTGATTATCATTAGTTCATTGGGTCTAGTGATACTGTTATAAGATATTTTATCTTGGGTAAAAACCATACACGTCACACCTGATACTCTTAACTAATGTTGTAGTGAGTGGGTAATGTTTTACGCCGCTTTTAGCTATATCCCAGCAATTTCATGGCAGAGGACACCAGAAATGGGCTTTACACATTGTACCCATGTGGGGAATCGAACACGGGCCTTCGGCGTGACGAGCGAACGCTTTAACCACTAGGCTACCCCACCGCCCCTCTATTGTTGTAAGGCCCGTACAAGTGGACATTGAAAGAACCACGATGGATAAGTCGGAATTTATCATGACTGTGTCACATTGTCTAAATAATTTACAACGAATCGTGAGTATGAATATTAACCGTCCAGACGTCCGAAATGTGGTTTTTAAGCTGCTTTCAGTATAACCTTTACGTATCATTGGGTTGCAGTGATGGTGTTGGACGAACTGGAACCTTCCTAGCTCTGTGTTACCTGATAGACGAGGCCAAGTCATCAGACACGGTGGATCCCTTCAGCTGCGTCAAGGGGATGAGGCACGAGAGAGTCAACATGGTGCGGACACTGGTAAGAGAGTTCCGTTGAAAGTCCATTCGATGTCTGGTATACTAATTTGAAGAAGACCATTAACGGTTATATAGAACGTCAATGCAAGAAAATAACCAATCTTGATTATCGGCCGAAACAGATTCCATTTGGCGTTAAGGGCAAAATAATTGTGAAAATTAAATTAATAGACCAATGAAAATCAGTGATTAAACCAAGTGTTCGCAAAAAGGGTAAGCACCCGCAAAAGGTAGAACCCGCGATTCACACAATCTTCATAAATGGTAAGTATTTATTGCCTGACGCGGCACTGCAGTACTCCTGCCAGGCGACGGCTGCCGGAAACAAACCAGGTCGATGGATCAGAAAATCCAGAGGCACGTATAACATTGCCAAATTACTCGTAACACAATCCACCAAAGAAGGAACGCAACAGTGTAAAACGTGTGTCAGCATGTGTTAAATGTGCTGCATTCAGTACAGGAACACCCGTAGAGATCCGGGGTAGAATAGGTCTTCAGCAACCCATGCATGCCGGAAAAGGTGACTAACGGGATCGGGTTGTCAGGCTCGCCGACTTGGTTGATACATGTCATCGGTCCCAATTGCGTGGATCGATGCTCATGATATTAATCACTGGATTGTCTGGTCCAGACTCGATTATTTACAGACCGCCGTCATATAGCTGGAATATTGCTGAGTGCGGCGTTAAACAACAAACAAACAAACAAACAAACATTACAGGAACAGTACGAGTTCCTGCACAATGCACTGATTGAGGCCCTGATGGCTGGGGGAACAACTGTCTCCACATCAGACTTCAAGACCTGCTATGACAATCTCCTACAGAGCAATCCAGAAACAGGCATCTCCAGGCTTAGAGAACAGTTTGAGGTAAGTATGTTTTAGGTAGTTGCGGGATATGCTCTTACCATGTATAGCAAAGCAGTCATAGAACTTTGTCTGTCCTAGCTTAAAGGGCAAGTTCACACGGAAATGAACCTTTTTTTCTTGTACTTTTTCCACATTAAAAGTGTTAACATAGAAGTATCATAGACAAAAATAATAAAAACATCATATTTAATTAACATATTTTTTGCACTAAAACGATTTATATTTTTCACATTTACCAAGTGTTCTATTTCCATAACAAAAACACCATGGCTTATGTCCCTTGCAATATGACGTCATTGGTGCCAATTGATAAACATTATGACGTCATCATACTTTGTTAGAGCCGCTTCATGTGGTGTAGGTATAGTTTTGTGATTCTAGCATCTAGGATGCCAGCCAGAATTGTGTTATGCTGAGTCACCACTGCGCCGGAGTGTGTCGTAGACCATGTTGTTTTACCGCAAACTGGTCCTTGATATCTTTTGCGTTGAGAATAGACAGGGACCCAGTTGAATTGGCACCAATTACTTCATAATCTAAGGGGGATAACTCAGGCCTATTTCGCTCGTAAAACGAAGATCTCATAACGGCATATCACTTTCACACTATTGTGAGCTTTCTACTTTCACTGTGAAAAAAAATGAGTGTATATTTTCAAACACAGATACTAATTCTAAAATTGCGTTTTGTTTAGAAAAAGAAAGAAAGTGATTTTTGCGTGTACACTTCCCCTTTAAGAACTTATCTCACATAACTATTGTAGTGCAGGGGGATAGATGAAGCTCTGTGAAAATATGGTGAAAATAATTATCAGAACTGATGAAATAGATTAGGAACTGACCATTCGGTAATGGAAGGGGTAGGGGTTAATGGAAATAATAATTTTGTTGTGGAATTATAACAGAAAATCTTTTCAATTAAAAGTGTTGTGGAAAACAATATTGACGGAAATAGTAAGTTAAACTCTATTCCTTTAAGAAATGCATGCTCAGTGTTTGGCGATTAAGGTAATGTTTTATCCTGTAGACTCTCCAGTTGATGAAGCGTCCCTTTAGACTGAAAGAGTACCGAACTGCGATGCTGCCAGAAAACATCTCCAAGAACAGGTTCAAGGACATTCTGGCGTGTAAGTTCGTGGTACTGGTTACATTCATTTATGACGTATTAAACTCTGAAGTCTTTATTTTAATGTACAATCAAAGTTCAGCGTATTTGCCTTTTTGTTTCATTTTCTCATTTTTATAGAAGCGTAACTTTGTTCCTTAAATAGCTGACAGTCATCGACCAGTCCTGTCGAGCAGTACACGGGAGAGGACGGATTATATCAACGCCGTCTATCTGCCGGTAGGTAACCACAAGAACGCAAGTCAGTCAGAGAAAGGATCAATAGGTTAAGAAATGTACTTACTGTTTAACAGTGTACCTATTGCATTTTTCAGTATATATCGGGATTGCTCAAGATGTCGGTAACATATATCTATTTCTTGATGTCTTCAAACAGAGATTGATTGCTGGCTATAAACAAGACTGTCATTTCGCCATATAGCGAATCATTAGCATTCTATTCTACTTTGTGACGTGACTTCAAAACAGAAGACTATAGTGAGTGAGTTGGGTGAGTATTCCAGTTATATCACGGCGTGTCAGCTCAATGTGGGAGGAAAGCCCGAAGTGATGCAGGTCTCGGACATTTGCCACTTCGGTGAAACCCACGAGCACGGGTATAGTGCTGACAAACCTAGAAACATAATCGGGGCGAACAGGGATTCGAACCAACAATCATAGGTTTCTGGCGTGCCAAAGGGACCAACTCCGCACAGCGAATCGCGGCGCCTCAGACGACTGGGCCACCCGTGCCCCCAGAGAAGACTATATCTATGATGTTTAAATAATTAACTATAAGGGAATATTGCTTAAATTTCGAACTTGGTATAATGCATTAGGCTTTCAGAAACTTAGAACTGTACTTAATAAGAATATTCTTGGTATTGAATGCTGTTTCAGAAGATGAAGAACATGTATACTTGTCACTGTCCCCAATATAATGATATATGCTCTTCGTGCTCTTCCTCTAATAGGGGGCACGGGTGGCCCAGTCGTTTAAAGCGCCGCGATTCGCTGTGCAGAGTTGCGTCCCTTGGACACGACAGAAACCTATGATTGTGTGTTCGAATCCCAGTTCGCCCCAATTATGTTTCTAGGTTTGTCAGCACCATACCCGTGCTCGTGGGTTTCACCGAAGTGGTAAACGTCTGAGACCAGCATCACTTCGGACTTTCCTCCCACATTAAGCTGACACGCCGTGATATAACTGGAATACTGTTAAGAGCGGCGTTAAACCCAACTCACTCACTCTTCCTCTAATATGATTCATTGTCATGACAGAAGATCCATTCTTCATCAAATAATAAGCAAACAATATTTATGCTTGCTACGTTTGTGTCAAATATTTTCACGATCCATGGAAACAGAACAACAAGTTATAAGCAGCGCATATGTGTACATTATATTAAAAAGTAAATGCATGTGGTGTATGGGTCTGTTGGCCTTCAGAGCAGTAAAATATGGTCATTGCCATTGTAGTAATGAACAATCCACTAATTTATGTAAGTCTCTACATTTCTATTAAGTTTATTTTCTGTTCAAGGCAGTGGGGACTAGATAATTCGGCATGGGTACAATGTGTGAAGCCCATTTCTGGTGTCCGCCCGTGATATTGCTGGAATATTGCTAAAAGCGGCGTAAAACCCAACTCACTCACTCTATTTATTCAACTGTGTATACGGTCTGAGATAGGTTCTGCAAAATAGATATTTCAGGAAGTGGGTGTCTACATGTGACTGTAGCAATTAACTACAGACGCGGTGACATTAGAGGACGATTTATGTCCTTTGCTCATGTTAAGCGAATTGTTTAACATTTTTATGTTAATGTCAAAAGTTCTTTTTCTGTAAAAAATATCAAGGTACAGAGCATCAAGCACTTGCTTTTTTTGTTTATTTGTTGTTAAAGGCCGCACTCAGCAATATTCCAGCTATATGACGGCTGTCTATATAATTAATCGAGTCCGGACCAGGCGGTATAGTGACTGACATTAGCATCGATTCACGTAATAGAGACACGATGACATGCATCAACCAAGTCAGCGAGCCTGACCATCCGATCCCGTTAGTCGCCTCTTACAAGCATGGGTTGCTGAAAACCTATTCTTCTATAACCCGGATCTTCATAGGTCCACGAACCACTTGCTGTGATATCTGGCTTCATGGTGGATATATAACTGGATGTATATCAGTCATTGTGTGAAGATATATTTTTTTATGATATAATATATGTGTGAAAAGTTAAGATTTTCGAGAAGTGGTACATGCTTTGATGACTTGAGTAACTCATAAAACAACATATACACTGCTACAACGTATAGTATTTAGCGAAGTGCATCCATATTTCAGGGTTACAGGACCACGACGGCCTTCCTGCTGACACAGGTGCCGATGCCAGACACAGTGGTGGACTTCTGGAGGATGGTGATTCAGACGGACTCACAGACCATTGTCATGCTCAACGACGACCACGACGATGCAACGGTCAGACTTTAACTCTATGTAGTGAAAAATTGGGACAATCGAACGTATATCGAGTAATCCATGGTTCGAGACAGACGCAGTGCCGATGTCAACCGATATATAATACAATTTTAAACAAATAACGTCTCATTTCCAGTGACAGAAATGTAGAATGCAGGTTTTAGAGTCCAAGTATTTCCGTTGACAGAATTCACACTCCGAATCGACTTGATTGATGCTTCAAAAGTAAAAATGATATTTTCTTTTTGAAAAATGAATTTGTCACACAAAGCATCTAAATCACGTGTTAGTTAAATATATTCAAGCAAACATCCAGGTCACCAAGTCTGACCACAAGATCCAATTAGTCATTTCTTAGATAGGTTGCCGGAGCAACAGGGGCACGGGCGGCCCAGTCGACAAAGGCGCCTCAATTAACTGCACATTTGCGTCCCTGAAACCTATGATCATGGGTTCGAATCCCAGATTCGCCCAGACAATGTTTCTAGGTTTGCCAGCAGCATACCGCTGTCCGTGGGTTTCACCTGTATCCCTCCGGGCTTCCTACCACGTCACACTGTGACGCCATAACTGAAACACTGCACAAAGTAGCATTTAACCAACTTCACTCAATCACTCCTGCCTCACTTCATGTTAATTATTTGTTGTTCGGCGCAGCTAAAATGACGTGTGTTTCACCATTCGAAGTGATCAACGTCTAAAACCTCGACACGTTGAGCTTTCCTCCAACATCACGCCGTGATGTTACTGAAATACTGTTCAAAGCGGCGTTGAACCAAATTCACTGACTGACTGCTGGTAAAGTATTGTATCCCAGAATCCTCACTGGCATATACAAGAAGGTGTAAGTGAAAATGGTATTATTCAACACAGTCTCTGCTATTAGAGAGTGTTAAGGTTAGTGAACAAAGTTGTCACAGATGCAAATACGTATGATAAAGAATGTGTCAGCTCTGTTACAGACTGCCGGCTACTACTGGCCACAGAGCTCTAGACAGGAGGTATTCGGGCCATACCTTGTGGAGGTGGAGGAGACGGAGAACTACGAGTGTTACTCAATCACCACGCTATCAGTCCGCGAGACTGAAGACGACACAGAGGTGAGACCAGATGGAGCCCAACCAGCAAAACACTGCAGTATTCAGGTGGTGAGGTGAAATGGGGTTTAAGGTCGCGGTCAAGATCATTGCACTTACATAGCAACGTGCATCACGTGTGTGTGCGTGTGCGTGCGTGCGTGAGTGTGTGCGTGTGTGTGTGTGTGTGCGTGCGCGCTAGTCCGGACTAATGCCGATTTCACACTGCTAGCCCACTGAAATACCATGCTGGTGTTCAACATGAATACGCCACTCAGACACTATACTGACTCCTAGCCGACCTGTTTTAGCCCCTAAATGCCGAGCGCCAGAGTAGCAACATATTTTACCATATGACGTGACTGGGGATCGAAACCCGGCGCTTCTGCTCCCCGGGCGATTATTAGATAGATTAGTATATGGACTCTGTGCCCAGTAGAACTGAGAGAGTTCTAAGACTGAGAATGAGCACTTAAATGCAACACTTGCTACACTACCTACAGCAACACAAATAGCGAAGTATACTTGAGACCATGAAATGCCTTAAGAAGGTGTTATCGAGACGGTCTTTTTTAAATAAATGAAGGTGCTGATGGTTTTTACACTCAGTGTAGCAATACTTCTGTATTTAAACATAGTTCTCAAGCAAAACGAAGAACAAGGGTTAGGAGTCAGCCATTTAGAAAATGTCGAACAAAGTTTAACAGTCTAAGAGGGCCATAATTGCCCGCGTCTGAAAAGAAATATAACTTCATTAATTATTCATTTCAGACCCTTCCCCCGAGAACCATCAAGTTGTTCCGGTGTCACTACTGGCCCCAAGGGCAGACAACTCCCGAGTCTTCCTTACCCTTGCTGGCTATGATAGAGGCAGTGGAAGTGTGGCGTGAAGTAACAGAATTTAAGCCAGTCACCGTCCATTGTTGGTGAGTGTGCATGTGTGATTCTCGTGGTTATGCACGGCAGAACTCTCCGCGCGGATGATCTACAATAATGCAACAAACACAAAATAGAGAATATATTTAGAAAATGTTAATTCAAATAAGGTTGATGGCAATGACAATTAAAACGTCAATAGCATTATTGAAATCCATCTGGCGCCCCCTTATCACAGATTATTAGAATGTCGTTTGCCCAATAAGAATGGTCTTCATGACAAGAGATATGACTTTTCAATTGTCAACTTTCCGGTGTCCCCCGCCTTGATATTGCTGGAATACTTCTAAAAAGCGGAGTAAAACCATACTCACTCACTCACTCACTCACTCACTCACTCACTACTACCACTTTTGAAAACCTCGTGTTAACGTGACTTTGTACCACAAAAAGCTTCGCTCCAACCAATACAGCCTTCAAGCTTCCCTTCATCAACCTATACGCCTGGTTAAGGAGATTTTGCATTTCTTTTTTGTAAAATTTAAACTTTACTAGATCAGGTAAATCTATCATTCTATGTTAATGAAAAAAACACATTTAAGAAATTATCTAGACATGATCCTGTGTAAAATGTTTTTCCGTGTTCGTAAATGTACAATATGGTATCCAGTGCTACTTTGTCCGAGACTACATATAAGAAGATACATATTTGTTTTAAAGTTAAAGTGATTTTAGAACTGATTCGAACCTCCATTGTATATTTCATGACCTGAAATAGGTCAATTGTAAGATTGTTTTAAATTAAAATATGATTCTATGGAGATGGTTTCTTCCCTCTTAGATATTTTTCTACGATGTGTATAAATATCGGTTTGGGGGTTCACCTTGCTCCCAGTAATCGACCAGACATATAAGGAAGAGAATTTATGGATGTCAACTTCTTTATTATGAGGAAACACAACGTTTCTGAGTGTTCACCCCCGGCCTCCCGTTTGCCCATTGCCCATTACTAATCAATGATAATTTAAGGGCTGGCTTCCAGTTGTCCATAACCATCAGCGCTACTGTAAAGTGTTGGCTTCCATTGTCATTGGCTAATCACCTATCGACGGCAATTATCTGTTGGCCTCAGTTTCCACCTTTTGTTATCATATTACTTTTGTTGTCCTTTCATGTGCATATATATGTTCTCTGCCTCATGGCATTCATTCACCTGATGAAGGAGTAAGCATATACTCCGAAACGTTGTGTTCCTCATAATAAAGAAGTTGACATCCATACATTCACTTCCTTATATGTATCACTTCTAAATTCCATTCAAAGACTTGACCAGACATATGTTTAAATGTCAAATATTTGGTATAGATCGTCAAATCCCCCTCTGGAAAAACCTTAAAGATGAGACACATAACTAAGTAAGATCGACTTGCTTACAGCTACTAGCTGCATGGCTTTGGGTCAACCCTAAAGTATACGTCATGTCGTCTGCAGATTACTTGCCAAATAGAAAAACGATATTGTGACGCCAAATCTTTCATCTAATGTGTTTAAATCAAAATGTGTTTTGGTAAATCTGTAACTATGATGTCCACTGCGCCCATCTGGAAGATTGACCATATGTGCAACAAGGCATATGTCGTTTAGGCTATTTCCGCTAGGTCTGTGTGATATGAAATGTCGTCGCATGATCCCAATAGACGTACATAAATAACAAACAATGAACGAAGATAGAAATAAACACGAGACGTTTATATAAACGTCGTTGAAAGGTTACCCTACCACTGGCCGCCAGCACTGTGGGTTGTCACTTCACCGCACTATCATTGCAGTTAATGGTCTAAGGGAGATAATCATGTCATGATATACTTATAATCAATAAGAGTATAGTCCCTTGCAAAAGCTCCATACAATGTCTTGTCCTAAACTCTCCGCATCGTGTGAAACTTTGCGCGTTCTATAGAGAAATTTAAGCTCCCCACAGCGAAAGCCCATTCACGCACTGACAAGGAGCTTAGAAATTTCTCGTTATCTCCCTTGCTACAAGGTCGAATGACGTCATAAACCAGTTCGGACATGCGCATAGCGAACATATTATTTTAGACTGGTTTGTATGCCTTAGAGCGTTTGCGTTCCTCGACGCATTTCACAAAGCGAATAGAAGTACGGGGCACAAGTCTAAGATTATTTTCTTCACACAGTTAGACTACTTCTCTTTGAAAAAGTAACAACGCAGTCTCTGAAGTTTGTATGTAGATACTGAAAGAAGCATGTACAACGGACATTATTCCGTCTGAAATTACCAAGATGTCCCACCGTTTGTACGCGCCGCAAGTTCAGCGTTTTCAGCTGGACAGGATGGCCAAGCTGAATTACTTCCCTTTGACCACAAACTTTACCGCATGGAATAAGATTGATTGAATTGTCTCCCTTTGACCATGACAAAACCTTTGTAACGTCGCGGATTGTAGATCAGATCCATCTGTCATTCTTAATGGGGGGAAAAGCATACTGAGTGAGTGAGTGAGTTGGGTTTAACGCCGCTTTAAACAGTATTCCAGTTATATCACGGCGTGGCAGCTTAATGTGGGAGGAAAGCCCGAAGTGATGCAGGTCTCGGACGTTTACCACTTCGGTGAAACCCACGAGCACGGGTATGGTGCTGACAACCTAGAAACATAACCGGGGCCAACCGTGCCCCCAAAATCATAATGAAAAAAATATATGGACCTAAAACTGTGTAGAAAGCCGTTCATTTACAATATTGTACTCGGTTCCATGTTGCCCGAGACTGCATGTAAGAAGATAAATATTTGGTCAAAAATTAAAGCGATTTTAGAACTGATTCGAACTTGTGTTTTGTGTCTTATAAGTTGAAATAGGTCAATGGTAAGAATGTTATCAATTACAATATGACTTTATGGTGATAATTTGTCATTCATCTATGTGTGCTTTCCTCTTAGTTCCTTTTCTACAATGTGTTTAAATTTCGGTTTTCGGGTTCATATATTGTATAGATCGTCAACGCCTTGAATGGGTATTTTGACATAAGGAACCTTTTTTATGCCCGCGTCTAGCCAAAAAACGTTAACCGATGTTACTTGTTACCCTGCCCGGCGCTGGGCATTATGTGGACAAAACAGGGTCTAATCGGCTCAGTGTACTGTGTCTGTGTGGGTTATATTAAATGTGGCATGATACCTCAGTAGGCTAGTACTATAAAACCGGCATTAGTTCCGACTAGTACAAGCCGCCACACACACAATACATGCGCGTCTCTTTAGTTAAGTGAAATAATCTTGAATGTGACGTTGAACGCCATTTCACACTCACCTCACCTCACGTTCAGTCGCCGAGTTACAGAGGACACTTAATTAATTCCTTTCCAAGCGCCATAAACCGCTATCTGTTTCTACTTATGAACAAACGGAGCTTTGCTTTCTAGGGATGGCGTTGGTAGATCTGGTCTGTTCTGTGTTCTGTCGGCCATCTTGGAAAGACTTAAGACTGAGCTTGACATCAGCATTCTGCAGACCATCAACCAGATGAGACTTTGTAGACCTCAGCTCATACAGAACTTCGTGAGTCATACGTTTGAAATGTGATATTGTGATTGTAAAGAAATTATATTAATCATAAAATTATTTTAATGGACCAACTGTGAAACTGATTCCCTTATTTCAGCTTATAATATTATGGGATATATAGTGATTCACTAACATATATTTGTGTACTTTAGAATATGGCTGTATAATCTAATCTTGCCGTTTCTTATTTCTCTCTAATTTGACCTAAACAATATGCTACTCTCAAAACTTCTCACAGTCAAACATCTCCACTGAAATCGCTGGACAGCCAATGTGGTTGTTTACTACAAAATACTTCAAAAAATCATTTAAGGATGAGAGTTGTATGGAGAAGATACGCTTCATCTCCTTGCCCCTTTTGGCCAAGTGTATATGTGAAAGTTATGAGACACAATTTACTTATTTGTCAAGACCAAGCAGGACCGAATTAAAATAGTTATATTTATATATTAACCCAGGAGCTCCGTAGAATTGCGGAGTATCTGTACAGAGGAAATTCTGTCAACAGTTATTCGCGAGGGACAGGTATTCCGTGATTCCGAGTAGGCTACTCTTTATATTCTCATGTCTTTTTGTTTGGTTCTGAGAAAGAGTAGAAATAGTAAAGACATCGGTTCAGTAAGTCTGTTATTGGAACGACGTCACATAAATCGTTTGTGACGTCATGTAGAATGGGATACGGCATGTTTGAGACAATGCGTTCATATGACGTCAATACTCTTTAAAAAAGTAGGGCATAATCGGAAATAACTTTAAATTTACAAAACAATTAAGAGATATTAGTTTCTAATAATAGTTGTATGATAAAAATGAACGAATTGGGACCACATTACAACTGGTAGTGAAGTATGACAGTAGATGTTATGATCGACGATCTTGAAGGACGATAGGTGTAAGGTGGGAAAGTTCAAAGTTGACGTTTTTGCATTAGTGGCGCGTAATACCGCCACGATTTGTGAAATATTCTCCCACTCGACGAGGAATTCTGCGTATGAGTCTCCCAATGGCGATTTGAGGGAGTCTGTCCCACTCCTCTTGCGGCGCCAGGCCAAGTTCAGCCAACGTAGTCGGCGGCCTATGACGTACACGTCTCCCTATCAGGTCCCAGACGTGTTCAGTGGGGAAAAGGGAAAAGGTCTGGGTTCACTGCTGGCCATAGCATTCTATAAATGGTGTTCTGCTATATGTGAGCATTGACGATTCGTGCACGGTGAGCATGGGTGTTGTCGCCCTCAAAGACAAAACGTCGACCCTCACGCCGATTTACGCCAAATTTGTCAGGAGGTCTAAGGTTGACATTGGCTTGACGTTAATTTCGATATCGCCAGACACAACCACGCCTATCAAGGAAGTACAAAGTGAATCGTGACCCATCTGTAAACATGACACGTGACAAGCGACGATTACCCCTGTTTCGACGCTGTGTACACCACTGACGTATGTTGGCAATATGACGATTTGAGGGTCGACAGAACACGTGGCCGTCGAACATGGAGATGAGCTGCATGTAGACGCTTTCTCATCGTCTGACCTGTAACTCGTATTCCAGTAGCCTGATGAAAGTATGCAGCAATTTGATTCGCCATTTGAGCTCGATTAAATAGAGCCGGGTTTCGGATCAATCGATCCCGTACCCTTGTCGTTGACCTGGGACGCCCTGAACGGGATCGATCGTCACCATTTTGGGTTTGTTGGTACCGGTTCCATAGTCTACTAAACACAGGCTGTGAAACATTGAAGGTATTGGCCACTGCACGCTGACTTCTGCCAGTTTCCAGCATGCCAAGAGCCCGTCGACGCTCCGCGCCTTGCAGACGCTGCATCGCTAGTTCATAGTTCATACACTTACAATGAATGGAATCGAGTAAATCAAAACCGTATGATAAGCAGAACCAATACAGTTGAAAGAAATAATGATCCATTGATATTTATCGACCTTCTTTGAAAGTGACAAAATCAGGAATGACACCCTACGTATGTGTATGGCGTTACTGCGTGAGACACATGTAAAGCATATTATTTGTTTTAAGCTTTACAGATATCAACATTCTGGCAATAAAAATAATAAAAATAAAAATAATAATAATAATACAAACAATCAATCTAGGTGGCAAATAAACATGGTCAAATTACCCCCTTTTTAAACACCATATAAATTACCTTATCCTGACTGTGTATCGAAACAATTTGTTAGAAGACGATTTTAAATCACCCTCGGAAAACAGCCAGGACAAAGTGAGCCATTGTTAGCCGTACCTAATCTCAACACTAACACCATCGATATATTCACAGGTGAACCTCAACCACGCGATATTAAGACAACTTCCGTCACATTTAAAGGATTAGCTAAATGACTTATTTCCGAATTGTAGTTTTGTTTGATTGATGCATGCATTTAATCTGTGTTAACTGCAGAAGTTTTAACTACGATAATTTAATGTTTGATTTCAGGAACACTTCCAGTTCTGCTACAAGGCAACAAAGGACTATCTCGACACTTTCTCAGTATACTCAAGTTTGATAGACTGAGTAGCACAGGGCTATCTCGACACTTTCTCAGTATACTCAAGTTTGATAGACTGAGTAGCACAGGACTATCTCGACACTTTCTCAGTATACTCAAGTTTGATAGACTGAGTAGCACAGGACTATCTCGACACTTTCTCAGTATACGCAAGTTTGATAGACTGAGTAGCACAGGGCTATCTCGACACTTTCTCAGTATACTCAAGTTTGATAGACTGAGTAGCACAGGACTATCTGGACACTTTCTCAGTATACGCAAGTTTGATAGACTGAGTAGCACAGGGCTATCTCGACACTTTCTCAGTATACTCAAGTTTGATAGACTGAGTAGCACAGGGCTATCTGGACACTTTCTCAGTATACTCAAGTTTGATAGACTGAGTAGCACAGGGCTATCTCGACACTTTCTCAGTATACTCAAGTTTGATAGACTGAGTAGCACAGGGCTATCTGGACACTTTCTCAGTATACTCAAGTTTGATAGACTGAGTAGCACAGGGCTATCTCGACACTTTCTCAGTATACTCAAGTTTGATAGACTGAGTAGCACAGGGCTATCTGGACACTTTCTCAGTATACTCAAGTTTGATAGACTGAGTAGCACAGGGCTATCTGGACACTTTCTCAGTATACACAAATTTGATAGACTGAGTAGCACAGGGCTATCTGGACACTTTCTCAGTATACACAAATTTGATAGACTGAGTAGCACAGGGCTATCTGGACACTTTCTCAGTATACTCAAGTTTGATAGACTGAGTAGCACAGGGCTATCTCGACACTTTCTCAGTATACTCAAGTTTGATAGACTGAGTAGCACAGGGCTATCTCGACACTTTCTCAGTATACTCAAGTTTGATAGACTGAGTAGCACAGGACTATCTCGACACTTTCTCAGTATACACAAGTTTGATAGATTGAGTAGCACAGGGCTATCTCGACACTTTCTCAGTATACTCAAGTTTGATAGACTGAGTAGCACAGGACTATCTCGACACTTTCTCAGTATACACAAGTTTGATAGACTGAGTAGCACAGGGCTATCTCGACACTTTCTCAGTATACTCAAGTTTGATAGACTGAGTAGCACAGGGCTATCTCGACACTTTCTCAGTATACTCAAGTTTGATAGACTGAGTAGCACAGGGCTATCTCGACACTTTCTCAGTATACTCAAGTTTGATAGACTGAGTAGCACAGGGCTATCTCGACACTTTCTCAGTATACTCAAGATTGATAGACTGAGTAGCACAGGGCTATATCGACACTTTCTCAGTATACTCAAGTTTGATAGACTGAGTAGCACAGGGCTATCTGGACACTTTCTCAGTATACTCAAGTTTGATAGACTGAGTAGCACAGGGCTATCTCGACACTTTCTCAGTATACTCAAGTTTGATAGACTGAGTAGCACAGGGCTATCTCGACACTTTCTCAGTATACTCAAGTTTGATAGACTGAGTAGCACAGGGCTATATCGACACTTTCTCAGTATACTCAAGTTTGATAGACTGAGTAGCACAGGGCTATCTCGACACTTTCTCAGTATACTCAAGATTGATAGACTGAGTAGCACAGGGCTATATCGACACTTTCTCAGTATACTCAAGTTTGATAGACTGAGTAGCACAGGGCTATCTGGACACTTTCTCAGTATACTCAAGTTTGATAGACTGAGTAGCACAGGGCTATCTCGACACTTTCTCAGTATACTCAAGTTTGATAGACTGAGTAGCACAGGGCTATCTGGACACTTTCTCAGTATACTCAAGTTTGATAGACTGAGTAGCACAGGGCTATCTGGACACTTTCTCAGTATACACAAATTTGATAGATTGAATAGCACGGGATTATCTCGACACTTCTCAGTATACTCAAGCTTGATAGACTGAGTAGTACAGGCCTATCTCGACACTTTCTCAGTATACACAAGTCAGATATACTGAATATCACAGGGCTATCTGGACACTCGCCGTTAAAAACAAATGTTGACAGACTGATGAAATAAGGCGTGCTGAAGGCTGCTTTTATCAGTATCTCCGTTATACCAGGTTGGCGTGAAAGTATTAATATGTCTTAAAATGTAGTAAACATGTGCATACAAACTCTGTATCAAGCATGTAGATTGAAAGAGATTGAAGAATCGATAGATACATGTTGTAAATATATGTGAATGTGTGTGTGTGTGTGTGTGTGTTAATGTGTCAACTGTGACATTACTGTGTATAGATTTACCTTCACAATCCTTAAATAACTGTACAAAACTCTTAGCTGCATGTTTACATGTTATATATCGCTTCTGAGTTTCTAATCTATCAGACGTTTTCAACAAATTGTTATTTGTTTTATAAGTAACTTGAATGTCCATGAAGCAAAATAGTGGTGGATGGAAATGTATTCGCACATAAAATAATTTTGTGGTAATGTATATATATTCATATAATGTATAAAGATGTGGGACTTGTATTGATGATTATTATTATAAGACACAGTTTCAATTTCGTTCTGTTTTATTTGATGTGGATACTTTCTGATCACATTTCCCGTTGAGGAGGAAGACAAGTGTATTAAAGAATCATTTTTAAAATCTTAATTTCTTTATACTTGTTTCATTTTCCTTAGTTTACATGGCATCAAGTCATGCTTGAAATTACGACTTTTGCATATGGTGATTTGCATCCCTTTTCAGAATAAGGGTGGTTTACCTTATATGGTCATTTGGACACCGTCAGTAAATTTCAAACGACATCAATCATCGCCTTTGATGCATGGAACATTAATATGGACCACAAACCGAATATATAACATCAAAGTTGCCAATCTGATAACCTTCATATATTTGAGTTCAGTTTCCAATTTTTCCACCTGGTTCATCTCACACTGGGTACACACGTTGACGAAATGGGATGTAATAACTGAGAATCATAAATGTTTTCCCTCTTGTCACTTCAATTCTGATAGTTGTCATATAGATGCAGATAGGAGGGGCGGAGAGAGCAAGTGGGAGAATGTTTGATATGTCTGTTTGAGGCTGAACGATATTGTGGACCAGGGATGAGACTAGACCTAGGAGGTATATCAAGAGGTGCAGCTGAGGGTGACTCTGAAGCTGTAAGTCTGCAAAGCGACGTTCCTCATGGCTGGTTGGTTGGTTGTTTTACGCAACACTCAGCAATATTCCAGCTACATGACGGCGGTCTGTAAATAATCGAGTCTGGACCAGACACTCCAGTGATTGATATCATGAGCATCGATCCGCGCAATTGGGATCGATGACATGCTTCAACCAAGTCAGCGAGCCTGACCACGCGATCCCGTTAGTCGCCTTTTACGACAAGCATAGTCGCCTTTTACGGCAAGCATGGGTTGCTGAAGATCTATTCTACCCCGGATCTTCACGGGTACGTTCCTCAATGGAAAGAGGAAGAGACAATGTCAATCATATTCAACTATCCTTGATTATTGATAAAACCATGTTTGCTTCATACCCGATTAGTTTGTATGTCTGAACTGCACACGAATAGCGACCGATCCGTCTGTAAAATCACAAGCTGTTACGTTGAGTGTAATACAGCTGGAAGAGTATGTCACATCATAAATGTAGAACCGAGAACACACCCTACAATGAGACTGTGGCCATACCCTAGGTCAACTCTTCAGCTCAGTCATAATCTTAATGGCTGTTGCAGATATTCCTGCTTGAGAAGCCGTTCCTCAATTACATATAATTACAACAGAGTACAATACACCTATCTGGTATGAAAGTTCCTTTGGCAAGTGAGTGTGAATGCTTGTAGGGCGTGACGTGCTGAGCCTTTTTGTGAACACCTGGGCCCCGTTCCACAAAGCGATCTTAGTGCTACGTTGATCGTAAGCCTATGATAAAGTATGGGAGTTACGACCAACTTAACACTAAGATCGCTTTGTGGAACGGGGCTCTGGTGTCATCACTGATTTTCAGTGATTCATTCACATAATTTTCGCCGCTACAGTAAACTACGTTTATAACGAACACGCTTACATTGTATTACGAACTGACCGATATAACGAACTGAATTTTAGTCCCGGCCCCATGTATATATGCCGTAGATATGCTTATAACGAACAATGGTTATTACGAACTACAAATAGTGGTTCCTTTGTGTTCGTTATAACCATAGTTTACTCTATTTTGCCTTTTACGCCCAATGGAATCTGTTTCGGCGGATAATCGAGACTGGTGATTCTCTGTCGTTGACGTTTTCCTGAAGGAATCCTCTCCGTGAGGTTAGTAACACCGAATTTACCATCCTGCCTGGCCGACTGCAGTAAACATCACATAATGAATTAGTATAAATCAGAACTTAAACCACACTATAAAAATGTGTTGAGAATTTTAACAGATACAAGACATGTTAAGAAAAGTGTTTTAGTCCAAACGATATGCACATTTGATGTGTTCTATCTAAACACGTTTGAGCACATGAAATGAGCTATCGTCTCATAGCCTAAACACCACCTAAGCACAATATCTCCATAACTCAAACATGTTTCGAATTTAAACGCATTCAAACATATTTAGAATTTAAACATGTTAAATAAAGTGCATGTCAAATGTGGATGAGATGGATAATTCATCATCCAAAACTGGCCCCCACAGGAGATATCGCTTGGGTGAGATCAAGCGATATCTACACTGTAGATATCGCTGCAATGAAATTGCATCACAATGCTTTGCAGACCATTGTGACGTCATTGGTTACCATGACGTCACAATCAAATGACATCACTAATGGCTCCGCTATTGAAGCTGTTAGCAGTCCTTTTTACACTGAAGACACTGTTTATTACTGTCTACAAACTGAAACAGTTAGAAGAATGATGTGGGATGATAAATAAAATCTCACCCTCGTGTCTTTTGATATCAAATATATCAACACTCGTAGATAAAAGTGGAAAAGATCCTTGACAAGCCTCGGAGTTTTCCCACTTTTATCAACTCGTGTTCATATATTTGATATCAAAAGACACTCGGGTGAGATTCTCTACATATAGTGAACTTAGATGTGTATATCAGATTCACAGGCACTTGCATAACACATAGACCACCACGACTCGGTACACTATTCGCATAAAATTGTACAAATATTTCAAGCTGATGGGGACGAGAAACATTGGCACTTATGACGTCGACAATGTACGTAGCACAGGTGGTAGCATGACGGACGACAAATCTACAGGTTGCATGTTCAAATGCCACCGAGGTTTAAATTTCTTTGTGTTTATGAATGTTTTGTTGCTGAATGAAAAATCGTATTTCTCTTATACAGGAAACTGACAATGAAAGAATGACCTTTTTTAGTTAGTGACGACAGGCCATTTAGTTAAAAAATACTAACTGATTTAGGTGACTAACATGTTAGTGTCTGAGTGGATAGTGAAATTCACTAAGTAAGTAAACTTATCAAACTATTTCTGTCAGTGCATAATAAATTGTTTATGAACATGTCTAGGATCACTTTTCGAAACACTTTCCTGTCTATTATGTTTACTTTGGTGCTTGTTCCTGTTTCTTTAATGGCGGTAAGCCGGATTAAACATATTTCCTTTAGACCAAGGAAAATGACCCGAAACAATCTTAACAATAACGTGTTATAATAATAATAATAATAATAATAATAATAATAATAATAATAATAATAATAATAATGAACCAGCCTGACTGTGAGTTAGTGAGTATGGTTTAACGCCGCTCTTCCAGAATATCAACGCGGGGGACACCAAAAATGGTGCCTGACTGTGCCAGGATCACTTAAACCCTCTTTGCTGCATTTGTTTTTATTTTAATCTGTGTCATAATAATAATTATAACAACAAAAACAGTAATAATCAATCTGGTGTTTTATGTTAGCCAGTCATTTAATCGAGTCTAGAAAACTGGTGATTGGTAGCATGAGCACCGCTCTAGACCGTTGGGATACGCTGACACAAGATCAGCCGACTAGACAAGCACCGCTCTACGCCGTTGGCATACCATGACACAAGATCAGCCGACTAGACTAGCACCGCTCTACGCCGTTGGCATACCATGACACAAGATCAGCCGACTAGACAAATGCCGCTCTACGCTGTAGGCCACTACGCCCCTGGGATACGGTGACACATAATCAGACGATTGGACAAGCACCACTCTAGACAAGCATAGCTCTACGTCGTGGGGGTACGATGACACATAATCAGCCAACTAAACAAGCACCTCTCTACTCGTTGGCATACGATGACTCATAATCAGACGACTAGACAAGCGCCGCTCTACGCCGTTGGCATACGATGACACATAATCAGCCGACTAGACAAGCACCACTCTACGTCGTGGGGGTACGGTGACACATGGTCAGCCGACTAGACAAGCACCACTCTACGTCGTGGGGGTACGATGACTAATAATCAGCCAGGTCACATTGTGACCACCCGATGGTCACCTACGACAAACACGATTACCGAGGATTGTTTCCATTAATGACATGTCCTCTAGGTGAGATAGGTATCGACAGTTAAAATGTGTAGGTTTTCCGGAAAGTGGAAGGTCGGGGGTTCGATCCCCGGCCGCGTCATACCAAAAGACGTTTCGGTACAGATGGTGTCTTGAAAAAGGCGGGGTTTATTTGGACAGCTTCTGATTCTGTTCAAGGCGGGGGGAGAAAACGTCGGTCTTCTCTTCTCGATAATTTTGCATATCTAAGAAATAATTACAGTACATGCACTAGAAGCCATACTTTCATCAGTATGTGTATACCAGAAGGAGTGGAACGGTGACTTTCGTGTAAACATAATCAAAAGATTAAAAACATAGAAACAATAATGCACAGTTGTTACAACCAAAAGGTAACGCTCTCAACGACGGTCTATTTTTACGGCTATTTTTCTATTTATTTTATTAATTTTGTTTTTGTTGAAACGGGAACTAGATCTTACTATTGACAAATTTAAGCGTCATTGGTGTACAATATTTATATGCATACGTTGATAAGTTTACAACTAAAGAATACCCGTGAAGATCGGGGGTAGAATAGGTCTTCAGCAACCCATGTTTGCCATAAAAGGCGATTATGCTTGTCGTAAGAGGCGACTAACGGGATCGGGTTGTCAAGCTCGCTGTCCTGGTTGATGCATGTCATGGTATCCTAATTGCGTAGATCGATGCCCATGATGTCAGTCACTGGATTGTCTCGTCCATACTTGATTAGTCCGCCGACATATAGCAGGAATATTGCAAAGTGTGGCGTTAACCAACAAACAAGCAAACAAACAACAATAAAAAAATCATCCGGTGCATGGGTTACGTCCGCCTCATCAGGAAACACAGTTAGCCGTTTACGTTTTTGAAAGCGAACAAAGCCTATTGAGCAATGCGAGTATGAAAGGTTATGCTGGTCTCAGAGATGGTCACGTGATGGCGGTTACTACTCTCATCACGTGACTGGTGCACGATCGCACGACACCTCCACTGCAGGTGGCGAGCATCGCAGGCAATGGCTCATCGGTAAGTATTGTCAACAAATCTCATTCGTAAAAGTTAGATATCTTTTTAACCGTTCTTTTGAATCGACGAGGTCCTTCAATATATTTTCAATGTATGTCAATGTTTATACATAACCTTTTATATTTACAGTGGAAATGTATACACCAATTTGTGCCGATGAACATCGCCGTATTATGAGAGTTAATCATCCAGCTAATCATGATCACATTATTTCTATGTATACCCATGTATACCATATCTACTCATCTGTAGGGATATATACTCATATATATATGAATACTACTACTACTAATAATAATAATACACCCATGGCGATCCGATGTAGAATAGATCTTTAGCAACCCCTGCTTGCTGTAAAAGGCGACTATACTTGTCGTATGAGGTGACTAACGGGATCGGGTGGTCAGGCTCGCTGACTTGGTTGATGCAGGTCATCGTATCCTAAATATTGCGTGGATCGATGCGTCATATAGCTGGAATATTGCTCACTGCGACGTTAAACAACAAACACACAAACAGACAAACAAAACTAATAATAAATAGAAGCGACAATTTTTTTTCTTAAGCATAAGAAATATCTCAAAACCATGACAAAATCTGATAAAAGTACCATTTTTTAAGGTAGCATGCTTGCCGTAAAAGGCGACTATGCTTGTCGTAAGAGGCGAGCAACGGGATCGGGTGGTCAGACTCGCTTACATGGTTGATGCATGTCATCGATCCCAATTGCCGTGACTCGATTATTCAGAGACCGCCGTCATATAGCTGGAATATTGGTGAGTGCGGCGTTAAACAACAACAAACAAACAAAACCCTTCTACAGAGTTTGTTATTTAAATGTGGATATATTATCATCTAAAATCTTAATTTAGCTTCCCGTTTGTTAGAGGCGTTACCTCAAAACGATACACCTGTTAAGCAATTTACTATTTCTTGCGACAGTTGAAGGGTTGGCACCTAAACTGCAGTCACGTTTGGGCAACGCGAAATGCGACGCCTTGCACCACTAGACCACTACTACCTCCTGTCTATATCATTGCTTTGGGGGTAGAGATAATGATAAATATATTATGTTGTCAATTATAACAAGTCTCTTCATATTGCTTTTCAGAAAACAATGGTATTGTGAATGGTCATAGTTCTGAGAATCACTATTCATACTTCCACAATGATAATTTTGTGTTTCTTTGATGTATTTGGTTCACCGACGGTGCATTGGGATATTTAAAGCATACCAAGCCTTGTATGTTGCACTTTGGCACATGGCCAAAAATACCGTTTCCGTGTCCTTCATGAAAAATGTTTCTAAATATAGTCAGTGTATTTTATATAGTTTGATTCTAAATATAGGACATGTACCGATTATACCTCATACCCGATTAGCTTGTATGTCTGAACTGCACACGAATAGCGACCGATCCGTCTGTAAAATCACAAGCTGTTACGTTGAGTGTAGTACTGCTTGGAAGAGTATGCCACATCATACATGCAGAACCGAGAACACACCCTACATTGAGACTGTGGCCATACCCTAGGTCAACTCTTCAGCTCAGTCATAATCTTAATGGCTGTTGCAGATATTCCTGCTTGAGAAGCCGTTCCTCAATTACATATGATTACAACAGAGTACAATACACCTATCTGGTATGAAAGTTCCTTTGGCAAGTGAGTGTGAATGCTTGTAGGGCATGACGTGCTTAGCCTTTTTGTGAACACCAGGGCCCACTTGCACAAAGCGATCTTAGCGCTAAGACGATCGTAACTCCCATACTTTAACATAGGCTTACAATAGTCGTAGCGCTAAGATCGCTTTGTGCAAGTGGGCTCTGGTGTCATCACTGATTTTCAGTGATTCATTCACATAATTTTCGCCGCTATGTCATGAACAATGGATGACGTCATCTTCGATTATTGGCGACAATGCGTTCATGTGACGTCACATATCTACAAACGAGATAAACAAGGAAACAAACTAGCCAATATTCTTGAAAATAATTATGACAAACTAATTTTTTTATGAATGACCCAGGTACGAGGGAAAATGTCTACGTAGTCGGATCACGAGATGAAATCAACATGTTATTTGAGAAAGAAAATGCAAATGTTCTATTTTCAGTAAAATACTGTTATCACGAACTCAAAATTCTCACTAATTCTAGTTCTTTATAACCGTAGTTCGTATACAGTATATATACAGCAAATTGTCGCAATAAAAAAAATAGTTCACTATATCCGTCAGTTCGTTATAAGCGTGTTCGTTATAAACGTAATTTTCTTCATTGAGGCAGACTTAAAGTAGTTCCGCCATATAGTGTCATTTCACTTCGGGGGAAATAACATGTGAAGTGGGATATCGATTTTATTTTTAAGATAAAAAGAGTATCGTATCACTGAATGCATAATAAATAAATAAATAAATATCACCCAGGTGAAATTAATTCCACACGGAACTGTTAATCCCTCGTAAATTCTCGCAACTCGTTATTCTCTTAGTAATTACCTCAATTGAGCAGTAACCAAAGGGCGGGGGTTGTTTGCAATGTCTTGAATTTCACCACAGGATAAACATTTTAAGAGTTATTGTCTGAACTTGCTGGATGCTGACTCGATAAGACTTACGAATTCAAGCAGCTGAACATGATTTTCCTTAAACACATTGACGGTTTCTTAAATCTTCAGTCGGCAAGTAAGGAAACAGTTACTCAAGTAGATGCACTTTGTCCACGATCACTATATGCTGTAAATCTCCGTATACGTCAGGGAGAGCAAGTCTCCGTTACGTGACCAGCGCTGAATAAACAAAACGCGACATGTCATATGATTTACAGAATTCCGCTATGAATCCTATCCCGTTGAAGATTGAATAAAAGTGTTCCTGGGGATTTGCTGGATCTTTCCTCGGAAAATATCATGACTATGTCCCATCGCAGTAAAAATACCACTTACTGATAAGACGCATGTCGGTGTTGGGTAGGTGGGTGTGTAAAATGGTGGTGGGCGGAGGGGGGTGAGGGTGTAAAAGTCCGGGTCTTCGGCGTGACGAGCGAACGCTTTAACCACTAGGCTACCCGACCGCCCCCGTTATGATGAAACTGTTGTAGGTTAAGGACATATGGATTGTGGGTGTGGTGTTCCTCAATCCCATATTTCATTCCCACAGACTCTAGTGTTATGGATATGTTTATAAGTGCAGTGCAGTGTGTTGTAAACATGACAATATGTAGGTTAACACATGACTTAATCATGAAACACGACTCAGGGACGGAGGTAGGTGGGGGGGGGGGAGTCTCTAACCCTTGGAACACCTTGTGCCTGTCAAGTGCATTATCTAGGTGAACATTCTAGGGGTTTTCTGGCTGGGGGCCGACTCCAGCTTTCAGTTCAAGACAGCATGCCTCTAGGGCTGGGACGGGTAGCTCGGACCGTGGTTAGTCACGTGACATACTGTTTAATGACAAAATATATCTAGAACTCTATGGTTACACTATAAGTGACTAATGTTTGCATTCCTTCTGACTTTATATGTTTGATTAAAGATAAAACTTCAGTCAACTTATGTTTGCAATAAAAAAAATAGTTCACTATATCCGTCAGTTCGTTATAAGCGTGTTCGTTATAAACGTAATTTTCTTCATTGAGGCAGACTTAAAGTAGTTCCGCCATATAGTGTCATTTCACTTCGGGGGAAATAACATGTGAAGTGGGATATCGATTTTATTTTTAAGATAAAAAGAGTATCGTATCACTGAATGCATAATAAATAAATAAATATCACCCAGGTGAAATTAATTCCACACGGAACTGTTAATCCCTCGTAAATTCTCGCAACTCGTTATTCTCTTAGTAATTACCTCAATTGAGCAGTAACCAAAGGGCGGGGGTTGTTTGCAATGTCTTGAATTTCACCACAGGATAAACATTTTAAGAGTTATTGTCTGAACTTGCTGGATGCTGACTCGATAAGACTTACGAATTCAAGCAGCTGAACATGATTTTCCTTAAACACATTGACGGTTTCTTAAATCTTCAGTCGGCAAGTAAGGAAACAGTTACTCAAGTAGATGCACTTTGTCCACGATCACTATATGCTGTAAATCTCCGTATACGTCAGGGAGAGCAAGTCTCCGTTACGTGACCAGCGCTGAATAAACAAAACGCGACATGTCATATGATTTACAGAATTCCGCTATGAATCCTATCCCGTTGAAGATTGAATAAAAGTGTTCCTGGGGATTTGCTGGATCTTTCCTCGGAAAATATCATGACTATGTCCCATCGCAGTAAAAATACCACTTACTGATAAGACGCATGTCGGTGTTGGGTAGGTGGGTGTGTAAAATGGTGGTGGGCGGAGGGGGGTGAGGGTGTAAAAGTCCGGGTCTTTGGCGTGACGAGCGAACGCTTTAACCACTAGGCTACCCGACCGCCCCCGTTATGATGAAACTGTTGTAGGTTAAGGACATATGGATTGTGGGTGTGGTGTTCCTCAATCCCATATTTCATTCCCACAGACTCTAGTGTTATGGATATGTTTATAAGTGCAGTGCAGTGTGTTGTAAACATGACAATATGTAGGTTAACACATGACTTAATCATGAAACACGACTCAGGGACGGAGGTAGGTGGGGGGGGGGGGAGTCTCTAACCCTTGGAACACCTTGTGCCTGTCAAGTGCATTATCTAGGTGAACATTCTAGGGGTTTTCTGGCTGGGGGCCGACTCCAGCTTTCAGTTCAAGACAGCATGCCTCTAGGGCTGGGACGGGTAGCTCGGACCGTGGTGACCGTGACATACTGTTTAATGACAAAATATATCTAGAACTCTATGGTTACACTATAAGTGACTAATGTTTGCATTCCTTCTGACTTTATATGTTTGATTAAAGATAAAACTTCAGTCAACTTATGTTTATACATGACCAGATCGTATATATTCGTTTATCTAAATACATTTTGCCAGGGCTACGGTCAAACTATTCCCAGTCGGACATTTGGACTTTTCTCTTGAGGTCTACAGCGGGTACCCGGGTAGGTACGGGTAATAGGGGTGTGGGTACTCGGGTAGTAAATTTGGACTCGTCCCATCCCTACATGCCTCAACCCAGGCTTGTTCTTGACGAAGTCAATAGCTTTAAACAAGTTGGGATGGCTCCCTGCAATAGAGCACCTGATCTTACGATTCCAACCCATTTTGAAAGTGGTTCCAAAGACAGCGTCCATGCTCACCATCAACCCAATAGGAAGTCACGTAGTCAGTGAATCGTATTCGATATAGACATGCCACCTCATGTCACTAACACACTCTGGGGGAAGTAAAGGAAGAGCTATGGCACGACGAACTAGCAAGTGGGTCGTAGATCCATGTTGATATGTGCAGCAGACTCTGGTAGGCGACTGAAGAACTGTTTGTATGTGGACTGCGACTTATCTAGGAGAATCCATACACCAGTGGGCACATCTTGTTTTCAACAAATGTGGGGATGGTGTAAATCTGGTTGAAGATGGCGGGGCACTTCAATGTCAAAAGTTCCATAGCAGAAGTATATACGTCTGCTTGAGACAGGAGACGCAGGTTGTCTGTGTTGGCAAAAATCAGGATCTTTTTGTGGTCAACATCGTCTGCCAGGGGGAACTACTGGCCTGTTGAGTGTAGACGTCTGGCAGGTCGATGGCAGAGAGATGTCTTGGTAGAGGAGGGGTGTTTTTTGCCCTTGATCTACAGAGGATAGATCTGACACTACAAAAAATGGCATTACAGCAATGATCTCAGGATCGATGTTGCCTATTCGTAGACCTGTAGCATTTACAAACAACATATTGTAAACAAACTGACATGGCAACAAATTCAATATCATTGTAACTTTAATGTAGTTTCAATATGATATATAATATAGCTCTGGTAAAGTTACTCACGTACCCAGTTATATAGTTACTGTATTCGACGTAATAAGCGCCCCGCTCTAATAAGCGCCCACGGCGATATTTGCGAATATATTTTCTAGTGAACAATCCCAATTAGCACCTCTTCCGATTGATCAAGACGTATTTATTCGAGTATGATACGCACTCGTGTGTTATATGCACCCTTAATTATGGGCAATTAAATTCTGGAAAAATATATCTCTCGTACATGAACACGAAATTTATCTTTCAACTGTTTTTTTTCACCAAAATAATATTTTAATAAGAGCCCCCTATTTCTAATTTTGAGAGCACCCTGGGCGCTTATTACGTTGAATTCGTCATATGATTTGCTTACTGGTAACATGTTACAAAAGTTAGAAGAAAGACCATATCTAAGTTACATGACCGCGCTTCTTGGTAAATGGAAGGGGTGGGTTCAAACTGTTGCTGGACTGTGTCTTTCAAGGTGCAAGGAAGGTGTCAATCTGATATGTGGTTATATTTATTCCTGTTTGTGGTAACTAGGTAATCTTGGGCGCTGATCGTAGCTTGACAGTATTTCTTGCAGCATCGCCGGTGAATGTATATTCCTCGCCTAGTACACTGTACTTAAAGCGCAAGTGTACTAAGGGGCGGGAAAAAAATAACTCAGCCTCAATAAAAAAGTCTCAACTACAATATGGACATCCTCATCAATACAGAGTTTTTAGTGAGCAATGCAATTATCTTTGACAGAGAGACATGACCATGAGAGACAGTAGTCTGTAACTCTTATTTATTAATTATCATTTCAAATCTTCAATTTCAAGAGGCTATAACAGTTTTTTGCAATAACCTAAAATGATAAACAAAAGAAATATCCCCTATTAACATTGTTTGTTCCTAAAAAGAGAACAGGAAGATACTTGTATGATCAAAAGATATGAGGGGCGGTCGGGTAGCCTAGTGGTTAAAGCGTTCGCTCGTCACGCCGAAGACCCAGGTTCGATTCCCAACATGGGTACAATGTGTGAAGCTCATTTCTTGTGTGCCCCGCCGTGATATCGCTGGAATATTGCTAAAAGCGGCGTAAAACCATACTAACTCACTCACTCACTCTCACACAAAAGACATGAATTACCAACATCATTACAAGTTATGCGATAAGAATCAAGTGTGCCTAAAATGTACCCTATTGCAGTTTGAGCTGCATCAGTTGTGAGGATTAATGGTTTGTTTTGGTCAGGATATGCAAGGATGGCGGCTGTTGTAAAGAGCTTGCTGTAGCTCTTTGAATGTCTCTTTGCAACTGTTGGACCATTGGAAAGACCCATAATTTTGCAGAATGTTGTATAGAGGGGAGACGATGCCAGAAAGGCTTGCTATAAGTTGTGATAATAAAGAGGTCAGCCTAAGAAATGAGCATGTCATGGACAATTTTAAAGGGTGGGATCTGTGTGACTGAATCTATTTTTGAAGGATGACATGGATGCCATCTTTGCTGAAGATACGCCCTAAATAGGTAACTTGTTTTGTTGCAAATATACATTTGCTTGGTTTTAAAGTGAGTCCTGCTTCTTTGATCTTTTGGAATAGTGCCTTGGGGTGATTCAAGTGTCAAACGTTTAAGAAAATATATATTATGATGTCATCTACATTTACTAATATGTAACGCCAATTCATTTCTTTATTGCCTCTGAAATCTTTTGCAGAAATGCCATTGCGGCATTTTTTATTTTCATTAAAATCAGACCTCAGTTCTCGGTACCGCTAAACAAAGATCTGAGGACATCCCATTAGGGGTCACGTCAGAACGACCTTTCACCCGACCAATCAGAGCATCGCTTACCAGATTATGAAAGTGACAGTCGGAATGGGATTTCTAATCATGCAACTTTTAACTCCGAACGATATTTACAGGTTTACGACTGAATCCATACCATCGAGACCATCTATTAGCCATTCCAGAATGTTCTTTTGTTCAGAATTTGTCAAAATATGTTTTGAAGCGTAGTTGCCAATTTGAAATTAGTGCCGTAAAGCACGTGAAAGCTGCCTTCTTATTGGTCATTCCATTGGTCGGTCAAAGTTCGCGCAAGGTCGGTCTGACGTGACCCGTAATGGGATGTCCTCAGATCCTTGTTTAGTGGTCCATCGTAAGTGTCGCTCTGCCCACAATTGATGTTGACGTCTGTGTAATTGAGTCAGAATCGGCCCGCAGTATGGCCGTCGTGCTTGAAGGTGAGCAGTTCTCAGACGGTTTCGAACAGTTTTCGCACTCAGTCTACCCCTAAACAGATCATTTCTGGTTGATGTAGCCGTCAAAAATCGGTTATAGAGGTGACGTAAGACAATCCGACGATCCTCTGCATGTGACGTCACACGTGGTCGACATGGCCGAGGGCGATCATCGGTGGTACCCGTTTGGTGTAGACGCGTCTGTAAATCATAAACAGTCCGTCGACTACAACCCATCATCCTTGCGACTTCAGCTACGGACGTTCCCGTCTGCAACATGCCGATGGCACGTTCAAGTCGCACATTTGAAAGGCGTGGCATGACAAATGGCCGTAAAGACTTTTGTTTTCTTGTGTTTTTCTTTTTTTTGTTCATGACTGCTAACAAGTATGGCTGAAAACACGTGCGGTATTATGGCCACGTGACCAGTTGCACGTGAAAAAACACTTTTGCCACTATAGTGCTGTGCACATGATTTTGATCGATTCACCTGCACAAAAACGGGTGTTATCTGAAGACAATACGTGGCCATTACTGTTTAAATACACAATAAGGGCCCACAATGATAACTGGTCAAAATGTTAAAATTTTAGGATTGTGAAGTTTTTAATTTGGTTCAGTATATATATTCTATAATCTACGACAATGCGGCAAGAGCTATCGGGGTTTGGACCCAGCATGTACAACTTTTAGTTTGGAAACATTTCTTTTGTTCGTCAGTTTACATAAAAAGTTATGCTATTTATGTCCATCATTCACAATCTTAATAACTGAAAAGTGCATTCCTCCGGTAGATGTGAGTGAAAAACATGATAAGTTGGGTGGGTCTTGCTACACATGCTGTTGCAACAAAGGATCTTTTATTTTTTCAAAATGCTTTATTATACTACCATTTTCATTGTTCTGTCTCAAAATCACCTACATTTGTAAAGTTATTATGTTTTAGTGAACAGTGAGAAAACTTTAACATTCTCTCCATAGGTTGAATTTGAAATGTGCCGTAAAATAATCTCAGGTCTAGTTTCAGAAGAAAAATAAATCTCAGCCCCTAAAAATTAGGACCCATGTAAAAAACATGACCCTACCCCAACACACGCACGCACACGCACGCACGCACGCACACACACACACACACACACACACCACCACCACCACCACACCACACCACACCACACCATACCACACCACACACACACACCACCAGCACCCTCACATCCCCAACACAAATGGCCCGACCCTTAGACTGACCACCTCGGACATTTGGAAGGTAGCGAGTGTTGACTTGTACATTTGCACTCATCTGATCCCATTACTTGATCAATTCCATTGTCTTAATCGGTGCTCAGTATATGAACAATGTTTTGAGTGTCATTTGGCTATGCACAGTCACTCAGGCTTTTAATCCATCCAGGTTGGGTAAAAGGGAATAAGCCTACTGGATAATGTAAAAAAAACCTGAACAATGGAACATACGACTTAACAAGTTAACACACAACTTATACACAAAACCTAGGCCGAACAATGTAACACAAGACTTAACAAGTTAACACACAACTTATACACATAACCTAGGCCGAACAATGTAACATACGACTTAACAAGTTAACACACAACTTATACACATAACCTAGGCCGAGCAATGTAAAACACGACTTAACAAGTTAACACACGACTTATACACATAACCTAGGCCGAAAATGTTACACACGACTTAACAAGTGAACACACAACTTATACACATAATCTAGGCCGAACAATGTAACACACGACTTAACAAGTTAACACACAACTTATACACATAACCTAGGCCGAACAATGGAACATACGACTTAACAAGTTAACACAACTTATACACATAACCTAGGCCGAACAATGTAACATACGACTTAACAAGTTAACACACAACTTATACACATAACCTAGGCCGAGCAATGTTACATACGACTTAACAAGTTAACACACAACTTATACACATAACCTAGGCCGAACAATGTAACATACGACTTAACAATGTAACCCACGACTTATAAATGTAACCGAGACCGGACAATGTTACATACGACTTAACCACGTCACACATAACTGAACAATGTAACACACGACTTATCCACGTAACCAAGACCTGACAATGTCACATACGATTAAACCACGTAACACCTGACTGAACAATGTAACATACGACTTAACAGTGTAACACGCGGCTTATCCATGTAAACTGGACCGAACAATGTAACATACGACTTAACAATGTAACCCACGACTTATAAATGTAACCGAGACCGGAAAACTTAACATACGATCGACTTAACCACATCACACATAACTGAACAATGTTACATACGACTTAAGAATGTAACACGCGACTTATCCATGTAAACTGGACCGAACAATGTAACATACGACTTAATCACGTAAGTGACGTGACCAGGACCGAACAATGTAAAAAACGACTGACCAATCTATCACTCGACTTGACCACGTAACCAAGACCAAACAATGTAACATACGACTTAACAATGTAACATGACAACCTCGTAACACATGACTTAACCACGTAACCAAGACTGAACAGTGTAACAAACGACTTAAACACGTAATACATGACTTAACCATGTAACCAAGACTGAACAATGTGACATACGACTTAATCACGTAAGTGACGGAAACAAGACCAAACGATGTAACAAACGTCTTACCAGTGTAACACTCGACTTAACCACGTAACCAAGACTGAACAATGTAACATGACTTAACCACGTAACACTCGACTTAACCACGTAACCAAGACCGAACAATTAACATACGACTTAACAATGTAACATGACTTAACCACATAACCAAGACCGAACAATATAACATACGACTTAACAATGTAACATGACTTAACCACGTAACAAAGACCGAACAATTTAACCAACGACTTAACAATGTAATACATGAATTAACCACGTATCCAAGACCGAACAATGTAACAAACGACTTAACAATGTAACAAACGACATAACCAAGCAGCCAAGACCGAACAATGTAACAAACGACTTAACAATGTAACAAACGACTTAACCAAGCAGCCAAGACCGAACAATGTAACAAACGACTGACCAATGAAGCACTCGACTTAACCAAGCAGCCAAGACTGAACAATGTACCATACGACTTAACCACGTAAGTGACGTAACCAAGGGCGAACAATGACACACGACTGAAACATGTCCTATCTGACAAATGCGATTTACAAAAGGAAAACGAAACTTCTCCTGTTTGGGTTTGGGGAACTAGTTCATACCTTGGACAGGTTTACAGCTAAAGGTGACGCTAAATGCCCTTGGCCATACCATAGGACTTGTTCTTTTCGAACTAGTTTCTAATTAACTTGTTGACAACCTTGGTTTGTTTGTATGTTTGTTTGTTGTTTAAAGCCGCACTCAGCAATATTCCAGCAATGTGACGGAGGTCTGTAAATAATCGAGTCTGGACCAGACAATTCAGTGATTGACATCATGAGCATCGATCCATGCAATTGGGATACGATGACATGCATCAACCAAGTCAGCGAGCCTGACCACCTGATCCCGTTAGTCGCCTCTAACGACAAGCATAGTCGCCTTTTACAACATGCATGGGTTGCTGAAGACCTATTCTACCCCGGATTTTCTCAGGTCTGATAACCTTGGTAGGAAAGAAGTGCATGTATACTAGTATATGTTTTAGGACATATTGTCTGTAATGAAATTATTTGACATTTAACCCACTAAATAAAAATGAAATGTTTACATTGCCTTATCTAAACGTTATGTGTACATACTTACATATATTAGCCTACAGTGGTATTGCGTATCGTCAATGGGTGGAACTGAACGTAAACAATAACATGCTCATAATCGATTATCCCGTGTATTACATCGCCCGCGCAGGGAGCCGCGCCCCCTCCCCCATAACATACTTATACTGAATATAAACACATTCCGAATTTTCAAGTTTAAAGTAGAACATGCATCAACAAAAAATGGACATGCATACTGGTTAATTATTTACTCTAAACCAGACATGGTATACTGGTGTCGTTTTGAGAATTTATGCAAGATTGATCCCCAGTCTAGACATTGTAATTAGCTCCATGTGTGACAATACTGCCAGGTTGAAATAGCATAGTGGATTTTGAATGACTTGAATCTAGCCTCCTTGGACTGCCAATTTGCCTGACCCTGTCTTTCCTTAAAATTGTTTATTCAACATTTCTTGAAAAAAACAAACATTCATGACTCATTCAAACCAGAGACCATAAAATAGGTTTCTATTTTATGGTCGCTGTTCAAACTATTAAAAGCACTTTGCGTTTAAACCGAAGCTCTTCGCATGGTTTTTCTATCTCCATTTCCCCTGTATGGAGCTTTGGAATCTGGGTCGCTCTTCCGAACGCAGTCCGCAATGTTCACAAGTGACAAGCAAGCACACAAGCGTTAAACTTCCTTATTACAGCTGTGAGGTTAGTTCGCATTTTCGTCGCGTATACGTAATATAGTATTAATAAAACGTCATATAACAGGAATGTAGTAATTATTTCCGTTCCAGTGTTACTCAAATGGGAGGGGATGTTTTCAGTCTTTTGATCCCTGGTGTTGATAAAGAAAGTTGAGACTCGGTTCTGAATTTAACCTAAAAGCCAAGTTAACATGCACCGTTCCTGCCTTATGGTAAGATTTGGCAAACGCATTTTTGAATATTTTAACGGTTCTTAGCACTTATATTGTTCCATATGTTTTAATTGGTGGAGTTTTCATTTTTGACAGACCTGTGACAAAGAAATGTTTGCGAAAATTTTGATTGATTTTTCATTTACCGAATTCATGCTTTCTGTTCAATATCTGAATCACAGATTGCATGGATATCGTCATTACTATTTCAAGAAGAGTGTTTCAATGCTAACCATCCGAATATTATGTTGTGTGCAATAACCTCATACCGCATGCGGTGTGAGAAATTTACAGGGGTGCCAGAGATCTTTAGATTTTCTCCTATAGCCTTTTTTTTTCAATCCAAGAACTTGACAAGCGTTTGAGAAGGACCCCTTAAATTTGTCCTTAATTTTGAACACTGTGTTGCGGTGGTCGTGAAACAATGTATGTGGAAATTCATCTATAACTCAGTGTATGGTATCTAAAGAACAGGATCATGTAGCCTACATGTAACTAGTGTAGCTAGTAATCTGTACCAACAAACTTGAAGACCCGTCTGTCAGTAAAGAATATTAGTTACATGGTCCTGTGCTTAAAGCTGCCAGCCCTAGATGTACTATCGAATATTCTGTGTAAATTCATTCATAACCTAGCTATGCTTTGTTGTTGTATCCAACTTCATGAAGATGGATAGGTTGGCTAGGAGGGTTGGTTGGTTTGTTGGTTTGTTGTTTAACGCCGCACTCAGCAATATTCCCGCTATATGACGGCGATCTGTAAATAATCGAGTTTGGGCCAGACAATCCAGCGATTAATATAATGAGCATCAATCCACGCAATTGGGATCGATGATATGCATCAACCAAGTCAGCAAGCCTGACCACCCGATCCCGTTAGACGCCTTTTACGACAAGCATTGTCACCTTTTACGGCAAGCATGGGTTGCTGAAGACCTATTCTACCCCGGAATCTCCAGGGGTCTGGCTAGGAGGGAGTCCTGATAGGCTTTACATGTGTAAGATCATTCTGCTGTTAATTGAAATTGTTTAATGTACAAAAAACAATGAAATACTTCTCTAGTGTAAAAATTAATTTATATGCTCAATTATTTAAAAATTCAGGCATCTGAAAATGTGTATTACTCTCTATGCATGATTTTAGCATGGTGGGTCACCACTGTCCAATCTGTTTGGTAAAACAACTAGAGCTAATTTCCATAGCATTTTTTTAAAACTCAGATTGTTGGTTGCTAAATTAGATTTCTAATCCATTTTCTTCTTGATTTTACAGAGTTAAATTGTTACTGTTTGCCATTATTACTGACTAAAATCCCTAGATATTAATGCATACTGACTAATGACCCTGTTAGAATAGAGCTATTTGTATGTTTGTACTCAGGCTTTTGGGCTGAGGTCCATATTTCTATGTTGTCACTATTTAAGTATGTCACTGTAACAGAAAATGTATAGGTTATTTTCTACCCCCCTTTACATGTATACTGTAATGTATCCTTACATACTTTGAATTTATCATCAGTGTTAGTATGTACTACACTTCAGTGTTTGAAATTAAGGAGAGTCCTGAGGTCTTTGGTATTTGAATATCGGAACCCCCTAAATATTTAACTTTTAACATAGGGTTATGACAAGGACATCTTGAATTTCATGCTTATTTTAAAACATTGCACTTGATAATTGAGGATGCTTTTTGGAGAGTCTGGATGGATGTAACCAACCATTTTAACATAACATTCATTTGATAAAATAAAGAGTGACAGAGAAAATAAGTTATATACTCACTTTGGCAAAATTATTCAAACAACCCTTCTTTTGCACTACTGATAAGTGACACAGACATTTTTTTTAATCTTCAACATAAAACATCCCTGCTTAAAATTCCATGTCATCTTTGCTCCTATACATTCGTGTTCTAATTTTACATGGTCAATCAGCTCAAACTTAGATTCATTAATGTACATGAGTATTTATTGGACACTGACAACCTATGTTCATCAGATATAAGTGACCGGAAAGATATATTTCATTCAAATTTGTTGTAGCATCGTTGCAGTTGACATCATCTTCCTCTATGTGTCATGTTTCAGGATGTGTGGTCACACTTCACACAACACACAGGAAGAGCTGATACATAGAGGGAACCACAAGTATGGAACCTCTGACTCCATGGTTCATGAGTATTTCACACTCCCTGGTGAAGGCCTTCCTACATTAAACATTCCTTGCTAGACATTGATTGTGTTCTGGTGTGTGAAGTAAGTATAATGTAACCATGGCCAGGACATGCTGTGTGCTGTGTGCGGTGCTCTTTGGGATTCAAGTCATACAAGGTAGGGATTGTAAAATTATCATTGATAAGTTTAGGCTACAATCTAAATTTGTTCATATTTGTTCGTGCTTTTATAAATGGTTTATACAGATTGATTTTACTCATGTACATTATGATAATGTAAGAAGATATAATCATGGTATGATGTTAAGTTCTAGGGCATTATTTTGTTGACTGATGCAAAAAGAAAACAATTCTTACTGTTCTATTTTTTCGCATGGTGTGAATAATTTCATGATCATGATTATGTTTTCATGATCTTTATTCCTTTTGCAAGTTTTGAAGTAATCACCTGCCATTTCTATTTACCATGCTTACTGCAACTAATATTCTTAGAAATAAGAAGTTGTTAAAGCCTTAAGGTACCTCAGACTGTGTCTCTGATAGTTTTCTGTTACTTTGGATACTGTTTTAGTGTGGGCTGTCAGTCCATGTGAGGATACACGTAACTGGGTAGGATATTGTAGAGACAACACAGACTGCAGCTACCCAGTCAATGTATCAAGCCAAGCATACAGCCACTGTAAGAAGACCTGCAAGATCTGCGAATCAGGTAGATGTGCCTGTTTACCTATCATTCATTAACACTGTGAGATCAGTAGTACTCATGGGTACATCTGGGGAAATGTTAGGTGTTAAACTGAAAATAAGACTGAGCTGACCAGTCCTTGTTTTAGCCCTTTATGCTGAGCGCCAGGCAGGTAAACAACAAGTACCATCTTTTAATATCTTTAATTGTGATGCTATAAGTTAGGGATGCTTCTATACAGCAAGGAATGTTTATATCCATTTCCTTTCCTGAGTGTTGAAAGCAAAAATACAAAACAACTCTGCAAAACATGTTTTTGTTGCCGTTGTACAAAGTGCTTATGCTTGATTATCAATAGCTATGTTGTATGTGCATACACATTTTTGTATGTGCCCTCAGCAGTACAACTTCTCTGTGTGTTCTTATTGAAATGGGGAGCATGGGTGGCCCAGTAGTCCAAGGTATCACATTTCACTGTACAGAGTTGCATCCCTTGAGCACACCAGAAACCTATGATTGTGGGTTCGAATCCTGATTCACCCTGATTATGTTTCTAGGTTTGTCATTACCATACAAATGCTTGTGGGTTTTACCAAAGTGGTAATTGTCTGAGACCTGCATCACTTCGGGCTTTCCGCCAACATTAAGCTGACATGCCATGATATTATTAGAATACTGTTTAAACCGGTGTTAAACCCAGCTCACTCACTCATGCTTATTGAAATGTGGGTCTGTTGTTAAGGCAGATGAGAGCACTGTGGTTTAAGTATGTAGGTATTTCAGGAATGATCACAAACTAAGTGTCCTCTGATCTGACAAAACCAAACCATATGTTTCAAGTATACAAATATCTGTTCAGATGTGCTGACATGTTGGAATTAGTGGATTGTGCAAAAATCTTAAGTCTCTTAAAGAATGAAAAGAAAGCCTAGTTAAAATAGGAAGGACTGGATCTTTTGGCGCGAAAATCTTCAGTCATTAGCAGTGATGAGTAAACTATGAAATTGAATGTGTCACCTCACACGTAAATCCTGAATGTGAGGCTGGTAGTATAAGATTATTTGATTTGTTTATAATATGTGTGAATTGTTAAATGACATTACTTTATCGCTTCCTGACTGTTCCCAGACACAGCGTGTGCTGATGGCTACTATGGTACAGACTGTAAGCCCTGTGTATCTCGCTGTAACAGCAGCGGCCAGTGTGAGGACAAGGGGTCCAGTGAGTGTCCACAGACATGTCCAGATGGTTACTACAGCTTCAACTGTAACAGGAGATGTCCTAGCAACAACTGTGCTGCATGTAATCGGTGGTCTGGAGAGTGTGAGGCATGTAAAGATGGACGCTATGGCAGGAAATGCCTCAAAAGATGCTCAGAACATTGTATGGACAAAACTTGTGACATAGATAGCGGAGAATGTCTTGATGGGTGTGAACCTATGTGGGTGGGTGAGAAATGTGATGTTAAAGAAGTAATCTGTGAGAACTGCCATCTTCATAGCTGTACAGATGACATGACATGTCTATCTGGTTGTAAGAGTACATGGTATGGCCCCAAGTGTGACCAACAGTGCAAAAATTGTAAAAAGAAAAATTGTACCAGTTCTGGTGTCTGTCAAGCTGGATGTATAGCTGGCTTCTATGGGAACACATGTATTGACAGCTGTAGTGAGTTTTGTGACAAGAAACGATGTAATCAGACTGGCTACTGTAACAACTGTGTGTCAGGAAGACACGGAGAAGACTGCACCAGTATCTGCAGCACCAACTGTGAGGGCCCCTGCTACAGAGGTACTGGGAAATGTAAAGACTGTTCAGTTGGATGGTATGGACGGTTTTGTACAAAATCCTGCAACAACTGTCTGAATGGATGTGAGAGAAAAGGGAAATGTAAAGATGGTTGCAAGTTAGGCTGGTATGGGGGAAAGTGTACTACATCTTGCTCCAACTGTTTTAATGGTTCCTGTGAACAGTCCTCAGGACATTGCGAAAGAGGATGCAGACCAGGATATCATGGTGTTAAGTGTGACCAGCTCTGTGGTCAGCATTGCAAGGACAGTGTGTGTGATCAGACATCTGGACTTTGCATTGAGTGTGAGGACACATGGTATGGGGCTAACTGCACCAAGGAATGTAGTTCCTCCTGCAGCAATAGTCATTGTGTGACAGACTCAACAGGATCTCCTGAATGTACCCATGGATGTGTCGATGGCAAGAAAGGATCTTACTGTCAGAAGCAATGCCCAGATCAATGCTATAACTGCACCGATGATTATTGTATGGTATGCAAGGAAGGTTTTCATGGAGATGATTGCAGAGAGACCTGTCCAGCCAACTGTGAACATGGCTGTCAGAAGGACACAGGATTGTGTACATCATGTAAGGTTGGCTTTTTTGGCCCTCAGTGTCAGTCGTCCTGTATCTTCAGATGCAAAGCATCTGACTCAGGAGATCAGTTCTGTAGCTTCAGTGATGGAGCTTGCCTCAATGGCTGTATTGACACAGCATATGGGACTCGTTGTGATCAGAATTGTAGTGACACCTGCAGAGATCAGACATGTAATGACAAAGATGGTACGTGTACAAGCGGATGTATGGATGGCTGGAAAGGTCCCAAGTGCAAAACCACATGCCCATCCAACTGCAAGTCGTGTACCGACACCTCCTGCACTGAGTGTAATCCAAGCTGGTTTGGTGACAACTGTCGGAGAGAATGTCCAAATTGTGCTGAGGGGAACTGCATTCGCCGATCAGGTGTTTGCCAAAAAGGATGTCTACCAGGGTTTCATGGTAAAAGGTGTGACCTCAAGTGTGCCTCATATTGTAAAATGCGTGAAGGTATGTACAATTATGTTTATTGTGACCAGAATACTGGTCGATGTCTTGACGGCTGCACAGATGGACATTATGGTGACCTGTGTAAAAGAAACTGCAGTAAAACGTGTCATGCGCATGTCTGTGAGCAGAACTCCGGAAAGTGTAACTATGGCTGCCAAAGCGGTAGACATGGGGACTTCTGTGACCGGAAGTGTAGTGTACGTTGTGGGAGATCCACTGACAGACAGTGCATCCAGGCTGATGGTTCCTGTAACTTAGGCTGCCTGAAAGGCTGGTATGGATCCCACTGTGACAAGAACTGCTCAGATGGATGTTATGAAGGCGTCTGTAGCCAGAGCTCAGGACTGTGTGTGCAAGGTTGTGAGAAGGGCATCATGGGAGACACATGTGACACTGGTAATTATGACATACATTGATATTTTATTTTATGTTTATTGAAAAGAGAGGTTTGTGTTTACTGTCTTTGGCGAAACCGCATTATCAGTGGTTCATATTGAGAAATGGAGGTCACTCTAATTTCAAACGGGAGCTATCTCCGTTGTTTTCGTATTTGCGAGAAATGGCGTCAGTCACGCTGTGTGTTGTTGGTCCAGCTATTAAATGCCCAGCTTATCCCTAAGTTTCCCTATTCTTAATTAAATGTTTGAATGCAATATATATATATTGTACATATTCTTAGAATGGTTTAGTGCTGAAAACCATTTTCTATAATGGGGGCCTACATTTTTCCCGTCATATATAAATGGTGATTGAAACAAATGGGCCCAAATTTGTATATCGCCTAGCTTCGTTAGGTTGTTTAATTAGTTCGGTTGATAATCAATTCCTAAATGTGGGCAGACGTTCTTCCGTCATATTGATTGCAACAGGAGGGACCACATTTATTAATCGCGAAATTCTACTTAAATATTGATAATCATTTTCTCAAATGTGGGCCCACATTGTTTCCGTCATATATGGTGATCGAAACAAGTGGGCCCAAATTTGTATATCGCCTAGTAGGAAGACGTTCTTCCGTCATAGTGATTGCAACAGGAGGGACCACATTTATAAATCGTTAAGCTTCATTAGCCTGGCTTACTTATAACCATTTTCTAAAATGTGGGCCCACATTGTTCCCGTCTTATCGTTATCAAAACAGGTGGGCCCACATTTGTAAATCGCTGGGCTTCATTGGGTTGACTGAGTCATTTAGGCTAGTGGGCTCACATTTGTCATTACTTTGCATGGGTATGTGACATTATATATTATTCTCATTTTGTAATATTGATGGGAAATATCTTTATAAATGCTCACAAAGTCTTTAAAGTTTGAATCATCATAGCAGACCACACTAGTTTTGCAAAAATAGTTACAAAGCAAGAAACTTAGATCTACTTCAAATTAAATTTACAGAGGCAATACCACTCATTCTACTTTTTCCAGTATAACACATCAATCTAATCATAAGTTTGCCGCTGGAAATATGTCTACACTTGAATTGATCTCGGACATGACAGTCATGATACAAGCCTCAAACTTTTCCGAGAACTTGTTCCATAAAAGGAATAACTCATGAATATTAAATACCCCACGACCTAGTTTGGCGATGTTCGTAGAAGTGAGTTCTGCTGTATTGTCATCACATTTGTTCATAATACTTATTTTAAATAGACAAAATAGCAGTTCGTAATGCGGGTTTGTTTACGTTGTACATATTCTCAACAAAGAGTGTGTTTAGTTTTGAATGAGGGCCCACTTGAATGTGGGCAACTTTCGATTAGGCAAACGGAGTTAGCTCCCTTCTCGAATCACCGATAATGCGGTTTCGCCCTGTCTTTCTTGGGACAAATGGAGTTTGAAATTTGCTAATTGCTGCTCTTGTACAAACTATTTCCTTATAAGACTTCAATTTTGATGTTATAGTTAAAACACTCCTCCTAGGTTTTTGGTTGTAAATGGTAAACATGGAAAATGCCTCGGGCCTTTACATTTTCAGCCAAAGAGGAATATGGAACCAACTTTTGAACCCTCTAAAGCAAGAAATACCAAAAAGAATAATCTTGAAAAGTTTGGGATACCTTTGTGTGACACAATACATTTGTCTGGCATTAAACTGAATTCGATGACAGAGGGTGAGAGAAAGACCTTGTGCAACATACAAACAACTGAAGTCATGACATTGACCACTATTGATTAAACACTCTTTTTATCGCCTGCCTGAATGACTTAGTAGGTTACAATAGTTAACATGATACAGGGATTTTTCTAGATCTGATTAGAAGCTAATAAGAAGCCTTAAGCATGTTAAGTCAGCAGCAGAAAATGTCAGTAAAAAAAATCCAAAATTTATCATGTTCATGCTTTTACATTACCATGATTATAACCAATATTGTGGCTTTGTAAGGTGACTCTAAATTCACGGATAACAGGACCAGTATTTAGAAATGGGCTTAAATACTTAGTTTAACATTATCATGATTATTGCTTTGAATTCTAATTTAAAATAGCTCTGAATTTAGGAAAATATAAACTTTAATTCTTTTCACCAATTTTGAACTACCATAATTGATGATATTTCCCTATTGGCCAGCAAAGTTGCTAGGTTTAGAATCATAGACAAAATCCCTTTGGTTTGTGAAGTTGCTGTTTCGATTCATGTCATGGGATTTTCATGTGTTTTAACATGTTTAACCAGTCAACCAAAATTAGATGCATATTAAGATGCTGTTAGTACAATTCAACTGTTCAACTGTAAAACCTTGGTCTTACAATTCAAATTGTAAAACCTCTCAGCAGGTCTCACTTGAAAGAAGTGCATATCACAAGATTACTATGGGAAAGCATGATACCTACAATACTATGAACCAAAGTTGCAGTAGGTTTATAAGATGTGCAACTGTGGGCATTATGGTAACACCAGTTGTTGCAGAGGGAGGAATCTTCTCTGTTCATCATTAATCATGTTCATAATACTGAGATAAACCTTCTGTTAACATGTTTAGTCAGTTCGGAAAAATGATTTGCATATATAAGGTACACTTGCATTATAGCACATACCTGTCGGTCATATTTGTTTGATTTTTCTTATAAAGCTGCATGTGATTACGTGGCTATATGAGAAATAGGCAAATAAAACTCATAATAATCGGAAATATGGTTTGATATTATCAAATCATGAAACTGAATATGAAAGCAATTCATAAACATAGAAAAACAGATATCAACATACTCGAAAATACTCATGCTGATACTGTGCAGTAACCTCATCAGTTAGCTGCATCATGTCCCCATAGCAAAAGATTACAAAAAGATTTATTCTGTAATTTACAAGGACTTGTGGGGGCAAGTTCTCCAACCCCCCTGTTAATATAGCAAGGCGGCTAGAAATCAGGTAATGGTAGCTGAACAACTAAGACATGGTGACTAACATGACGAAGGAAGGAACTAACACAAATCCCTTGCCAAATTGGTGACATAAACACTGACGGACTGCTTCCACAATCCTGGGGAAACCCCTGGGAATTCCCTAGCACGAATGCATACAGAAGCGTTCTTTCTGAAAAATTAGACCATTTAATCTTGAACTCAGCATTTCAGTTTACATTGAGAAACGTCAGAGAGTTTGACTGCATGATCGTTTACGAATATCCTCGCTACCGAACCTAATGTGAACTAAACGAAGAAATGCACATCCATACTTTCTAAGTATCGACTCGATCCGTGTCAAGGGTGACAGTGTACAGCAGTCTTTGAATTTACTTTAGTATCTAATTATCACATCTTAAATCACCTTTCAATGAATGACCAGTTGATCAATGATAACTAAAACATGTAACCACCACAGGTTCATTAACAACTTCCGAAATCTCTCCTGTCACGTTTATCGTGTCGGCCATTTTGACATCTTGTACTTAATGTAAATGCATTATGAAGCGCTGTCACTGTGACTGACTTACTGAGGTAGTTCTTAACAGAAATATTTCATCTAATGAGGATATTATTTGAATACATTTGTTGTGAAAAAGAGCTACAAAAGTTGTTTCTGTAGAGCATGCATATTATAAGAATTGACTTTCACTTTGTGTGAGTTCATTGGAGTATGAACCTTCATAGAGTGAGGGCCAAACTCTTAAATATATTTTTTTATTATCATTGCTCCTCTTTTACTCAGTCTGCCCTATTTCTAGCATGTCCTTATGGTCGCTATGGCTACAACTGCAGTGGAACATGTGGTTACTGTAGAAGCAATGCTACCTGTGACAGTATCCATGGCAACTGTTCTATGGGATGTGCAGATGGTTATGGAGGCTTCTTCTGCTCTGACAGAAGTGAGTATATACATTTGTTTTACATCAGGTTTATCAAAATTCAGTGTTCATCATGCATCATGGCCACATTACCATGATTACAAACGATTACAAAATCTTTTATTACATAATTTACTCTGGAAGACCTTTGTGGGATTGCACTGAACATTCATAGCATGGTGGCTGAACTGTTAAATCTGTATTAGCACCACGCTCAGACAGCCTTATATTCATTGGACGCTCACTCAAAAGAACAATGAACATGCATGTTTGTATTGTTACTCCTAATCCAACAAAGAACTCACATAATATGCAAAAGTGGCAGTCAAGTCTTCATCTATTTATGTTTTATGGATTTTTATATCATAATTAGTACAAAAAGATTAATTCTGTATTGTGTGGAAACTGGTGAAATGGTCGAAATTGCTTGGTAATTTTCAACAATTTTCAACTAGGAATACCATCATGAAGATGATTAACATCACAAAGACTGAACATGATCATGATGATAAGGAAAATTAAGTTCTTTATAACTGATAAGACTCGTCTGCATGCGAAGAATCCATGCATACATAAACGGTTAATAAATGAAACCATAGTTTCACTGCCAACACTGTTTGTCACAAACATCTTTTACTCACTTGCATCCAGTGACCATTCTAGAAGAAGAATAAAAAGTACTGTTGTCACGATTATTAGGCATGTTGGTAAATTTCAAGATTTGACGATGGTGACCTATCATGGTATTTATCTGTTTCAGTGATAATTGCACCATCGCCTGGCCCTAAAAGTGCAGGACCAATTTCCCTCACCATGCTCCTGGCTGTGGTGGCCATCTTGCTGATAGCAGTCATCCTCGTTGTAGGTTTCCTAGTCTACAAAAGGTAAAGTCTGTTGTTCCTGACAACATGGACAATAGTACCATGTAGGTTTCCTAGTCTACAAAAGGTAGAGTCTGTTGTTCCTGACAATAGTATCATGTAGGTTTCCTAGTCTACAAAAGGTAATGTCTGTTGTTCCTGACAACATGGACAATTGTACCATGTAGGTTTCCTAGTCTACAAAAGGTAAAGTCTGTTGTTCCTGACATTAGTATCATGTATGTTTCCTAGTCTACAAAAGGTAAAGTCTGTTTTTCCTGACATTAGTATCATGTAGGTTTCCTAGTCTACAAAAGGTAAAGTCTGTTGTTCCTGACAAATGGACAATAGTATCATGTAGGTTCCTTGTCTACAAAAGGTAGAGTCTGTTGTTCCTGACATTAGTATCATGTAGGTTTCCTAGTCTACAAAAGGCAAAGCCTGTTGTTCCTGACAACATGGACAATAGTAACATGTAGGTTTCCTTGTCTACAAAAGGTAAAGTCTGTTGTTCCTGACAACATGGACAATAGTATCTTGTAGGTTTCCTAGTCTACAAAAGGTAGAGTTTGTTGTTCCTGACAACATGGACAATAGTAACATGTAGGTTTCCTAGTCTACAAAAGGTAAAGTCTGTTGTTCCTGACAACATGGACAATGGTATCATGTAGGTTTCCTAGTCTACAAAAGGTAAAGTCTGTTGTTCCTGACAACATGGACATTAGTATCATGTAGGTTTCCTAGTCTACAAAAGGTATAGTCTGTTGTTCGTGACAACATGGACAATGGTATCATGTAGGTTTCCTATTCTACAAAGGTAAAGTCTGTTGTTCCTGACAATAGTATGATGTAGGTTTCCTAGTCTACAAAAGGTAGAGTCTTTTGTTCCTGACAACATGGACAATAGTATCATGTAGGTTTCCTAGTATACAAAAGATCAAATCTGTTGTTCCTGACAACATGGACAATAGTATCATGTAGGTTCCTTGTCTACAAAAGGTAGAGTCTGTTGTTCCTGACAATAGTATCATGTAGGTTTCCTAGTCTACAAAAGGTAGAGTCTGTTGTTCCTGACAATAGTATCATGTAGGTTTCCTAGTCTACAAAAGGTAATGTCTGTTGTTCCTGACAACATGGACAATTGTACCATGTAGGTTTCCTAGTCTACAAAAGGTAGAGTCTGTTGTTCCTGACAATAGTATCATGTAGGTTTCCTAGTCTACAAAAGGTAAAGTCTGTTGTTCCTGACAACATGGACAATAGTATCATGTAGGTTTCCTAGTCTACAAAAGGTAGAGTCTTTTGTTCCTCACAACATGGACAATAGTATCATGTAGGTTTCCTAGTCTACAAAAGATAAAGTCTGTTGTTCCTGACAACATGGACAATAGTATCATGTAGGTTCCTTGTCTACAAAAGGTAGAGTCTGTTGTTCCTGACAATAGTATCATGTAGGTTTCCTAGTCTACAAAAGGTAAAGTCTGTTGTTCCTGACAACATGGACAATAGTATCATGTAGGTTTCCTAGTCTACAAAAGGTAGAGTCTTTTGTTCCTCACAACATGGACAATAGTATCATGTAGGTTTCCTAGTCTACAAAAGATAAAGTCTGTTGTTCCTGACAACATGGACAATAGTATCATGTAGGTTCCTTGTCTACAAAAGGTAGAGTCTGTTGTTCCTGACAATAGTATCATGTAGGTTTCCTAGTCTACAAAAGGTAAAGTCTGTTGTTCCTGACAACATGGACAATAGTATCATGTAGGTCTACAAAAGGTAAAGTCTGTTGTTCTTGACAGTAGTACCATGTACGTTTGTTTATTTGTTTGGTTGTTTTTTTGGGTACAAAATAATGAAGTCCACTGTTTACTACAGATGGGAATTATCTATTTACCAGCAGTTATGCATCTTTTGAACTTTATTTAACATAATATGTGCCCCAGCTGCTTAGGAAATTGACAAAGTTGGGTGCTTGTTAAAATTATGCACAAGTTAAATTTGTTTCCTTGATCGAGCAGTTCAAGTTGTGAAAAAAGTTAATTTAAATGTTGATGAAATGCTAAAACATTTTTGATAATAGTTTTACTACGTAATTATATACACCTTCTGTATTGCTTTTTTTTTTTTTTTAAAACATCAATAATCTGTATTATACACAAGAAAATATGTACTGTCATTTAAATTTGTGGTCTTTAACTCTTAGTAGGGAACGCTTATAAAGATTACTGACCTATTCGTTTAGAATTTTGTTAAGGGCGCCTATTGAAACAGCTTGATATGGCAAATGTGGCATTGATGTCAGGAAGGTAAAAATGCTAAAAATAACTTTCACTGTTCGTTAACAATATCATCATGATCATCTGTTAAAAGAAGGGATACAGGTGTTCCAGTCATCTTAGGCACTGCAATTCATCCCATAGGTGTGCCAGGATCGGAGGATTGTGTGTTCAAATGCTAGATTTGCTCTAGTAATGAACGTTGGTTTGTCGGCACAAAATGAATGCTCATGGTTTAAACAAAAGTGGTAAACTTCAAGACCTGCTGCAGGACTTTAGGTGTCTTGCACATTAAGGTGACATGCTGTGATATAACTGAAATACTGTTCAAAGGAGTTAACTTTGCTCATTTGTTCATTGTTCAAAGAACATTCAGCATACTCAATCAAGTCACTGTTGTCATAGATTTATTTCTTGATCCACAGACGAAAGGTTGTACAGTCCAAGAATAACAGGAATTCTGACTACCAGCAGTTGGCATTGTCTCCTAATATTGTTGCCAACCCTTCATACTGTCACTCCCCAGGAGGTAACCAGGGTAACACACTCAACATTAGACTTCTTGCTCTGAGATGATAATTGTAGTGCCGCTGTGTAGTCATGATTGTGTCGGAACTTAAATTCCTGAAACATTGCAAAACATATAACAGTGGCCTTCTTGTGTGTGACTTTTCAGTCTATTGTTATTTTACAACAGAATACCGACATTCTCAGATGATACCATCAATAATCTAATGGTTGCAATATTTTCAAACAGGTTTTTCTAAAGTTTTACAAATTATGATATATCATGGATGCCATCCTGAGTTTCTCTAGCCTATGAATATATTGAAACATTGTAGTTCAACCTTTACAAACAGCTCCAAGCAAGGCTTTGCGTGCTACATTCAAGAAGAATGGAGTTGCAGGCAGCCAGAATGGCCATGTGGCAGTCGCAGACATTCATATGGACGAAGATGACACTGAGAACCCTTACTACAACCTTGTCTCAAAGAACTCTCCTACCATGGTGAAGACAAGTGATCTGTGGAGCCATATTCAACAGCTGAAGCTGGAGGGAGGGTATCAGGAACAGTATGATGTGAGCTGAATTACTAACATGTGTTAAAGGGGCCTAGAGAATGTATTACCTTTGTCCCTGATGCATTGTAATTTACACCTGACAATCCAATACACGATGCTTCTATTCAGTTTTAATTCTGTGTTATCATATGTTAGTAATATGGTAGTAATATGTTTGAAGATTTGAAATAACCCAGCCTGATAACTACTTGGGCTAGTGTTTCCTTGCTACTTCATAGTTTCAAAGAGATAATTTGCCAGTGTAAAACTTCCCAGGATATGATTTGCCTTGTTTTATCATTCAAAAGGAATAGTTTGTCATATGTGATTAGTCCAAAAAGACATTTTGCCATATGTTGTTTTTTATTATTAGTTTTAAAGTATACTTCTCTAACATTCTTAATTGAATTACCAGCAATGAATCAGACTTTTAGTGTTCATTATGAAGATCTGATGTCAGGTAACACCTGAATCTAAGTATGTTGTAAGATAAATGAAACAATTCCTTGCAGAAACTACCGACCGGGCTGCTCCTTCCTTGTGATGTTGCGATGTCACCGGAACATAGGGGGAAAAACAGATACAAGAACATCTGTGCATGTAGGTTCTTAGTCATGTCTCTAGTGTAGCAGGTACTTTCATTAAAGGAAGAATGAGTCGTCAAATCTAGGTTTGTGTCACAAGCTTACAAAGGTCTATCAATCTTTCTGGAATTATCAACAAACTTACTATTTTTTACCTTGGTACATTTGAGTATCAGTGTCATTAGGTGGAGAGTTTTAGAGATTTCAAATATAACCAGTAACGATATCACATGAATAAATAGTTTTTGTTTTGACAAAAGTGTGTTGAGAAAAGATAAGCAAGTTAATGCGAACCATGTATACCATATTTACCATGGTTGCTCAGGTAGTGTACAGGTTATATCATTATCAGGATAATGTTAAGTGTGCCAACAGCATCCTCATTCTCATTCATTTTCGAAAATAATTTTACAGGTTATATCTTTGGTAGCTTTTCATGTTTGATATGAATGAAGTAAATACAGTGAAATGCTTAAGACAATATAACTATAGTGTAAGGTACCAGCAAACCCTTATCAAGGTTACTGTTAAATATTGACACTCAGCTTGAATCGAAATATCTTCCCCATTGTCTACAGGTCTTAGAGATAATGGGGTTTCTCTGTACTATTTTGGGGGACAAAACATCTTTGATAAACATGTGGTTTTAAATTATATCTCCTTTATCTGTTGTTATGTGATATTGGTAAGACTATAACTAACCTGGTGATAAGAGGGTATTGATAGTCTATGAAGGCATTCCTATTATGATTTTCATAGAATTTACTGGTTCTGACTGAGTAGTTTGGTAAGTGTTAGATACTGCACACTTTTATGTTGAGTAGCTTATCATGCATTAAAAAAAAACAGACATATATTTTAGTGCATTTATTGTTTCTCAGTTGACAGAACAAGAGTGATCCTTGACCCAGAAAGTGATGACCCCTATTCAGACTACATTAATGCCAACTATGTTGCTGTAAGTACTTACTGTCCATCGGTGTCCACAGATCAAACAAAACTCCCTCTGTTGTAATTTAGATAGGGATCTCTCTCTATTATTCATTGTCAGGCAATAAAAAGCCAAGGCAACCAAATTAGTCATGTTTGGCACCAAGTTGTCAATTGTGAAGAATGAAAGTACTCATGGCTAACTATGCATGCGTATGTTACAGATTTATTATTGTATATAGATATTTAAGGATGCTGTTTACTGTGATCTGATAGGGGAAAAGCATGTAACATGTGTAATGGAGATTTTGTTATATTCATGATAAATTTTAGAATGTTAGTCAAGACAAATGTTTTGGATCATCAAACAAAACTGTCATATTTGTAGTTGTGTATAAGAAATTGGCACTAGTCCTGTAGTTCTTACCAAACTGCCCAATAGTTAAGGTATCATAAGGACGAGTCAAAATTGGCCATTTAAAAGGGGTTTGCTATATGTTATGACAAGGACTAGGGGACTTAAAAATTAGTTTCTACAGCTGGTTTAACTTGTTTAATAGGCATTACTTAGAAGTTGACGGATGACAAGATAGACACAGTTTTTATGGATAACAACTTCTTTAATACTGTAAAAAGCGACGTTTCGGTATAGATCCTTATACCGTTGTCAAGCAAGACTGAATGAGGGACATACCCAGGTAGTGCAGAATATATATAGCAAGTGGAGGATTATGTCCCTCCATATTGCACTATGTCCCTCATTCAGTCTTGCTTGACAACGGTATAAGGATCTATACCGAAACGTTGCTTTTTACAGTATTAAAGAAGTTGTTATCCATAAAAACTGTGTCTATCTTGTACTGTTGGTTTGTAGAACAGCTGTGATGAAAACCTCATTCCTTCTCCTATTTTTTCAGGGATACAATAGACCTAAACTGTTCGTGGCCTCACAAGGTATTTTGTACTTTTATAACCATTTGAATGAATGTCCGAGTTGGGATGTTGCTAGTTTCCCATGTGCTCCCTTTTCAAGTTGTAATAACATTTTAGAATGTTATGCATTCATTATTGTAGCTATTTAAATGTTCTTTGTGTAGCAATAATTGTTGCTGTAGAAGGGAATAAAGTATAAAAAGTATGAAGTTTATCAAAAGATGACATTATTATTCAATTTAAGTGAAATAAAATTCTTCAGTGTGTGTTCAGTCAGTAATAATTTGAGAAATAATAGTTAATACAATATTTTTTATTTTGAAAATGTGATAATTTCTTTCATTAAGTTGTTGATGAATTTATGTTAGATATTGCATGGTTGTCATTTCTGATGAGTTGACCAGTTCCGCAACCACCCCAATTAATAGTAATTATATAATATGCCTTTTTTTTCAATAACATTTCTTGATTTGGAGTGATTTATGTTAGCATTATTACCTGACCTGAAAAGTGAAAACAATTCACAGACAAAAATATGACAGTCTTTGCAAAAGTATTGTAATCTGGTGATTATCTTAATAATCCATGGACTATTAGTTTTCCTGAAATAGTCTCTCAGTAGCATACATGATTCTTAGCGTTCTTGCTGAAATAATCTCTCAGTAGCATATATGGTAATATTCTAAGTTAGCCATGGATTATTAGCCTTGCTGAAATAGTCTCTCAGTAGCATACATGGTAATATTCTAAGTAAGCCGAGGATTATTAGCTTTGCTGAAATAGTCTCTCAGTAGCAAAAATGGTAATATTCTAAGTAAGCCATGGATTATTAGCCTTGCTGAAGTAGTCTCTCAGTATCATACATGGTAATATTCTAAGTAAGCCATGGATTATTGCCTTGCTGAAATAGTCTTTCAGTATCATACATGGTAATATTCTAAGTAAGCCGAGGATTATTAGCCTTGCTGAAATAGTCTCTCAGTAGCATACATGGTAATATTCTAAGTAAGCCAAGGATTATTAGCCTTGCTGAAATAGTCTCTCAGTAGCATACATGGTAATATTCTAAGTAAGCCATGGATTATTAGCCTTCCTGAAATAGTCTCTCAGTAGCATACATGGTAATATTCTAAGTTATCTGTGGATTATTAGCCTTGCTGAAATAGTTTCATAGTAGAATACATGTACATGGAATCAGAAGGCAATTGTGCAGAGCTTGTCTGGTCAGACAGTTGTTGTATGTGTTGTTGTTGACTGTTTGTGTTACCTTCAGGACCTGTTGATGCGATCGTTAACGACTTCTGGAGGATGATCTGGCAACTGAATACCAGCAAAATTGTCATGTTAACAAACATCGTCGAGGAGGGAAGAGTAGGAACCATTCAAATTTACCAACTGTCTTTTAAAACATGATGAAAACTGAAACGTTTCTATTATGTGATGTACATCATTGAAATACCTGATGCAGTTAACATTCTAAAACAAGTATACAAAATATGACTGAATTTTTGTATAATTTTTGCAATGTTTAATGAGTGCTTATAAAGGATGAGGTACATTAGTCAGTTGGTAGTGACTTAGCCAAGACTTAAATACCCAAAAGTATTCCTCGAATTCTCCAGTTTCATGAGGCATTTGTAAAGCAATCGGGGGCACAGATGGCGCAGTCATCTAAGGCACAACAAATTACTTTGCAGAGTTGCATCGGTTGGGCACACCAGGAACCTATGTTTCTCGGTTTGTCAGCACCATACACTTGCTTGTGGGTTTCACCAAAGTTGTAAACATCCAAAACCTTCACCACTTCTGGTTTTCCTCCCACATTAAGCTGACACGCAGTGATGTAACTGGGATATTGTTAAAAGCGGCGTTAAACCAAACTCACTCTCTCGTATAGCAATGATTGTCAAGATATCAGTTATTATTGCCTAACACTCCACTAATCATGCACATCCTTTCTATTCAGAAGCAGTAACTGAATGTATAGAATTAATCATTATTATTTTGTCATATATGGGTATATATATATATATATATATATATATATATATATATATATATATATATATATATATATATATATATATATGATTCAAGTCTGATGAGTAGCAGCAGCCTATATTTAGGATGATGGTGGTGCAGACAGTGTAGATGTTGTTGTAGATGAAGTGTGTGATGTACTGGCCAGAACACAGTGCAGGTGCAGTGCAGTATGGCAACATGGTGATTGAGTGCACCACAGAGGAAGTACTTGCTCACTACACCATCAGGACACTCAAGATTTGCAAGATCAAACAGGTAAATATTGCATGCATATCAACTAATATTCATTGAGACAATAACCTATTCCCAATTTTTTTAAGGTATAGACAAAGCCCTTTATTAATTACCCAAAAGATATTTATCCTATCCCCTTTCGGGGAAGGTGGGCAAAGGTGTCTCAGTTATCTGAGGTGCTGCAATTCCCTGTACAGAGTTGCCTCCCACAGGCAAGCCAGCTACCGTATTTTCTTGAGTATAGTGCGCACTTTTTTTCGAAAAAACACAGCTGTGTAGAAGGGAGTGCGCATTATACACGAAGTATGAGTTTGGATATTTTTTACCCCCATGGAAAGACATTAATGTGAGCACGAATCACCGGAAATACCATGTCAACAAATCCATACTGAAGTACGCAAAATAATCATGTAATTACACTGTCTGTCTATAAAAAGTGTTCTTTGTATTTCTGGACTTATGTTTGTAACTTACTTCATTAATTTTATTCAAAATTCCTTATAATATTGTTTTTATTAATTACGGCGAAATCGTGTGTGAAGTGATCGGAAGATCACACAACTCACCGTTATTAACAGCAACCACGGTCAGAATACCGCTATTGAGGCCTTGAAACGAACTTTAGTTGACAGAGAATGGATACATATATCATAAATGACATACTTTGACTCGTTAAAAGTCATATTTGTTTTTGTTTGACGATTCTATGTCAACATGAAATTCTCGCGCTCACATGATCACGTGCGCGTGAGCCTTGACGGTGACTGGTCAGACATGTTCCATGTAAAAAATAATATCCGGGAATAGCGATCAGCTGCTTCGCTTAGGGTTATTATTATTTCAAATATGTTAAGTAAAGGCTGCATATAATTAAGAAAATAATGGAATATATTATTCCTGATAAATAAAATAGTTTCAGATACAATTGTTGCCGATCCTTGCATTAAAAATCCTATAAAGTTATATCATTGGGTGTGTCTTGACCGAATCACCGGTCAATTCCAAGAAAGCGTGTGTACAGCTGATTGCTGTTTCCGGCTTAGTTTACGAGAAAATACACAAGGTAATCTTAATCCCTAGATATAAAACAATGCCTAGCAGAACAATAAATACTATTTAAACGGTAAATAAACATGTCTGGTGATTTTTTATCTCAAATTTCGAATTTGTACTGACGAAGTTTCTCAGCACCCGTTCGTTTGCCGGACTTCGCTGAAAGGGTACGGTGTAAATTTTTTCTGCGCATAATATTCAAATTTCTTTTTTTCCAAAATATTGAACCCGCTAGAGGGGGTTGCGCATTATACATGGGTGCGCACTATACTCAAGAAAATACGGTACTTTGCTGGTTGTTAGTACGAATCCCAAATTGTCAATGAGTATGTTTCTAGGTTTGTAAGTACCATATCCATGCTCCTGGTTTCACGAAAGTAGTAAATATCTATAACCCACATCACACCTGGCTCGCCTCAGTTATCAAGCTGACACATTATAATATAGCCGAAAAAATGTTCCATGTTGTTTTACTAAACTTGCTTTTCAGAGCACCACCTGACTTCACTATTGCTTTTCAACCATTAACCACCATCCAATTCTTTCTGTAACCTGCAAGATGTGTTCCAGAATTATGAAATAAAACTGGAGAAAATCAGAACTAAAGAAGGCCGAGTTGTGAAAAGAAGTTAGATGAATGCAAGATTGTTGTATCATTGTTTTTTTCATATTATTCTGTGTATTTTTAACCATGGGCAATCATACCTGACAGGAGCAGAGCAAGTCATCCAGTGTCCGGATAGTGAAACACTTCCACTTCACCTCATGGCCTGACAAGGGGGTGCCCACAGATGTGGCTTCTCTGGTGGAGTTCTACTACAAAGTGAAGAACACACCTACACACGGACAGGGACCCATGGTTGTGCATTGCAGGTTTGTATATATGCAGGGACAATACGAGTCACTTGCCCATGGCAGTCTGTCGATGTTACAAGGGGGACTGTGCTCCTTGGTCTGGTCCCTGTGACCAGTCTAGGTCTAGAATTTGTAACTGATGACATGTGTGAAACTTAGACTTTTGGTATTCAGCAGCAGCTAGATGGAGTTCAGGACAATCAGAAGTGTGTCAAATCATTGTGACAACCAGCTAATATTTCAAGATTTGGGTACCTAGGATATCTTTTAGTCAGGAATTTCCAGGGGGTATTATTGTCAGAATTACCTGAAAGGTCCCTCCCAAGTAATGACACATGATGCCTAATGATGGTGATAACCTATGCTTTCAGTGCCGGTATAGGTAGAACAGGAACCTTCCTGGCACTGTCCTACCTATTTGAAGAGGCCAAGTTATCAGACACGGTGGATCCCTATAGCTGTGTCAAGAGGATGAGGCATGAAAGAGTCAACATGGTGCAGACACTGGTGAGACCTTACAGCCAACATTCATATATTCTGTTCTATTTGAGATAACCTATGATCACTATGCGAATATGATAAACAGCAGCATATAAGGCATAAAAGAAGATTTGTAATTATCAAACCAAATGTTTGTATGAACTAGAGCAACCTTTTCGTAGAGTACTATATGTAACATGATCAATACCTCTATTACTTATAGGTAAACAGAATGAAATCAATATTATCAGATTGTTTTTTCATTTTGTTCTTGGACTCATCCTACAAGGTAATTTTATGGTTACAACTATAAGAAGTGTTTGTTGAGTTACGACAGTCAGGAGGCTAGTATTGGCTAGTAGAAAGGATCCCTTGTCATGTACAAGTTAATGGAATCTTTTATTTTTATCTACTAATAATAAGAAATGAGACACTTATTTGTTAAACAGTGATGTTTACAACCAAATAATCATAGGATCATATGGGAAAAGAAGATGGAAACAGTGTATCAATGGTCTCTGTGTAAGCTTGTGTTAAATGTGCTGCATTCATTACAGGAACAGTACGAGTTCCTGCACAATGCACTGATTGAGGCCCTGATGGCAGGGGGAACAACTGTCTCCACATCAGACTTCAAGACCTGCTATGACAATCTCCTACAGAGCAATCCAGAAACAGGCATCTCCAGGCTTAGAGAACAGTTTGAGGTGTGTATGTTTTAGGTAGTTGCGGGATATGCTCTTACCATGTATAGCAAAGCAGTCATAGAACTTTGACTGTCAGTGTCATAGTTCCTTTACTTACCTACTATAATCATGCTAGTGCTATGAACAGGAAGATAGTGAAACTTTCTGAAAATCTCTACATTGTCTATTATGTTTCTGGAGGCACTGTCTATTATCAATATTATGTTCCTGGAGGCACTGTCTGTTATCAATACTATGTTCCTGAAGAGACTGTCTATTATCAATAACATGTGCCTGAATGCACTTTCTATTATCAATATCATGTTCCTGAAGGCACTGTCTACTTTCAATACTATGTTCCTAAAGGCACTGCTGTCATGACCTATTTGGATTTTGGAAAAGAGTATAGGGCCCTAGCAACCTATGCTGGCCTTAAATGGCTACTAAATGTATCTAGTGGTCAGACACGTTGACTTGGGTGATTGCATGTCATCATGTCTCATTTGCGTGGATTGTTGCTCATGATATCAATCACTGGATTATCTGTTCCAGGCTCAATTATACACAGACTGCTGTCATATTGCTGTTCAGACAATGCCTGTTGTTCTGTTATGCCTTTCATTTGTCAAACCATGTTATTATACAGACATTTGCGCCAATATGTTTTAAAAGTATGGTATTGTTGAAATGAAAGGCCAGTTAGCAAATATAAGCTGGATTGCTTCATAGTGTGAAATGTACAGAGGTTGACAGTGTTGTGTGTGCCTGCAGACCCTCAACCTGATGAGCCCTCCCTACCGGCTGGAGGAGTACCAGACAGCCATGCTGCCAGAAAATGTTGACAAGAACAGGTGTAAAGAGATCATTGCCTGTAAGTTTTTTCTAGCTGATGGAATATCTAATAGAGAAATACAGACACAAGTAAATCAAGACTTTAAAGTATCAGTGGTATGAAACTTAGTGTGTAGTTTGTATGTCACCCTTCTAGCGCCTCACAGGAAGCTTGGATTGTATACTCCTCATGGAGCTGAGAATGAAAATGGAATGAACACTGGTCCATTGACCAGAGTGATAATGTATCGCTTTGAGCATGCTTTAGGACATGGATTTGGCACAATATAATTATGCAATTTAGCGAGTGAGGAGTCAGACAGGTTGGTCATGTGGTTCCAGTGCACCTGCGCGTGAGAGGGGGTGAAATTTGGGTGAGATTTTTTTAACTTCACTGAGAACACAGCACAGGAAGTTTCCACTACCTAATGTGAATTAGAAGAGATAAGCAATTACTACGAGTCAGGATAAATTACATTAAGTAATACGTTACCACTGTTATACCGAGGCTGTTGTCTCCCACAACTGCTGCTATAGCGAAATCTACCACAGAGATCTCAATTACCTCATGCAGCACGTGCGTAGCCACCTAGCTGCCATGTGACACCCTTCACTCTTGTCTCTTCGCTTGCTCTAGCAAGACGTACAATAAACTGCTCAAGCGTTCCTGTTTCTCCGACCATTCGGTGATATTTAATACTGTTTATTCTCTCTAATAAACTGTGCTTTTACGGGGCGTTTGCTGTAACTACGCTTGGAAATATTTTTCCCGCCAAAAGGAAATATTTTTTCCGCCCTTTTTTTCTATATACTTGCGGGGTGTCTCGCATGCACGTTGCGTCTTACGTTCCCCTGTTCTAGTATATCTTGGGGTTTTTACATCACTTATTCCTCTATATGTTATATGTGTATGTTCTATATTCCCATTGCTCGTTTATTTTCTGGTGAAAATACTCGTTTGTGACTATTTGTGGTGCGTGTGTTGTAACCATGTTTTGCTCTTTGTTCATAGTACAAACAAAATGTCTGACATGGATGTTTCGCTGTCCTCCACCCCCTCTACCCCCGCAACCAGGAGCTGCGGGGTGTGCCGCAAGCGAGCGCTACCGTTTCCACCCCTGTGGTGGCCAGCTCGTCCGGTCGGGGTCCCCTTGCGGGTACCACCACCACGGCTGCGGCGGATCCCTTGGCGGCCCGTGGGCTGTCTGGGGATTCCGTCGCAGCATTACTTGCATAACTTGTGGACTCCAAGCTGGCGGCCTTATCTCAGGATAGGCCGCTGGCTGTTCCGTCCCCGGCCACTTTGGTGGCCGCGGAGTCGGACGCGGGGTCCACCGGTACGGCGGCGGCTCCCGTGGTCACCGGTCCTTCCCCCGAACCGTTGCTCCCGCTATCGGTTAAGGACCGCGTGGCCATGGTTTATGACCTCTTTGAGGACATGCCCCGGCCGGTACCGCGGGGAATCCACGACTGTGGGTTCCTCCGAGGTATACGATGAGTCTTCCGACATGGCTTTCCCCGCATCAACCTTGCTGCGCGGTATCAAGCCTTCCTTGGAGAACGCCTTCGCGGCGGCCTCCGGTCGGGGTCTCCCGTTGCCTCTGACGTCGTGGAGAAAGGGTTTATTCCTGGTACATGACCTTGCCTTTCCCGATGCTGGTCCTACCGCGGAGGCCCATGTTGAGCGGTTGGGTGTCCGTGCCCCACCGGCTGCTACGGTAACGCAAGCTACCTTGCACCAGCTGGACGCCCTCGCTCGGCACTCCATGGCTGCAGCGGCCAGTCTGGTTGAAGGTTCTCCCACGGACCGTGACCAGCGCATTTACAACTGCCTGCTCAGTTTATATGCTTCCCTGGAGTACGTTGCCGAGGACTCTCGGCACACACTTGCTCTTGTTGGGTCCCTGCATAGGCGCCTGGGTGCCGCTCCTAACTGGAGCGCGCCCCAGGCTGCTGCGGCCGGTAGGTCTAAGGGGTCGGGTTCTTCTTCCTCTGGGAAGTAGCCCCGCCCTGAGGGCTCCGGTATGGGCAATCAGCTGCCCTTTCGCGGGAAGACGGGGAACTGGGGGAAGCCCAAGTCGTCTAAGGACGGCAAGGGCCCCTCCAGGTGACTCTCATTGGAGGGGTTCGTATGCCGACAGCGCCAACTTCGGTTGGCCCTAAGGCGAACCCGAGTCACTTGGCCCTGAACAGTTGCGCCTGCCGCAGCCTGTCAGGCCCCCCTTTCCTTCCCCAGTGGGAGCCAGACTCCAGACTTACTGGGAGAATTGGGAACAAGTGTTCGACGACCCGTGGGTGGTCAACACGATTCGGTACGGCTATCGGCTTGATCTCAAAGTGAATCCGCCGCTCACAGTTGCCCCGTCGGCAGGTTTCTATTCGGAAACAGATCTTCCCTTCCTCGCCGATGCCATCGGCAGGTTGGTGGAGAAGAGGGCAGTTCGGGAGTTAGCTCTACCAGAAATAACACCGGGGTTTTACTCCAGGATATTTCTAGTTCCCAAGAAGGACAGTGCCGAATTCAGAATGATTCACAACTTGAAATCGTTCAACGAGTTCTACCTGCGCAAGCCGCCCAAGTTCAGAATGTTGAGCTTGGCGGACCTGAAAGCACTGATCATGCCGGCCGACTGGCTCGCTTCGATCGACCTGAAGGATGCTTATCTGCATGTTCCAATTCACCCGGATCATCACAAGTATCTCAGGTTTGTCTTTCAAGGCAGGCACTACGAATGGGTTGTACTCCCATTCGGTCTTTCATCCGCTCCCTGGCTGTTCACCCGGTTAACCACCCCCATAGTGGGGTTCCTCCGCCGGAGGGGTGTCCGGTACTTCGCGTACCTGGACGACTTGCTAGTAGCAAATCGAATGACGGACACCCTGTCACGCCATCTCGTTTTCGCACGTCGGCTCTTGGAGCAATTGGGGTGGATTGTCAATCTCCCCAAGAGCGAGTTAACCCCTTCTCAGAACTTGCAGTTCATCGGAGGTTGGTTCAACACGGTGTCCCATCGCCTCTTTGTCCCCCCAGACCGGTGGCACAAAATTCAGGCGATGATTGCCAAAGTCTTAGCGGTGCAACAGACTGTTCACTTTTGGGAACAGCTGTTAGGGCTACTTGTATCAGCCCAGGCCTGCACCGAACGGGGTCGGCTCCAACTCCGCCCGCTGCAACGGTTTTAATCCAGTTGTTAGCTACGGAGGTGAACAGTGCGACCGTCGCCCTCCCGGATCGGCTCCGACCGCATCTGAAGTGGTGGACGGTCCCTTACAATGTCGTATCAGGAGTCTCTATGCGGCCCTGCCGGGCCACGTTGAACCTGTATACAGACGCCTCTCTAGTGGGCTGGGGCGCCCATCTAGAGGGGGAGGTGAGCTCGGGGCTGTGGTGCATAGACGAACTAGGTCTTCACATCAATTGTCTCGAGTTCAAGGCAGTGATCAATGCAGTCAATCACTGGAAGCATCGTCTCGTCGACGCCCGGCTCATGCTGGCGACAGACAACACGACGGTAGTGTCCTATGTGAACAAACTGGGGGGAACCCACAGTCACTCGCTACTCGATCTAACGTTCGAGTTTTACGCTCTGGTGGACAGTGTCCCGTGCCAGATACGCGCCCGTCACATCCCAGGTGTGCGGAACGTACTGGCCGACGCTCTATCGAGGCCTCAGGATCCGAGCCCCACAGAGTGGATGCTGAACCCAGTAGTGTTTCAGTGGCTGTGCGAACGTTTGGGTCGTCCGATGGTCGACCTGTTCGCAACGCGGTTCAACAATCAACTCCCGTTGTTTGTATCACCAGTCCCGGACCCGAGGGCCATCGATCACGATGCTCTCGCGTTAGACTGGACGGGCTTGGACGCTTATGCTTATCCGCCGACAGCGTTGATACCACACATTCTAAGCCGGCTCCGAGGAGTTCGCTGTCGAATGTTACTGATCGCGCCCATGTGGCCGAACAGAACGTGGTACCCCGACTTGCTGACCCAGGTCACGCAGTCGCCACTTCCACTGCCTGTGAGACCGGATCTCTTGATCCACCCTCACACCCGTCAGCTTCATCCAAACATAGGGCAGTTCAATCTGCACGCGTGGATGTTGTCACCGAGCGTCTGAGGAGTAAAGGTTTTTCTCGCCGGGCGTCTCGGGCATACGTTAGTATGCATCGTGATTCTACCCAGAAGGTGTATAATGCACGTTGGGTTATTTTCACGAAGTGGTGTTGTAAACATCGCATTCATTCGCCAGATAAGGTATCTGTGCAGGATATTGCTCGTTTCATGTCTCACTTGCGAGAGACCCGGAAACTCTCCGGGGGTTCCATTGCCATCTATGTCTCGTCCGTTGCTACGGTACGGGACGTTGCTATGGGTACCAGTCTCTCCAAAGAGCCGGTGATACGGGGTATTATCAAGGGTTTCAAACAGCACGATCTTAAGAAGGGCCGCCTTCGGGCACCGGCCTGGGATCTTTCCCTAGTGTTGCAATCACTTACGGAAGCTCCGTATGAACCCTTGCATAGTGCTTCGTTCCGGCATGTGACTTGGAAAACAGCATTTCTCCTCTCCTTTGCCACGGCGGCACGTGTATCCGAAATTCATGCACTCGATGTCGCCAAGGTACGATTCGATAGGGGTGACGAAGGAGCGGTCCGCCTGGGCCTGCTCATGGGCTTCGTCGCCGAGAATCGGGCAAACGGAGAGAGAATTCACTGTAAGATCACTCAAAGACATCTTACATCCTGCTGATACTGAGGACAGAGCGCTGTGTCCGGTTAGGGCCCTTAAGTATTTTCTTAAGGCTTCGAATGAACGTAGACAAGGGCGTGACCGTCTGTTCATATCGTGTAACCCTAATCGCACGGTTGACATAACTCGCAACTCGATTGCGTTGTGGCTTCGTTCTCTCATCAATCTGGCATACCGGTCTCGGGGGTTACAGGTAGCGGGGTCAAACCCGCACGAGATCAGGGCGCTAGCGGCAACATTTGCCCTACACTCAAATATCTCTGTTCGCAGAATATTACGAGGTTGTTACTGGCGTTCTGACTCGGTTTTTGCCAATCATTACCTCAAACAGGTCGCTGATGCCGTCGTGGAGAGTGTGCACCGTCTTGGCCCGCGGATCGCGGCGCAAGCGGGCACCTAAGGGGTGTGCCCAGCGCAATTCCGAACTCCTCAGGCGTCAGACCTTGCACAGTGGTCAATCTGGGTCGTCTCCAATGTTCCCACTGCCGTGGGTACAGGAGTTGGGGTCCCGCAAACCAGCGCACTCACACCACAGGTGAGGGCGGCTTTTTGTGTGTTTTGTCCTTATTTGTATTTTGACAATTATGTATTTAATTGTCTGTCGTGTATCCCAACCTTGTGATGCATGCTTACAAATACTGGAATTAGGTCACGCGCCTAATGCATACTTTAAGTAGGCTTGCTCTGGGATATACGGTCTGAATGAAATTAATTTCCCTCTTTTCGACTGTTTAACCTGATCTAAGATTAAGCTCACGCGGATACAGTGTTCTCATCCGCTGCGGCGATGAAATACCTATCCAGTGGGGCCGTTTGGAGTCACCAATCGTTTTGGCAATGACGATTGAGCCTTACGGTATGCGCTTGACAGTGCTTTGGTATTCCTATAGGGTAACGCCTAGCTAGGTGAATGCGCATCGAGTGCTTCCGCCTTGGTGTTTACTTCCGCTGGTTGGAAGGAACGCTAGCAGTCAGGATTCGGGTTGTAGGTGCTCCCCACCGCCTACTGTGGTAGTCAGCCTCGGTATAACAGTGGTAACGTATTACTTAATGTAATTTGTAGAATTTTCCTATTCGGAATATTCTATAAGTAATACGTTACCACTGGGCTGCTGACCGCCCGTCCGTCCCCCGAGCACTTGCTCTCGCAAGAGACAAGAGTGAAGGGTGTCACATGGCAGCTAGGTGGCTACGCACGTGCTGCATGAGGTAATTGAGATCTCTGTGGTAGATTTCGCTATAGCAGCAGTTGTGGGAGACAACAGCCTCGGTATAACAGTGGTAACGTATTACTTATAGAATATTCCAAATAGGAAAATTCTACAAGTATAAATGATATTTTTACCATACCTGCTTCACAGTCTTAGAAATTAAAGGGTGCCTTTTTTAGTCCTTGGGGTTTCCTTTTATAGCATATTAATGTAGGAAATCTTATAAGTTTTATCTTAGGCTTGTGACAAGATCCCATGAGTTAAATTCTTAATTTCATGCCCTGGCTCAGATTATTAATAACTGATAGTCACAATAATAGTATCATAACAAACAGACATTGTATACCAACTATACTCAGAGGCCGATATTCAGCAAATGTCAGCAAAAATTCCAAAGTGGGAAATGAAAAGTTCCCACTTCATGTTAAAATACATGTAGTTATAATAATACATACTAATGTGATGGCTTTGTAAAAGTCATTTGTATTTCACTGATAACAGGACCAAAAGAGGACAATAATATAAAAAGAATTTACCAGATAAAAAAATAATTCCCATTGTGACTGCCAAGGACACTTTGTTTGGGATCCTAGATGAATCTGTGGTGTCTGGTAAAGACTGGAATACTGTACAGGCCTGTGGAATTTGTTTGTAAACATTGCTCACTAGCACTACACAACATTCAGTCACTCACCTGTAATATACTTCCCACCATGTGCATTATGTGTTCCATGTCGGCTATGTTATGAATAATGTACGGTATAATCATGGGTTTACTGTAGACTTGATAGACACATTGCAATGAAATCAAAAAAGATTTAATCTTTCTCATCCCATAGCGGACTACTATCGGCCATTCCTTTCTACACCCATACATGGAAGAACTGATTACATCAATGCAGTATTCTTACCGGTAAGTAAAGACCTCGTCATCATAGTAATATGAAGTTAGTACACAAAAACGGGTGCCAATTTTATGTCATACAGTTTAGTCAACTGATGTAATGCTGCGACTATGAATTACATATTTGTACTGAGGATTATTTTCTTCTTCTCAGGCATACAAACAGAAGCGAGCCTTCCTGCTGACACAGATGCCGATGAAGGATACTGTTATTGACTTCTGGAGGATGATGTTTGAGACTCACTCCCAGACTATCGTCATGCTCAATGATGACAATGAAGACCAGGAGGTATGTGTAGACATTGCTGAACTCATACACACCTAATTTCATAAACCTTGTGAAGTGCTTCGGATGTGGCAGAGGCCTGAATCATTGATTCCACATATGCTCACCGACAAAAGAAATGTGAATACAATATATGTTGGTTAATATATGAAGAATTACTCATTTTCAAGAGATGTTAGATTGGTTTGATGCACAGACGAACATACTGGTATGTTGTGTGAACCGACGCTCTTGAACAAATGACATCAACATGTGATGTAATAGATCCATGACTCGTGATGCACCATTTGACTCATGCAAGATTAGCGTGTAAAGTTTGGAAATCATGAGCAGCATATCATGATAAGAATAAAGACTCTTAACTGAGTATTTGGTTTGTCATTAAGTGGTACACATTGGAAACATCTCTTCTTAACGTACATACTTCTCTATATGTTTCAATGTTTCGCGTTTCTTTTGGCAGTGAGTATATAAGCAAATGACCCTTTGGTCCCATTGCCCTGTATTTTCTATATTTGGGGAATAAACATGGATTAAGCATGGTGAGGATAAACCAATATTTTCAAATGTTAAGATTCATGAGCATCAAATACTCAAGACCAGCAAATATTTGTTTTTTGGCATTGTAAATACTAAAGGTACTGTTAATTTTTGTATCACTGTATGTACTCGAGCTGTTGTAAACATAATTAGTTACTAGTACACATCTCCTACAGACTGTAGGCTACTACTGGCCACAGAAGAACCAGAGGAAGCAGGAGTACGGGCCATATTTGGTGGAGCTGGATGAGGATGAGGAATATGAATGCTACAGAGTTCTCACACTGAAAGTCAACAAGACTAGCAGAAATGGAGAGGTGAGGCTGTTACAGTAGTAGCAGCTATAGTCTTAGATGGCCTGACATAGTAACAAGCTTGAGGGGAGTTGGAGTATGATGACCTCAACTGAAAGTGTATCAGGAAAAACACACTCACTCACTCACTCACTCACTCACTTACTCAACAATGATGGACTGTGATGTCATCTCAGACAGTGAAGACATTTCACATTACATCTTCAATTATGTCTAATTATGTTAATAATTGTGTCTGCAATATGTCCACAATGCTGTTGGGCGCATGAAATCATTGTTAATCACGCTCATAGCTGAGGTTTTTATATCTTACTTCTTTTATGCCTAGTGGATAGAAAATACTTTTAATTTTACCTTATCCTTACTTATACTTCTTGCTTGTCTCATCTCATTTCCAAAAGATAGTGGAAATTTCCTGAACTGTGTTCCTAGAGGACAGAAAGTCAGCTCACTTGAACGCTCTGGCACAACGGAACCACATGACCAAACCTGGAGACTTGTCATGCTCTCATTTTCGTGCCTACGAGTAGTTGGACAATTTCTTCCTGCATAGGATGTCACTGGAAATCTTTCCTAAGCACACTTTACAAAATCCACAAAATGTTAAAGATTTCCTCCCCACAAGGATATAGTAAGAACTAAAAAGATTACCATGGTCCCACAGAGTTATGTGAACAGATCATGGCCTGAGTCATGCATTTGATGGAACCCACTACCTTCTGTGGGATTCAAGCAAAAAGTATGAGTCAGGATAAGGTGAAATAATAAATATATATATGGGCTGTTTGGTGAACATTTGTGATATGACAAAAACAGTTGCTTTCCATCTTCGACAATTGACATTATTGACAATAACAAGTCTGTTTCAGCAAATCTAAAAACTATTTCATCATAATAGTTCATGTAAGTTATTTTCGATGACAATGATTTCATATTGAAAATCGAAAAGTTCTTCCCATCGACGATAATTCCGATTATCAATCTTTTCACCAGCCCTAAAAAATGTCATTTATACTTATCCTGACTCATACGCTAAATCGCCCACCCAGCTGTCCTCATTTCCACGTTTTACGTGTTTTGGCCGTTATGTAGGGAACTGAGAGAGTGACGAGTCTACCGGCTTGGTCATGTGGTTCCTTTGTGCTTGAGATGAAGTAGGCAATAAGTATGAGTCCGGATAAATATAAATGATATTTTTAGTCTAAAAAAAAATGTTTGTCTTTATAGTACTACACTGTTTACTTCCATTTTCAGAATGGTACCCCACGTGTGATCAAGCTGTTCAAGTGCAATTTCTGGATGCATGAACAGGTTATTCCGTACTCTGACTTCCCCATGTTTGCTGTCATTGAAGCCGTGGTGCTATGGCAACAGAAGACGGAGCATGAACAAGTCACAGTCCACTGCATGTGAGTGGTCTATAACTTGGAAGAACCTGGAAATTCGATCAGCAAATAGGTTGCATGACTTGTTGTTTCTAAATAGCATTAAATATGGAAAGATAATGATAGACATCTTTATACTTTAAAGGAGATACCATGAGCTGGGTCATGATGCCAATAAATCTCATGTCTTGTTATTTTATTTCTGTTTTTGACATTCAACTTCGTCGTGACTGAGAATGAGGTGTTGATGACTGTGACACATTTCTTCTTCTAGGGATGGTGTTACAAGATCTGGGCTGTTCTGTGTGCTGTCAGCCATCTTGGAAAGACTAAAGATTGAGCAGGATGTCAGTATCCTGCAGACCATCAACCAGATGAGAGTGTGTCGACCACAACTCATCCAAGACTTTGTAAGTCCCTCTAAGATTTATGTAAAAGGAACCACAGAGAACCTGTACCGTGGCCTGATTGTACAGATGTGACTGTTTCCTAAACAGCGATGTGACTGAACCAGAACCATTGTCAGTATAAAGTCAGTTACTAGTTACTTATCATGCCCTACAGAATGTATGACCGTCTCCGTGGTCTCGTGGCTAGAGGGTCTGCCCAGAGAGATGAAGGTTGGTGGTTTAATCCCAGCCACGTCACACCAAACACTGTTAATAAATGATACTTGTTGATAAAACAAGGACTGGTCTGTTAAATTGCAGTATGCTATATCAATGGGCTTGCACTATAAAATTGGGACTAGTACAAACAGACACACACACGTGCCTGCACATCGCTATATAAGGGCAATAAGGTTAAAGGTGACGTTAACCTCCATTTCACCTCACCTCACCTAGAGGTTAGTGGTTAAAGCTCTGATATTTCGTACAGAAGACCAGGGTTCCAGTGATCACATGGGGACAATAAGTAAAGCCCATTCTTAGGGTGCCCTTATCCAGTTTCATGATATGGCTGGAATAATGCTAAAACTCTTCACCCTGTCACACAATGCACGTGCTTGTGACTTTCACGAAGTGGTAAATAAGGCCAGTACGTCGTGACATAAATCATTTCAATACTGTTGAAGTAGCAGTGAACCAAACTCATATGCATACTTCTTTCAGGGCATGTGTTCTTCTCTTTCAGAACCAGTTCAAGTTCTGCTATGATGCAGTACGTGATTACCTGGAGAACTTCTCAACTTACTCCAACTTTACCTGAATACATACAGGGATATTACTATTATTCATACCAGTATGACTGTACATTTCAAGGCGTATATTTTTCTGCATTTGTGTCATACAGTTTAACCAGGATTTGTGCCAATTGCTTTGTTACTATGTTCCTATGTTCTGTTTTTGTTTATCATTTTGTTAATGTACTAGTAGCTGATATTGTGCCATAGTAATGTATTCTTTTCCATTAATTTCTTCAAAATAATTATTTACCTCATGTATATGTTTACTTTTAAACAAAGTTATTGTCAGTTCTACAAGGCGAGAGTACATTTTCTTGCTCTCATGTTAACATTTTATGATGAAATTTTGTAGATCTCACATTTCACTTTTTATTGTCATCACATGTTGTTTTGTTCTTGTTGATATGTGTAACAATTCTGGTCTGTACAATTTATTGAAATCGATATGAAAAGCATTTTACAAATTTTGTCATGGCAGTATATATATGGTAGATTGGTGTTTGAAGCTGTCAAAAAAGGTTGTGTTGCAACAGTTAAAGAACAAGGTAGGATATGGGCCCTTTTTCCCCTGAGATATGCATAATTTTAGATCTGAGGAAAATCTTTACAAATCATTATGAAAGTGGTATCTTATCTGAATTGTTCATATGAATGAACATAGAGCATGTTTATTTCAGCTGATGCCTCTTTGGAACTTATTACAACACTAAATGTATAGGTATGGTTATAATGTGCTTGAACTGCTGATTTTGGAGGTTTTCAGGAAGAGTGTTTCTAACATTTAACCATGAGCATGATAAAAACAGTTCAAACCTATGGTAAAAAATTATCTTGGGTCATAGATTTGCTAATAATAAAATTTTCTGTTGAAGTAAAATTAATCCGCCTTTTCACTCATGTAAGCCATACTTATGTAATTTGTCATGTCAGAAGTCAAACACTTGCGAGCATAAGAAAGACAAGAGGCTAGCTGTCAGTCATTAAACATGTCTGATTATTGTCATTCCAATATCTCAAAGTTTTCCTCAACTTCAAAATTTGATATCTCCTGTGAACGAAATAGGTCCCTTGCCCTACTTCCTTCTTTCTGAAAATCCCACATTTGTGCTGCTTTGTGTAAAGTTTAAGATTAGTTGGAAGTACACACTTACATTAAGGTAATGAGGGAGTGTGGAATAGAATTCAAGAAAGTTATACAAACCTTGATGTTCCTGCTGTTTTGGACTCACTGACTCAAGGTCTGCTCCAGCAGTGTACTGAAATAATTCCACGTGATATTTAATTGACTGGTTCCTGTTCTAAAATAATACCAGTTTATCATTACAAGGACTAGTCACCATTTTCTTACAGTTAGCTCTTGGTAGTAGCATTGAATCAAAATATTTTCAGTGCAGTTGCACTGGGATCGGACCAAACTTACTGAATATTTTTGAAATCTTACCTGATATGAAATTTTGTGATGTTTAATATGTGCCATGTGGACCATGAAGAAAATTATTATTGGGGAAAATTATATTCCTACACAATGTGCCTTTTTAGTTTATCATTGGTACTTTCCCATTACTGATCTTGGGTTTTTTTTGTGTGATCTAGTTTAAAGACTTACACTCCCATATGTATACACAGTCGTAGCCAGTGATACAAATATGACAATCATGTAAATGAGGACTAATTCTGAATTTATTATTTATGTTCTCTGGGCTGGTAAATTGATTTGAATATATTTTCAAATATGACTTGATACACATTATATATCTTTCTCCTTATCATTATGGCTTAATTTTTGTGTACATTTTTTTAAACCATGAAATGCAATGGATTTTTATTAAAATCTGGATTTGGAAAACTGGTCCCCAAGTACATTTTTATGTTCTCAACATGATCAAGTCTTAATTGCAGTTTACAAGACCCTTCATCGATGATTTTATTGAATTCTGACTGGATCATTGTTAATGCTTGTTACACAAGTAATGTACCGGTAGTTTCAAGGGATTCAAGTATTGTGAATAACAAGACACTGCTTGCAACATTGTGTTCATTTAATGTTCATGTTGGGGACGGTGGATGATGAACCACCCAGACAGTGGACCAGATAGTGAAACCATCGTACCCTCCCTTCCAGACAATTATTGTTGGGGAACTTTATATATGTCCTTAGATTCCACACCCCTGATTTGTTAATCCACAATGTGCTAATCTGGGCATCACCACTAGGAATGGTATTGTCTGGATAAAGAGTGTTTAACTGTATTTCTTCTGTAAGAATTAGTACAGAGTTGTCCATGTTATCGACAATTCATGTTAACAGTCAGTAGACCATGTGTAACGTGTATGTGGAGGTACATCTCGTACAAAATACAGGTTATTATTGTCTAAAAGTAATTATGATTCATAGAACTCAATCTTCCATCTTTTGATGAAGATGGTTTGTTAGAATTAGAAGCCAATGTGCATAATATTGATGAAAGCATAATAGACATTCAAGCTTTTTTATCATGTTGACTGATGTAATTGTATAATTACACAGGCAACAATATGGTTATGAAGCTGATACAGAACACCATTGAACAGCTCAGGTTAGCAATAGCTTTTATACATCTGATTATATTATCTGCTACATATTGTTTTCTGAAGTTAACAGCTACTAAATAATATTGTGTGGCAAAAACATGCCATAATTTGCAGTTGATATTTGCTGTCGGTTATCCAGAAGACCAAACTGAAGTTATGTTGTGCCTAGATTTAGTACAATGATACAATCCGATTTTTGTTATGGGTGCTAGAAAAAAATAATTTTCTTTGAACCAAAGCATTTTTACTTTTAACCTAATTGTGACCTTTGACCTGGCCATATGTGCTTTTGTGCTTTCAAGGAGTGCAAACTTCCCTTGATTTTTGATATGCCAAAGTAACCTTTTTTGTGGGATTCCAAAGACAATGTAACAGCATTTTCAGAGCCATGCTTGTCTCTCCATCAAACAAAAGTTGTAACAATCTACTTCCAACTGAGACTGAGTTTGGCAATAACATGATGCATGAATATATTAAGTAATTAAAGACCAATATGCAAGTCCCTCTAGAAAATCAAATCATACCATGTGTAAAATATATGTCTGACGTAGATGGAAAGAAGATATCTCAATGTTCATGCATTCATTACATAACATGATACATTATACTGCTGTTGAACAAAAACCAGCGCTTGCCATACTGTTTTCAGTAAAGACTTCACTGGTAAAAAAGGAAAATATTCTGGGTCAGTGTTTTCCTGAAATACTTTGAGTCTTAATCAAACATGGCCCATACTTGCCCTATCAATATTTAGGCAGTAACCATACTTTTTAATTTAGAGCTAGGTTACCTTTAGATTGCGACCTAGATCTAGATTTAGACCTGCGCTAAATTGAATTTGGAAATGAAAAATGCAAACCTACGTTTTAGATCATGTTTCTATCATGTTTTCTTCACAAAACATATTGCCATATACACTTTGAATACTGCAGCTACCGGTCTTTATTTTATAACTTTTAATTGTATATACGATGTAATTGAGAATGTCTGTGACAATGACTGAGAAGGAAGTTCTTTTCTTTTAATATTATCTTCTGCATTGATGCTGTTTCAATCTGATGTGGTTATTGTGATTTGATGCCTCTGGTTGACCAGTCAAAATAAAGTATTTCTCAAATTCATGATAGAATTATATAATGACCCATCATAAAAACAAGGATTTTATGTCATCATCATTAAATTGATAAACAAAATAATCGTATTCTATTCTAGATTGAAATAACAGTATGTTTTTGAATTCTTATATTGAATAATTTATGATTAATTGGGGATAAGATTTCATGTTTGAAATATATTGATCACCCTTTGATATTGTTGATAACAGATTCAGTGAGTTTCTACAATGATGACACAGCCTTGCCTAGTGGTATGGTGACGAGTAGACTGTAGGCGTAGAATGAGGCTGTGACAACAGAGTAGTGATATGACTTCCACAGTGACACAAGCTCACTTTGTACATTGTGTCAAGAATTCTCTGATCACCCTGACAGTGCTACTGCACAATATATCTCTGCAGAGCACTTTCGATAGGTATGCAGATTTGATATGAACAAACATTGTGTATTTTTTGTATTGATTTTGATGAAGCCTTATTAATCCCGACAGGTTTTGTTTTCATCCTCAGAGATGTTCCCAGACCATAAAAGGTGTAGTATTTATATGTAATTCAATGGTTATGTTGACATGAGATTTCTGGATTACAATAATGCACATGCATAGTTACTTGGAGACTGGGATTGGTCTTGTTCGAATATATTTTTATTTAAAAAAATAGAACTGATTTTGATGACACCCTCTTCTCCCCCATCCCATCTATTCTGACCCCCACCCCCCATAATAAATGACTAGTTCCTTGTGAAAATGGATTCCTTGTGGAATTTTCTTTATGTAAATTTCAATTCTGATGTATTATTACCTGATATTCACATGTTTATTATCTGTACTAATATCTTGATCATGCATATGTACAATTCATACCTGGAATTTGCTGTGTATAATGTCATGTCTTACATGAGCAGTATTATATTTTAGCTATTCATGCCTGTATACCTTGTTATTTGTTACAAGCTTATAGTGTGTTATTGGTGCTCATAGTCGAAATATAAACCACATCATTCATCACCTACATTGGAGGCCAACATACGAGGGCCTTCTCCCACCTTGATCATTACTTGTAGATAGCTCTGTTTCTTAATGTACATTCATGGAAAATGTGAATAGGTTCTGCAAATGAAATGAAAAATAATATCAATTTTCTTGTGTTTGTTCAAAAGTGTTATTTGACTTTGTGACATCGTCCTTGTGTAATAATTGTGTTTTGAAAGATTGATCTAGATCATTAAACCTGTTTGTTTGAAGATACAAAAAACATTTGAATGACCAGTCTCAAAATTAGTAAGACTGTAGTTTTGAGCAAGCCCAGTCTCTCTTTAAGTTATTTCTCTATGCATCTTTAAATAAAATGCCATTTTATTTAAGCATACAGCATGAATAAATCAAATATATTCTAAGGAAGGCTTTTTGTCAACTGGTTGATAAAAATCTGGTCTATTGATAAAAAAGGTAAGAAAATATTCTTTCACTTTTAACAACCAGAAATCTTTTCAGATTCGTGATCAACTGGTGTTACATAAAATGTGTCACTGTTGCCATTGATATGTAATGTTGGACTCCCTTTAACTTTAATTTACCTGTCTACTGTATATTTCAGAATGTATTTACATTTGTTATTGTAATGTGCCTTAAAGTTGTAAAATTACTGTATTTGTATGAAAATATTTTATCTTCATGAAATTAATAATTCCCTATTACCAGATTTTGTAGCTAATTCAAACTGTTGCACATGTAAGGCAGGTACATGCTGCAAGCCATATACATCTGAGCATTTCCATATTTGATGGGGGGCACAGGTGGCCCAGTTGTCAAAGGAGTTTCTTCCTGTGGGTTCGTGGGTTCAAATCCCAGTTCACCCCGATTATGTTTCTAGGTTTGTCAGCATCATATCCATTGCTTGCAGGTTTCACCAAAGTGGTAAACGTCTCCATTTGGCTGACACGCCATGATGTTAACTGGAATACTTTTCACTCACTCAGTCAGTATATTTGACATGTTCTCCAAGTTCTCTCCCTTGGCTATCTGTGCCATATATGGGTGTGAACCACAGTTTTTTAAATTACCTCAGTCTGTGTCAAAAACTTCTGAATCAACAATCTGGAAGTTGTCTCTTGGCATCATTTTCAATAGACTTTAGTGTCAATATGTGAACTATGATGACTCAGTGTATACAATCAAACAACATTTTCCTAGACTCAGTCTTCGGACTAGTTGCTGAAGTCACTGCAGCCTTGTCTGCATCAGGTTTTGCTCATTGGGACCATCTGATATTTGGGATGCAGTACCATTTATAATCACACAAATCCAAAACATAGAATTAAGTTATCCATGAGGAAGACAGTTATTTAATGCTCCAGCCTGCCATGTTCTACTGTCACTCACTTAAACCCCCCTTAAAGTGACTCTCAATCATTTAAACCCTCTTTTAAATGACTGCCACTCTCCTGAACCCCCTTTAAATGACTTGCTCACTTAAATCCCCTTGAACACCCTCTTATGACTGTCACTCACTTGAACCCCCTATAAATAACTGCCATTCACTTGAACCCCCTTTAAATGACAGTAGAACATGTCAGGCCGAAGCCATAAATAACTGTCACTCTCCTGAACCCCCTATAAATGACTGCCACTCACTTGAACCCCCTATAAATGACTGCCACTCACTTGAACCCCCTATAAAGGACTGCCGCTCACTTGAACCCCCTATAAAGGACTGCCGCTCACTTGAACCCCCTATAAAGGACTGCCACTCACTTGAACCCCCTACAAAGGACTGTCACTCACTTGAACCCCCTATAAAGGAGTGCCGCTCACTTGAACCCCCTATAAAGGACTGTCACTCACTTGAACCCCCTATAAAGGAGTGCCGCTCACTTGAACCCCCTATAAAGAACTGTCACTCACTTGAACCCCCTATAAAGGAGTGCCGCTCACTTGAACCCACTTTACATGACTGCCACTCACTTGGACCCCCTTTTGATGACTCTCTTTCACTTCATGACCCTGGAGGCCCCTCTTCATGACCGACTGGAGCCCTCTTTAGGACAATGACTGAAACTCACTGAAACCTCCTTTAAAAGGACTCACATACTGGACAAACCTCCTCTTTTAATGAGTGGAACCCCCTTTTAAAGACTGAAACTCCCTTAATGCTTGATACCCACTTCAAATGACACTCACAACTGATCTCTGCATGCCAGTACCAGTAATACTGTTAAATGTGTATATATTGGAGCATTGGTTTACTTTGGAATTTTGACATAATGTCATGATCTGTTTTGTGTGTACATTTGCTCAAAATGGTTTTGTTGAGATGTCTAAATTCTTAATACGAGATACTGAATAATACTAGATGTTAATAGTACTTGAAATTTGTATCTTAATGTTTCCTTACTTACTGATTATATACAAATGAACCATTCACCTCTTAAAAGTATCTTTACTACCATGCAGCTGATCTTTGTGAGCCTCAGACTGCAGCACAAGAGGATATTTATATTTATACATATATACTAACACATGTATATACAATTATCTTGACAAACATTTACAATATGGGAAATTAGTTTATACATCCTATATAGAAACATACCTGATTGTGTAATCTAAAGATTTATCTTTAATTCAACATAATCATGATAATATACTTGTTTTGTTAATATATTTTCTTTTTTATCGAATTAGAATTTGTACATATGGAAATATGAAAATTAATGTTTCACCCCACATTCAGGAAAAAACATGCATAGTATAAGCAGAGAAGAATATTGATAGTGCACATCCATGTTACAGAATAAAAGTTGTCTTGAACATATTGTTGCTTTGTTTGGAAAGAATCATGCTCCCCGAATTCTGGGCGAGTTACTGCTTCATTGTCGGGAATAAAAACGTTTGCAGATTTTGATAGTAACCAGTGTATTCTTGCAGGAACATAGATACTGTGTTTGCTTTGATTTCTCTTTCTCTCACTCACACACACACCAAACAGTTTCTCTCATTTTTGGCAATAACAAAAGTATTTTTTCTCACATGGTTTACCGTGTTGTCGCTGAAAGACTTATTTTCTTCAGCTCATTCTGCACGTTATGTCTTGAGAGTATCAACAAATACATTTGTAGATATTGAAGCTTTTGATAATTATTCTAATCTTGAAATGACATTATCAAGATAATTGTATTATGAAAATGTAAATCAAACTTTGTTCTAAAGAAGCCAATAAAGAACTACACAATGTTTTTACTACTCTTGCTTCTGACTGGCAACAGTGAGTGTAAATGTAAGAAGCAATTTGCACAACATTTTGTTCTGTGCCTCAGTTTTGTGGGAACTAGCTATGTATCTAATCCTGTTCAGCCCATGCAGCTGAAACTAAACATTTCTGGTGTTCCACATTGATTTTATTGTCAGTAACAAACTGTTGAGGTACCTTTTATGTTGAATAAACTATGCTACTGCAGAATGTGTTTAGCTTTTTATGTGTAACTATTTTATTGCAATGAAGCTTCTACAATGTCTGACTTGATAACATTGCCATAGGTTGTGCATTGTAATAAGCTTGTATGTCAGGTTCACAACAGGCAATATTGACTTGATGGGTTCAGCATCTGCTTAAAACACGCATCTGAAAGGACTGGAGGCCTTTCATAGATAATTATCACGTAACAAAAAGTTGCAATAATCTGCACATTAGGTTGTGTATCATTACATTAACAAATTTTTTCTAAAAAGTGTTTTTGATTACCTCTGGTGTAAAGTTATTGAACTTAGAATACATCCATGTGATTTTACATCAATCACGTTTTGTCATACATATCACACTGAACAAAGTACATAATCAGGACTTTTGTGTCCTGTAGGGCTGGGATGGGTAACTCGGGTACTATGGTCAGGTGGATACTGAGCAAGACCCGGGTACCCACAGGACTACTCGGACCTGTAGTAAGTCACGTGATTATATTGTTTAATGGCAAAACATATTTAGAACTCTATGGTTACACTATATGTGACAAATTTCGTTCTGACTATACACACAATCCTTCTGACTTTATATGTTTCCATAATTATAACTTCAGTCAACGCATGAGCAGATCGGATTATACGTGTATCTAAATATATTTTGACAGGAGTACAGTCAAACGTTTTCCATTCAATCATTTTGTACCCGTCTCTTGTGACTTGCAGCGGGTAGCCGGGTAGGGTTTGGGTAATAGAGGGGTGGGTACCCGGGTAGTAAATTTGGATTCATCCCAGTCCTAGTGTCTTGCCCTGTTAGCAGTAAAAAACTAACACTCTGAAATCCAGGAAATGGAGTCAAAGTCATAGATAGTAGAACGCTTTTGAGACATTTATTATTTGGTTATATACATGACATATCTTACAGAACAATGCTTCAGTGTTAAATGTACAATAGTTGAACAAACAGAAAACAACAGTATTTAAACAACAAAAAATACAAACAGGTAAGAGATGAATTAATCAACTTGAAATTCTAGATAAAAGTACTCTTAATTAAAATTCAACCAATTCCTCTGATCCATATCATTGCATGTTTATTGACAATTAAGACAGCATATTAATTGCTTTTAAACGATAATTACATCTATGTACACACAATTAGATATAAACAGAATATATGACCTAGTCTTACTACAAAATATACAGCAATGTTACATGACTGACTAGCAGGAGACTGTCAAATCTTATTACCTACAATTTGTGTCCGACAACAGATCAAAATAATGTATCAATAAAAAAGAACCCTTTCATCATGTTGGAATACCCTATCAGAGTAGGTCCCCAGTACCCCATGTTGGTCATAGGGGCAGACTAAAAGTGGATTGGATGTCTGATTGATGTTGTGGTATCTTTGTTGCTCATGCTGTTGATTTGTCTGGTTCCGATATGGTTAGTTACGGGCCACAGTAATATTGGTGAAAAGTTGTAGACTCCCTTGTAAAACAACATTCCCTCCTATGTGTCTAACAAAAGATGCAAGTTAGGTATATCCGGGTGTGTCCACTTAAAGAGGAAGGAAAGCCTGAAATGCACCTTGGACCACTTTGGTGAAACAAGAATTCAGTCAGAGTAACCACTGAACTGTTGAAGAGGGAATGATTTGTAATGCACTTTTACCTGTTATATGTGGAATGGAATCTTATATTTCATCATCATCATCATCATCATCATCATCATCACTGCCTGACTTAAAAAAGATTCTTTTCAGTATATATTTATACAATATTTTCAAACCTGGTGCCGATTCTCAATGTCATATATGGATAATAAGTCTTTGGAGTAAATTGATATCAAAGTTTAACTGAATATGTGAGGAAGTGATTATTGCATTATGTGTGTGTATATTGAAACATTCATGGATTTCTAACTGATTATTTACAAATCAATATATCTCTAACCCTAATGAGAGTTGTATGGTATTAAATACATACAGAACTTCAAATATCACTACTAAAACTACCTCCACTAAGACAATTATTTATCACATTAATATCCTATTGTTTCTGATCTACTCTCTGCCACTTGAGCAGTAGGGAACAAATTGGACAATGTTTTAGTTATATAACATATTCACTTGAAATGTTGACAATATTCTGAAGCACCTTTCAACGAAGTTGTGAAAATATGGCAAAGGGGCAGCAATAATAGATAAACGTTAAGATCCCAACCTTTGATCCCATTACAAGTGGCAGTGTTGGGTACAGGATGAGCACTAGTTGAGGGTAAAATCTGACCGAAAGCAGCCATAGCACTATTATATTCTTACCACACAAACACCCTAAAGTTTCAAGCTAATGCATGTACACTGCATTCTTCCATATAGTCTGAAAGCCAAATTGCCATTTGTGAAGTATGGTCACTTGTGTATATTTTTAAACAATAAATCAGAATCAGTTGTGACTAACCGGGTTTACAAGGTGATCACTATGGGTTACCTACCTGACCAGCACAGATACAAAATGGTCCGATATTATGATGACTGTTGTTAATATCCTGAATTGCATGCATCACATTATTGTCATTGTCAAGATAGGAAACAATCTACCTTGATCACTGCTAATCCCACAAAAACACTCTGGATTTTCATAGACCGGTTTACAAAGAAGTAAAACATTTGGCTAAACACTGAATCATGTTCCTGTCCATATAACAAGTATAATATAGCGCCCTTCCCTAGGTGATATGGACTTTCAAAGCTCAAGGCATTAGCCTAGAATGTTCAGGTCTCTATCACCTTCACAGGGGCCGCACTAACCAACTTATGCCCAGTTAATCCACATACGCAGTCAATTACGTGACTACGCAAAACCATGAACCGAGGCTTGATCCCCTTGTCCGGATCGAATCATCCAGCCTCAGCATGTTGCGTGTCCAGGGGTCATTACGAAGAATAATGACCCGGCAAAACAAAGGACATAATGCACCATAGGGTTATAATTCCACGTGACTCCTGATGTTCTACAGTCCGACACCCAGGAATGTCTTATCAGGAGAGACAAGAGTGTATGATACAAATCTACATTTCCTTCAACTAAACAGCCTCCACATCTTGTCTTTAGATGTAGTATTCTCCAGTTTCTTAGAACACATCAACACCAAAAAAAATACATTTCGGGAGACAATTGATTGGAATAAAAACATTTGTACAGCACACATGATAAAATAGCTTTGCATCAGCATAAACAGTTATTACACCATGAACATGAAAGCCTCTGGTTTTATCATATATTAAACATGTAGATACATTGCTTATGTTGCTACGCCCGCACCTTCATATGATATTTCTCTAGGGAGTCTGTCATCTACTACAGGGGTGGTGAGTGGGATGGTTAGGTTTGTTTGTTTGTTGTTTAACGCCGCACTCAGCAATATTCCAGCTATATGGCTGCAGTCTGTATATAATCAAGTCTGGACCAGACAATCAAGTGATAAATATCATGAGCATCGATCCGTGCAATTGGTATTGATGACATGCATCAACCAAGTCAGTGAGCCCGACTACCCGATCCCGTTAGTCGCCTCTTACGACAAGCATAGTCACCTTTTGTGGTGGGATGGAGAGAACAGGGTTGATATGGTCTTTCTCGACCAGGGTACAGTTGTCACGTATCCCACTACATATTGAACCCAGCTTCCTTAGGCACTATTGAATGGAACGTTTAAATATGCTAAATATCAGTAGACCCAGAATTGGTCACCAAACATACATCTCAGGAATTTTGCAAAGTGTCTTGAACAAATTGTACAATTATTTTATTGGAATCATATTTATTCATAAGCGGAAACAATCTTTAACTGCATCCACTCTACACTGTGGAATGTGCTTGTGCCCCACAGGGACAAATCAATGCAATTAACAGAGTTATTTCCCCTTTTAGTTCCCTCTATAAATATAAAAGGAAGAGTTATCTCCCCTGTACCAGTAGCCCTTTAGGGAATATTTAAAACTGGTTTAGGTGAACTGTATTGAAATAACATAACAACAAGTTAACCTTTTAAACAAATGCTACAATAATTAGTAAGAAATTCCTCAGAAAACTAATATACATTTCATGTTCAAGAAAAAGCTATTCATCAATATGTGTCTATGTGAGTTTCATGAAGAAAATGGACAGATATTTAGGGAGGGTCAATAAAAAGAGATTTATTCATGGAGGTTCAATGAGTCATCTACCCCAGCCCTCTACTAAATGACAGGTCCTTGACAAAAGGCCTCAACTTTACACAGTACAGTACTGTAAATACAGCATCTCCGGTACAGACGGACTAAACATGTAACTCTACATAAGGCAGCCTCAATGAATAAGCACTTGATGTTAACAATTCCTACTGAACATCACAGACTGGTTGAGGAACATCTCACCACTACCTACTTGTGTACTGTACGTCAATATCATAACATGGCACCCAAGGTAACATTCAATAAATAAAATCCACTTCCAGATTCAAGCCTGTAAAATTCCATGACTACTACGATTTGCCATATGTACCCCTGACTCTCATAAAATATATTTGTGTTTTTGTACAAATATATTTGGTTGATGTGGGATACTTTAAATTTTTACAGTAACATTCGTCAAAATATTTAGCCATAACATGAACAATGATAAAGGTCTTAAATAATCTGTGACACTGTAACTGTGTCGGCACCAAGATGAAAGTCTTCAAATATATGATCAGTAGCTCAGGATCTATCATCAGAAAACAAGTAGAGCATTTAGGTTTAACGACAGCTAGTGACTAGCTATAGCTGTATATCATGACTGTGGTCATCTGTCACAGATGGACATCATCTAGTCAAAGGACCAGAACTAAATAGGAAATTGGAATTCCTAAAAAAAAGTCATGAAAAGTTTTGAGAAGAGTACATATGACAGAGAACAAGGATTTTTTATGGGTAATTTTCAAAGCCTACATATTCCAAAGGCAGAGGCATGAGGCTGAAAGATGTAACAAAGGCTAACTGTAGACTTATTTCAGAACTGTTTTTGTAATATTTGACCCAAATATATGGCAAGAAAATCATCTTGGTCATGGTTATGTTCCAGAGTTTTTAACATTTCAGCCTTTTTCACTCCTTTCAACTATATCATGATACATCAGCTCTTGGTCATGTCATAAGTCCTAATATGGCAAGTATTGAAGAGTTTCAAAGTAGTCAGACATTATTACCATGTATGATGCCTTTCATAACAGCTTTGAAAAGAGTTTGTAAATTTGAAATTACACTTCTTGTATTAAAGAAATTGCCCTTGTCGTGCCCTGTCCTTTATGAAAATACATGACATGTTGACACAATCAGATACTGCACAGTATTCTTTGGAACATGTATCAATGTGATCAAAATGTTTCCAAACGGATTGACTAGGTTCCTCAGCTCCTGAGAAAACTATCTCAAGTTCGTTTGAAAACTCAGCTAACAGCTTCTGAATGTATTGAGAAAAAAACATGACATTTACAGACACACTGCCTTTATTTTACAGCCAGCTTACACGCCCAAGTTGATTGTGATTAAAAAGTCAATGCTATCAAACAGGTGAAAAACTGTCCTATTAGACTTCAGACATGCATATACTTTTACACACCACAAATGCAATAAAGCTATATGAGTTGTTCTCAAGTCAGCCGACACACTGACATGGTCCCCAGAAGAACTTCCTACATCCCCACATACAGGAGATGTTGCAGCTGGTGTTCCTCTCTGCTACAGACCACTACACCTACACCCCCATAGAGATGATTGAGTAGGTAACGTACACCTCTCACAGCTGTATCAAGGGAAAACTTTAGATCATTAATTTGTTGACAAATCATAGACTGGAACCTATCTCCCTACAGTATGATTCTGAACCACATCTATAAATGCTTTTACAATGCCTCAATGCTGTCTGGCAAAAATGGCATTATACCACGGTATCCAGAAATGGACTTCTACTAAGTTACATTTCGAAATGCCAAGATGCAAACAGTGAAACGTCCCCACACTATGACTTCACATCTGTTGCCAATAACAATTTTACTCAAGTGTAAACATATTTCACCTCTCCTGGCCAGAGATCTTTGTGATCAGATTCGCAATTTTTCAAATATCCATCCATCATGTGTTTGGCAATTTTCAAAACATGAAGACCATAGACACTTTGGCATCATTCATAATAAATATCATTCGAATCAAATCCCTGGTAGTTTTGATAATTCATAGGTGAATCCACGAGGTTTGTCCGAAATTGTAATTAGTCAGATACCTAGAACACGCATTACATATGGAAAATAAAGACAGCCTCAAACACAATGTGAAAGATTTGCCAGATCTGCCCTCCAGTAGAGGCGATCTGTCATTGGTGATGCTGTGGTACAGAGTGGTACTCATGTCACGGACCATGTGTGATCAGAGCGTGGTCCATCTGGAGAGGAGGCCGTCACAGAAGAGGATGTTCTGTGTGGGGTAGATTGCAGAGTGTTCCTCCTTGTCCTCCGGCACACCCGACGTCTCAATTTCTGATATCACAGATGGGTTCTACACAAAGAAAACATTACTCAGCAATTCAATACAAGTCAACTTGTGGCTTTGGGACATATACCATCTTACACATGCACCTGAATTATGATGAGAGTGATAAGGTCAGGCCATGTATAGTAAAGGCAAGATCCCTCTAAACAGATGTGACCGAGAGGGTTGGGGTTAACACTCCTTCGTGAAGTACTTTAGTGGGGGAAAGTGTTTGTTTGTTTGTTTTTTGTTTGTTTTTTGTTAAATGCCACACTCAACAATATTCAAGCTATATGATGGCGGTCTGTAAATAATCAAGTCTGGAAAAGACAGACCAAAGATCTTAATCAAACTGATGTGACTGGGACTGTTAGGTACACAGTGTATGTTACTGTGACTGTGACTGTGAGGTACACAGTGTATGTTACTGTGACTGTGACCATGATGTACACAGTGTATGTTACTGTGACTGTGAGGTTACACAGTGTATGTTACTGTTACTGTTACTGTGACTGTGAGGTACATAGTGTATGTTACTGTGGCTGTGACTGTGACTGTGAGGTACATAGTGTATGTTACTGTGACTGTTAGGTACAAAGTGTATGTTACTGTGACTGTGACTGTGGCTGTGAGGTACACAGTGTATGTTACTGTGACTGTGACTGTGAGGTACACAGTGTATGTTACTGTGACTGAGACTGTGAGGTACACAGTGTATGTTACTGTGACTGTGACTGTGAGGTACATAGTGTATGTTACTGTGACTGTGATTGTGACTGTGAGGTACACGGTGTATGTTACTGTGACTGTGACTGTGAGGTACACAGTGTATGTTAGTGTGACTGTGACTGTGAGGTACATAGTGTATTTTACTGTGACTGTGACTGTGAGGTACACAGTATATGTTACTGTGACTGTGACTGTGAGGTACATAGTGTATGTTACTGTGACTGTGAGGTACACATTGTATGTTACTGTGACTGTAACTGTGACTGTGAGGTACACAGTGTATGTGACTTTGACTGTGAGGTACACATTGTATGTTAGTGTGACTGTGATTGTGAGGTACACATTGTATGTGACTGTGACTGTGACTGTGAGGTACACATTGTATGTTACTGTGGCTTTGACTGTGAGGTACACATTGTATGTTAGTGTGAGTGTGACTGTGAGGTACACATTGTATGTTACTGTGACTGTGACTGTGAGGTACACAGTGTATGTTACTGTGACTGTGATTGTGAGGTACACATTGTATGTTACTGTGACTGTGACTGTGAGGTACACAGTGTATGTTACTGTGACTGTGACTGTGAGGTACACAGTATATGTCACTGTGACTGTGACTGTGAGGTACACATTGTATGTTACTGTGACTGTGACTGTGAGGTACACGGTGTATGTCACTGTGACTGTGAGGTACACAGTGTATGTTACTGTGACAGTGACCGTGATGTACACAGTGTATGTTACTGTGACTGTGACTGTGACTGTGAGGTACACAGTGTATGTTACTGTGACTGTGACTGTGAGGTACACAGTGTATGTTACTGTGACTGTGACTGTGACTGTGAGGTACACGGTGTATGTTACTGTGACTGTGAGGTACACAGTGTATGTTACTGTGACTGTGAGGTACACGGTGTATGTCACTGTGACTGTGACTGTGAGGTACACATTGTATGTTAGTGTGACTGTGACTGTGAGGTACACATTGTATGTGACTGTGACTGTGACTGTGAGGTACACGGTGTATGTCACTGTGACTGTGACTGTGAGGTACACAGTGTATGTGACTGTGACTGTGAGGTACACATTGTATGTGACTGTGACTGTGAGGTACACGGTGTATGTTACTGTGACTGTGACTGTGACTGTGAGGTACACATTGTATGTTACTGTGACTGTGATCATGATGTACACATTGTATGTTAGTGTGACTGTGACTGTGAGGTACACATTGTATGTTACTGTGACTGTGACTGTGAGGTACACAGTGTATGTGACTGTGACTGTGACTGTGAGGTACACATTGTACGTTACTGTGACTGTGACTGTGAGGTACATAGTGTACGTTACTGTAACTGTGACTGCGACTGTGAGGTACACAGTGTATGTGACTGTGACTGTCACTGTGAGGTACACAGTGTATGTTACTGTGACTGTGAGGTACACAGTGTATGTGACTGTGACTGTGAGGTACACAGTGTATGTTACTGTGACTGTGACTGTGAGGTACACAGTGTATGTTACTGTGACTGTGACTGTGAGGTACACAGTGTATGTTACTGTGACTGTGACTGTGACTGTGAGGTACACAGTGTATGTTACTGTGTCTGTGAGGTACACAGTGTATGTTACTGTGACTGTGACTGTGAGGTACACAGTGTATGTTACTGTGACTGTGACTGTGAGGTACACAGTGTATGTTACTGTGACTGTGACTGTGACTGTGAGGTACACAGTGTATGTTACTGTGTCTGTGAGGTACACAGTGTATGTTACTGTGACTGTGACTGTGAGGTACACAGTGTATGTTACTGTGACTGTGATTGTGACTGTGAGGTACATAGTGTATGTTACTGTGACTGTGACTGTGACTGTGAGGTACATAGTGTATGTTACTGTGACTGTGACTGTGACTGTGAGGTACACATTGTATGTTACTGTGACTGTGACTGTGAGGTACACGGTGTATGTCACTGTGACTGTGACTGTGAGGTACACAGTGTATGTTACTGTGACTGTGACCGTGATGTACACAGTGTATGTTACTGTGACTGTGACTGTGAGGTACACAGTGTATGTTAGTGTGACTGTGAGGTGCACATTGTATGTCACTGTGACTGTGACTGTGAGGTACACGGTGTATGTTACTGTGACTGTGACTGTGAGGTACACAGTGTATGTTACTGTGACTGTGATTGTGACTGTGAGGTACATAGTGTATGTGACTGTGACTGTGACTGTGACTGTGAGGTACACAGTGTATGTTACTGTGACTGTGACTGTGAGGTACACAGTGTATGTTACTGCGACTGTGACTGTGACTGTGAAGTACACGGTGTATGTTACTGTGACTGTGAGGTACACAGTGTATGTTACTGTGACTGTGAGGTACACGGTGTATGTCACTGTGACTGTGACTGTGAGGTACACATTGTATGTTAGTGTGACTGTGACTGTGAGGTACACATTGTATGTGACTGTGACTGTGACTGTGAGGTACACGGTGTATGTCACTGTGACTGTGACTGTGAGGTACACATTGTATGTGACTGTGACTGTGACTGTGAGGTACACGGTGTATGTTACTGTGACTGTGACTGTGACTGTGAGGTACACAGTGTATGTGACTGTGACTGTGAGGTACACATTGTATGTGACTGTGACTGTGAGGTACACGGTGTATGTTACTGTGACTGTGACTGTGACTGTGAGGTACACATTGTATGTTACTGTGACTGTGACTGTGAGGTACACGGTGTATGTCACTGTGACTATGACTGTGAGGTACACATTGTATGTTAGTGTGACTGTGACTGTGAGGTGCACATTGTATGTGACTGTGACTGTGACTGTGAGGTACACAGTGTATGTTACTGTGACTGTGACCGTGATGTACACAGTGTATGTTACTGTGACTGTTACTGTGAGGTACACAGTGTATGTTACTGTGACTGTGATCGTGAGGTACACATTGTATGTTAGTGTGACTGTGACTGTGAGGTACACATTGTATGTTACTGTGACTGTGACTGTGAGGTACACAGTGTATGTGACTGTGACTGTGACTGTGAGGTACACATTGTACGTTACTGTGACTGTGACTGTGACTGTGAGGTACATAGTGTACGTTACTGTAACTGTGACTGCGACTGTGAGGTACACAGTGTATGTGACTGTGACTGTCACTGTGAGGTACACAGTGTATGTTACTGTGACTGTGACTGTGAGGTATACAGTGTATGTGACTGTGACTGTGAGGTACACAGTGTATGTTACTGTGACTGTGACTGTGAGGTACACAGTGTATGTTACTGTGACTGTGACTGTGAGGTACACAGTGTATGTTACTGTGACTGTGACTGTGAGGTACACAGTGTATGTTACTGTGACTGTGACTGTGACTGTGAGGTACACAGTGTATGTTACTGTGTCTGTGAGGTACACAGTTTATGTTACTGTGACTGTGACTGTGAGGTACACAGTGTATGTTACTGTGACTGTGACTGTGAGGTACACAGTGTATGTTACTGTGACTGTGACTGTGACTGTGAGGTACACAGTGTATGTTACTGTGACTGTGACTGTGACTGTGAGGTACACAGTGTATGTTACTGTGACTGTGACTGTGAGGTACACAGTGTATGTTACTGTGACTTCGACTGTGAGGTACACAGTGTATGTTACTGTTACTGTTGCTGCTGGAGGTGGGGAAGTGACGTACCTGCCACTCAGTGATGAAGTCCAGGAGTCGGAGAGACAGCAGACGGCTGGAATGCAGCAGACCCTGGAGACTACAGCAGAAGAGACATGGGTGTTACGACAGTGTTTGAAACATAATACTGCCAGGCTGCCATCAGGATCTACATACTTTAGAAGCCGCAGGCCCTGACGAAACCCTTCAGGCCCTCATTTTAAAAACTGGAGCTTGTTGTGGCAAATAAAATGACATAAATTTACTGCAGGCCATGACCCATACAATCTGAAACTATGGGCCTGACACAAGATCTACCTGCCACGGGTCTTCAGCACGTATTTCAAACACTGTACTGTCACAATCACCACATCAACCAACAACATTTGACATCTGCTTCAATCCTGAGCATGTTGAGTGTTTTCATTTTTGCTTACTGTGACAATAAGTCATTTGGATATGTTTATTTGTGATCAAATCATAAGGACTCGGCTTACATGGAAATAAAGATATCATTCTGTCTTTCATTACATCAAGACAACAACTATACATCATATAGCTACATCATGTTTTGTAATGGCCCTAAACAAGCATAATGATTCATCATATAATTTAGAGGGAGTGAGCAAGTCGGGTTTAACGCCGCTTTTAACAGTTTTCCAGTTATGTCACCGCATGTCAGCTTAATGTGGGAGGAAAGCCCGAAGTGGGGCAGGTCTCAGTCAATTACCACTTTGGTGAAACGAACAAGCATGGGTTTGGTGCTGACAAACCTGAAAAACATAATCAGGACGAACCAGAATGCTAACCCACAATTATAGGTTTCTGGCGTGCCCAGGTGGCATATGAATAAGAGACCCCACTACACAATGCTCACTATAGTGTATGTAGTGAGTGAGTGAGTGAGTGAGGGTATGGAGTGAGTGAGTGTATGGAGTGAGTGAGTGAGTGAGTGTATGGAGTGAGTGAGTGAGTGAGTGAGTGAGTGAGAAAAGAAATAGTTCTGATATATTTGGTAAACTGAAAAAATGAATAGCACATACCTTTCCTGTTTGAAAAGTCCCAAAGAGGAGATTTTATTACAAATGTCTTTGTTCAAACTAGTATCAAACAGTGGTATACCGAAGGAACAGTCAAGCAACAGCCAGTCTCCCTCTGCAGGGTGGCCGCCCACACCGTCTTCACTCACGCCCGTTAGATGCAGAGTCAATTTATCTTTGGATGGCTTTGACGGAGAATTCTCCACACTATCCAAAGCATCAATCTCTGATGCTAATACTTGAGCTGATAAGTCATCTTTGATCCCATTGGTCGGTTTCTCCAGGTTTTCACCAATCGAGGTCAAGGAGCATGATTTATTGATTGGAGAAGCGATTTGGTCATTGTATTTGCGGCACGTTCTGCCTGGCCTGATGAGTGTGATGAAGCCACACGTGTGCACCAGGTCGACGCTGGTCGAGAGGGACTGGATCACACGGTGATAGCTGTGGTGACCTTTGCTGAGTGACCCTGCAGTGAGGATACAGAAGGAGGTTGTCATGCATTGATGGGAGGATAATGTTGTTTCCCCTGACCTTTCTCTCAAAGGACATTGTCCAACAAGCTATTGTTTATATTAAGGCATTATTGGCTTATTGTTTTTGCAAAACTATCAAGACTAAAAAGACATACCAATACTAAATTAAACAGAAAATTAAAAATGAACAAAACAAGAACTGAGGTTATCAATTTGTAAATGTTTATTTATCCGAAGGTTATACTTGTTTGAATTCCCTTCAACATGTTCAACAAGATACTGATACAAAATGTCAAACAACTATTAACAATCAACACGTAGAAGTAAAATAACCATCAGAATCCATCTTTACCCACTTTTCAACAAACAGAAATACTCTCAATACAATAATATATCCTGAATAAGTTTGTATTACCTAATGGCCTGACATTACCTGGTTCATCTTTCTTGAGAGGGAATGGTATCTGCACGGTTTCTCCATCGTTCATGTAGCCATGACCCTAGGAAACAGACACAGCAACAAAGATTTTAATACCTGACAACAAGTCCAATGTCCTCCTATCACCTATCAGCGCTAATTAACTGTAAAGTGTTGGCTTCCATTTGTCCGATTCTAATCACCTATCAGCGCCAATTCACTGTTGGCTTCCCTTGTTGTATTATTACTTTTGTTGTTCTTACAGGTACACATATATACTCAACAACAAAACTTCCTGTGACACCAATATTTTATTGTGTTTTTCAAACAAGTAAAGTTTGGTTTTCAATATTGTAGTACATGTATGGAATCAAATCACAAAACCGCAACTGCTACAGAAAAGCATGCATTCCATGCAAAAGTTGACTTTTATGCAAGCCCAGTGCATTTCACTACCCAAGAATGAGTATAAAAACATGTGACTTAACGGGATTCCATATGCATTGTTTAGCATCGTGCTGACAACAACCATCAGAAAAACAACAAAATTACGCAATTATTGAACATTACGAAATGCCACGCCTGTCAGAAAATGAGCGTCTGCGAGCCATTGGTATGCTTGAAGCAGGATCGAGTCAACGTGATGTTGCAAGACAATTTAACGTCCACAGAAACACCATTTGGTGTTTATGGCAACATTGGCAACAGATGAATGCAGTCAGAGACCATCCTCGGAGTGGCAGGACTGCAAGAAGCATCCCTGGCCTTCGACGAATATCTTCACAAACTGTACGTCGCCGTCTCAGATGTGCAGGGATTGTCGCCAGAAGGCTCCCCAGACGTCCCATTTTGACGGGAAACCACCGCTAAGCATGTCTACAGTGGTGCAGACAGTGTCTACGCTGGACGGCCATGCAGTGGGGACAAGTTCTATTCACTGACGAGTCTCGTTTTCACTTCAGCCACAGCGATGGAAGGATTCGAGTGTACCGACATCAAGGTGAACATTACATCAATCATTGTGTCATGGAAGATCGGTTCGGGGGCGGCAGCGTTATGGTATAGGGTGGGATAACAGCAAGACAGAGAACCCGTTTGATAGTGGTAGATGGAAATCTCAATGGACAGCGCTACCGCGAAGAGATCATCAGCCCTGTTGTTCTACAGTTTTTGCATCGTCATGGCCCAGGCATTACCTTTCAACATGACAACGCCCGGCCTCCTATTGCTCGACTTGTTCAGGATTCTCTTCAACAAAACAATGTGAATGTCATCCCCTGGCCGGCTCACTCCCCTGATCTCTCACCAATCGAGCACATGTGGGATGAGATGGATCGGCGCCTTCAACGTCAACCACGTGTTCCACAGATACTCCAGGAACTTCGAAACATGCTCCAGCAAAACATGCTCCAGGACTTTGTGCGACACCTGGTCCATTCCATGAGACGAAGATGTGTTCTACTCACAGAGGATTACAACCTTGAGTATGTCAACAAAATTGTGTTACCTGTACTAGGACTGCTGAATGTGTGAGGGCATCGTTCAGAGTGAGGAGAATATTGGAGGTGGCGATGATGCCTGGATCATGACCCCATGTCGTCACCAGAAGACGCTCATATCTCTGAAATAAGCAATCTAGCACTCAGTATACTAATAGTTCGAGAGTTTGACAATGCATTTTGAAATTTATATATCACACAACGGCTTTGACACACTATGTTTCTAATTAACAAGGTTCAAACTTAGCACAAGTCAGCTTGTAGTAACATTCAGGGAGGTGTAGTCACGTTTCCATGTGGACTACCATTTTTTCACCATTAGGCAGACTTGTTGCGGACAAGAGAAAACAAAATTAAAATTAATTTCTAACGCTGATTTCACTATTTCTATCTATTTCACACTGCAAACTTATTACTTGCATAACACCTTTCTCCAACCTTGATATTACTTTCATTTTAGGGCAATACATTCCTTCAGGGTCTGTGTTGTCAAATTATTAATTGCATATTTACGATACAATTCCAAAAAAATACTGGACATGGCTGCTAGAGGCGAGAGCACTGTACCTGGAACACAGCAGGTAGTTTGCGGAGTTTTGTGCCCTTCACAAGTAGCAGAGAGGGAGGCCCGCAGGCAATCTGCTGGTAGAGGTACAGCTTGAACCACACCGAACTCACCTGGGTCAACACAAAGCTGCATTGTGAACACTCAGTACAAGTTTCACATCCAAAACAAAGGTGACAGTTGACAAGAGTCATAACATGTTTAAGTGCTTTTGTATAACATTTATAGATATGTAAATAGCATTTAGGAAACCTGTAGTTCAAATTCAGACACTTAAATATCATACTTGAAAGAGAAGAGTTGTCTCACTTTAATCATGCCTTTCCATACTGGTATTCTTGAATAACAGATCAGCATTGTTGAGTAGTTGGAAGTGAAATTGTGTATCTAAAACATTTCCATTCCATTTAACAAGGGTAGTCGACAACGCTACATTTACCAGAAACACAATCTATGCAAACTCTAAAACTATCAATTGACAAATTCCAGGAGAGAAGAGATGTTCGCTTCATGAAATGTTTGAAGAGGCCAGAGATTCCATAATGCCTTTGCAATTGGTATGGGAATTTCTTAACACTTGTATCTAAAGAACTAACATGTCCATAAACAATGTGTTGCCAATACAGCCCAGTCTCTACTTCTGAGATAGATACACAGGTTTCCTATAAGGATTGCTGTGCCCCTCCAGTGGGTGCTGCTCACCTCCGGAATGGCTGGTCCTATATGTTGGGGGACACAGCTGCTGACCGGGCGGATCTCATTGCTCAGAGGAGCCATCGACACCAGTAGACTACACACAGTAAACGATATCTCACTGTTAATTCCCCAAACACAACTTACAGTTTACCCTTACAAAATTGAAGACCATTGACATTACTATACATAAATGGTCAACAAATAAGATTTCAAGAGGCATCAACAAAACAAAACTGATCATGCTGATAACCTTTACATTTTGACAAAAGTTATATCTGACAAGGTAACAGGTTTGTTTTTTCAGGACTAATGTATTATGAGTGTCGCAGTTCCTTCAGACAAATTCATTATGCTAGCTTCACACAACTGACAGTGTGTGTGTGTGTGTGTGTGTGTGTGTGTGTGTGTGTGTGTGTGTGTGTGTGTGTGTGTGTGTGTGTGTGTGTGTGTGTGTGTGTGTGTGTGTGTGTGTGTGTGTGTCTGTCTGTCTGTGTCTGTCTGTGTCTGTGTGTGTCTGTGTCTGTGTCAGAGTGTACCTGTAGTTTTTGTTGAGCACCCTGGCTCTGGTGGCTGGCTCCAGGCTGAGGAGACTCTCACACCTCAGAAGGTCAATGCCCTGACCGTTCACACTGTCTGTGTCCTCACACAGGATCTTGTTGTGCCGCAGGAAGTGGATCGTGTCGCGCAACGTCAGGGCGTGGTCGAAGTACCTCCTTGCTTCCCCTTCAGCATCTGAGCCAACCTGATAGAGAAATCATTGATTGGGGGAACAAAACCAAAATGTCTGTTTTGTTTAAGAAAGGAAACCTGGGCCGTCACACTAAATTAGGGGGTTCTTGTTTTTTAACACCCCACTCTACAATATTTCAGTTATATGATGGCAATATATGAGACACGATGACATGTCATCAACCATATTGTCAAGCCTGACCACCTGATCCATTTAGTCGCCTCTATCTTGATTATATGATAGATATAATTCCATAAATCCACATACATAATTGATAAATAAAGACATATTACACTCAGTGTTCCAAATAAGCGCCTGCCCAAACCTTGTGTCGTGCACGGAGTTTCAAATTCGTGAGGGTCCTTATGGCTTGCAGTAAGTAAATTTATGTCACAGTAAGCTGCAGTTCTTTAAATGAGGGCCCGATGAGTTTAGTAAGTGCCTGCAGCTTCTCAATCCTGTGGGTCCTGATGGCAGTCTGACAATTTATTATATTTCAAACACTGATTACACTACAGCAATACCTTCTCCAGCTCTGAGAGAAAGCTATCCATCGACTCGTCACTGAGTTTCCCCACTTCAAACATGGTGACAGCATGGCTCTTCAAACCCTGGACACAAAACATGTACCATTAAGCAGTCAATCTTGCTGTCACTGTCAAAACTACAATTAGACCAGGACACTATTGCCTCATTAAAGATGTAAGACTGATGTATGTTTCTCCTACTTGAAAGTACTTCACATAAATAAAATCCACTCTAATGATGTGCCAGTCCTGTAGCAGTAACATGTGCTCTCACATCAATCAACAAGCAATGATGAGGATCAAATGGTCTGCATACAAGCAAAATGAATGGTATGTTTGATGACAGTATTCCAGATTAAGCTGTGGCAAATACCATAGGTTGTCTGTTAAGAATTTGAAATACACATTAATGAAAATTGATGTTGACAATAAAACAGAAATCTACAGTTCACTCAACTTATTCCAAAATATACTCACAATGACATTCAGTTTCTAAAGAATGTTTGCATAAGAAATGGTGATCTATCAGGAGTCCTAGACACAGTTCCCTTACATGACACTGAAAAAACGATAACTCTGTAATGATATGTGTGAGACTAACTGGTGAGAGGTTGCCCATCATCAAGAAGGCCGTGAGGGTGGAGTCGAACAGGAAGGCTATCCTCTTGCTCTGTCCCGACGTCTGGTTACTCTGTTCTGAAAACATCATAGGAACAAATCAGACATGTCTGACAAAATGTTGACAGCATTTTCAATATGTCCTAGTGCTCAACAGCAAACAGTCTAATTTGTAATCCCAAACTTAATTAATAATCATTTATTAGAAAGAAAACAAATGTCAGGATAGCAATGCTTCTTTTCATTAGATCCAGAGTGAGTTGAATGAGGATAAGAAACTAGGAAGGGTCATGAAGTCCTTGAAGTTTTCTGTTATATTAATTCATCCTAGGGGAATCTGGATTTTCTGATATTAACATTAGGGCAATGATATGGACTCCTCGTGTTTTAACCTTAATCTTAACCACTGTCAGAACAGTTTCCAGTATCAGATTGAGCACAATGGTGAGAGGGGTGATGAGGTCATGCAGTCAACCAACCTCCCCCATCAGCACTTGAAGAGTAAGTGTGAAGTGAAAGAAGGCAGGTTATTATTCAAGCTGTTTGGGACATAGCGACAGAGATACTGTAGCTGCATGATAGTGTTTATCCCTAACTGACCCTGCTCCACACAGTGTTCCCGTTTGCTGGTAATTACCAGTTTTTTACTGGTAAAATTAGGCTTGGACTGGTAATTCATGTGACTGCCAGTCCCTGTGGACCGGCAAATAAAGTAACATCGGTGATATTCATATAAGTACATTTTTTTTAACAAAGACAGCTTGTCTGTTACCATCAGGGTTTCCTCTTGTCTATTCTTAGGTTAAATATCAGTTTGTAGCGACTTCATCTCGAAATATTAAATAACAAAGAGAAAATTGTAACTGAAGTTTGTGTGAATGACGTTTAGAACTAACTAAGTTACTTCAGAGATGACATCTTTGCACTGAACATGAAGTTGAAAGAATTAAAACCAAATAATTTTCATAGGGTTTTTTTATTAGTTGAAAGTTGGGACTGGCAAAAATTAGGGGTGGACTGGTAATTTTTAGAGTTGTCAGTGCTTGTGGACTGGCAGTTTCAAAAGCCAGCAGGAACTCTGTCCACAATCCCATCACAAGCCTACCTATTGCACTTTCAATTGAAGAGGCATCTGCATTGGAGTTGGTGTTCATGTCGCACTCGAAGTGATCACTGACTGTCAGATCAACGTCCATTGCATTACTCAGGTCAATCAACAAATCCTGACTAGATCTGAAACCAGGTAGCAATAACTATTGTATGTGATCAACTGATAACAAACATGGTGTGTGAGGTCTCAACAGTATGTCACTACATGTAAACTATTAGTCATAATAAGGCTGTCTGATTGTAATGGGAGAAGAAACGTGGTGCCAGTTGTAGATGTTTAATTTGGGAAAGTATGCTAGGTGCTGATAACACAAGGATTAGCATCAGTCAGAATCAGTGATTTCAACATGCCTAGAGTCAGACACCTACTAAGGGACACAACTATGTAACAGCAGCTTTGACTCACAAACATATCACTGTTTGACTTGAAGCAATACAGAAAATCACAGAAAATGTGTACTTGAAATACAAAACAGCGCCAAATAATTCAAATCACTTTACTACAGACTTATGATATCAATATCCTAATGAGTTTCTCAGGTGAAAACATCCCAGATTTCCCAAAGTACTGTGCTTTGAGTCTGTGGCAATCACAAGCAATATACTGAAATCAAATATCATACTCTGACAAGTGCCTCAATTCTAGTTGTCAACAATAATATGTCACATAAACAATACCACTAACTAAAATACATGAATGGAAGTCTCCTCCTGTCTTACTTCTGCATAACGGGGGTCTTAGCTGTCTTGGGAGCTTGTTGTGTCCAGGAAGGATGCACTTCATAGGGGTTGAGGTCAATGGTTTTCTTCTTGGCAAACCCTAGTCTACAGTACATAGACACAGCATTCTGAAAACAGGGATCCTAGAGATTAGCAATTCAATGTCTTATCAAACAGCAATGAAACATGGTGGAAACAGATGTATGTATGCCAACTTCTTACCTAAGAGTTGAAGGGAGTAAAATAAATAAGTTTTAATTATCGAGAAAAAGATATTTTTGGATAACCTGGATCGAGATAAGGATACAATGTTTCAGCAGACAAAGTGAGTGAGTGTGGTTTCACACCACTTTTAGCAAATTTTCAGCAATATCCTGGCCAGGGACACCAGAAATGGACTTTATACATTATATCCACGTGGGTAACAAATGAGCACTACTTTCTCACCTTTACTAGTTGGAGATCTATCTCTAGAACACTTGCCAGCTGAAACAGAAGCACAATGATCATACCGGTAAGTTAAACATGTTAAAACACTCTTGTATTTGTAAATTTGTATACCAGGAACTGTTGACGTTTTAGGCTATCAGAACATGTGTAGGATAGCAGTTACACTAATGCAAAAAAACATCTCAATCTGTTTACTTTCTCATTTGTAATTGATTCAGTTCATTATTTCCTTCATGTATGAAAAGTATACTAAATTATGGTCAACAATCTCAGTGTGAAATTACTGTTGTTCTTATCAATTACAATCTTAATAAATTAACATAGGCAGTACATTTTGGTCATGTTCTGTTTATTAACATCACAAGATAATGGGATGGGTGTACCTCGGACACAGTAGTGTGTTCATCTATAGACACAAAGATCTTGTACAGCAACGTCTCAAAGTAGTCTCCTAGAACTCGGTTCATCACGAACCCTTCCAGGGGAGGCACTGAAAGAAAACTCAACACACTATACTGCTGTACTTATTTCAGCGGATTCCTTGAACACACATAATCTCTGATACTGAAACATACCAATCAGAAGGTCAAGAGAAATATATTTAAGCATATTTCTTTCATTATGCTGTTACAAGTACATGTAGTTACCTTTTCATCAAGTTCATATTACATGTAATATTACTATCAATAAAGAATATCAAGTCAATATTTTAGATATGAGTGATTTTTGTGTGACTCTTTGCAGGTGGACATATTGAGGTGAGGCGAAAAGGGGTTTAACGTCGCGTCCAAGATTATTGCACTTATATAGCGACATGCATGCACTTGTATGTGTGTGTGTGGCTGCTTGTACTGGTCAAGACTGATGCCGATTTATAGTGCTAGCACACTGAGATACCATGCCGCAGTTTAACATGAATACCCCGACCTTCCGCTCTCCGGGTGGAAGCTCTACCATTAGACCACGGAGGCGATCAGGTGGACATTGACTGCATGCTACAAACTAGAACCATGTGGGGAACAAAACCTGGTTCTGTGGTGAATGTGAGACTGCTCCACTACTCACAGCCTTGTCTACTCAGGGATATAAATTATGAAATATTACTGTTAATCAGTTGTGGGACGATACACTGATGCGTACATCTCGATACAAGTATCGATCACAGTCGCATGCTGAGAAAAAATATTGATTCTGACTTCGGTGTTTGCTTTGATAACTGTTACACTTAACACTGAGTATAAGTAAATTAGTTGTGAAAACGTAAGCATTTTCATCCATTGAGCCATACTTGACACTGCCAACTGTAAGTCATCAGTGTCCCAGGTATTTGTCCATCCTGTCTATGAAACTAATAGCTTAGGGACCACAGATAAGAGCACATGGATGTATCATGATACATATTGGATCGTGAGAAAGGTATCGTGATTTATCATCCAAAACTGGCTCCCACGGGAGATATTGCTTGGGTGAGATCAAGTGATATCTACACTGTAGATATTGCTGCAATGAAATTGCATCACAATGCTTTGCAGACCATTTTGACGTCATTGGTTACCATGATGTCACAATCAAATGACATCACTAATGGCTCTGCTACTGAAGCTGTTAGCAGTACTTTTTGCACTTAAGACACTGCTTATTACTTTCTACAAACTTAAAAAGTTGGAAGAATGATGTTGGATGATCAATAAAATCTCACCCTCGTGTCTTTTGATATCAAATATATCAACACTCGTTGATAAAAGTGGAAAAAAAACCTCGGCAACCCTCAGAGTTTCCCCACTTTTATCAACTCGTGTTGATATATTTGATATCAAAAGAACCTGGGGTGAGATTCTCTATATGTATTGGATTGCACAGTTGGTGTATCGTCCCAGCCCTACTGTTAATAGTGCTATGATTTTCCTGACTAGGTAAAAAAATCGAGTTCCAATTAATGTCCATTATTTATGGATGTAGGGATAGCAGTATGTAAACATGAAACTAAACATCAGCACGAACAATCAGTGATTAATGATGCAGGCAACAAGCCACACCATTAGCATGCACACCATCACCCCTGAGACTCCCGAGCAGTGTTCCTTAGGTCATCCCACAAAGTGCCATTCCCACTCTGCAGGCATGGTGACCAAAAGGATTACCATGGTACCAGGCTGTGAAGCCCATCATGGGAGGCTGGTCATCAATCATAGGTACTCATGTATTCTGAAATGGGAAGTACCTCCTGATTCAACACCATCTAACATCTACTCATGACCTACCTATGATACAATCCTCATCCGCCATAGGGACATCTAGATACACCAGCCCCTTCCTATACAAACCTGAAACATAACATCATAAACACCATTTACTTTGGAAGCTTTTAATATTTTGAAAAAAGCAACTTGTGATCAGCTACCACATATTTCATTATGGAGTATTGGCAAACATTGATAACATCCATACCCTACATGATTACCATCAATAATCTTGTCATCAGAGTGTGATCATCACCCGTTACTATGGTTACTCTACTCATGAAGATCAGGTTTAGAATAGATCTTCAGCAACCCATGCTTGCCATAAAAGGAGACTGTGTTTGTCATAAGAGACGACTTATGTGATTGAATGGTCAGGCTCATTGATGCCTGTCATCGTATGCCAAATGCGTGGAGCGATGCTCATGAAGTGAATTACAGGATAACCTGGTCCAGTCATTATTTACAGACTGCTGTCATTTAGCTGTAACATTGCTGAGTGAGGCGTTAAATAACAATCAAATATAGTGCAAAACTTATGGTTACTCACTATGTACAACATCTTTATCCTGGTCTCCAGCTGTCTGTGGACCAATGTCAATGATGGAGTCTATCACAGTCTTCTCTGGTTGAACACATATCTGCAAAGACAAACTGGCATCACAAACTGGGCTAAGCATGGAATACCAACAGAGAATGTAATCTCAAACACGACACACTCTACATTTGACTCAAGCAAGACAAGATGCAATTGTACCCTACTACAATGTCATCTCATTTCATGACATCTCAAACAGCTGAAAGTTGAGTGTACCTTGATATCATCTTCTGTGATGTAGCCTGTGTTTACAATCCACCAAGATTCAATACTCGCCGTCTCTACTGGCTGAACAGGTAACAACTCTCGAACTGGCTTCTTGCGGAAAAATTTCTGCAACACACAGCCATCTTATGTCAAGGCATCAATATCATGTTCATGGACTGAATCATATTTCATTAGCTAATAATTCATGGAAGAAACCATTTAATTCAACATGCAAGTCTTTTGTGAGTGATTTTACATTTTACATTACAACAGCAAAATATCATGCATTTAGCCACAGCCGTACAATAAATATAAAAATCATGTCAATGTAAGACTATGTAATAGTATTAGTATACAATGACAGCTTCCTACCTTTGATGACCTGCACTGGTTCATGAGATCAATGTACTGGTTGCGGCCAATACCTAGAAGCCTCAGGCCTGAAGAAGACAGAAAATGAATAGTTTAATCAAAACATCCAATTCCTAAAACTCTAGCTATAGATAAAAAACAAATGAATCAATCACATGTCAAACCTAACATGCTTAAGGTGACAATCCACATATATAAAAGCAGCGTTAGAAGTTGGCACTTGTCCTATAGTCCTAGCCAAACTGCCCAATGGTTAAGGTATCATAAGGACTAGTAGAAATTTGCCCTTTTTAAGGGTTTTGCTATATGTTATCATTATAAGGACCAGTGGAAGAAAACTGTTAGTTTCTACCGCTGTAAAAGCAGTCTGGAGGCATTACAAATTTTATTTTTTTAATTTTATAAACAAAGTTTTCAAGGCATCTGTGTAATTAAGTGTCAACAGTTGTGTTTAAATAGTATTTTTCATAAATATGAATGGCATGTTTCATAGTGGAAGAAAGAAGGCAACACACAAATTAAAGGGGGGATGAAATTTCCAAAAATTAATTAAAATTGGCCTAAGAAAAATAATAATGTCTCATTGATTAAGCTGAGCTCAGTTTTGTTTCACAGAAAAACTTTCAGTTTAAATTTTATCATGTTTATTGCACATGTTCCACTCACAGTCTGCGGCAGTGAAGTTTGGGAGGGAGTCATAACTCTTTTCCTGTGTCATGATATCCTGCATCATGTTGGTGTAGTAGATGAATGGGGAGATCCTCAGTCCTTTCACCACCACATCAGACAGATGGTAGGGGTACAACATGAGGTGGTCCCGGCTGTATTGCAGGAGGTCCTCGTAGTAACGACGCTCATCCTTTCGTATATGGCGAACTGAAATTTTAATCCCCAAAACATTATCATGATCATTTCTGGATCCTAACAAATATAATAATAATCACTGAAATTGGTCATGTGTATCATCCTGTATGTAGTTTTTCTTTTCATGATTAACTGACAATTATTTGATTACTCAGCAGTTTGCTCAGTTTGTTTGTCATTTAACGCGGTACTCAGCAATATGACAGTGGTCTAAACAATCAAGTCTAGACCAAACAATCCAGTGATTGACATCATGAGCATCAATCTCATACAATAACATGCATCAACCAAGTCAGTGAACCTGACCACCCAGTGCTGTAAGCAGGTTAGACACCTCTTACGACAGTTGCAGACGTAACGTGTATGCGAGACGGTACTTAGTGAAGCCCTTGATACTAATAGCTTGATACTAATTAATTCAATCACCGTGGCAGTTCTGTCACCCGCGACCTCCGCGAAAGTAATTAAAGCGCTTTGTAAAATCACCCACTGCCGAGAGGGACCACAATCCACTAAAGGTCGTGACTGGCGGGTCGCATGAGCATGGAGGCACCCGCCTTCCTATTTTCAAATAAGGTGATGGAAGTTACATAGCCCGCACATTTGATCATAACTATGCTGACAATAACAATGGCTGTGGGTATATTATCATGTTCACACATTCTCACAATCATACAAAAAACTGAATCAAACGTTTTTAAATCTTCAAATTGATCATGATGATGATCGCAATACATGTTAAGTACTGATACACAGACACAAACTGGCTAATGATAATGAGACAAAAATACAATTACCAAGACTGCCTTTGTACCGAAGCTGATTTTTAACACTAAAGTTCACAACTGCCTTGTCATACTCTCTTTGAGAATTCCCAAAACTCTGAAAAAGAAAGATAGCAATGTACAACATCATCATCACTAGCTAAATCACTGAACCAAACAATGTGGGGGCAAATATAACACAAAAAGAACATCAATCATGACATACACATTTGATGCATGATAAAATATGATTAATTATCCTTATCAAATAGTTTTTGTTGTCATTTATAATGTTTCATCATAATGTTTGTGATATCATTTGTGACAATGTGACTGAACATGTTATAATCCAGTAACTTTTCTGGAGACTACATTAGGAATCTTCAGAACATTTTCATGACATTATCAACTTTTGATAAGACATTTTTGTATATCATTACCAAATATCAAAACAATATCTAGAACATTTGGGATGACAATCAGGCAATGTCATAGAAAATAAGTCATTGTTTTCAGTTCATCTTTGAATTGATACACAGATGTACCAGTTTCGAGTCTCGATGCTAGAACAACCAAATTTCATGCGACTCAGTCTTCAAGATCTTTTCAAAAGTCATCAGTCATGGACTGTAAATATATTTTACACATTGCAAGTGACAATACCATGAAGATATTCGTAATTTACCTGACAAGACAGCAGCTTTATACACACAATACAAGGATAAGAAAAAAATAAAAATGTACATGCCATGTTTTCTGGTTAAATAAAGCAACAGGATATTGATATGGGCATGTAGATATGGGCAAACAACCAGGGCCCAAACAACCAAGGCTATCCGAAAAAAGCGTTTAGCAAAAGTCCATTTCATTGAGCTAATACCACAGGAATAAAATCAGAATATCTAAATAGACAATGCCTCTCCAAATCATTGCATGGACCAAGAGAATATGGAACTGCAACGAGTTGAAGGGGAGGGTGTGACAATCTTACCTGTTTGATGTTGACTGGAAGTTTTTGCCATGTGTGATTTTGGCGAATATGGGTTTCAACGTCAGTGTTCATGTTTACGTTAATATAAACCAATCATATTGTGCACAAAATAGGTGTTAGCAGCTATCAAACTTCCATCATTATTGCGGAAACACCTACAATTATCACAGCAGACAGCAATGCAATTCTCTCACAACATTGAACTTTCCGCTTCCGGTTAACATTTTATACTACTTCCAGCGCAACTTGCTATACATTCATTCCAAAAAGATAACACCCTCTGTTGAATGTTCGTTGTGCTTCTTGGGTCAGGCAGCATAGACATTACACATGATAGCTATTGATAAAGTGTCTGGGAACCTAGGGTTCTTGTGGCGTATTAGTATTCGACAATGTTCATCCACATGAGTTCACACTGACATGTAAGTCACCATCAAAATGACCTGCCTCACAAAAATATTGTTTACTGGTGGCTTGAATGTCGAAACAAACACGACAATACAATGACAACATTCTCTCTGTTAGTTTCAATTCACTACATTGGTTTTTGTTATCATATATTGAACAGATAAATGCTCAGTCGTCAATGTGATTGTAGAACTTGGCCGCACTCAGCAATATTCCAGCTATATGACGGCGTTCTGTAAATAATCGAATCTGGACGAGACAACACAGTGATTGATATCATGAGCATCGATCCACGCAATTGGGATCGATTACGTGCCTCAACCATGTCAGGGAGCCTGACCGACCGACCCCGTTAGTCGCCTCTTACGACAAGACAAGCATAGTCGCCTTTAACGGTAGAAGGTGAAATATGAGCATAAAATGTCAGTGAGTGAGTTGAGCTATGAACAGTAATTCGGTTATATCGTGACGTAATCCGTTTAATGTCGGACGAGAGTCCGAAGCGATGCAGTTGAAACAACGTAAGTGAAACCCAGGGCAATTAAGGCAAATCTTGGATTCGAATCCATGGTTTTGGTGGGTTTTTTTATAATCCTGATATCTGTTAGGGGACGCAACTCTGCTCAGCAAATATAGATGGGTACTGGCGTATATCAGTTGTTGGTAATAAAGCAACTTGTTAACATGACAACTCAAATCAAAGTAGGCACATTATTTCAATAAAGGACAAGATAACTAATGGTCAATCAAATGTATACGTATATGTTACTGTTTTCTCCAAATACTCTAGACCCGTGAAGATCCGGGGTAGAATAGGTCTTCAGCAACCCATGCTTGCTGTGAAAGGCGACTATGCGTGTCGTAAAAGGCGACTAACGGGATCGGGTGGTCAGGCTCGCTGACTTGGTTGATGCAGGTCATCGATCCCAATTGCTTGGATCGATGCTCATGATATCAATCACTGGATTGTCTGGTCCAGACTCGATTATTTACAGACCGCCGTCATATAGCTGGAATATTGCTGAGTGCGGCGTTAAACAACAAACCAACCAACTAAATACACTTGTGCAGTTATTTGCCACTACAGTCCGTTTGACTCCAAATGAGAACCATGAATTGCAAAATAACTCGAAATCCAGAAAAGTGTATGAAACATCAACAAATCTGTATTTTGTTTATTTTAAGACCCATGACGGATGAAGTTCTTTAAGAAACTATCATGTAATTTTGTACATGACACGTAGGGGGAACAAACCGTGGAAGGCACAGCGCAAGCACGCATGCACTGCACGTTCTGTGGTAGGGGAAAAGACGGAGCGTTATAGGGGCCGTCTCATAATTTCAGTCGCAATCTGAATCGCTCATGTCATAGATCTCGTCGTCGGAACTGCCGGTGTCTGAACCGACTGCCACTATTATAGGTTGGACTGCTGCTGGCCGTAGTCCATCTCATGACGAATAACGTGGCTCTACCTCGTCAACGACTGTGGCCACACAACGCCTCTATGTTTCTACTGTTATCCGACCAAGGGATTCCTTTACGAGTTGTTCAACGTGTCGTAATTTGAACGTTGTGTTCGATCGTCCAACATCACCCTGACGATGCCCCCATACCAACTCGATTGGATTCAGGTCGCAGTGATAAGGTGGCAGTCGTAAGACATCGTGACCCTGACCCTTGATGTAACTGTTAACTTTATACACGGGGTCAAGTTTCATAGTTTTGATGATTTCATAGAGCTGTGGTTTCGTCGCTCGAGAAGGAAAGGTAATGTTCCTCCGTTGCAGCCAAGTAACCATGTCTCCTTTACGGTTATTAGAGGTTGGAGTCTTGCTTTCTGGATCCTGCACACTATGATACGGTGCATTGTCCATGACAATGAGAGACTTGGTAGGCAAAGCAGGGACTAATTTATCTTTCACCCACTCCAGAAATACATTGCCGTTCATTTCTGTGTGGTAGTCCCTGTTGTCTTTGGCCTTGGCTCTAAAGACGAGGTCACAGTCTGGGAGAAAACCCTGACTAGCAGAACCAGCATGGAGAACTATGAGTTTTTCACCATTTCCCATTGGTAACTTTCTACCAGGCTCCTTACAGTCACCACTGGGTACCCACTGACTGCTGTCTGTATGTGACGCATTTACCCATGTCTCATCTAAGTAGACGGGCTCATATCCTTCTTCAAGTTTCTGCTTGATGGTACGAAGGTAATGATTTCGTAGACGGACAATGTCAGACCGTTCACACAACACAGCCCTATTTTCTCCAGTTATCTTTTTGTATTTGTAACCAAATGTATGCAACAGCTGCCATAGTTTGTACTTTGTAACACTTAAATCATGGTCAGTTTCAAGGTGTTTCTTCAAAATTCTTAGGGACAGGAACTTATTTTCTGAGTGCAGTTTAACAATTGCACGTCTGACTTGATGCCTCTGAAAACTGTCTAATGTATCAACCTCGCGTGGTTTTGACATGTTCCCTACCTCCTTGGCCTGACTATTTGTATCTCGTCGACTAACAACATTTTTAAGTTTCTGAGGGGACATACCAAGAGCTTTTGAAGCTCGTTTCAAGAATTTATTAATTGCATAAAAAGGCTTTGCTCTTCCTGCTTCACTTCTAAAGAAATCATACACATTCAACATCAACTGTTTAACATCTGCTGGGTAGCGCATCTTGTCATTGAATGGGACACGGTCACTGTGTAGCACGTGCAGACCGTGCTTGCGCTATTCCCTCCACGGTTTGTCCCCCTACGTGTCATGTACACATTTCTATACAAAATTACATGATCGTTTCTAAAAGAACGTCATCCGCAATGGGTCTTAAAATGAACAAAATTCAGATTTTGTTGGGTACAGGGTATTCATGGTCAAGTACCGTATTGATGTTTCATACACTTTTCTGGATTTCGAGTTATTTTGCAATTCATAGTTCTCATTTGGAGTCAAACGGACTGTACGTGATAATGAACTGCAACGGCGTAATGCATGTATAGGGTATACGGTATAAATGTGTGTGTATCCCTAGCTACAGAATAGCAAGGCAAGTACACCTAAATAGCATTTTATATTTTTTGCATTTATTTGTAATTACAGATTTTATAGATTAATTGTCTACCTGCAGAATAACTCATAAATAGATTGATGATATTTATCCTGATATAATTGTAGACACGGTTTGTTTTCAGGTTTTATATCCGAGGGCTGATAAAACGGTTAACATACTTACTGTAATCGTGTGTATATCAGTCCAGCAATTAATGATTTCACTCAATACACAAGCAATGTCTCAACCTTTGACAAAGTAATTACCAAGTCTAGTATTGAAATAACGGACCTTTCCATTTCTATTTGGCATTATCTACGTCTACATCATAATGACATAAATGTTATTCGTGATCGTATTAAAGTTTGATCTTTTTGACGGCACTTGGCCCAAAGTGGAATAAATAACCAATAGGTTAGAAATTATCTTTTGAAAAGAAAAAGTCTGTTCCATCAGTCACACAACAGTTTAGTTGTTGATTAATTGTTAGGAAGATACTATCTTCTTTACTATGTATGCGTTGAGAAATTTCATTGGCTCGTTTCGACCAATGAAAGTTATTTTCACAATGAGGGCTTTGGTAACTGTTTTGTTGAAACATGGCCGACAATGACAGGTGCCCATTTCGGAAGTAGATACGGATAAGGAATAAACATATTTCGGATAAAAGTATGTGGTTGACTTTCACTTTAATTATATCAGTGGCATTGACCATGTCATTCCTTAGACTTTTTTGACATTTCAGTTGTAATCTGTCGACGATTTCTTTCGAAACGCCGAGAACGGTCGATCTCAAAAGTAGTCCTAATCAAAATGTATGAGAGGCCTACTCAAAATGTATGAGACCAAATGTTAAAACAAACAAGGCATTGAGCATGGACATACTTCTTTCGATTTCTATTAAGATTTTATTATGATTGTTTGCTTTTGTCATTTTAATGTCTGCAAGAGTGCCGCCGGCCATCCTGCTAACATGAGTCGTTTCTAGCCTTTGCCATGTTGTCTGATGAGTAGATCCATCCATTTTCGTAACATAAAAAATGTTATTAAAGTTGTCGTAAGTTTTGAGTGATTATTTTTTAACATTGCATTAAGTTCATAACTATGTGTGTAAAAAAGGATGATTCTTCATATTTACTAGATATTAGTGGGAGATATAATGATGCATTGATAACTGTAAAACCAACAACTAATTAGTAGTGAAATTTGTGATGAAAATGTAAATATTTTCATCTGTGTATTTGACACTGCCAACTGTAAATCATCAGTCTGCTAGGAAATTGACCATCTTGTCTATGAAAAAGACGATAACAAAAGTTGTATTAAAAATGTCATTTGATACCTTAGCCATTATGAATTTTGGTTGGGACTAATGACAGTTTTTTTATGCTGGATAGTCATGGTACTAATAGCAATGTATCCATGAACTATGAATTCAGCTCACCATCACTATAATACATAACAGGTCTGTATCTGTTCTTACTGTTTGGATAATGTCACTATTTGTGTTGGCATGGTTTTACTTTAACCATTACTTCTTAGGATACCAAAATGGGTGAACTGAATGTCATTGAAAAGCGCCACGTTTTTGACCATGTGTTCAACCAGTACGACACAATGAGGACAGGGGAGCTTACTCATGTACAGCTTCAGATTCTACATGGAGATCTTAGAATTGGTGGAATCAGCATGCCACAGGTTGGTCTTTGGTTAAGAATTTTAATGGAAACAAATGTTTGAGAAGTTTTATCTTGTATTTTCCAGACCCTCTTCATCATCTTCATCATGTGTACACTGTAACATATTATTTCACTTTTCATATATTGATATAGACACTGTTACATCATTTGCATGTATAAGCTGATACGTGCAGTCAAATTTGAATAAAACATCATTACCTAACCTATTGTTAAATCACTTAATCACATTTAATCACTTTTTTTGACAACTTAAAGTGACCCTAGTGCCTATCTCTTCTTTAGGCTTTATAGGACTGTTTTTGTTTTAGCTTATACTCACTACTATATGAACCAACAACTTTGTGATGTGTCCTATAGCGGCATCATCCCAAGGCAAGAGAGTTAACTGACTATAAAAGTCCAGTTTCCACCCTTGCCAAACTAGGCTGGTATTATGTAGTTAAATTTTGGCTGGGCAAACGAGTCTATGCATAGTCAAATCAAAATCGCGCAACAAAATCGGTATCCGTTTTGTAAAATGTCGTGCTGATTTCGGTCGATTGCAGGATTTACAAAGCATGTGCACCGCCAATTCAACAGATATTTTCCAAATCTTTTCATGATTTTAATCAAAGTGCTCACATGATTTGCACCTCGCGAAGTAAGACCCATTTTATCACAGTATAGATCTTGATTATCAATCAGATTGTCTTGACTGGGCGCCACCATTTTGTTTGAATCAAATGCAAGTGATACGAGAGGTGGAATCTGATTGGTCCATAAGAGAGGTTTAGAAGGGATATAACCACTGGTGGCGCTACGATTTAGCCCAGGAATTTCAGCCTAATTTGGCAAAGGTGGAAACTGGACTTTTAAAGTCAGTTAACTCACTTGCCTCGGGAAGATGTATAGCGGGAGATAGTGATAGCGCTGTTTTCTTGTTTGTTTCTGTTTTTTTATTAAACATGTGATAGAATCAACACTAAAACCTCCCATTTGCGTATTAGAAATATGTTTTTCATAGGAATTTATCATACTGTTAAATTTGATTGCAATTGTATGCCGATATTCATGCATGCAGTGTTAAATGTTTCCTTGATGCATTAGTGATTGTAGTGTTTAATTCATCCTCTGACAGGTGCTGGCCTCACTGGCATACACCTGTGCAACAGACATGTGCAGTGAGACGGAACTGTACGATGCTCTGCAGGAGATGGATCGTCGTTATTTCCTTGTCCAGGACTTGCGCTGGGAGTTTTCCATGTTAGACCGAACACAGACTGACCTCATCACGGAGGAGCAAGCTAGGTGAGAGAGAAACTATATCACTACAGCAGAGAGCATTTAATCACAAAGTTCACGTGACATTCAGTTACCTAGATGTTCAGTTAAACATTTAATTTACTTGTGTACCTGTTAAGCCAATGTTTAGGAAAAGGATGTTTATGTTTTTCATACATACAGGCAAGAAAGCGTATTTGGCACTAAAATTCAAACATTTTCCCAAAATAAACATATTCATTTATGTCCATCCCAATTGGAACTTCATTTCTGTGTCTCCACAGATTTCCCAATCTCAACATATATGTTAACCACACACTTACATTTTCTGTATATTGATACTAATGTTATGCATGTTTAGAAATTAGCTTTCAACTTTTTGTAACAATAATGCTATAATTTGGGTAAGTACACCATAGACACAAATATTTGAAATGTTGCATGTCAAGCAATGAGCAGGGATACCCAGTAGTTTTGAATCATGTGTTAGAAGGATTGCCATTTCAACACAAAGACAATCTCATTCAAATCAGTTCTGGTTACTGCTAAACAAAGACCTGAGGACATCCCATTATGGGTATTGTCAGAACAACCTTTCATCTGACCAATCAGAGCTTCACTTACCAGATCAGGAAAGGGACCGTCGGAATGTGTTTTCTAATCATGCAACCTCAGAAAGGTTGACATAGTGTTCCAGACGACAGTTACGGGCTGTGTGACTGATTCCATCAAAATCAATATCTACATCTACAATCATAATTCAATGGTATAAGCATTGCAACGGAAGAGATTGTGGGTTCAAATCCGGGTTTTTGTCTTTCATTGCTATTCATGTGCTTGTGGGTTTCACCCAAATAGTAAAAGTCTAAGACCTGCATCAATTTAGGTCCCCTCCCCCACCTCTGATCAAGCTGACATGCTGTGATATAACTGAAATACTGTACAAAGCTGCGTTGAACCCAACTCACTGCCTCGTCCATAAGTCATTGTCCCTATGTTTGAGCGTACACCTAAACATTTTGTGTTTGCAGGTGGCTGGTCCAGACAGTTCATGGCCGCTACTTCTCCAAGCGGGCATGGGAGGAGTTCCTGTTGAGGCGAGCTGTGCCTGGCAGTGGAGTGTCATTCGCTGAAATTGAGGTCCTTCTGTGTGATATTCCTAGTCGGCTCAAGCTTGAGAAGGAAAATAAAGATGATGATAGAGAGAAGGAAGGTAGGATGTGTTTATATGAAGATGATAGTTCTGAGTTGTGTAGTTGAAGGATACTTGGAACTTGTTCAGTTAGTCTAGATATCACTAGATATGATGATAAGTCGATTAGCAGATCATGCAGAGATCTTAAAACTGTATAGAGACTATAGAACTTACCTGTTTTGCCCATAATAGATCTACTTTATGTTCACATTTAAAAAGATAGTGAATATGTAGTAAATAGCAACCAGTGTTCCCAGTTACCGGGAGCCCAGGTCATTGTCCCATTATTATTATTATGACCATTATTTTATCAGGTAATGGTCACTTTACAGTAAATAATCACATTAATCTGAACTGTCACTATTCAAAGATCACTATTATAGACTTAAACATAATTGAGTGACTGTTTTATTGTTAAGACATGATCAATGGAGACAAAATACTTCTGTAAAATATGAACATCAAGCTCGAATCTTATTTTGTGTGTTCAGAGAGGCTTCGTCGGCAGCGTGAGTTGGAGGAGGAGGCGGAGAAACAGAGACAGCGGCTGAAAAAGGAGAAAGAAGAACTAAGAAAGAAGAAGGAGCAGGTAGGTGTTCATGCGTTCTAAAGTAGATTCTGTACATCTTGCATTTTGTAAAATTAACGGATATCAATACAATGTTCAGGATTAATGCTTGTGGTTCACCTTACAATGCAAGCAAGTTATTTATTATGAAAATTAAATATACCAGATTTTCTGTTACGGTGATTCCAACTTTTTGTATTGTTATTAGAATAAGAAGAAGGATGATGATGAACGAAGAAAGCGGGAGTTAGAAGATGATGGTAAGCTAGAAGGAATTAATATGAGCAGAATTCCATGAAAATATATTGATATGAGCATCTTTCAAAAATAAGATCTTGACTCCTCAGTTGTGAGGTGATGTGTTAACAGAGCAAAAGTTCAAGACTTATGTATCATCAGCACCACTTCCTCACGAATACACACAGAAAAATGTGATACCATATTGAGAATATACCTCTTAAATTTCTAAACCTATCCTATCTCACACTATGCATTTTCTCTTCTTCATTCGATTCTGGTAAGGTAACGTCTTAGAACAAATATTTTACCTGTAATGTCCTAGAACAAATATTTTACCTGAACAAATCCCAGCATCACCATAGTCACCACCTAAACCATTGGTAATGCACCACTGCAATCCCATGCAATCCGACCTGACCCTAAGCGACCTGATGACCTGACATACCTACCTGCAACTTGTAACTGTCGGACAACTGCAACATGTCAGACAGTTTAAAACAGATAAACTCCTGTTTTGCCAAAAATATGATCATACATTTCTTACAGAAGATCCTCACTGCAACAGCTGTGATTATCGTGGACAGTGCAAGGTGTCAAACAGATGCTTGCAATGCAAACATTTATCTGAGGAAGATTTTCAGACTTATTTTCACAAATGTTAGAAGTGAAACACAGATCGAAGATCGAAGTTGTTATCTGAGGATGTGGAGGATGGACCATCTGCTACCCAGAAACCTAAACATGTTGTGCAGGCGTCTGTCAGCTCATATGTTTCCATGGCCAAACCTACCAAGACATCTACCATCACATCGCTATCAGTACTGTGCCAAATAAGGAGAGGTCTCCGGTCCAGACTACTACGATAATGGCGAAGCAACACCTTATGTGCCCCAACTATCAGCAGAGAGCCAATTATCATCCCCCTTTTCCCACCAGGATGATCAACATGATGATACAATCCATCCCACTCTTTCTTCAGCCTCTCCCCAGGAGTCTCAGGGACACTCACCAATGAGTAAGGAAGCTACCTCATGCTCTTCTTCACCCTCTCCTTCACCCTCTCCACAAGGCAGGCAGAGTCGTCATTGTACTCGCGCTTCACCTTCAGATGAATATTGTAGCGAGGAGCGTTCAGATGTTCAGATGATTTGGATTGATATCGACAGAAGGATGGACATCGACAGGTGGTTAAACATCATTCTGCAAATTCAGATCAGTCGGATCGATATCGACTTTCAGATCGACATCAATCTGTAGAACCTAATTGACATTGGGATCGATATCGAAACCCTTCACCAGTAGATCGATACCATCCACGAACTCATACCTTTATGTCTCAAAGTCGATACACCTTACCAGACAATCATTCTTCAGATCAACTTTGTCACCCCTCAGCTGCAAATGAACAATCAGATCACCATTGACCTGAACTGCTTTATCAAGACACTTCGTTGGATTGACATCCGGATCAACATCGATTCCCTCCTCTTCTGGATCAACACCAACTCATGGAATGCTATCGATACACCCCTCCGAGGGATCGACATCGCTATGCTTCTGCTATGGATCCATACTCAGATAGACCTCATCCTGAAGATCAATATCGAGACGTTTCACCAGCAGATAAACATTGTCTTGGAGATTGACACCGATATCTCTCTCTCCTAGGGATCAACCTTAACCGGATTAACCCCAACCACATCCAGGCCTCTGCAGAGACAGTACGCTGCCAGCCAACTTCCATCCCTGCAAAACATCATTAGTACATTAGTCTAGCAACAAGCAATAGATTGTCTAGGTCCCATCCCAAGTAACCCAGGGTAATATTCCCCAATTTTTCTGGTCCCGAGAAAGGACAGCAACACATTACGGATGATTTTCAACATGAAGACTTTCAACTCGCTGTACCTAGAATAGCCACCACTTGGTTCTCACTCAAGGGTTATTCTAAGAGGAAGAACAGTGTAAAGCCAGAGACATCAACAGCCCGACCACTGCATCACCTCAACAAATTGCTGAGTATCTCCAGCACTTACGTTCTACAAGGTAACTCAAGGGAACGACTTTGGCTACTTATCTAGCAGCAGTTAACTCAGTTATTGCTACTACTAAGTGTTCAAAGATTTCCCCGGTAGCTGAACTGCAAAATCTTATTCAGTCTTACATACTTGCTGATCAATCATCCTAAGTTTGATCACCTGCCTGGGACCTTATCATCTTCTGTCCTCCATCTTCGGAGGACTTTGAACCTTTGGAAGTTAAGATTTTGAAAATGTTCATGCTCAAGACGGTGTTTCTACTTGCACTAGCAACGGCAATTAATAAGTAAGATTTATACTCTTGATGTCAACAGTCTGTTTTGAGAGGCAACATCATGGGAAAGTCTTTCTTGGCCTTAGCTAGGACTTCATTGCTAAGAACCAGCTTCCAGGACAACCAGACCAACTATTCATCATCCTATCTTGAATCCAGAAGACCATGAAGACCTTGCCTTGTGCGCGTTTATTTTAAAGCTTCAGCGAATATACGACATCCCCTCCAGTGTCCGTCAAGCAGCCTGTACGCTCCAGAAAGAGAATGAAGAAGTAAGTGTTAGGTGATCAGGTCGCTAAGGGCCGGATCGCACAGGATTGCAGTGGTGCATTACTCATTGTGAAGGTGGTGGCCATGGTTGGGATGTGTTTGAGTGAAATGTTGTTTTAAAGCTGGAAACTTTGTTCTAGGAGGTTTCCACATGTTTCCACACCAGGAGTGGAAGAAATGCATAGTGTGAGATAGGTGGTATATTACAACTTGTTGTAAAAAATTCAATATTATTTAAAAACATCTATGAATACACAAGATGATTTGCAAACAGAGATGACAATGAAGTGATTCATAGGTTAATTGAAGTCTCAGCTGACTTGTCCCAGTCATTGAGACTGATAAGCTCAATGGCTTTGAAGTGTCCAAATACTGGGCAATATACAGAGTTACTCTTGATATTTTTTTAGATAGAGGAAACAATAAACAAAAGTAACAAATTGACGAGATGCTAATTGGTTTATTGATGACAATAGGTTACTGGTGGCCTTGGCTGCTGTCTTGACTGGTTTGTGTGGGCTGGTCTAACGGCTCACACAGCTGTTTGTAGCAAAGTAAATGAAATCAATTTCATGTAAATATTTTTGCTAAATGTTTTCAGAGAGGAAGAAAAGGGAAGAAGAAGAAAGAAGAAAGAAAGAAGAAGAAGAGGTATATGTCAGCCAAAAATGCATCCTTTTTGACAAAATGATAATAGTATAAACGTTTCATGATGAAAATTTAACATTAAATGTACATTAAATCTTTAACTACATGCTGAAAACATGTTTGGCTATCAAACACAACCCTGACAAATCCATATTAGCTTTGTGTGAGCCCCCTCTTATGGGCAGTCCATGTGCAGGGTAAACCCCTGCACATGGACTGCCCATAAGAGGGGAGATAAATGTAATGTGTATTGATATACACCAACTGAACCAGCTTATATGGTTCTTCAAATATAAATCAATTTGAATATAAAATTAGTGTAGTAAACATGTTGACACGCCTATTTCCTAGCTACATAAATTGGAAATGTGGCATTTATTTAATTTTAATCCCCGAGATTGCATTTCAAATCCCATTATTCCAAGTTTTAAATTCCACTATTCCATCTTTCGAGTACCACTATTCCATGTTTCAACCAATCAGATGTATTTGACAATGTATTTAGGAGGCCAAGCGCCTGAAGGAGTTGGAAGAGGAAGAGGAGAGGCGCCGCAAGGAAGAAGAGGAGAAGTACAAGGATGTGGAGAAGGTCAAAGAGGTAGGAGAGATAACTATTTGACCTGAATCTCTGGGGTTAATTCATATGGGAAGCATTTCCTAGACACCAAATAAGAGGCATGAGTGGCATTTAAGGTGCTGCAATTCTCTGTGCAGAGTTGCACCCCTTAGATATGCCAGGAACCTTTGTCATGGGTTGAAGCTGATCGTATTTCTTGTTGTCTCAGCAGCGAACCCATGCTCATGGATTTCACCAATGTGGTTAATATCTGCATCATTTTTGGCTTTCTTCGCACATTAAGCAGACACACCATGATATAACTAAAGAAACTGTTCAAAGCAGCATTAAACCCAACTTACTCACTCACTCAACTGATGACTTTTTTCCTATATTGTGATATTCACAGAGTTGATGCAGTTTGGGGCAAATTGGGCCCTGTCATCTAACATGATACCTAACACATCGCAATTCTCTGTGCAGCGTTGCATCCCTTAGCCACAGCAAGGAACCATAGGGTTCAAATTCTAGATTCACCCTAATTATGTTTCTAGGTTTGTCTGTACCATACCTGTATCATGGGTTAAGTGTTAAGGCCGAAGACCTGCATCACTTCTGGCTTTCCTCTCACTTGAATCTAATGTGCCATATGTAACTGAAATACTGATACCATTCAAAGATAGTCTTATGCAGTTTCATTAAGATCATTCTGTTGTGTTTTATGACTGCCAAATAGGATCATATAAAGGTAAGGTTTTTAACATGTAACTTGTAGTCAGCCTGTGCCATTATATTTGTGTGAAATTCATTTTATACATGTTTATGACTTGTTAACCATTTGAGTATGGCTAGAATTGACATGCAGTTTAATTATATTTTCCTATTTATTTAATGCCTGAATGGTTTATTGTTTATTTGAAATAATGTTTCATGTTTATTGTTTATTTGAAATAATGGTTTGTGGTTTAGGTTATTTTCATTTTATATACTTGCATACATTTTCTCAATTGTATGATTTGAAAAATGCCCATGAAAAGGTTAAACAATGCGTTTTCTACATGAGAGTTAAATGATCATTTTAACACTATGGCTGACTTATGTTGTGTGTGTGTGTGTATCAGGAGGAAGAACGCAAGGAGAAGGAGACTGAGGATGAACTGAATCGTCTCAAGAAACGAAGAGAGCAGGAGAATGATGAGAAGAGGAGAAAGCAGTTGGAGGATGAAGAGGCCAAGATGTCCAAACTTTACATAGGTATAACTGCAGTTGGATTTAGCACTTGATACAGAGAAGAGAGTATGGACAGATTAACATCCTCTCTTGCATCCACTCACTCACATCTTCTTTTGCTTGGGTGACTGTTTAGGAAATAACTGTCAGGATTTGAAGAATTAAAGTTTACAGGAATTAGTTCTGAGCTAGGCCCACCTTACCCATCCACCACACCAACTCTTTTTATCTCATTAATACCCCAAATACCTCTTCTAATCCACCTCACTTGGTTGGCGGTCTATTCCACTCTATCCATCTACACCTAGCACATCTACCTCTCTTACTTACTATGTTGTCTTCTACCCAGCTAACCCAACAATCCCACCTACTCTGACATTTCAAGCTGTCCAACCCATTCCTACCTCACTATCCAATCTTCCCCATATACTCTTTATTGTCTACCTACTATGTCTGCTTCTTTTGCCTTGAATACCACTTTTTTGTGGCTATATGTCTGCAAAACGGTTGACGCAACATTAAATCCTTAAATACTCACTTAGTACCCATGTATCCCACTCCCTCACTCACTCTCTCCCTCACTCCCTCACTCTCATTCACTCACTCACCCACACAGTACCCATGTATCCCACTCCCTCACTCACTCTCTCCCTCACTCTCACTCACTCACTCACCCACACAGTACCCATGTATCCCACTCACTGACTCACACTCACTCACTCACTCCCTCCCTCACTTCCCTCCCCTCCCTCACCCACACAGTACCCATGTATCCCACTCACTGACTCACACTCACTCACTCACTCCCTCCCTCCCTCACTTCCCTCCCTCACTCACTCACCCACACAGTACCCATGTATCCCACTCACGGACTCACACTCACTCACTGACTCTCTCCCTCACTCCCCTTCCCTCCCTCACTCACTCACTCACTCACCCACACAGTACCCATGTATCCCACTCACTGACTCACACTCACTCACTCACTCTCTCCCTCCCTCACTTCCCTCCCTCACTCACTCACTCACTCACCCACACAGTACCCATGTATCCCACTCACTGACTCACACTCACTCACTCACTCTCTCCCTCCCTCACTTCCCTCCCTCACTCACTCACCCACACAGTACCCATGTATCCCACTCACGGACTCACACTCACTCACTGACTCTCTCCCTCACTCCCCTTCCCTCCCTCACTCACTCACTCACTCACCCACACAGTACCCATGTATCCCACTCACTGACTCACACTCACTCCCTCACTCTCTCCCTCCCTCACTTCCCTCCCTCACTCACTCACTCACTCTCTCCCTCCCTCACTTCCCTCCCTCACTCACTCACTCACTCTCTCCCTCCCTCACTTCCCTCCCTCACTCACTCACTCACTCTCTCCCTCCCTCACTTCCCTCCCTCCCTCACTCACTCACTCACTCTCTCCCTCCCTCACTTCCCTCCCTCCCTCACTCACTCACTCACTCTCTCCCTCCCTCACTTCCCTCCCTCCCTCACTCACTCACTCACTCTCTCCCTCCCTCACTTCCCTCACTCACTCACTCACTCACTCACTTCACTCACTCACTCACTCACCCACTCACTCACCCACACAGTACCCATGTATCCCAATCACTCACTCACTCTCTCCCTCACTCCCGTCCCCTCCCTCACTCACTCAGTACCCATGTATCCCACTCACTGACTCACACTCACTCACTCACTCCCTCCCTCACTTCCCTCCCCTCCCTCACTCACTCACTCAGTACCCATGTATCCCAGTCACTCACTCACTCTCTCCCTCACTCCCGTCCCCTCCCTCACTCACTCAGTACCCATGTATCCCACTCACTGACTCACACTCACTCACTCACTCCCTCCCTCACTTCCCTCCCCTCCCTCACTCACTCACTCAGTACCCATGTATCCCAGTCACTCACTCACACTCCCTCACTTCCTTCCCTCCCCTCCACTAGGGTAGCCTAGTGGTTAAAGCGTTGGCTCGTCATGCCGAAGCCCATTTCTGGTGTGACTCGCCGTGATATTGCTGGAATATTGCTAAAGGCGGCATAAAACCATTCTCACTCACTTGCTCCCCTCACTCACTCAGTACCCATGTATCCCACTCACTCAAGTTCACTCTCACTCACTGACTCACCCACACTCCCTCCGTTACTCTCACTCTCCATCTCCCTCCCTCCCTCCCTCACTGACTCACTCACTGACTCAGTACCCATGTATCCCACTCACTCAAGTTCACTCTCACTCACTGACTCACCCACACTCCCTCCGTTACTCTCACTCTCCCTCACCCTCCCTCCCTCCCTCCCTCCCTCCCTCACTGACTCCCTCACTGACTCACCCACACTCCCTCCGTTACTCTCACTCTCCCTCACCCTCCCTCCCTCCCTCACTGACTCCCTCACTGACTCACCCACACTCCCTCCGTTACTCTCACTCTCCCTCACCCTCCCTCCCTCCCTCCCTCCCTCACTGACTCCCTCACTGACTCACCCACACTCCCTCCGTTACTCTCACTCTCCCTCACCCTCCCTCCCTCCCTCACTGACTCACTCACTGACTCAGTACCCATGTATCCCACTACGCTACTGCACACCACCTGCAGTCTGATATTTTCCATCCTGTTGTCATCTAAATGGCTCCTTTCCTCCACAGAGCACCGGAACAAGAGGGTTCGGTACCAGCTGAAGGTGGCCATCAAGTCACGCGACAAGTTCAAGCTGGAGTACTCTGTGACAGAATTCAAGAAGTACAATTTGGAGGACACAGACATGGATCTCCAGAAGGCCCAGAGACTGATCAAGGAATTTACTGCTAAAGACAGTATGTATGCAGTCTTGCCTCAGCATTAGAGAGTTGTCTATTATTATGGTCTTATATATATGTATATATATGTACCAGGAATGCACACATTTAAGCCCTCCCTTTTTTCAGCCCATGGACTTTAAAAACCCATGTAGTTACAGTGATGAAACTCCCTTACTTTAACATTGTGATAGACAACAGAATAGACAAGGTATAAACATAGAATAAGCTCTTCCAGGAATGAGAGTAATGCCCCTTACATCAATAGGCTTACGACAGACAGAGCACTACGATTTCTGTAGCAATTGAAGTGCTGCAACTTTGAAACAGCCATACCTTATAATAACCTTACAACAGTCAAGATTTCTTGTGTCTGACTTATAATGTCATTTCAGACTTGAAGCGAGCAATGACAAAACGTGAAATAGAGGAGCTGGAGCAGGCCATGAACTTCGTCAAGAAGAACGGCTTTGAGGCTCAGTTGGCGGGTGAGATGCAGGAGGCCAACCAGATGCTGAGCCGACTCAAGCGTCTGGAGCGAATCCGGCACGAGATCCTGGAGCTGAAGCAGTCGACTGTGGCCGAGATCCGTAGCTACTCCAAGCCTCCGCTGGTCGTCCACACAGTAATGACTGTCACACTGCTCATTCTTGGCCATAAGGAGAAGGATACGAAGGTTCGTACATATACATTGGTAGTTTTTGTAATCTTGATGCTTATTTCCCTTAAATGTATTTCTGATAGACAATTCAATGACATTCAGCATGTTCAAATCATAATTCAAGACTGAAGATTTCAAATATAATTGAAGTTTGATGCAGACATTTATTGTTACATGAGACTACCCAAACATTTTTAAAAATCTAGTTTAAGAAGTCACGGCCATGACAGATTAACTATAGTCTTATGAAAAAATTGGGTGTTCTTTAACTTCTTTTGAGCAGTATATATTGAACATGAAGATGTGTGAGGACACTAGCCTGCAGATGTTTTATATTCAAATGATCAAATTCAAAGAGATGTGCAAGTATCTAGCGGTTTGTGACTATTGACAGAGTTTTGTCCCTTTGTAACACCCCCCCAATGGTGTGCAACTGGACTTAGTTCTCCAACTTGAACCACATAACTATGTTTGAGGTGTCATTGATTGGATATTTTAGTATTGATCTATTGACCCAAACATATCACAATATATAATCAATACATTGATTAATAATAAAATTATTCTGTGATTGTATAGACACAAATTACCTGTGTAGACATGCATTTAATCCATTTAATGCTAAATATGAACTACCCAGTTGGCTGATCCATGAAATGTTTAAGATTGATTTTTCTGCCTTCTAATTGTTCATCTAAATCCTGGTAATCTGTATAAATGTAAACGTTTCTGTGGCAGTGAATTTATAACTCAGTATCGATATTCATAAATTTGTATAAATACAACATCAGTATTTACAATTTACGATTACATCAATATCACGATATTCAGTGACATCATTAAAAATACTCATGTATAACATCTAACTAGCACACTGTTTTTACTCCAATAGTTAGACCATTTGTGTATATATTTTCAGCATAATTCTTTCAATTTTCTGTTCCATCTTCAATTACATTTACCTTAGTAGAAAACACACTGCTTTAGTTTCCATTGTATGGCTATGTCTTCAATATAGCTGCTTTTATTCTCATCCTCTCTTATTTTGTATCAGTACATGGCTACTTTCAACCTCTTGTGTTCACAGGAGAACCTTGTAGTGAGTTTCCATTTCCAAAATGTTGCTTACTAGATTCTTACATATGTGCTAGGAAGTTGCAAGATTTAAGTGTTTGTTGTACAGAGATGACTTGGCCATGTTGGCAATGTGCTTGCAGCAGAAACATGTTAGTACAGAAATATATGTATATGTAGATGTTCCCTGTCAAGAATATTTTGCCAGGTGTTGATGTCAGATTATACTAGTGTTCATAATTGATACTATTTTATAAACTGGTGAGGTAAAATTGGGTTTAACGTCGCGTCCAAGATTATTGCACTTATATAGCGACGTGCATGCACGTGTTTGCGTGGCTGCTTGTACTCGTCCGGACTGATGCCGATTTATAGTGCTAGCTCACTGAGATACCATGCCACAGTTTAACATGAATACCCCACTCAGACACCGTACACTGACTCCGAGCCGACCAGTCCTTGTTTTAGCCCCTTTATGCCGAGCGCCAGACAGGGTAACAACAAGTACCATCTTTAAACGTCTTTTGGTATGACGCGGCCTGGGATCGAACCCCAGACCTTCCGCTCTCCGGGCGGATGCTCTACTAAAGGCCATGGAGGCGGCCATTTAATAAACTAAAATGTGTTAAGGGTTCAATCCATAAGGGACATTGCCATTATGTTATTCCCTGTTGAGGTGGGGGTGAGGAGTTATGGCAATCTGCCCCAGTAATCTAAGGTGTAACATCTCCCTGTTTAGAGTTGTGTCCCTTAGCCACGTCAGGATCCACTGTTCCTGGGATCAAGTTATGATCCTTGTTCTGTCAGCACCAAACATATGCTAAGGCTGTTTTTCTTCAAAGTTGAAAATATTTCCTGTGGTCTTTCTTCCCACATTAAGTCGACATACTGTGATATTACTGAAATACTGATCAAAACGGCACTAACTCACTTTTATATGTGACCAGTGAAAAGTCTTCCTTGGATGTTACTAATTAAGATACCACTAAAAGGGGGTTCCCCTTGAAACAACATATATACTGTTCTGAATCTTGATGTGCTCTACATGTTTTGTGAATCAGTAGAGTAATAAATGACACTATGTTTCTTGTGAACAATTTTAAGAAAACACAATTTTCAGTACTGACATGTATGCACCATTGTCACACATCTTTTCGTTTTATCAGCAGTTAACTAATTTTCAGCTGTATAACATAAAAATTGCTACTGGGTAATTTCTTTGCAGCTGTTTTGCATAAGATTTGGTGCCAGGTAATTTCTTTGCAGCTGTTTTGCATACGATTTGGTGCCATGTAATTTCTTTGCAGCTGTATTGCATCAGATTTGCTTCCAGGATTAGATGTTTACGGATTTGAATCCTTTGCTTTAAGCACTTTACCCACCCTTGTGGTGGTAAGCGTCCATGGCCACCCTCGTGGCGGTAAGCGTCCATGACCACCCTCATGGTGGTAAGCGTCCAAGGCCACCCTCGTGGCGGTAAGCGTCCATGACCACCCTCGTGGCGGTAAGCGTCCATGACCACCCTCGTGGTCCATGACAACCCTCGTGGTGGTAAGCGTCCATGACAACCCTTGTGGTGGTAAGCGTCCATGACCACCCTCGTGGCGGTAAGCGTCCATGACAACCCTTGTGGTGGTAAGTGTCCATGACCACCCTCGTGGCGGTAAGCATCCATGACCACCCTTGTGGTGATAAGCGTCCATGGCCACCCTCGTGGCGGTAAGCGTCCATGACAACCCTTGTGGCGGTAAGCGTCCATGACCACCCTTGTGGTGGTAAGCGTCCATGACCACCATCACTCAAGGCTTGACTCTTACATTGAATATGAACCACATTATCTATGGATAACAACTCCTTCAATTACTGTGAAGCCGACGTTTCGGTATAGATCCTTATACCGTTGTCCGGGGCGGTCCGGGGCGGTTGGGTAGCCTAGTGGTTACCTAGTGGTCACGCCGAAGACCCGGGTTCGATTCCCGACATGGGTACAATGTGTGAAGCCCATTTCTGGTGTCCCCCGCCGTGATATTGCTGGAATATTGCTAAAAGCGGCGTAAAACCATACTCACTCACTATACCGTTGTCAAGCAAGGATCTATACCCAAACGTCGGCTTCAAACCATGCTTGACAACAGTATAAGGATGTATACCGAAACGTCGCCTTCACAGTAATCAAAGAAGTTGTGTTTACTATGTCATCCGTCAACTTCTATGAAATGCCCATGATGCCTATCAAACAAGTCATGTTTTATCTGTTTTTTATATGATATCATATAATAATATGTGCTAACCATGATAATATAGATGACATGCTCTTTGTTGTCAAGAAACGATGTGCGACCCAGTGTCTTGATAAAGTTGTAATATCATGTGACAAGTCGGAACTGTTCAACAGAATCAAAACCTGTCTTAAAGATTAATGTATATCCTCTATTAGGCGCCCAAACCCCTAAGCCTGTCATATGATAGACAAAATACAGTATTACATGTCTTTTCAGCAAGGCCGCACTGTGTCAGTCCGACCTATGTTTTAACACCTGTGTACACAATGTAACATGACTTATCTGGTTACACCTGTGTATATATACTAAGACAGAACTTCCCTGTGTTTAGACCTGTGTATATACACTAAGACAGAACTTCCCTGTGTTTAGACCTGTGTATATATACTAAGACAGAACTTCCCTGTGTTTAGACCTGTGTATATACACTAAGACAGAACTTCCCTGTGTTTAGACCTGTGGATAGACTAAGACAGAACTTCCCTGTGTTTAGACCTGTGGATAGACTAAGACAGAACTTCCCTGTGTTTAGACCTGTGGATAGACTGAGACAGGACTTCCCTGTGTTTAGACCTGTGGATAGACTAAGACAGAACTTCCCTGTGTTTAGACCTGTGGATAGACTGAGACAGGACTTCCCTGTGTTTAGACCTGTGGATAGACTGAGACAGGACTTCCCTGTGTTTAGACCTGTGGATAGACTGAGACAGGACTTCCCTGTGTTTAGACCTGTGGATAGACTGAGACAGGACTTCCCTGTGTTTAGACCTGTGGATAGACTGAGACAGGACTTCCCTGTGTTTAGACCTGTGGATAGACTGAGACAGGACTTCCCTGTGTTTAGACCTGTGGATAGACTGAGACAGGACTTCCCTGTGTTTAGACCTGTGGATAGACTGAGACAGGACTTCCCTGTGTTTAGACCTGTGGATAGACTGAGACAGGACTTCCCTGTGTTTAGACCTGTGGATAGACTGAGACAGGACTTACCTATGTTTAGACCTGTGGATAGACTGAGACAGGACTTCCCTGTGTTTAGACCTGTGGATAGACTGAGACAGGACTTCCCTGTGTTTAGACCTGTGGATAGACTGAGACAGGACTTCCCTGTGTTTAGACTGAGACAGGACTTACCTATGTTTAGACCTTTGCACATGCCTTGCTAGGTCTTACCTACTTTCCTTTTGCATACATGCCTTGCTAGAACCTATCTTATCATTTACTCTTATGTACATACCTTGCTGGGACTTACATTTACCCTTATCTACATACCTTGCTGGGACTTACCTTTACACTTATGTACACACCTTGCTGGGACTTACCTTTACCCTTATCTACATACCTTGCTGGGACTTACCTGTACACTTATGTACACACCTTGCTGGGACTTACCTTTACCCTTATCTACATACCTTGCTGGGACTTACCTTTACACTTATGTACACACCTTGCTAGGACTTACCTTTACCCTTATGTACACACCTTGCTGGGACTTACCTTTACCCTTATGTACACACCTTGCTGGGACCTACCTTTACCCTTATGTACACACCTTGCTGGGACCTACCTTTACTCTTATGTACACACCTTGCTGGGACTTACCTTTACCCTTATCTACATACCTTGCTGGGACTTACCTTTACACTTATGTACACACCTTGCTAGGACTTACCTTTACCCTTATCTACACACCTTGCTGGGACCTACCTTTACACTTATGTACACACCTTGCTAGGACTTACCTTTACCCTTATCTACATACCTTGCTGGGACTTACCTTTACACTTATGTACACACCTTGCTGGGACTTACCTTTACACTTATCTACACACCTTGCTGGGACCTACCTTTACACTTATGTACACACCTTGCTAGGACTTACCTTTACCCTTATCTACATACCTTGCTGGGACCTACCTTTACACTTATGTACACACCTTGCTAGGACTTACCTTTACTCTTATCTACACACCTTGCTGGGACTTACCTGTACACTTATGTACACACCTTGCTGGGACTTACCTTTACCCTTATGTACACACCTTGCTGGGACTTACATTTACCCTTATCTACATACCTTGCTGGGACCTACCTTTACACTTATGTACACACCTTGCTAAGACTTACCTTTACACTTATGTACACACCTTGCTGGGACCTACCTTTACCATTATGTACACACCTTGCTGGGACTTACCTTTACACTTATGTACACACCTTGCTGGGACTTACCTTTACTCTTATGTACACACCTTACTAGGACTTACCTTTACCCTTATGTACACACCTTGCTGGGACTTACCTTTACACATATGTACACACCTTGCTGGGACTTACCTTTACTCTTATGTACACACCTTACTAGGACTTACCTTTACCCTTATCTACACACCTTGCTGGGACTTACCTTTACCCTTATCTACATACCTTGCTGGGACCTACCTTTACCATTATGTACACACCTTGCTGGGACTTACCTTTACCCTTATGTATGTACACACCTTGCTGGGACTTACCTTTACACTTATGTACACACCTTGCTGGGACTTACCTTTACCCTTATGTACACACCTTGCTGGGACTTACCTTTACTCTTATCTACACACCTTGCTGGGACTTACCTTTACCCTTATGTACACACCTTGCTGGGACTTGCCTTTACTCTTATGTACACACCTTACTAGGACTTACCTTTACACTTATGTACACACCTTGCTGGGACCTACCTTTACACTTATGTACACACCTTGCTGGGACTTACCTTTACTCTTATGTACACACCTTGCTGGGACTTACCTTTACCCTTATGTACACACCTTGCTGGGACTTACCTTTACTCTTATCTACACACCTTGCTGGGACTTACCTTTACTCTTATGTACACACCTTGCTGGGACTTACCTTTACTCTTATGTACACACCTTGCTGGGACTTACCTTTACCCTTATGTACACACCTTGCTGGGACTTGCCTTTACTCTTATGTACATACCTTGCTGGGACCTACCTTTACCCTTATGTACACACCTTGCTAGGACCTACCTTTACCCTTATGTACACACCTTGCTGGGACCTACCTTTACCCTTATGTACACACCTTGCTGGGACTTACCTTTACACTTGTGTACACACCTTGCTGGGACTTACCTTTACACTTATGTACACACCTTGCTGGGACCTACCTTTACTCTTATGTACACACCTTGCTGGGACCTACCTTTACACTTATGTACACACCTTGCTGGGACTTACCTTTACCCTTATGTACACACCTTGCTGGGACTTACCTTTACACTTATGTACACACCTTGCTGGGACTTACCTGTACACTTATGTACACACCTTGCTGGGACTTACCTTTACCCTTATCTACATATCTTGCTGGGACTTACCTTTACACTTATGTACACACCTTGCTAGGACTTACCTTTACACTTATGTACACACCTTGCTGGGACCTACCTTTACCCTTATGTACACACCTTGCTAGGACCTACCTTTACCCTTATGTACACACCTTGCTGGGACCTACCTTTACCCTTATGTACACACCTTGCTGGGACTTACCTTTACACTTATGTACACACCTTGCTAGGACTTACCTTTACACTTATGTACACACCTTGCTGGGACTTACCTTTACACTTATGTACACACCTTGCTGGGACCTACCTTTACCCTTATGTACACACCTTGCTGGGACTTACCTTTACCCTTATGTACACACCTTGCTGGGACCTACCTTTACCCTTATGTACACACCTTGCTGGGACTTACCTTTACACTTATGTACACACCTTGCTGGGACTTACCTTTACACTTATGTACACACCTTGCTGGGACTTACCTTTACCCTTATGTACACACCTTGCTGGGACTTACCTTTACCCTTATGTACGCACCTTGCTGGGACTTACCTTTACACTTATGTACACACCTTGCTGGGACCTACCTTTACACTTATGTACACACCTTGCTGGGACCTACCTTTACCCTTATGTACACACCTTGCTGGGACTTACCTTTACCCTTATGTACACACCTTGCTGGGACCTACCTTTACCCTTATGTACACACCTTGCTGGGACTTACCTTTACCCTTATGTACACACCTTGCTGGGACTTACCTTTACACTTATGTACACACCTTGCTGGGACTTACCTTTACCCTTGTGTACACACCTTGCTGGGACTTACCTTTACACTTATGTACACATGTATCTAGGACTGGAAGGCAGTCCAGGCTCTGGTTGGGAAGACGGGCAAGGAGAGTCTGAAACGTCAGTGTGTGCAGACCCAGGCTGCAAAGATCCCAATAGCCATCGCCAAGAGAGCCAAGACACTCCTGGATAAGTTTGAACTGGACGAGGTTCGAGATGTGTCAGCGGGGGCAGCAACCTTCTATGTCTGGGTAGGTCACTTCTATTGCCTTGGAAACAGACTGATGATAGATAGATGTCATGTATACAAATACAAAGACCAAGATATAGTGTGTATTCTGGGAATAGGTCGCTGGTATCTCATGCTTGTCTTGAAACGGATTAAGGGACTGGTATTTTTTTTCATAGGGGAGGTGGTTGATGGGTGAGGGTGATCATGAAAAAAAAGAAAACAATTAAAACACTCTTTAAAAAATATGATTTTTTCAAAGTTGGCCTACCAAAGACACTTAGTTTGGACTCCTAAAAAAATCTGTCAGAGCTGACAAAAGTTCTTTCATCACTGCATATATATATATACAGTTGAACCTCATTGTCTCGAACTCAAATGTGTCAAATCCTCCATTCTGTCAAACTCTTACTATACTTATCACTATTTTTACCCAGATGTGTCAAACTGGAAGTGTCAAATTCTCAGTGGTCCCAAACTCAGTTTATAATTCCAAGAGATAAAAAAACAACTTATCCTGATAAGTGGAACTTCATTTTTTTGACAAGTTATAACAAAAACTTATTGCCTAACGGACTAGGACATGAAACACCAAATGCAGGAAATTGTTGATTGGTCATATGATAATAAGGTCAATTCGGATTCGTTGAATCTCAGATAAGTCCAACTATTTCTCTGGCCCACAGAAGTTCGAGACAATGGGGTTCAATTGTACAAGTTTTGGGGACCTCAAAACAGTGCTGTGAAAATGTGTCTGCTTTATGAGTGGTATCAAAGTGCTCATGTATGTTTATATGATCATTTGTTTACTGGTGTTATCTATTTCAGGCCATCACAATGGTAGAAGAAGCTCTGGATGTCCAGAAATAAGGATAAAAAACAACTTGATAACTGAACCATCCACTGCACCGGGAAATTATCTCTGCAGAAAGAAAATGTTGCATTATGAAAAAGAATGTCAATTTTGACAAAAGAATCAATTGGACCAATTGGCCTACAGCTGTGACACCACAGAACTTTGCACACAGAAAAAACAGAAAGTGTTTCATATGATTCAGCATAAATCTTTGAAATATCAAAAATCACAACTAGCATTCCATTGTCCATGCGAAATTCATCTTCACTGCTATTGTGTTCAATATTGGGTACTTTTTCACTTTCTGTTGAGGTTTTAATGACACATTCCAACACATGTAGCCAGCTTTGATGTTATCACAGAGCCATGAAGCCACCATGAATCAGCATTTCTTAAGCATTTGGTAGTAGTCCTCTATACAGAGTAAGTCATATATCTCATATGTCCTGGAGAAATGTAGGAGTGTGTAAGAATGCTTTTGAAATTAGTCTCCGTTGTTTCAAAATCTTCAAATGGCAGTAGAAAGCTGTTCTTGTTTGACAGTTGATGTTGTACATCATGTCATGACCTCTGATAGTTTTTTGGTTATTACGTTGCCGTACATTTTTTTTACTTGCCTTATGGATCTGGTGACTCTAAATTTTATTGAAATGGACAACATCAATAAAGTCCGAATTTGCTCCTTTTTTAATCCCACCGATAAGCTGATAGCTTATTGCACCAAAAAGTATTATTAAACAGGGACCCGCTGAAGTTGACATTATTAAACATGGGAGTCCAAATAAAGATTGTTGTTCCTGAATTTGAGAGGATGCACAGATGCACAACAGTGTTCCCGCTCGATTCCTCAGGTTTGAATTGCTAAAGCAACAGCTGTGTTGCAGGCTTTCCTCTCACATTAAACCATTTATATATTTTTATACCAGCCGACCTGTAGTAGAGCAGAAAATTAAAAAAGAAAAATTGAACTGCTTTTGCTTTTCTTCCCCACCTATACAGTTATTTTCCAGTGAAAAATCCGAAAAGCAAGTAATAAAACAAGGTGTGGTCTAAGGAAGGACAGTTTTGAAGACATATGGGTGTCATGATACATCGATGTATTGATGTATTGCCAGTTTACACCAGATGACACAATATATGATATGCCTACTCATGCATCGATTTTCAAAAAGTGTTATTTTTGAAATGTTGTAATAACCTGATCTAACAACCATTCGGACCAAAGTTACCTCACCACAATCATAACAGAAAATGCTTTATCTGAATAAAAATAGTATTAGAACAAGTCTAAGTTAGCCTGTCATGAAATTATCAAATTCTTGTTAGCTGGGTCATGGGAAGAAATTCACACATAAAGGTGCAATCTTTATTTTGCGATTCTTATATAATGACTAAGGGATGTTGCATATTGCCATGTCGATATATATCAATAACTTTTTAATGTCAATACTGCATCAATACAAATTTATAAATATACTAAATTGATAATTAACTACTACAAAGATTTTCATTTAATAAGATACCTTGGTTAGGATGGACAATTTGAAGGCCAAAACTTTAATTTTAAACATTTAATGAGCCTCGTTCATATTTATCATTAAATTGATTAATTGCAGTTATACAAAGGTAATTTATATCTATACACATACAGAATAATAAATGTTTTTATTATCATAATAATTGATATTTTGTGATACTTTTGGGTCGATATATATTTTAACACTAAATTTTCAAGTCAATGACACCTAATTATGACTCAAGTATCGTTATATGTATTGATGTGTGAGGTAGGTGTATTATGTCAAACCCAGACATATTAACACAGATTGATAGCAAGCCAATCAGACAATATCAAGTCGGTTATAACAATAGAAATATGAAAGAATCTGTGGTCCTTAACTTTTTGTGTGTAGTGTATGTCAATGGCTAAAACTGGTCAGGCACCATAGCGTAATTGTTTCCTAGCACCCATAAGGTCCCTTTTCTCCTGGTGGCTCACAATTACTGACGGCTATGAATGAAAAATATCTTGTAACACTAGACAGGTAATGTATAAGCTTTGATGAATGAATGTCTTCTGAACAATAGTTTGCCTTCAGTGAAGTTTCTCTGCCGGTTTGACTTTTCATACATATTTTCTTCACTTTTTGTCTTATAATGTGAATGATTAATATGTAGAATAACCTACATAACTCTATGCCCCATTCATTCACTCTGGACAGATTATCTATAATTCCTCATAGCTTGTTGGTTATTCTCTATGTCTATGTTTCATAATAAGTAAATTCTGAACTTGGTATACCGTATTCGACGTAAAAAGCGCCCTGCGCTAATAAGTGCCCACGGCTATATTTGCTAATATACAGGCTAGTGAACAATCCCAATAAGCACCACTTCCGATTGATCAATGTACACAAGACTTATTTATTCATGTATGATATGCACTTGTGTGTTATAAGCACCCTCAATTATGGGCAATTAAATTCTGGAAAATATATCTATTGTGTATAATATGCACAGATTCTTCTTTTGTATCATTTCAGGCTGTCAGCATAAACTACTATTACAATCTTCCAAATCGTTTTTTTTTCCTCACCAAAATGATATGCTAATAAGAGCCCCCTATTTCTAATTAAGAGAGCACCCCGGGCACTTATTACGTAGAATATGGTATATGAATTTAGAAATGATCTTTCTTCATGCCGAGTGCTATGAAATGAGGAATAGTTCATAAAGTCAGGCAAAGGCAATTTTCAACAAACACTGGAAATATGAACAAGTGCCTTCAGCTTTCTTGTCATGTTGACATTTCTTTTCAGTATTTTATTGATATAGTCCTGATGGTGTGGGGACTCGGCAGTGTTGCCGGGGTGTGTGTATTTTATGTAAATCTTTGACATACCGGTCTACATGTTTCATGATTCTATTGATAGTCCACACATAGCCTTGTCAGTGTTAGCATGAAACCTTGTGGAACATATAGATTTGGGCATAAAGGAAGAGTTTTAATCATGTACCGTTCTTTTTTTCATTTATGGGAAGTCGGTTGAATAATCAAGTTTTATATTACATGTAGAATTTTGGTCTTTATATTAACTTGATGTGAGCGTTCCTCAAACAAGACTTTGTATACTTTGCAACATAACAAGGAACGATTCTTTTAAGTCATGCATGCATGTTAAAATAATAATGTGATTACCTTGCATCTTTTTGCAATGAAGCTGATCTGTAAGTGATATCAAGGATATCCATATTTTTATCTTTCCATAATATCTTCCACCAGTTACCAGTCTTATCATATTTTTTTATGCCATAACATAATGATGCTTCTGTTTTTGTAAATATTATTATCAATATGATGTTTTAGCAGCTACTCAGCCTATCATGGGGCAGCTGATGAAAGTAAGCTTGATAAGTGTCTATATTTAATGCCTCTTATCTGCTTGGGTAATCGGAAGTTTGATATGATCAGGAAACAATCTTCATAAAACTCTGCATCTTATATCAGCTGCACATGTTTATTCAGCTTATATCATCTTATATTTCACAATCTTGTTATTGGGACAAGGCCACATTTACAGGCCAAGGCTGTTGTTATGTACATGTACTTACGAGTCAAGGCTGTTTTCTTTGCAGATCAAAATGTTAATTAGAAGACCATAGACTGTCTTGGATGTGTGTAATTATATTTGTGCCATGTATTCTAGACATGTTTCATTAGATTCGAGAAATAAATATAAATTCTCAGGGGTTTAAAATTACCATTTCTAGGAGGATGATAAAAAGTACTATTATTAGCGAGACAAGTTAATTAATCACTGGTACTTGGTCATGGTGCATTGATCTTTTCTTTCTGTAAAATCATTTCACAAATTCGAGCAGTATATATTAATCCCCTCACTAACTCACTGTCCATACAAGAAGGTATTTTTTAAATATCTTTGCACACTGTACATTATTTGTGCTTCTGTATGATATTTGCTTGTTGAATAAATATAATAAATTCACTGTCAAACCTTGAAACATATCCAGTGAATGTCTATTAGTAATTAGTAATGTAACCAGATAGTCCTACTAACAGCCAAGTAGTCATTATTTTGTCTTGGAAATATTTCATTTGACCTTATGCTGGTTCAAGGGTTAAAACATATTTATGTGCATATATGGGTTAATCAGAAAAACGACTGTGATTGACATGTGTCTAACACAAAATCCTATTCCCTCCATTCACGTGGCAGGCCACAATTGTGATACCTGTTAAAAACATTTTTTTCAACTGTTATCAAGTTTGTATGTTATTTCAATAAAACGTGTACTGATGAATACTATGTCTGTTAAGCAGGGGAGTAAAGCCGCCTCGAACAGGTAATTGTACAGTCACAGCAAGCATGGACAGCAGTCAGCTTGTCACACTGTACAGTCTTTGTCATGGAAAGGCTCCTCTACAATGGTGGTGGAGTCGACTTCACATCCTGAAGTCCTTTCAGAAATATTTGCTCAACACACACATCACAACTACAATGAATGCCTTCAATATGTAGTAGCCAACATCACATATGAATTTGTATGAAGAGTAAATCAACTGTATATTTGTAATAGTCTTTTTCACACATTTTTGCTGTCTTCTGAAGTGTTATTTTATCACTTAGGAGATATGTTTGTCTCATTTGGTTAGAATAGGTTTTAGCAACCCATGCTTGTCGTAAAAGGTATGCTTGTCATGAGGCGACTAATGGATCGGGTGCTCAGGCTCGCTGACTTGTTTGATGATGCATGTCATTGTATCCAAATTCCGTGGATCGATGCTCATGATGTCAGTCACTGGATTGTCTGGTTCATACTCGATTATTTACAGACCGCTGTTATATAGCCGGCATTTGGCTGAGTGCTGCGTTAAACAACAAACAAATTACAGCAGAAGAAAGAGTAACGCTTCTGATTACACCCTGTAGACAAATCTATATGCAGTACAGGCTTGCAGAAAAAAAGGCCCCTAGAAACAACGTACGTCATTAATGGCTTGTACCTCACACACTTAAACCAACCTATCCCCATATTTGTCGACCCTTTCGTCTTCCATAACAGTTAAGGTCTGGCCTTGTCTTGGTGCTGCCTCATGACCTTGGTATACAGGAGCAGACAATGGTGGGAGTGAGGGAATATTGCTCAACCACATCAGTTTGATAGTTGTTTAACGCCGCACTAAGCAATATTCCAGCTGTATGACAGCGGTCTGTAAATAATCGAGTCTGGAACAGACAATCCATTGATTGGCACCATGAGTATCGATCCACGCAATTGGGATACGATGAGATGTATCAACCAAGTCAGCGAGCCTGACCACCCGATCCCGTTAGTCGCCTCTTACGACAAGTATGTGTTCCCGAAGACCTATTCTACCCCGGATCTTCACAGGTCTAACCACGTCAGTAATCGTGCAGCTATGCCCAGCGAGCAGACAATGGTGGGAAAGAGTGGTTTTGGCAACACGTTAATCACGACCAATGGGGGAAGAAATCTTGATTGGGCATGGCGTTAACAAACACTTACATTTTTAAACAATTGGTGTGATTTGGTGGTGCTACCGGTAGGACAGGACATGCTTATCCATTTCGCGAACACCTGGTGTCATCACTGATTTTCCTTAATCCATGCATATTAAATTTTCACCTCCATTTTGCCTTATGGTGAATGATCGAGACTGGTTAGTCTCTGGCGTTGACGATGTATATATACTACTCAAAAGAAGTTCAAGAACACTTAATTCTTTCAAATTACTATGTCACAGATTAACTAAGTGGCAAAAGTCAAGGAGATGCTTCACTTGAGGTTGCACAGTTAGCTGACGGACGCTGTTGTATCTAACTCATTAAAGCAAAGTAAAACCTAGCTCACACACTCTCTCATTCACATAGGCACGTTTATCGTTTAACTAAACGTTTATGAACATACGTGTCCCAAGACGCTGATCACAGAAATCTTATCGTATCATCATACATTAATTGTTAATTTATCATAATCTGAATAAATACAGACGTATATTTTACAGTGTGTCATACAGGACCTTCGTTATCTGTGTCCGCCAGGCTATGCTTTCATGTAAAATTTGCTTTGTAATGAAAAAGATCGAATACCCGGAGCTAGAATTCCGAATAAGTGGACACGGGGTGGGCTGTAAATGGAAGTGAGATCAAACGTTATTGCCCAGTATTTATGAATTAACTAAAGTCGGTTCCCACCCACATTTAAGACCCCTTGTGTGCTTGACCCGTGAAGATCCGGGGTAGAATAGGTCTTCAGCAACCCGTGCTTGCCGTAATAGGCGACTATGCTTGTCGTAAAAGGCGACGAACGGGATCGAGTGGTCAGGCTCGTTGACTTGGTTGATGCATGTCATCGATCCCAATTGCGTGGATCGATGTTCATGATGTCAATCACTGGATTGTCTGGTCCAGACTCGATTATTTACAGATCGCCGTCATATAGCTGGAATATTGCTGACTGCAGCGTAAAACAACAAACTAACCAACCTTCCGTGCTATCCTGGGTCACGTGTGTTTTTGTTCATTTCATAGCTGAGATAGTACCCATACCGAACCTTTCCTCTGATTTTCTTGTCCCTGGCCTGGTCCCTGTGTCCCCGTGTCCCTGTGTCCATGTGTCCCTGTGTACCAACGAGAACAACAAGGATTTCCCTACCTGAACGGGCATAACGACCTGCATGCAAACAACAGAAGGTGGTGCCACCAGCCCGGCCAACAACGAATGGAATCAGAAACTGTAGCTAATGTGGCGCTGCTCTGTAGAATGAGGTTCCAGTGGATGTCTGGAGGATATCAGCAGCTTCTGGTCAAAACTCAAGACAATCTTCTTCAAGAGAGCATATGACTGAGCCCTCTCATGATGCTCATGATGTCAATCACTGGATTGTCTTGTCCAGACTCGATTATTTACAGGTCGCCGTCATATGGCTGGAATAATGCTGTGTACGGCGTTAAGCAACAAACAAACAATTATTACCGAAACCTCAACCCACTGCGTGAACGTCACCCGTGTGGGTAAATACAAGCGCTATTGTGTTTTATCGGGCAAGGTGAGCTATAGAGCCATTGGTTGTGTTTCGGTATGTTGTTATGATCGACAGTCTATCGGATTTCACCAGTTATAGAGCTGCGCAGCAATGAGTTCAGACTTGCGATTCATCAGCACTACACACGGTGACCCAGCATGATGACATCTGGATCATTACATAGTTCTGCGTTCTCGTTTGTGTCTCGTCTTTTCATCGAGTTTCTTGCTTTTTTGGTCGATAGAAAATCATGAATGGCGTCACAAATAAAAAAGTCTCAGATATTAAGATGTCACTTTTGCGAACAACCAAAGACAGCAATTCACGCTTGACTGTCAGCTTTCAGCACGACTGGTATGAACATCGGGGTGACAATGAAGGCAGCTCCGGTGAAAGATTAAGACACCACAACAAAGGTTTTCAATGAACAACCATATGTTTGCCAAATATCATTAGTTCAAGGGGATGAAAAGAATTTGTCCTTGGAAACTGAATGGACCCCTAAAATAGAGTTGCATCATAGAAATGGGAGTGACCCAAAATCTGAAACAAGATTGGACGGTTCAAAATCCCACGGTGAATACGAGCAATACGCCTGGTCTCTGTTCTATTTTCACATCATCGTGTGTGTATTGGTCCAATGGGTAATACGTGACATTGCCTGACCTTTAGGTAACTTAAAAGCACATGGCGACCTATCAGTTGGTTGTGAAATATTACAGGGCTACAAACACTGCTTTGGTCTTGTATAGATACTGGCAAGCTATATAATTGTTTAGGAGAAATGAAAACATGCTGTCCTATTACATACGATTTATTTTGATTGGTTGTTAATGCTCCTTCAGCTAAAACACTAGCACAGCGTTTTGAAATCTAGTATATTATAACAGTAATATTTTGTGGAAACTGCCGAGAATTATGATTGAAGAACTTTCATAATTGGGGTAGCTTACACTCTTTCCTGAAATTGTGTTGTATCTATATACATTAGTTAACACGTGAAACAAATATGCTGAAACAACACTTTCAATTTATTTTTATAACATCTTATTACTGTCAGATTCTGATAGCCAAGTCTAATCTAATCAGGCGTCATGTTTTAAACTGTTCTAATCATGCAAACACATGCTTAACGATAAGCGCCGTTCACCCTGCAAAGGCCTTTTTTGTACTTTTCCCTTAAAAACATTTCTAATGACTGACTCTTGTCAATGATAATGCTTCCTCTGACGCTTATAAATCTTGTTTTGAGGGCTAATAGCCTGGGTCACACCCTGAGTGTGTCTACTCCATTCAACACGCTGCGTTCAATAGGGACAACTGTGTGAGTCACAAGTGTTGCCGACGTATATTGTGCTCTGTACATTCCTATTGGTCAGGTGCGTAGCAAACTTGGAGTTTGAACCCAAAGGTCCTACTTTTTACGCCCCGTGAACCCGGACCTAATCCGCTCCAACTGCAGTGAAGCACGGAGTGGAAAAGATACAGGTTTACCGGTACCGCCGGCCAGACTGTTAAGTATAGTGTATTGGCAAGTCGTGAAAATGCTGTGTGTGTATTTCATCGTTGTAGCAACGATAGGCATCTCTGCAGAAACCGAAGATGACAGAACGCCACCTCTCAACGTCAACACATCAGCGTTTACACAGCAGATTCGGACCGTTTCTGAACAGACCATTTCAAGCACTTCAGAAGCTGCTATAGAAAAGTCAACGTCAGCAACGCCAACAGCTGCCACGAACACGGCACCGACTGACAATTACCGCAAAACTAAAGAACCTTTAAGTAAAGGCATTGACTGGAAGGATGATCTCGGTTCAGATTTGTTTAATACAAACTCGAAATCAAAACGGAAAATGATTAAGAAGCTAACCAGAGAAAGGGAACGTGAGGATCGAAGGCAAAAACGGAAACAAAAGGCGGAAGATAAACGCCTGTATATGGCCAGAAAAAGGCTTAAACATGTTTCTAAAGAAGCGGAGAGCAAGTATGCCATAAGAGGCAGAATAATGGATTCTAACAGGCCAATCAAGAAAACATGCGTGGAGTGTGAAAAGAGGTTGAAGAGAGAAAAACTTGAACAGATGAGACGAGAGTCTTTAAAGAAGCAGATTACAGAGAAACTTCGACTTGACCTCAGTCGACCTGTACAAATACCAGTTCTGAGTCGGGAGATTCTCCGCCATGGAATCATGGATGACGAATCTGTTAAGGACGATGACATATACGCCACGACAACCGACATCATCATCTTCGGGGTGGACAGTAAGTTGAATGTTTCTTCGTTTGTAGATTTATACTCTGTTGGATCACACATATTGCAAGGGGTTCGGCGGAACACTAACTACCGTGCCGTCACCAATAGCATTTCTGAAAGCTTTGAATGCGGAAATATCAAGCAGGACTCGTCCGGCCCGGTATAAGTAGGACTGTCGAAAAAAAAGGTTTGTTGTCAGCCTCCCCATAAATAGAAATGAAACTCATACACACAAGTATTTATCAGAGTGCAGCCTTAAGTTTAAGAAGCTATCTGTAAATATAGTTAAGTACTTATGAAGTTTCTGACTTTAATGTTCCTGGTTTGGATTTTGTTGATCATTCTGGGGTGTCACGGAATGCATTACTCAAGCTGATGTATAAGTTGCCTATAAATCTAAACCTGTAGATTGTAACAGTTGACTTGCCCGTGGACAAGTAACCGTTGTATATTTTTAATTCCCACACGCCTGGAAAGAGCTTTCTGTTTATTTTGTGATTATCGAAATGAGTGATGTTAAACTGCGTGTAGGGACGCGAAACGCGCACGGGTTGTGTGCCTTTCGTACCCGCCTATCAAAGTAGTGTGACGCTTAAGGTGAATATCAACTGCATGTTACATCAACTTGCTTCATTTGTTGCAAAGTGAATGAGTATCGTCACTGTAAGCAATATCGCAATCACGACACAAATAATGCGCTACTTACATTTCGAAAGATTTCCGCTATTAATCCCTGCTTCAAATTTTTCCATGGTTAGGGTAACCTAACCCTAACCCTTATATCACCCTGTAATACTTCTAGCCAGGGGTTATTTTATGGTTTAAAAACAATTCGAGCCAGGGATTAATGCGGAAATGTTACCATACATTGTACCCATCTATAGAATAGAACCCGGATTTTCACCCAAACCACTGCGCTACAGTTTACTGAGATAGTTAAATAGGTAATTAAGTGAAAGACTTACACTGAGACGTCCTCAACAGTCATAGTAAGTGAGAAACATCGCGGGATGGTAATAAAGAAGAATTTATTTAATCAGATCAAAATGAAAACCCTGTCATCCGTTTATTTCTTGAGTTTACATTGTTTTAACTTTTGAATAAAATTGTGAAGAAATGATTATATCGACACCGGATATAACATATATACTTATACATCCATACACACGCCTAATCGTAAATCAAATGAAATCAAACAAGCGACAACATGCCGTTCTTTTGTCCTTGTATGAATGGTCAATCCACATGACGCTCCTCTCGAAAAAGAATCAAAAGACGGGCATTCTTCCTTTGTGAAGACGCTGAGTGACAGAAGGCTGACCCCAAGCCCCACGAGCTGTGCACGTGTTCAGCATTTGGTCAAATGTTCGCCGTGACCTACATGCTGATGCAATATAATTTCAAATTGCATGAGCAGTTTGAATGTGATTTTAAAGGAGGTTATCAAAAAGAAATGTTCAATATTTTAAAATTTCAAGACTCGTCAGATTTGTTTTGTGCAGTATATAGCGCACTGCAATTTAGTTCAAAAGCTAACCACCCAAAGAATTTGGTTCCACAAGCTAAAGCTAATCATTTAATTTGTACACGTTTTGATGATATGGGCAGAACACCAACATTCACACAAGACATGGGGTCGCCTAAACTAAGATTTGTCACCAGGGGCCATGCTTGCCGTAAAAGGTGACAATGCTTGTCGTAAGAGGCGACTAACGGGATACGGTGGTCAGGCTCGCTGACTTGGTTCATGCATGTCATCGTATCCCAATTGCGTGGATGCTGCTGATGTCAATCACTGGATTGTCAGGTCCAGATTCGATTATTTACAGACCGCCGTCATCTAGCTGGAATATTGCTGAGTGCGGCGTTAAACAACAAACAAACAAACACAAGGGGCGAGAATATATATAGCGTGAAGATTTCCCACGTGGGCTTGTACTCTTACTGGCCCTTTTTAATATGATAAAGTCAAACAGTTGTTCAAGCAATTCATCTGTGAGTGAAAGAGTTAAAATTTCGTCGGCATTATTTCAACCAATTCGACTGTGACAAGTAATCTCACAAATATCACCTGAGAGAGTGGTGAATCACAAATAATGTTAATAATTGAAGGCGAAAGTCACCTGAGAAAAAATCAGTACCCATTCAGTGAAACCTCGCCAATCAGGACTTTTATCGTTCACTGTAATATCGTCCGGATTAACGAAGCAAGGATGCGGAATAATAATGTAAGTATATATATATATATTACTCAAAAAAAGTTAGGGAACATCTGATTCTTTCATTTTACGATTCATGTCATGACAGATTTACTATAGTATTATTAAAGAATCGGGTGGTCTTCAACTTCCTTTGAGTAGAAATGTAGATGCCCATTGATGTCAGTATCGTCGGAAAAGTAAGTGAGAGGGTTACATCATAATTAAAACGGCGCTTCGGCAATATTTCGACCATATGACGACGTGTTTTCAGCGCTAAATAGGTTTTGGAGGATTACTTAGCATTCTGTTGGACTTCGCTAGTCTGTTAGTCCCATGTCACGCCAAATACCCGGGTTCGATTCTCCATTGACTTTTTTAACAAGCCAGCATGTTGTCCATTAGCCTTTTGTAAGTTTGACGAAACATGGGTCAATTGGCTAATGTCAATTAGTAACGCTGAAAAACCGACGTCCTCTATCCACGCGTATACAGAGAATGGTGTATATACATGCAACCGTCATTCGAGGGTGAAATGGAATTTTACGCAAGCTTAACGCTGTAGTACAACAAATAATCGCATCAATAAAGTGAGTCCGCCTATTGTACTTTTCATCCTGGAGTGTATTTATGTATCCCACGATTAATTCATGGCTTATTGCAATCAAAGGGTTTCCGCAAGTGATCCCTACCATGGTTTAAGATTGACCCTGAAAACGTTCACGACATGAAGGTTGTCCAACACTTAGGCCAGGGTCTGACATACATCACAGTGCCATCACATCTATGATCTGACTTGTCAAACATTATTGAGCCCACATATCTTACTGGCGTTAAATATTAGTGCCATTTTATTTAACTGTTGTCAAACCCGGAGCTCGCACCTTTTACTACTGCCATTAACTGTAGTACCCACGTGCTTAGCTACTGTCAAACATTTATAGGGCCCACGCGTCTGACTGGTCATTGTCATTGAAGGGCGTAACCTCTGACTGAAGTCAAACATTGTAAGGCCAGCACCTTTCCTTTAGAAATAGTACGCCTTTTACTTAAAAGATCCCTTTTTATTTTTTTTTCTATACGTATATCGAAACAGAATGGGGCAGATAGATGCAAGTCTCAACAAATGTACGTGTGTATCTTACCGACCATGCATGCTGTGATACAGCAGTTGTTTCGGACGGGCAGGTGCCACGTATTGTATAAACATCGGTAGGACTTAGTGTCTCATTCCATGGTGCAAATATCGTAAACAGCAGACTTTTGCCCCGAAGCTAAAATATCATCGTCGCAAACAACAGCGTAAGCCTCTTAATCGTAAAATAATGCGAGGTTTGCAGTTTATGTTACGAAGTATCTGATACAAAACACGTAGTCTTGTTTTATATGTTATGTCAAGGATTTTCCGCGTGTAGAGATTGGGAAGAAGATGGGTTTTTTTGTGATAATCATCTCGATCCGACGTTGATAGTTGACTTTCCATCTGGTTTTAGTTATTTCCATGCGTTTTCAGACACATTGCTATTTATTTTGTCTGGTATCATGATACAAGGTCACCAGATGCACCTCGGTGCATGCGAACTGAGTTCCGAATCTTCTTGAATATTAGGACAATTATAGAAAAAATAGTTCTTGATCATGATCCGCCCGCACAATCACAACCCCCTATGTATTTATGATAGAAGCGTTTACATTTGCCCAAAGTTGGACATTTTCAATTTAAAATGTTGTTACCAAATCCGACGTTTTACATCAGCTAATGACTTTTCAATCGGGGACGAAAGTTCAAACCTTTACTTTGTCTGGACGAGAGGTTAAGAGAAGAAAGTCAGTCGTGTATATACATGTTGCTGTCAAACTAAAATCAGTCAATTAGTAAATTACCTAAATATTTCTGTCATTTTATATGTTGAATGAAAAATCTGTCAATTTATTTGACAGATTTACTGAAAATTATGATAACGAGTTGCAATCGCCTAGATGTTGAATTTCATCACCCAGAGACAATTTCAGGCAACTTACAACTTGACTGTTTTTACTCTTTGACTTTGACCCGGGTCGGTGGATCGGTTCGGAGTCAGTCTACCGTGTCTGAGTGGGGTATCCAGGTTAATACACCCCCTCCACCCCCTTAACTTTGATAAAAACGAAGCTGGAGATTTAAAGCACGATGATCCGTTGACCGGTATTAAATGTCATTCGATTTAATCACGCCATGAGCTTATTAAGTATAAATCAGATATTATTATATTATTGCCCTCGTAGTATCACATTGATTATGTAAAATGTCTTTTTTGGATTAAATTATGGGCATACCTTTCAAGTCGGCACATAAGTGAAACCAGGTGTCGTGTTGAATAGGTTGAAGGCGTCTGCTACAATCAAACCTGTCGTCTGTATATCATGTGAAGAAGCACATGCTGCACGCGTGTCACATCACCCTCAGTTGACCTACATTGGCATGCACTGAAAACATACGAAAGCCTAATGGTGCCCCTTTGGTAGCATTTATGTAATTTTTATCTCGTTATTTCAATTATTTGTTTATTTTATCGAACTTCCGAGTTTTTCTTGTCATTTTGATTATATTTTCGTAATTTCGATTATTTTCTCGTTGCTTCGATTTTTTTTTCTCGTTACTTGGACTAGTTTCTTGTTATGTCAAGTTTATTTTTAAAAATCGAAATTTCGAGAACATAATATTGAAATAACGAGAAATTTCGAATTAAAACCAAACAAAATGCTACCAAAGTGGCACCATTAGGCTTTCGTAATAACACATCATGGTGATTGAAATGTGCACTTTATGTTAATTGCTAGCTGGAGGAATTCAACAGGCTGTACTTCAGTCTTCAATTTTCGCTCGCCATACACCTTAGTAACGTGAGGGAATGATATGTTACAGTATTCAGCGAGGGAGCATCTTCCCGAGGCAAGGGAGTTAGTTATCTGATTGTAAAAGTCCAGTTGCCGCTATAGTCAGTTAACTCACTTGCCTTCGGAAGATGGCGAGGCAGTCGTACTGCAAGTTTATGTCATTCGTCCGCAAGGGAATGATGCTGTATAACTATCTGATGCTGTTTTGTTTTGGTTTTATTTGTTTGTTGTTTGACACCTCACTCAGCAATACTCCATCTATATGACGGCGGTCTATAAATATTCGAGTCTAGACCAGACATTCCAGTGACTGACATTACGAGCATTGATCTACTCAGCATTGAGATACGAAGACATGTTACAATCAAGTCATCACCCGATCCTGTTAGTCGCCTCTTACGACAAGCATGGGTTGCTGAAGACCAATTCTAACCCGGATCTTCACGGATCTCCCAGACGCTGTGTAGTGTTGATACACTGTTAATCAGTTTTCTATGCTGTTAATTAGTTCGGAATGTTGTAATGTTTGACTGACAATTTACTGGGTTTAATCTTTGTTAAACACCGGCATTGTATTCTTTCGGCGATCGTTAAAATAAATCAGTTCACTTGAATACAATTATTCTGAAAAGATTGCATTTGCCTTTTCAGTTACAAGAAAATGCAGATACCGGAAGTCAACTGGATGTTTCAAGTTCAATCTCCGAAATAAGATAGCGGGTCAGGTGACTTCCGCAGAACTTTTGATCTACAAACTCCATGATCCGAATGATGGCCAGCAATCATTCATTTTGTCAGAACTGGAACGACCAAAATTCCGAAAACACATGCCGAGGAACATCGTGACTCGAATGGACACGGACATTACCGAGGGATGGTTGACATTTCGACTGGACAAAACTGTTCAGAAATGGGCTGAAAATTTCCACACAAATGATGGTATCGCAATAAGGTGCAAAACGTGCGCGCGCAACTCCCACAAGCAGTTGTACAGCGCCAAAGAAGGCTATAAGCCGGTCCTGATCGTTCACATTAAGCCATCGTCGAAACGTCGCCCGCGGAGGAGTGTTGATTGTGACGGCACCCGGTGCTGCAAGCACAACTTTTGGGTCAAATTTAGTGACATTGATCTGATCCACATCCTTCAGCCAGAAGGTGTATGGGCTAATTACTGCACGGGCCCGTGTGATTGTGAGTACAGTCATCAGTGTGTCTTCCCCCTGCCAAATCACTCATTCAATGTCATATGTGTAAAAGTGTTGCCTAGTGCAGTGTAAATCTCTTTATTGATGACTGCACTGTGTAGCTTCTTATTCTCGACTACATAGTATACCTGTCTCGATACTGATTATCATATATCCATTTGTTGCTGACTGTATCATGTAGCCCTCTTATTGCTGACCACACCATATAGACCTCATTGCTGCCCACACCATAAAGCCCTCATATTGCTGACTGTACCATATAGCCCTCTTATTGCTGACCACACCATATAACCCTCTTATTGCTGACCACACCATATAACCCTCTTGTTGCTGACTGTACCACATAGCCCTCTTATTGCTGACCACACCATATAACCCTCTTATTGCTGACCACACCATATAACCCTCTTGTTGCTGACTGTACCACATAGCCCTCTCATTGCTGACCACACCATATAACCCTCTTATTGCTGACTGTACCATATAGCCCTCTTATTGCTGACCACACCATATAACCCTCTTATTGCTGACTGTACCATATAGCCCTCTTATTGCTGACCACACCATATAACCCTCTTATTTGCTGACTGTACCATATAGCCCTCTTATTGCTGACCACACCATATAACCCTCTTATTGCTGACTGTATCATATAGCCCTCTTATTGCTGACCACACCATATAACCCTCTTATTGCTGACTGTACCATATTGCGCTCTTATTGCTGACTGTATTATGCAGCCCTGTGCATAGGTAGTGTAAAGCGCTATATTGATGCCAGTTATTGATATATCGAGTTGTCATCAATGTATTGCGTATAGCGATTGGCAATGGATCCATATACCAACCACTCGTTTAGCAAACATTCATTTGTCTCGTCTTCTGTTTCAGTGATGACCACGGGTCACTTCAACCACACAGGCTTGCTACAAAGTGTTCGGTGGAGTGACGCTGCCAACGACACCATACGGAACGCCATTACACCCTGCTGTGGCGCCGTTCGACTCAGCACAATGTCACTGCTCTATGTCGACGACAACCAGGACATTCAACAGTCAAACGTTCCCAATCTTGGCGTGGAAGAATGTGGGTGCTTGTAACGCGGAAAAGTGACCTAGACCTTCTATACTGCCGTTGCAATGCCTACTTTTTGTTTTGTATGCCTGAGTAAGACATACATGTTGTTCATTCCTAGATACCATTGCTTAGTAAAGTGCTTTAAATGTTCCAATTGCTTTAAAGCGTCTCCTTTTTGATATTGCGCTTATCATAACCAACCCTAATAACGCATATGGGTGTAAACAACGCATTTACGTTATGCTTCATCAACCAAGAATCCCTCATTTTGTTGAATTTATTAACTTTGTCCACATGCAAGACAGTAAGGGACATCGGTTTTATCTTTCAAAAATAAATTCATCAATACAGTCCAACCAAGATGTAGACAAATACATTTCGCATGAACATGATGAAGATCAATGACATGGAAGCTTGTGGGCTGCCGGAGTTAGAGGTAACGGGCTTGGAAGGAGTTATTTCTGGTATGGGGACGGGTCGCCAATTGGTTAAAGCGCTCAATCATCGCGCAGAAGATCCCGGTTCGATTCCCAACATGGGTACAATGTGTGAAGCCCATTGCTGGTGTCCCCTTACCCGGACGGCGTCAAACCTTAATCAGTCACTCGTGGTACGGTGTGGTATAGGAGGGTATGTCGTCAGTATACGGTGGATTTTGATTGGTGTTTCCAGTTTCATTCAATAATTTTGTCTAGGTACGATTTGAATTTATACCCTCCTCTCAATCTCCATGTCAAGTCATATAAGTTTTGGTACAACAATAAAAATTAGTTTGGCACACATTAACTTGATAGTTGCCGTTATTTATATATTGTTATAAATAAAACTGCTGACTAAACAGAATCTACGTTCTACGAACTGTTGTTTGTTTATAAGGTGGCATCCTACTCACACATACCTGAAAGCATATGACCTCGAAAACATATGCAGTGTTTCGATAGTACTTTTTATGTTTTTTGTTTTTCTTATATATCACTCGTTAACAATCACTCAAACCTGGTGTAGTGGTGAATTTAACATCTTGGGTCGGAACATGCATGAAAACAATGTGTGATATATGTTATTGTTAAATAGGGTTTTCAGACTCGGCGGTGATAAAAGAACCTGTCACTGGAGAATATATTTTTTTCGTTCTACTTTCCTGATTTTTACGGTCGGTGGATCTGTAAACCAATTAATAAAAAACACCCGCCTAAAACGGATTAAGTCGGTTCTGGTTACAATATAGTCGGTGGGTATTAAAAACAATCAATGTCATGACGGCCAAGATCCTGTACAATTACTTAAACATTCTGTTGTGGCGAGTTATAGAGCCTCGTTCCACCACCTCATCTTGGAGTTGGGCGGTCGCGTAGCCTAGTGGTTAAAGCGTTCGCTCGTTACGCCGAAGACCCGGGTTCGATTCCCAACATGGGTACAATGAGTGAAGCCCATATCTGGTGAACCCCGTCGTGATATTGCTGGAATATTGTTAAAATCAGACTCACTGTTTTACAAGTACCGATGGCCATAGCGCTGATATTGGTTTGTCGAACAAGGCCGTGGTATCGGATAACTACCAGTACCTTTACATACACGCGCTTAGTTAAGACAGCTAATCTCAGTAAACCCGTGTTTTCTAATTTTATAATACAATGAAACCGCATTAAAGGGCAGCTAATTTTCTGCGTAGTTCTAGATTTTTTAATTATTCCCTAATTATTACACAAAGACAATGTCTCTTTCATTGTCTCTGTGTAATGTCGGTTCTCATTAACAACTAAATTGGTATGCATAATAAGATTTGAACAAGCAGACATTAGCAATTGTGTTTGGGACACAAATAAGCTGGAAATGCCAATTTCCCCCGAGCCCATTCCACCTTTAACTTGAATTCCATCAACTACATAAATTGTTCCTTAGTTCAAGACACGCCACGATGATGTACGAGTCAAACTTTGACTATTAGGTTGTATCGACTTCGGAACGAGTTATTTATTACGGAGGTTTTTTTAATGCACTAATGTACTGAAAATAATTACCCTCTCTGATGCTTGTCATATTTTTGGAAGATGTCGTGTGTCCTTGTACATCATTTTCATGACCCTCCCTGAAGAGACAAGATGCAAAAGCACTTTTATTATAACATTTAACAATTATTTTGGGGTGACCCTCACGTGAATTCCTCTGACACAACACCCCATTTTACAAATGACCGACCCCTTATGCGTTATAACGAGGTTTTACTGTTAGTCGCAGATTGTTCGCATACTCTGTGTTTTGAAAAGACAGGCTTGTTGACTGATGTCTTCTTCAGCTTTACTCTCCATGTTCTGCCTGTATAATTGTGGTATTTATGTGACCCGCCATTACAATGCAATTCAAACAATGCAAGTCTCACACGAGCCCTTATACTGGACATATTTTTACTGAAAGTAATTTGAAACTTGAAATGTACACATGTAGCCTCAAAGGCACGTTGTTTGAAGACGGTAGTGTAATTTCTTAATTTAGTGCTAATTTTCTCAATAAAATTTGCAACTATATAATGTGTTCACTTGTGCGTGTGTGTGAATGGGAGAGAGAGAGTTGGGTTTAACGCCGCTTTGAACAGTATTCAAGTGATGAAGGTGAAACCACGAGGACGGGTATGGTGCTGGCAAACCTAGAAACATAATCGGGGCGAATTGGGATTCGAACCCACGATCAGCGTGACTAAGGGACACAACTCTGCACAAGCTCTACCGCCAGTTTGGCAGGATACAAATATTGGAATACTTGATTCACAATATGATACATACTGTTTTGCGGAGATACACTGAAAATATATTTCAGACAAATTATATTGACGAATTTGAACCAAAATTCAGCTCGTTGACAAACAGCTGATTTAGGGTCATGTCTTGACTGTAGGACCCCATCGCGGCTCTCGGCAAGGACGCCCCGGGCTAACGGCACAGTGCTTAACAGGGTATGAACAAATCCCACAAATGACACATATAACTGTCAGTCTTGTGTCGATGTGTTCTCTTCTCTAGCAGAAAAACCTCTCCAAACCATTGCCAAATACGAGTAATGGTTCACGCTTAGTGACATATTTTCGTATGTATGCCCTAACATTCCAGTAATGTTATCACGACAGCCTCTTAATAATCGTCTATTATGCAAAGGTATGGTTTGGGGGTTCATGTCATTGGGGCCATGTGTGGTTTGATTTTCACAAGAGGGTGGGGCTCCCCAAGACACTTGTGTCATCTTTTTTTCCATTTTCAATTTATGTTAACTTAACACAAAGTAGATCAAATTAGTTTTAGGCAGTGGTTAGCAATAAAGCAGGCCGGAATCTGAGCCTACCAGTCAGGATACACACAAACTGCGTTCGATTTCAAAACCCCGTATTGACCACGGTGTAACCCAAGTGTTAACGTTATGACGTCATACATCGGTTGACCAAAGATGCCACACTGAACACCTGGAAAGCTGTACGCTGGTTAGGTGTGACGTCATCGTTAAAGCTAATTAGTTTCATTTATTGATTCAGTCATGCTTGTTTGATGTTTAACGCTGCACTCAGCAATATTCAAGCTATATGGTGGTGGCCTGTAAATAATCGAGTCTGGATCAGACAATCCAGTGATCGATATTGTGAGCATCGGACACCCTATCAACCAAGATTGACTACCCGATCCACCCATTATGACAAACACAGGTTCTAACACCTGTTCTAACAAGGATGATACGGTCATTAATGAAAGCATTTAATTGAATATTATTAACTAGACATTCATATAACACACCCTAGAAAATCACAACTGTGAAACGGACAGAGTAACTTAAAGAGATCACCTTTGGACTGTTCTTCAGACTGTCTTCCATATCTACATGTATGTGTATATATATACTCTCAATAGAGTCATTAATTCATCTTTGATGATGATTTTGCATCTCTTTTTGATGCTATAGCGTTATTTTGAACTTTCTTGTTAATTTACATGCACTATACAAAAGGTACAATGGCAGTGTTGTCAAGCAATATAACCTCTCATAGATGTGTGTTATAGCAATACACGTGGCTGTTGTGTTTCTCCCCCTGCAGCCATTTTGTAAGTTATAGTTGGTTGACACCAGTTACCTCAAGTTGAATCCATTTAACCCTGGTTGCCAGAAATGTGGTAACCTCAGCTGACTCAAAGTCCTGAACTGTAACATACACATGTCAGTGGTTTATCACAAGCAGAGGATTGTGGGGACCTATTTAGCCCTGGAGTCTCCACGTCTTAAGTACACTAGATGCCACATTAACATGAGTGCACAGATCTCGGAGAAGGTTATCCAGAATAGTTTATTTCGTGGCTGTATTTCAAAACTTGGTTTTGATTTTCTTCTGTCTAGACATCAAACCATGAAGACAGCTCTAGGCAGGTCATGAATGTTTATGATATAGTCAGATTAGACCGATAACACTCAGCACATGATCTCAACAAACAAGATTAAGTCAGCAAACATTAGTCTGGACTAGCTTGAAATATCATGGTGTCACATACAGTGAGTGAGTGAATTGGGTTTAACTCTGCTGTATGGTGAGGTGAGGTGAAATGGGGTTTAAGGTTGTGTCCAAGATTATTGCACTTATATAGTGAGGTGCCTGCATGTGTGTGTGTGGCTGTTTGTACTTGTCTGGACTAACACTGATTTTATAGTGCTAGTCCACTGAGATATCATTTAACATGAATACCCAACTCAGACACAGTATAATGACTCTGAGCTGACCTGTGTTTTAGTCCCTTAATGCCTAGTGCCAACAAGTACCATCTTTTAGCATCTTTTGGTATGACAAGGCCAGGCATCGAACCCAGGACCTTACACTCTCCTGGTGGACGCTCTACCACTAGACCACGGAGGCAGTCAACTCCGCTTTGAACAGTATTCCAATTACATCACAGCATGTCAGCTTGATGTGGGAGGAAAGCCTGAAGCGATGCAGGTCTTAGATGTTTACCACTTTGGTGAAACCCACGAGGTGACAAACCTAGAAACACAATCAGACAAACCGGGATTCAATCCAAATGATCTATAGTTTTTGGTGTACCCAAGGGACGCACCTCTGCACAGTGAATTGAGGAACCTCCAACAACTGAGCCCCTGTGCCCCCATGACATGCAGGGCGTACTAAGGACTAGTGCTAGTGGACCAGCAGGGGCGGTCGGGTAGCCTGGTGGTTAAAGCATTCGCTCGTAATGCCAAAGACCCGTGTTCGATTCCTGACATGGGTACAATGTGTGAAGCCCATTTCTGGTGTCCCCCGCCGTGATATTGCTGGAATATTGCTAAAAGCGGTGTAAAACCATACTCACTCACTCACTCACTCACTAGTGGACCAGCAGCTGCCATTAAAGCGTGATTCTACACAGTGACGGCCAGGTCACAAGCCGCTCCTACCTTTTGGTCATCTATGTAAGAAGGGCACCTCCATACAATTTGATTTGCATGACGTTCAACATGTTAACAGAAATTCATACCTTATAAAAAAAAGACTGCTTCTCCCACATTGTACATTTACCCATTATTAATAATGTATTTAATTCAATCAAACAGCATATTAGAAAATCATAGCTCATTTAACAGTTCCTAAAACACAAAACATTGAAAGATCAGTAGATTCGTAATAACCTGTGAACATGTTTTGTTTCCTATCATAAACACTCAAACAACTCACGCCAATAAGTTACTTCACAAGCATTTTAATCATTTCATTGAATATCAACATTACCCACATAACCGCGATTTGCAATAAACCCAAAGGCTTCCTGAAAATAGATACTTGCATTGACTTGAGATTAACGCACACGACAAACACCAACACAATGACACTGTGAACAATGCATAAACATGAAGAAGAAAGGATAGGAAGGTCAGGATGTATCAACAATGCTTCTGTAGATGAAACACACCCTTAGTTGTAACACTAGATTCTACCAGAGAATAATTGTAATTTTCCTGTCAAAATGAACAAGATATCATTATTAATAAACAAGAAAATGCATTTAAGAAATATGGAAACTAATAAATAAAAAAAACTAACATGGAAATAATCCACACAAAGAAAGACTGGAGTTTTCACAATATTTTTGATGTCATGACAGTTTAACTATAGTAATATGAAAGAATCTGGTGTTCCTTAACTTCATTTGAGTAGTATGTATGTAACCTCCAAGCTTTCAGCCTCCCGGCCTTCATCGAGTAAACTCTTTTGGCTTTATAATACATTAATACATTACTAGAGATGCTTGTTCCACCATTGCTGTAACTGAATTCCTAGTAATATCACAGATTGAAAAACAGTTCAAGCACCGGAACTCAGTCAATGCCTGCCTCACAGACAACCCTGTTTGTTTCAAGCCACTCGTCCATTTCAACTCTGATGAACAATCTGCAATGACTCATGTGCTGATTGTGAGCTATCATCCACTCAAAGGGAGGGAGTTGTGTTAAACACAGATTTGAACAGTATTCCAGTTATATCACGGCATGTCAGCTTAATGTGCGAAGAAAGCCTGAACTGATGCCACTTTGGTGAAACCCACGAGCATGGGTATGGTGCCAACAAACCTAGAAACATAATTGGAGTGAACCGGGATTTGAACCCAAAATCATAGGTTTCTGGCATACCTGAAGGGACGCAACTCTGCACAACAAATTGTGGCGACTAAGATGACTGGGCTACCCGTGGCCCCATTACAATCAGACCAACATCACCACTGCTCCTCCGTTAACCATGTCAATTGTGAGTCAATTTACAATCCCACCTATGTCACTATGGCCCATCTCTTTTGTCTGACTCAGGTGTTGATTGAGTCATCAAACAACCACAACACCCGCCTCACACCTGCTTATTGCCATGCTGGTCAGTTTGACCCATGTGTCTGTTGCAGGGTTGTAGCGCTCCATGAGGTCAAGGGTGGCAGGGGCAGAGTGGTCAAGTGTGTACGTACGGCCACCTATTGCATAGATTTGACCATTGACAGCTGCAACGCCAGCGCCAGCCCTCCTCACAGACATTGGCGCCACTTCTTCCCACATGTCCTGTGATACAAAGAAACATGATAACTGTACATAATGCATGTACAATGTATTTACTACTGTTTTAAAGGAACAAATAACCAGCTGCAATGTTTATAGTACATTATTTTCACATTAATTCAGGCAAGGAATTTGGAATTAGTGCTGATCCTCTAGAATAAGAATATTAACTACACAATTTCTTTTCCCGACCTTATTTGTTTATCATTACTAGGACTCAAGTTAATGATGTTGAATCCAAAATATTTTTTGGGTCATTGAAAGGAGCCAAACTATTTATAATTAGTTCTACAAGACATTTTTCAGAATGTCCACATTGTCCGGAAACCAATTATTTTTTTGGACAAAAGCGAAAGCTAAATTATATTTTCCAACTATTTTCCATGTTTTCTAGAACAATTTCTAGTTGTTATAGAATTCCAGGCCCCCAACATGCAGAATATCAAGTCCATTATTCATATTGTACATTTTTATCAAAAACTATCATTATGATAAATCTATTTGAAGTAAACAGTATACATACAGTAGTCAACATGTCTGACATCTTCAGAAACTGAGGCTTGACTGTACCACCTACTGTTGTCAGCATTGCTGGTCTAACTGACGTTTGTTTGTTTGTTTGTTTGTTTGTTTGTTGTTTAATGCCGCACTCAGCAATATTCCGGCAGTCAGTAAATAATCAAGTCTGGACCAGACAATCCAGTGATTGACATCATGAGCATCGATGCATGCAATTGGGATACGATGTCATGCATCAACCAAGTCAGCAAGCCTGACCACCAGATCCTGTTAGTCGCCTCTTAATATGACAAGCATGGTCACCTTTTACAGCAAGCATGGTTTGCTGAAGACCTATTCTACCCCAGATCTTCACAGGTTCACGGACTGATGACAAGGAGTTCCCTGATTAGCAGACCACATAGAAGCTGTGTAAATAGTACTGAATACCCCATCTACTCAGACAGCTTAAATAAGCATATTACGCATCATGCTCATGGTAATAAACTATGTACATGTTGTGTTTGTATAACCTATCAAAGGGACACAACTCTTGATGAACTCTAGCCAATACACAAGACATGTATCTCTTTCAAACAGATCTAAGATTTTAGACATGACATAAGCATGATAAGATAGAAACACGAATATCACCCTCTATTCATTTTGCATAGCTACATCTCAATTAGTTTTACAGCTATTGGCTATTAGTCTATTAAATACCCAACTTCTTGCACAGTACCATATATTTATCATGATCATACATCTATACGCATGATAGGCAACTAGGATCCTCATCCTCGTCACAGTACATACAACAACAAACAAATGACAAACAGTTTTGTTTTTTTGTTTTCTTTAAAACTAAGAAAACTGTAAATACATATATTAACCAAAACCAGTCAAAACTCACCTTTTCAATGGAATATTTTTCCACTGATGCAAGAGACCCATGGTTCTCATTCCACCCCCCTACTGCATAGATGTAGTTGTCAATGGCGGCGACGCCGACATAGCCGCGTGACATGTGCATGTCACTGAGTCTCTGCCACTCCTTGGTTACAGGGTTGTAGCTCTCCATGTGCCGTAACTCTGTACTACCCATGTCACTCAGACCACCTATCACATAGATTAGACCTGGAACAGAAACATGGGCAATTTGTCAGGGCACTCAGACCTCCTATCACATAGATTTGACCTGGAACAGAAACACAGACCAGGTTGCCATGTCCCTCAGACCATCTATCACATAGATTAGACCTGGAACAGAAACACAGACCAGGTTGCCACGTCCCTCAGACCATCTATCACATAGATTAGACCTGGAACAGAAAGACAGACCAGGTTGCCATGTCCCTCAGACCATCTATCACATAGATTAGACCTGGAACAGAAACACAGACCAGGTTGCCACGTCCCTCAGACCATCTATCACATAGATTAGACCTGGAACAGAAAGACAGACCAGGTTGCCATGTCCCTCAGACCATCTATCACATAGATTAGACCTGGAACAGAAACACAGACCAGGTTGCCACGTCCCTCAGACCATCTATCACATAGATTAGACCTGGAACAGAAACACAGACCAGGTTGCCATGTCCCTCAGACCATCTATCACATAGATAAGACCTGGAACAGAAACACAGGTCAGTTTGTCACGTCCCTAAGACCATCTATCACATAGATTAGACCTGGAACAGAAGCAAAGGCTCAGGCCACCTATCACCTCACTCAAATTAATGGCACATAGAACACATAGATCATAATGGCATTGGAAGTTACACATTAATCATATACATGACATAATCATGATGAAGTCATGAAGACGATAATCCTCAAATCACAAACACTTTTATAATAATGATATACTGGCATCATCTTGAATATTATACTGCCAAGTGTTTACTTTATTGCTAACAATCATAAGTATCTTATTATTCCTCAAAACAAATCACGGTTTTCATTAGCATTGTCAGCATAACAGAAAATCCAATATTTTCCCTCTACTAACCTTCATGTTCTACCACCCCCATGGCGAACCTTGGCACTTCTAGCTGGCCAATAATCACCCAGGCATCTGTCTGAAAGTCATATCTCTCTATCGTGTTCCCAATCTCCGATCCTATCCAACCACCAAATGCAAACAGGTATTTCTTGTACGAACACACTCCCAAGCCACACCGAGGGTAGTTCAAATTTGGCAGTGCCGACCACTTATTTATTGCTGGATCATAACACTCAACACTGTCGTTGATCAGAGCATCGTTCTCGCCCCCAATGACATAAATCCTTCTGTCCAGCACTGTCACACCATGACCACTGCGTGCATTCTTCATACACGGTATACCATGCCACAGATGGTGGAATGTGTCGTACCGCTCACCAGAGACCAGCGTCTCAATGTCACTCCAACGAGAATCCTTTCCTCGGGTGTAACCACCTATAACGAAAATATTTTTCCTTGCACTTTTCCTGGGCTGAAGCATGTGAGGGTGTGTTCTGGAGAGTTTAAGCTCTACGTAGAGTTTACGATCCATCTTGTAGTCCTGTAGAAGTTTCTGCAGCGCTATCTTCAGGCTGATATCCTGGCATCTATCAATGCAAGCATCTAGACTCTGTTGAGGTATTATGGGAAATCGGACGGGTGCCATGACATCGAACACTTGCCTCTTCCGAACTGCAAGGTCATAGTGAATCCACTTCATAGCTGCATTAAATACCTGGAATAGTTCAAGAAAAGCTGATGTTCTAACAATCTCTCGTAGTAATCAGGTAATGTTTTTCACATTGAGAAAAGTCAAACCTCATATTCAATGCATAATAGGCACCCCTTCTACACAGCATTATCCTGTAAAACACATGTGCAAAATACACAAGAGTGACAGAGCAGGGTGAGTGAGTTTGATTTAATGCATCAGGTTTAGACACAGCCACCAGTCCATTTGTCCAAGACTAGTGAAAATTCAGAAGGACCTTTCTGTCTTTCCTGCTTTCTACCTGTGATGATTATGGATTAGAATTGGTCTTAAGCAACCCATGCTTGTCGTCAGAGGCGAGTAATAGTATCAGGTTGTCAGACTCGCCGACATGGTTGATGCATGTCATCATATCCTAATTGCGTAGATCGAAGCTCATGTTGTCAATCACTGGATTGTCTCATCCAGACTTGATTACTTACAGACCTCCATCATATAGCTAGAATATTGCTAAGTATGGCGTTAAACAACAAACAAACAAACACAAATTTAGATAATTTACATGAACCTCTACCAGGTAGTCCGAAATGAGTTCCAGATTTTTTTAGATTTGACCAACAGTATCTAACCATGTGCATCTTTGAACTGTATTTCAGGATGTTCAGTTATATCATGGCTTGTCAGCTAGTTTTGGAGGAAAGCTTAAAGTGAAGTAGGTCTTGGACACTTCCCAAGTTGGTGAAACCAGCAAGCATGGGTATGGTGCTGACAAACCATGAAACTTGACCACAGCAAGTATGTGATTCAAACGACGATTGCGGGTTTCAGGTGCAGGCAAGGGAATTGTAATGCCATAGACAACTGGGCCACTCAAGAATACAGAAGCTGCAGAGAGTCAGATTTAGATATCCTTGGTACAGCAACACAGTCCAATACTCCTGTAAAACCTGATATGTTTTCTGACACTTTGACAGCAGAGAATTTGAGTAACTCAATAATGACATGATGATGATGATGATGATGATGATGATGATGATGCACATACTGACCTGAAGTTCCTGTTCAACCCTGAGTTTTTCACTGGAGAGGAAATGTATCAGCACATCTTTGGGCAGTGTCAGGAACTCTTCCTCTCGAGATACTTGCATAAAGTGTCCCTGAATGTAATTTTCTGCCTCATCTCTCACATCCAGGCACTGGTGGGCATCAGCAAACAGGTAGATACCTGCAACATACATGGCAAATTGGCATCTAAATATCCAGTAAGCTCAAGCCTGTAAAGACGTTTCCTTCTTTAATGACTAAAAGCAATTATAAATTTATATACTACTTGTTAATCATGATTTGTTAGGCTGCCAAAATAATACAAAATGTTTATAACATTGACAATGACTTTTTCATAAGTGTCTTCGTGAGCATGACAGGAGCTTTTTTGTTTGTAAACAGTGAAAACATGGACTGAAGACCAGCGCGTCAGAATCCTCATACCTTTAGTCATGAAAAGAAAAATCATTATGCAGGGTTGTTTCCACTGATGGAAAATGGCTCAGAATAGATGTTTTCAACTTATCAAGTGAATGTCTGAAATAACTCTGGTACTAGGACTGACCGAGAGAGTTGTCTGGCTGGAGCTGAGTCTTGAGGAACTCACTGCATGCCATGACGACGTCCACCAGCCCCAGCATGTCACACACACCCAGCAGGTCCTGGCAGTTCTCAGACGTCACCTCCACCTGACCTGGAACACAGACATAGGCTTGGATCCTGCATACCTGACCCTATCGACATGGAAACATGGTACCAAGTCAGCCTCTCTGCATCACATGCATGTACATTTTGTCAATTTATTTTAAAGTTGGTAATCATACAAGAGAATGTCCCATCTAAAGTTGACAAAATCATGAAAATGTCCTAATGCCATTTGTTTCTTGCAAAATCACATTCAATAACTGGCACACCAGTGGTTGAAAGAGTGAGCAAACATCCATTGTCCCATTTGTAAAGAGAATGATATTCCCTCACCTGAGTAGATGAAACTCAGGGCAGTTTCAAAGATTTCTGCTTCTGTGTCCTGCAATGTTATCTCACTCTTGCTCTGTTCTTGCATCCCGGATGAAAACATGGCTCGGAAGTAGGGGCTAGCAGCAGCCAGCATGTGTCGATGTGCCCTGAAGCTCTTACCCGCGACAGTGATGGTTACGTCACAGAACAAAGTCTCCCTCCACAGATCACAGAGGCCATGGAGCAACATTTCAGCATAGCAGGGAGCTGTCGGGGAGATTTTGGATGGAGTGTTGTCACTGCTTGTGTCTCGAGATACTGTTAAAGCTCTTGTGATTCGGCTGAGAAAGTCAAAGCTTGATGCCATCTTGAATGTTCACATTGAACAAAGTTCTTGGAAGTTTTTCTATTTTCTTGGACTGAAACTAAGTATTGTTTGATTCATGATATCATAAGACAACAACAGTCTAATGCTTTACAAGCAGGTCATAATCTGGGTCAAGAAAATGTCTTTTAGTCTCAATCTGTTTATGTTAGCCCAGATGTCCAAGGCACCATAAATGAGTGTACTAAATGTCAATCCAAGTAGAATAAACAGCCCAAACGACATATTGTCTGTATCCTGATCAGCATATAATATCTTGAAAATTAGTACATATTTTCATTTGTACTAATTTCCAAGATGAGGAAAAGATCTAAACAATAATTGCTTATCATGCTTATGTTGCACACCCATTCATAATTTTGATGTAAATGGTATTTTAAATAGTTGTTGGTAGATAGTGAAAATGTATTCCATGAACGACAGGGTAAAAGGATCATAAAACAAATTGGGCCAACAAATGCAATAGTCGCTATGACTCACATGTTTCTGAACTGAAATATCCCAAACGAGTTGTTTACACAGCATTTGAGGTATGACACTTAGATTTTAATATGATACAATTGTTTGCGGATATCCCCGACCTGACGATTTTGCAGCTAATAATGAAAGATTAGATAAAATTATACCGGCGAATGCCTCCCGTAGATCGATACAATCATCCACGAGTGTATGAAATAGTTAGCAGGTTACACTAGCCTGCACCATGACAAGCAGGTCTACATAACTGCAAAAGCCATTAACATTGATGATCATTCAATGATTCACTGACATTGAGATTGTTCTGATATGATGTGCATTTAGTTAAGGGTAAGCTTGGCTAGTCGTTTACAGCTATGTGAAGTGAAGGTAGTCTTCAGCAGGTTTTCTCAATGCAAAGAAACATCGGGAATATGAATCTTCATCCGCGAAACTGCGCATAAGAGGAAACACCAAACTGATCAAGAAAGGTCTTCTTACGTGTTTGGCAGTCGTTGATGGTCTGCATATACACAGGAGATTTTAATGTTGACAACTCGCAAGGTTTATTGATGCTTGTCGCTATTTCTAAACTCTTCATAACAGCGAACGATATGTTCTTAAGACCGGTGATCTACTCTTCCAGTTAAATCAGTAGTCATAAAAGATGCGCAAGCGCTTTGCAGGCATAAGACTTCTATAAAATCGGTGCATGGAGCTAGGTAAACTATTTCCGGTTATGATATTTTTGAAAACCGCATAAGCAAAGAAACGAAACTAGCACATATTCTGTCATACTTCCTTTAAAAAACTGTCGGTGTCGGATATTCATTGTGTGATTGTACTAGTAGACAAAAAGAAACTCAGTACAAATATGAAACGTTTAATCAACCAGGCAGTATGGATGTTATTGACTTGATTATTATCAGTCGTCTATCATTTGATAGATTGACGGTAGGGGATCAACTAATAGGTTAATAAATGTGTCGTTATGAAAATGGAATAGCACTTTGTGAGGATCTTCAAACCATGAATTTTGGGTCATGACATTATCGCGATGTGATAATATATGTTTCATCCCGCGCATCATTCCCTATATTTTTTAAATTAATAATAGTATTTTGTTTGTTGTTTAACCCCGCGTGCGCCCGTACCTACGTTACAGATCTGCTACGTACAGCAGGCGGCATGTACATATTTGAATCTGGACCAGACAAACCAGTGGTTGATATTATGAGCAACGTCCCATGACTTCGGGGTACGATGACACGCTGTCAACCATGTCACCCAACATGACTACCCTGATCCACATAGTAGAGTACAGTAGCTTCTTGCAGCAAGCATGACTATAGACTACGAAATTGCTAGGGACTAGATCTACATTGCCATTCCCAGTGGGAATTGTTATATAGATACACACGCTCGTCATTTCCTATAGTTTTACGTAAATAAATGAATGAAAGGACAGTTTATCATATTTTTTTTATCATTGTACTATCATGAAGTTCAGGAAAACACTACACAAAAAAGCTCTTAACAGTGTATGGAGTTTCCTCAACGTCACGTGACGTAAAGAAACATGGCGGGCATTGATAAATTTATTTTTTGGATTGTTTTGATATGTGTTTCAATCAGTATAGGTACAGGTATGAATTTTTTTCTCTTTTTATGAATCACTGGTCATGTCCAGGCTCGATTATTTACTGGTTGGTGAGGTCCCCATGACAGATGAAAATAAACATATACATTAACTTTCAGCTTCACATGGCCATGGGACAGGATATGAAAACACTCGCTTTTACGCTTGTTCTTTCTTTTCTTATTTGCTCATTGACCATACATCCAATCTATTCACCAATACTGAAAATAAATACAATTATTTTTTTTATTCATTTAGGTAACGAACCTACTCATGGGTCGTCATCCAAATGTGACGCAAGCAAAGATCTGCCAATCCCTACCGCCCCTGATGACACATGTGAATGGATGGGAGACATTGATACATGTGAAAAGACACAGCAATGCCCGAAAGGATTTCAAGGAGATGATTGTGATAAACGTAAAACATTAATTCTGAATCCATCATACTTTTATATATGTATAAGTAGTTACCAAAAAGAATTATAACAAATATAACATTGTTGAAGCATTGAGGACGTGTTTTTTAACAATATTAGGAAAGCACTCTTGACAAGTTGATGTCTACCTGTATGAAAAGTTTCTCAGCGTTTATCAAACATAATAACAGCTTTGCCCGGGGTGTCAGACATTAGGCGTGTCATCAAACAAAAAAAACAAAACCGCCTTTATATTTATTATAGCAAAGTATGGCCAGCCTGCACTCAGAATTTCACGTCATGCCTGTTGCAGAAGTCACATGTTTGCAGCTAGAGTCTTGTACACTGGTTGACTCTCGAATGAGACGTTTATGTGATGTTTAATAAATGGGAAATCGGCCTCTATATTCTAACAAGCATATGGATATTTTGCAGCCTGCGAGTTCGGCTCGTGGGGTTCTCGCTGTTCGTTTCCCTGTGGTCAGTGTAAAGAGGGCGACGTGTGTAACAACGTCAACGGCCTCTGCCCCTCGGGTTGCGCTGATGGCTGGATTGGAAAATATTGCAATAAAGGTGAGTTTAAGTTGTTGTTTTTATGTCAGTTATCAAGTTTGGACTGACAAACCCTTCTTCCATACCCTATACTTTTTGCAAAATCAAATAAAATATAAGAAGTATAGACGCTCTGGCAGACATTTGTTAAAATAACCGCCTCTGTGGCCTAGTAGGTAGAGGTCTGCCCCGAGAGCCGAAGGTCAATGGTTCGATCCCTGGAGGCGTCTTTGAAAACTGACGTTAAGCAGCATGGTGGTTCAGTGGGCTTACACTATAAAACTGAGATTAGTTGGGACTAGTGCAAGTACAAAGGTCGCTCTGTAAGTGCAGTGATCTTGAATATGAAAGCGATGTTAAACCCCTTTCCACCACCCCATTTGTAAAAAATGAGTTTTTGCCTTCTGCCTGTCATATTAAGGGACTAATAAATGTGTAAAACAAGAAATTAAATGGGAGTTGCCATCACAATCAAATCAAAACATATGCTAAATTATCCACTAATATTACTGTTGGGTGCTTTCCAGGTGCAGAGCACATGAATAATTACTTAAGATACTTCCAGTTCATGCTTCATGCTTAGACCTTCATGCTTGTTATTGGTAGCTATTTGTTATTTTGAATGGTGCCATAACTGTTATTATCTCACTATCCAGTGTGTGACAGCGGCATGTGGGGCAGTGGCTGTAAAACACCATGTGGTCACTGTGCGTCTAGTGACGTATGTGACCCCACATCAGGAAAGTGTCCAGGGAAGTGCTCAAATGGCTGGGTTGGAAAAAACTGCAACACAAGTAAGTCCATCCATTGAAACACAAGTACTGTACTGTCACTTCTGTGGGCCCTTGTCTCTTCGTTTGATACTTGTTTGTTCGTTTGTAGTTAAACACAGCATTCGATGTTCAAGCTATATAACGGATTCTGTAAACAATCCAATCTGGACCAATCAAGTGATTCACATCACGAGCATCGATCACATATGCTGATATGATCACATGCAGTCAACCAAGACACACAGCATGCCCATTGGATCCTTAAGCCCATTGGATCCTGACCATAAGCAAAGGTTGCTGGGGACCTATATTCCGGCAACCAGAGTTGACAGTTAAGATTCAGCCTGACTTAAGCAGTGTTAATCAAGGTTAACCGAGGGCTGTACCCGAAGTAAAACACATAAAATGCAACCTTAGATATAATTCAAAATGTCTGCCAGAAGGCGAAACACAACAGCCATGTGTGTTGCTATTACAGCAACTATGAGAGGCCAACACGTGTTTTATCCCATGACAGAGCTGCCACTGTACCTTTTTCTATTTAGTGCATGTAAAACGTCAAAAAAGTTCAAAATAATGCGTAGGACATAGAACAGATGTACTCTACTTAAACCAAATCACCCACATAGGAACACTAGCTTCAGGGACATGACGTGATCTGGACGCAAAAGTCATGCGATAGTCACCAAGTTTCTCTCTTTATTTCCGTAGTTGATGTTGAATGCTTTTGTGTTCCTAATTGTGATATATGCATTTCATATTTGATCATATGGTGAATATTCTTATGTTTTTCAGAATGTATTCATGGTCTGTGGGGTGAAGATTGCACAGTTATGTGCGGAATGTGCAAAAACACCTGCAGCCACGTTGACGGGGTGTGCGAGGGAGGTTGTCACAGAGGGTTTTATGGCGACCGCTGTCAGTATGGTCAGTGAATTACCCGATTGAAAACAGTGCATGGAACGATATATATGATGTTTCCGCTTGAAATGATAATCGGTACACTGTAACATTTTCTATCCTGTTTTGTTTTTGAACATGCAAAATAGGGTTATTCCAAAATTATATCATTCAGTTACCAGTAGTGTATATTCACCTGGAGGTCTTTTTATATGATGAGTGTTGCCTCGTGCATGGCGTAAATAGAAGTTGTGAGTTGTTCTTTTTGTATATTCAAGTCGTGCCAGGATCCGTTGATCGTGGGTTCAAATCCGGAAGATCTGGGGTAGAATAGGCCTAAAAGGCGACTATGCTTGTCGTACGAGGCGACTAACGGGATCGGGTGGTCAGGCTCGCTGACTTGGTTAATGCATGTCATCGATCCCGATCGCGTGGATCGATGCTCATGATGTCAATCACTGGATTGTCTGGTCCAGACTCGATTATTTACGGACCGCCGTCATATAGCTGGAATATTGCTGAGTAAGGCGTTAAACAACAAACATTATCAGGACGATTCCGGGAAAAATCAAATCCCGGAATCGTCCTGATAATGATTATTGGTCTATCAGCACCGTTCTCGTACCTGTTGATGTCATTAAACTTAAAGTGGTAAGCGTCTACGATGTCACGTGATGTTAGTGCTTTCGAAGTCAGTGTTAAAGTATAGTGCTTACGTCGTATCAGCGCGCTTTTTAGAACCGGTCCCTCAGCTTTCTCCCACGTGAAGGGTGCAACGCCGTGATATCACTGAAGGACTGTTCAAAGCTGCGTTAGGCCGCCGCCTCCGTGGTCTAGTAGTAGAGCGTCTACTCAGAGAGCGGAAGGCGGGTGGTTCTATCCCCGGCCGCGTCATACCAAAAGACTTTAAAATATGGTACTTGTTGTTACCCTGTTATGCATGTTATCTCAGCGTGCTAGCACAATAAAATCGGCATTAGTCCGAACTAGCACACACACACACACACACACACTCACATCCTATATAAGTGCGACGCTAAACCCCACCTCATCTCAAAGTGGCGTTCAACAGGAATGGTTCGCCCACACTCACTCACTCACTCAGATATCGGCTTTGCTCTAATGAACATTTAAAGGGAAGTGTACGAAACGGTAACTAAACTGCTGAGCAAAAGAAAGTATACCCTTGAAAACTGGATTTGACCAAAAATATACAACTTTGTGGACAACGTTACCAGGATGAAAACAGTCGTGGAAACACTGCAAACTTAACACCTGTACCAAATACGTCAGCATCGAATAACCAATTCTGGGCCCCGTTCCACAAAGCGATCTTAGCGCTACAATGATCGTAAGCCTATGTTAAAGTATGGGACGTACGATCACCTTAGTGCTAAGATCGCTTTGAGGAACGGGGCCCTGGTTTGTTTCATGTTTAGGCACCACCAAACATGGGTGTAGAATGTATTTACCCGGCCGTTTATGTGTTCATGTATTGCTTTTTAGCGTGTGAAACTGGAACCTACGGTGTAAACTGCGAAGGCCGCTGTACGAATTGTCGTCACAGACAGTGTAACAACGTTCTTGGAAACTGTATCATTGGTTGCAACAAGGGTTGGACGGGAATCAAGTGTGACGAGCGGTCGTAGGTGGACGCCTGAGAAGTAACCTGCAGAAAGAAAGACGCCAACACATGCACTCACAACTGAGACCCGGAAATGATCTTACACAATTCACGGACATTTTATCATATTGGTCACACTCATCAAACGTTTTTAGACATTATTTTGTCCAATGTAATTTTTATTACAATTATGACAAGTTGCCTTTATTTGTTCACAATTAGTCAATTGCTGTAATAACGTGTATAAAAACTACATATATAGTCGTTCAACATAAAGGTATACTGCTTATGTTATAGATGTTTCTTCTATGTATTTTGTATAATTTGGTTAACATTTTGATGACTCATTAGCTACGTGAGTTGGCAGTCAGAAACATTTAGCTTTGATTGGCGTAGACTGATCGTCCTATTTTTCATTTTTTGGGGCCATACTAAATCAATAATATGATTTTCCCCTCCCTAACAAACACCCTTTTTCATATCGTTTTATTGTTCACAGCTACCCACAAATCGCAGCGTGTTATACGAAATACACTCTCCACAAACATTCATGCTTCATGTGAATCAAATCCTTCCACAGTCATGTACACAGATGCCTCGACAATTTCGTTTAAACAAACCCCCACCTTCATTTTTTTTAATTATATATTTAATGAAAATCTAAGAATACATTTATTGTGGTCTTAGTGGAAGCTATCGAAGTTAGTTTTTAATATTGATTGTGATTAGTACTCACTAACTACAATGTGGTGAATCGTCCCAAGATTATCAACTCTATAACACTGTCATTCTAAAGTTGTTGGGTTCGACAAGCCTACTGACAAGTTAGGTTGTTCGTGCCAGTGAGAGGTATTTGAAAATATATCACAGAAAATACTTAAGCATACAGGTTAGATACATTCCGATATGCCAGTACTCAATTGGATAAATTATAAAATTTAATAACGGTAGGGCCATTTATTGACGGGTGTTTTTCATGATGTTTTAATTGATGACCAAAGATTGTTTTGTTGTGTCATTGTTGACTGATTATGCTTATGAATATGAATTGAAAACGAAAAAGGATGTCTTTCAGTTCACAAAAGGCTAACATATTTACTATCTTTCTTAGCATACATATTTTACTGAGACCCTGGCAAAACAAATAAGTTTGAATGGAGTTGGCATCATCAACTTGGATGAAGTCACGTCGGATGTTGTGAAAGTTCATTCTAATTCGAAGTATTTGTAACAAAACCTTTGTGACACTGCTCAAAGTACAAGTACAACTATTTTACTGATATCAAAGCTTTATCTAGAAAGAAATACTAAATTTGCAAAGAATTTAATGTTCGTTTTATATATAGGTCCATCGATCGCTGATTATATAGAGGATTCATCACTCGTGTTTTTTTAATATGGGAAATATCAACCGAGTCTTAGTTAATCGGTATTTGCCGAGCCTTTGGCGAGGCAAATACCGATTAACGGGACGAGGTTCTATTTATCATTTTCACATTTTTGCTTCCCCATTAAGGAATAATTGCATTAACAATAACTTCAGCAACTTGTCGAAATCTTACGTATAGATCGTGCGTAGTGATACATGTTTTCCATAGCCGTGTAAACCAAAATAAACAACCTCTTAACTCCTTTATGGCATATTCCTTCGCTGAGAAAAAAAGTTCCTCTGATTATTTTAAACAAAATACTTGAACAGACTTTTGCAGAATAATTGAAACTTTAATAACGGTAATAACAACGATTATGTGTAATCTGTTAATATCTCTGGTGTAACTTCACTTATAATATAAAGTTTCAAATCAAACCGCTCTTTCACTTGAAGAATGTCTCGCGGCTGAGAGGTCAGAGTAGATGCATTAGTCGGTGTCACTATCGATGACAATCCGGCGTCTTTTGACTGGGACCGGGCTTGGAGGTTTAACGAGATTAATCGTTATGTTTCCACCAGTAATGTTGTCAGCAAACATAGTGTTGACACCACCAGAAACATTAATTATTTGAGACCGCTGACTGTTGTCTACTGTCGATTTGGACATTACGCGAGGGGCCGCTCTGCATGACGGGAGTTTCATCAACAAGCTGAGATGTCACATAGTCTAACAGTGTGGGATGGAGTGTTTCGTGAAATGATGTTGGATATTTGCTTGTGCTGGTCAGGATTAATATGGCAGTAATTGTTCACAGAATGGATGTTTTTGTGGCCAGTTATCTGCATTATTTGATTTGGCGGAACATTATTGTCATTCAACTTTTGCACAAGGTGTTTGCGCGCAGAGTGATTTGTGAGTCGTTTCGATGTTCGGAGACTGGCGGCATCGCACATGTATTTCATGAGAGAGGAAAGTTTGTTTTTCCCAATACGATAGCGGATAAACCACTGATCGCCAGGTTTAGGCATACTTAAAGTGTGTGTGCCGATGTAAAAGGGATCGTCATCTCGACAGAAGTCGAGTGGACGCGTGGAGGCATACAACTTATACACCTGCACAGGGCACCGAGAGGGATCAGCAACATTAGCATATTAGCAACAAAGTATATTATGCTCATTGGATTACTAATTCCAATGGATCCGGACTGCCACAGGGACTCGATCTCTTCATCACCAATCGGGTAGGCTCTCCTTGGTAAGTTGCCACGCCCTTCTTTCTTTAGTTCAATTTTTCTCCCCTTTAATACTTCCCGTGAAAATTCTAAAGATGATCGACGTGAGTGAATAGCCATACCCCCTTCGTTTTAGTGATCTCTCGATGCTGCTCTGAAAACCCTTGAGACTGTTTGGTTCATAATTTTCCCCATTTGTTTTTCGAACACTAATGAAAAACTTGCAGAGAAGTGTGTCAAGTTCGTTTGGGGGGATTTCGTGCATTTGGCGAAATTCATTTTGGATTTTTAGAAAGTTATCGAACAGTTTCAAAACGTACAAAGTTTTCTTGGCTGTGTTTGTGTTTTGATTGTCTAGGATCACACCGTCGATCATGCCGTCCTCAACAGCCACAAACCTTCCTTGGGCATCTTTCGGCTTTGTGTTCGTCGTCTGCTTCGCCGTGCTCGACGAAGGCGTTTCGATGATGAAACTTTGGCCACAGGGAAGTTTTGATAATCTGCCTTCATCACAGTCAAATTTAAATTCGGTACCATCAACCTGTAACCTGTAATATCCATTTGTCAACACGGATATCACTGTAGCACTTCCCCTTTGATCTATTAAAACATTGTCTCCAACATCAAAGGTATCCATGTTGTTTGTTAACACCTACTCACGTGCACCGGCGAAAAAAGTCATGGATAAATGCTTTAGTTAAATGATAAAATCGTTTAACTGTTTTTATAGTAGCTTTTGTTACAATATAACTTAAAACATATAACAGATTTCTTCAATTGGTGTATGTAGCAGATTTTGTTAAGAAACGCTAATATGAAAATAATTTGATTACCAGTGTTTATAATCAATAACGCATGGATATTGTTAGAGATCTAGTCTCTGAAATGAACATATTTTACAGAAAAAAAACAGTTGTTAAATTAGAATTTTAAAATATAATATAAAAGAGCCCAGAGACTTCCTTCAGTAATCTATCTTGCCAAACATTATAGATTTGCATGGGCTGTTTTGGATATTTATGCTTCAGGGTCTGTATGACAGACTAGGATATTGTTTGCGGTTTTCTTCCGTATGCACTATGCACGACTATTTGGTTAAGGTTTCATTTAGGAGTTTTAGTCAAGAATTGCTGCAGGTGATGCAAGAACAAAGTAGAGGGCATAGCTTTCTCAAAGAGTCCGCGTCCGCTTCCTGGGAACAGATGTCACTTTTATGATCTGTTATTCACCTTTCCCTGAATAAACTAAGGCAGGAGCCCAGTCAAAGAAAAGTGCTTGTTGACCGATGATATGTCTTTTACCTTATTATTGTCAAGCACATGAACTTGTTCGTATGGGTTAAAGGTCGGGCGGGTGATATTCTTAATGTCGTTGGAAATTTACCGATCCTTCTACTTCTTTCACCCCCACGTGCTCGAAGAGACCAATAGCCTACTATTGCGACGAGCAAACGAGTGAAGATACCAGTTTACCCCCAAACAGGAAGTGACACGGAGCGGAAATTGCGTTATGTCTAAATTTAGCACCGAGTCATTTTGGCTTAGTTTATGGCTTATTAAAGGGGCTGGCGCCAAAACGCATAGGCCTTAGTATGTTTGATACAATTCACAAATCTAACAATATAGTAATAAAAGTATATTTTATAAACACAATCAATTTTTTTGTAAGTTAGATTTATATTTTGTACGTTTCTTTTAAATTTTAATTTCATAACTTTATTTTTAACAAACTATATTTCATAGACCATGGAATATTTATCCTATTAACATTAGCTTTGCGCAGTGGCGGTACCATAGCCAATGAGGTTCATCCGAGGCGTGGTTATTGCTAGTTGAAAACTAATCCCAATACCCCGCGCTGACGCCCTTCACTGGGCGGCATGCGCAATTTTTGAAGGCCCCTACGGGGGCAGTTCTATTCTCAAATGAAAGATAGATATGACAACCCATTCAAAGAAAGAATATGTCGAATATTACCCGAAGGCTAAAATGATCGTTTGTAATAACTTCTCAATATTTGCATTTTAACAATGCTGATTGGTCAGTCGAAGTCAGTGCATTTGTGTTGAGAAAAGTACGATTTGATGTCATCCATTATTTATGGTCACGATATGACTGAAATATTGCCGATGTGACTTTAAATATTAACTCACTCACCCATTGTTTATGACGTCACAAATTGACGTCTTTTGAACAACAGACTGCCTTCAGTGAAGTTTCTCCGAAGGCTTGACATTTCATAATTTTGTATTCATTTTCTCTCTTAAAATGTCAGTGAGTAATATATAGAATAACCAACGCCCAAATCGGAATTATGGAGGACCTGTTCCTTGTGAATGAATGCTGCAAGTCCCTCGCCAAAGGCTCGACATTGACACCACACATTAACTCGTGTCTCCTTGGTTATTGTTTCTTAATTAACCCACTCAGTATTAAGTTGGTTATTGTTTCATTAATTAACCCACTCAGTATTAAGTTGGTTATTGTCTAATGAATTAACCCACTCAATAATAAGTTGGTTATTGTCTAATGAATTAACCTACTCAGTATTAAGTTGGTTATTGTCTCATTAATTAACCCACTCAATAATAAGTTGGTTATTGTCTAATGAATAAACCCTCTCAATAATAAGTTGGTTATTGTCTAATGAATTAACCTACTCCGTATTAAGTTGGTCATTGTCTAATGAATTAACCCACTAATATTGAGTTGGTTATTGTCTAATGAATAAACATACTCAATAATAAGTTGGTAATTGTCTCATTAATTAACCCACTCAATATTAAGTTGGTTATTGTCTAATGGATTAACCGACTCAATTTTAAGTTGGTTATTGTCTATGGATAAACATACTCACTATTAAGTTGGTTATTGGCTAATGAATAAACATACTTAATATTAAGTGATTAGGGTTTTAAAGCAGGCGTATCAGGTTAATGTGGCAGGAAATCTCGAAGTGAGGCAGACCTCAGACGTTTACCAGTAGGGTGAGACCCACGAGCACGGGTATGGTGCTGACAAACCTACAAACATAATCGGGGCTAACCGCAACATTAAGAGTTGAAAGAAGACAATTATTTTAGGTTCGGCTATTTTTTGGGGTGGAAAACGTCCGAGTGCACAAAACGCGAGCACTGTAGTTGAAAGAAGACAATTATTTTAGGTTCGGCTATTTCTTTGGGTGGAAAACCTCCGAGTGCACAAAACACGAGCACTGTTTGAAATAAGTATTTCATGGCATGCACGTTTAAACGTGCCTCGGAATAAGTATTATGTTTGCGTCATCGTGTGTAGAAGTAAGGAATGTTCCTGTCATAATTCCTGGAGTGATGTTAATTCTTTGTTGGTGTGAAAGAAAGATGCGCCCATAAAATCTGATACTTTCCCTTGATGGTTTCGTTCTTCGGTCACAACCTATCGGTGGCATTATTAATCCAAATAGATTTCCCCCAAGTCAAACCCTCTTTTAATTTCTGTCGTATCTGGCAACTGTAATATCTTTACGCGAGAATATTTACAGTACCTTTTCCGTAAATAAATCGCTCTACCTCCTAACTGCACATGACGCCAATGTGAGAACTCTTTACAAAAAGGGAATTTTTGTTGTTGTTTAAGCCGGACTCTGTATTCTTATGCCTCAAAGTGAGATTGGCCAGCTAGAGAGCAGGGCTACTAACCCCATATGGGCCCGTATACCGGCAACTAAAGACACCATAACTAATAATATTCCATGTATGTGACAGCACTGTAAATAATCGAATCTTGACCAGACAAACCAGTGATTGATATGAGCAGCGGGGAAACCATATCCCGGGGCCTGATCACCCTATTTATTCAGTTTATTACCGTTGAATTTTTTCAAACCCCGGATCCCGACGGGGCGTGGAAATTGATAGTAATTTATCTCTAATTACTTAACTATTCATATATCCTTCAGTATATTTCGTAGCGAGGATATACAGACCAGCTCACAAAGAGACCAATCAGAAAGTTCAAGGTGATACAGAATCTGCCATTTTGTCCGACAACTTTAAACCTGTCCGACTTTTAGCGAAGTGATAGATGTTTTAAACATACATGTATATTCGACAAGGTCACACAGAGACGTCAGTATCTCCGGAATTCATTTTTAGAAGTATTCAAATTGTGGCTTTTTAAATACCTAGATATTTTGATGACTGATTCGTTCCATTGTTGGGGGCGAGGTTAACTCCAATCCAGCGATAGGTTCATTCTTTTTACGAAATTGAAACGGATCACGATGAACTACCTTTTAACCCCCTACTGTGTTAATAAAAATACATCTATCGTGAACAGTTGGAGTGTCTCTGGCACTATATAACCCTACCACCACCTATTCCCGATGATACCACCTGGCATAAAGAACATAAATTAATATTGTGTTCAAACGTACCACCCTCACGTTCCCATAAGATGTTTATCAGATACACGCTGGTCTTTCAACCCCCTTACATACTCACAAGTTGATTAGATTTTTATGATAAACAGAATTACGCATCATTGTAGAAAGGACACTTCATATAAGCATAATCAATTTCAGCATTATTTCTTTAATCTTAGAACAACACTGATTATTATAGCATTTTGCGAACCGTGTAGTGCGTCAGTGAATGAATACTGTCTTTACTAATATTTCATCTGTATTGGTGTCCGACAATTAGTGGTTGACCATCCGCCAAAGCACGAGATCACAAACTATAACAGTATTTTCCCTCTTATCTGAAGCAATGTCGTAAAAGTGATGTTTAAATTGTAAAGTGAAAATACATGTACTCCCATAAAGCACGAAGTCAAAAATAGACTTGTCTTTAATGGCAGTTCTAAAGCAACCGAGCATTGCCGAGAAACGTGATGTTTTGTTGTTAACGTAATATGATCATGATAACAGTGATGTATAATACGATTATTGCTCATTATTTGAATAACTGTTTCAACGTCCCTGTGTTTTTTTATTGAAGGTAGTCTACGTGTTACCCTGCACGTTGACGGGCTCTGTTTACAGTCAGGTAGCGTATACTCCGCCAGTCCTTGAGTAGACGCGCTGACGCCATCTGATGGACTGTCTAAGTGAAACCTTGTTTCTCTCTCCAGATATCATCCGATCATGTGGGGTGACGTTTTACACCGAATCGGTTACAGACAAACATGTCTCTAAATTGCGTAAAGCGAATTGTTTTGCAAGCTGCAGTCCATGTGTCTGTTAACATTATTAAACGCCCAGGTTTCTGTATAATGTATACACAGATATGGAGCCAGACGTTATAGCGGAAATATACTGTCAGGCAAAAGAAAGTATAATCCATATTTGATGGTGGCTAAAATGTAAACAGACAGGAAACGGTGATTTGATGGTGATATACTAGTAAATGATACGGGTATAATAGTTCTGTATTTGGACCTTAAGTTTGCAGTGTGTCGGAGACTGCTACGGCCTAGTAAAGTTTTGATAATGTTTGTTATTTCTGGGTCAAAACCCTTTTTCTAGTGTATACTTTTGTGCCCGGAAAATTATATTCTTATGTATTATTTCTGCGTCATTCATTTCACACATGACGTATTTTTTTCATTTGTCTTACAGTAAGGTGTTGCCTGTCGCCAATTTACTTTAGGACGAACATGGAGCAAGAAAGTGCCCAATCCTTTGAAGAAAGTATCAATATTAAAATCAGATCTTAAAGTTTTGTTTAGCGGTAGCGAGAACTAATATCTGTTTTTAATGAGACTACAACACCACTGACTTAATAATACAAGAGTGTTTCAACTTGACGATATTGCAGTAAATTTGAAAGGTCACGTCATCAAAATTGAAGGCCTTTTTGTTAATACAACATATGTAATGTTTTTAATGTCTCTAAAACGGATAAAATATTAATATAAATGTATACATAGTAATGACGTCTGGAGGTTTGACGCCGCTGTTTTACCACAACTTTAATCTATTTACTTCAGAGTAAAAAAAATATCAGACAGAAAATATGAAAAAATGCATACCGTTGCAATATGTTTGCGTGGACAACATAAAGTGCGCGTGTACCAACTTACATGAGTGAATGAGTATTCAAGTTTTTCATTAATGTAACGACGAGGAATGGGATTCACACATTGAACCCAGTTCGGCGTGACGCCGGTCGCATTAACCACCACACTGCCTCACAACCCTTACCAAATAAAACAAATCACTTAGGTATGTTATATTTGAATGCATGGTTTATTGATTTCGATATTCTTGAAATCTGACACAGGAAATATATTTCCCTGTGACAGATCTACAGGGAACAGACATATCGCATACATGTGGTAAACAATCACGTATTGCACATAAGTCTAATGGTATTATTATTAAGGCATCTGTACATTTTCAAATGAAACACTGTTCATTAGTTGAGGTGGCTGAATACCTGGAATATCCAGTTATCTTTGTAAAGGGAGTACACAGTTAACAACACAATGGCGTTGGCTTCGTAATAACGCTTAATAAACACTTCTTGCATGCACGCTATATGACATTATATGACCCGTATAGCTCCATAAACAAAGTTATCGGCATGTGTATTGACTGTCCTCCAACATCGGGGGTATTTCACATTGTTTTTATCAATAAATCAAATATGGCACATCAGTTTCAATCGGACTAAAATTATCATCTTTTCTTGTGTTACAGTCTTGTCGCCACGAAGTATATAGCTCTCGTCCAATAATCGAACAACACGTTCTCGTCAAATCATCGAGCTTCTAGTTTATTTTTTATCATGGAACAACTCGATATACTGTGATATAGTTCCCGTCCAATCGTCAAGCAACCACTTCAGCTCCAACATCTGGTTCACTTCTAATCATCGATGTGGCTGTGGGGTAGCCTAGTGGATAAAGCGTTTGCTCCTCCTACCGAAGACCTGGGTTCGATTCCCCACATGGGTACAATCTGTGAAGCACATTTCTGTTGTCCCCCACCGTGATATTGCTGGAATATAGCTAAAAGCGGCGTAAAACCTACTCACTCTAATCATCGAGCATGTATTAATTTTCGTCTCATCATCGAGTATCTACCGTTTGTTCAATCACCAATAACTTGTAGCTAGGGATGTGAATGAATGGTAAACGAATATGACGTTAAACGACATCTCAGTGATAAATAACACATCCTACGCCACTAATAGGTGTTCTATCATCCACCAAACCTAAAATGCCTGAACATTAGCGTAAACAAACTGCCAATCATTAAACTGAAGCTGGTCCTCACGATAATGCGACCATCTGCAGCCATCTTGTCTGTAGACAGTAGAATCAGGTACGACTATACCTAAATAATAATATTTGTTTCAGTGACCTGATTGAAACTTACAGGGACAGCACATTTGCCGGGGCGGACCGCCTCTTTAACTGTGAAGGATTCTGTTTCAGTTTGATGTCACACGGTACATTATTTCATACCCTAACTCAATCGCCTATAGTACAAGAAACCAGTCCTCGGAGTCGTGCGAGCGCCGCCGTGGTCTAGTGGATAGAGGGGGATGTCGGTGGTTCGATCATACCCCGTCCGCTTCATACCTTGATGGTACTTGTGTTACCCTGCCTGGCGCTCAGCATTAAGGGGATAAAACATGGACTTGTTGGCTGAGACTGTGTGGGGTATGGTAACTCAGTGGGCACAATAAAACCGTGATTATTCCTGACAAAGACGTATAGAGATACATGTATATACGTCTTTGGTCGGAATAGTGCATCGAACCCAGGCCCTCAGCGTAAAAAAAAATAGCCTACCGCCCTAGAAATACAGGAAAAGTCTTTTAGTTGTGCATCATCGTTATGTTGCGGGTACAGATTTATCCCAAAGTAAAACTGTCATGCAGACCTTATATGACGAAACAGGTGGTTCCTATTGGCGGTATACATAACACGGTGAAATTCTGACAACAGATAACACGCATAAAACTCGGGCGCTCAGCAATGCTCTGGATCGGATGATTGTTATAAACTTAGGAGTATCGCATGTGGCACCATGGCTAATGTCCGTTATCTTTCTCGATTAGATAACAGAAGCAGTATACGTTTGAGGCTATTCTCATATGAACTTGTTACAGGGTATTATGTAATGCAACCACCAGACGCTGTACTAAACAACATTCCGTGCATTTGTAGAGAGTCGAACAAGGGCACCAGTACCCGAATGATTCAGCAGCTGTAGAATGAAATGGACACTTGTTTCACGCAGCAGCCCAGACGAGCCTGCAGACCACGTGCTGATTCATTCAGTCGTACAGAGATCACTTACAACGACACAACAACCCAAGGCAAACACATCAGGGCTAGCTGCCACGTTGAAGTTGCATTAATCGTATTGAGGAACCAGTGGGGGTAAAGTCTGCGTTTTGCCAGAGACCATATGATAAATTATATGGTCTCTGGTTTTGCCTAGTATAAAGTTATGTCATCCCGAATGTCCAGTCGTAGAAGCATCTGTTGGGTTTAGTAACCCATGTCACATTAGTTCTTGCTCTCCGAAAACAACTCATAATTATCACTGTTCGTCAAACCAATTCTTTGCTCCCGCGTCTTCTCGCCAACGCTGCGAGATCTCGCGATGTCCTCATAGAACATGTTCGAGGTCTAAATGTGTCATCATCTTCTTCGGTCTCGTCAACGTCGTTTAACAAGGTCACACTAGATGATGGACGAACGACAAAGTTATCCAACAGATAATCGTCCATGTCGTGAAAATGTACATGATGTTTAGATTTGTGTTGATTCGATGTTTGCTCTTCTGTCTTCGGTCTCTGAAGGGAATGGATGGTATCTTGTATATTAAAGAACTGTCTCTTCAGCAGGATGTCATGTTGGCGAAGAAGGATCTGCAACAGGACATTGTATGAATGAAAAGGACCTGGAATCATTGACAATTGAGGGAATACTGAAAATAATACAGTTGTTTGGTACGGCACAACTCGCTGTGCACCTTCGGGCGCTCGTATAACATATGTGTTAGCATTAAATGGCCCTAGTAAGTCAGACCCGTGAAGATCCGGGTTAGAGTAGGCCTTCAGCAATACATGCTTGTCGTAAGTCATCGGGAGGTCAGGCTCGCTAACTTGGTTGATGCATGTCATCGTATCCCAATTGCGTAGATCTATCTTCATGATATCAATCACTGGATTGTCCGGTCAAGAATCGATTACTTATTGACAGTCATATAGCTGGAATATGGTTGAGTGTGGCGTTAAACAACAAACAAACAAACAAACAAACCCTACAAAGTCAGTATCATTACCGAGGCCCTGGGTTTCACCTGGTACACGTGTACGAGCTGCGTTATTTTGAGCTTTCCTCCATTAAAAACTGACACATCGTGAAAAAACTGAAATACTGTTCAAAGATGTGTTAAACCCAACTCACTCACTAACTGGAATGAAAGCATGACTTTATGCAGGACGTTTCAATACAATTTCAAACAATAATATATTACTCAATTGATATTTTCTTATGACTTCAGTTAATCGTGACAAAATAGGTAAAATGATGTAAAACAACATAAAAATTGCAATATACTAAAATAAACTTTTGCTTTGGCAAACGGCATATCGGGGTTGAGAATACAAAGATATTCGCCTTGATAATTACCCTTGGTCTGTCAGCATCTTACTTGTAGTTGTTCCCTTCGACTTATTTTAAATAATGCTTTATTCCCACGCCACGAAATAACTAATGTTGTTTAAGGTGGCGTTATATCTAACTCATTCACAAATACAAACTCAGTTTACCAGCTCCTGCTTGACCCACAGCATAGCTTGCATGAGGTCATCCAGGCGATCTCCCAAACCGTCTTTCTGCACATGCGCCTGACTGATCTTCCGGGTCCTGCCGTTGAGAGTTGTCTCCCTGCACACCCTCTCGTATCTCTTAGGTAGCTTCACTTGCCCAGGGAGACTGGAATGTCGTATAGGGATGATCCCCGTGTTGATGTCGATATCGTCCATCAGAGTATCCGGGGCCTCGGCCTGCTCCGAGATCAACCTGTGGCAGACAGGGTAGTAGTGTTCAACACGGTCGCAACTGGTGTGATAAGAGGAGGTCATTTATACCCTTAACTCATTGAAACTTGATAACCCGGCAATAACTAGATAACTTGATTAGATAAGACTGCGTCACAAATTTCATACCGTGTTTCAAATAGACGGTTCTGAAAGTCAACCGACGTTTACGTGCTCATCCCTCATACAGACCCTGAAACAAAAGTACACAATACTTTGGCAAGTCAGAGTGTAGCGCTGTAATTGTACGTCATTGTTTCGGCCTGATTGAGTACATATATTTAGGAAGTTCACGTAGTCTCTAGACCCGTGAAGATCCAGGTACAGAAGATGTCTTCAGCAACCCAGAGACGACTAGAAAGAAGGACATACCAACAGAAGGATGGACATAAACAATATTATTGAAGGATGTACATACCAACAATCTTACAGGATGGACATACCAACAATCTTATAGAAGGATGGACATATCAACAATCTTACAGGATGGACATACCAACAATTGTACAGAAGGATGGACATACCAACCATTTTAAAATACGGACATACAAGTGAACATATGAAAAGAAATCCCGAAACATTTAGACATGCTTACCCGCTGATTTCAACAAGACATACGTTGTAGACCAGAACTGAACTGTACTATAGTCTCCAAATGTAACGTATACACAGCCATAGCGGAGTCCCTCGCGTAGTCATCAGGTGCAACAAACTGCTAATGTATCCATTGTATGGCAACATGCCCCACCGTACCTTTTGCCCTGTAGCTTTAACTCATATCTTGATAAACCAGGTTCACTGATATCCTACGTTAACGGGTCCTATTTCTTTTTTCGAGGGTACTGACCCTGGTGTCTACAGACCACTGCGTGCATTCATGTCTCTTTGCAAACAATCTATTCTGCACTTTCAGTGAAACATGTCGGTCCAAAAGAATGAGTGCTGCTTCTCGCGTACCAAGGGAACTTACAAGGTGTATTGGGGTGTCTTCGAACATAAAGTCAATTAGGTTTGTAAAGTGGCGTTTCACCTGGTACACGTGTACAAGCTGCGTTATTTTGAGCTTTCCTACATAACAAAAGAACCTGACACATCGTGAAAAAACTGAAATACTGTTTAAAGATGTGTTACACCCAATGTGTTCAGTCGCGGCCCGGTTCTGTATCAATACTGCACATGACTACCGTGACTGTCGTTTTGTTTGTTGTTTACCACAACGCTCAGCCATATGATGGCGGTCCGTAGATAGTCTGGACCAGACAATTCAGTGATTGACATCATGATCATCGATCGGGTGACATGCATCAACCAAGTCACTGAGTGACCTCATGGGTATCACATATACTAGCTACGGCCGTTTGTAAACGGAGGTTTGTCATATAGAACCAAGTTGCATGTCGCTGAAGTTTTGAGCCGCTTTAGCAATAGGTCGGGAACAGCAACAACGAATTTTACATCTTGCATGCATCTATTTTGGGAATCGAACCCGAGACTACTCCAAAGGTAAACTTCAACGCTACGAAATTGCCCGAACACTTGCTGAAGAGCAAAAACAGATGTGCATACCCACTTGTGATTTATCTTTAGCACAATGAAAAAAATCACCAGCGTAAAATGCCAACTGACAACCGCTATAAGAACGCGACCTTGTAACCCTCCCGGAATACTATGACCCCCACTCCATGCACTGTGTTATACAATGTTGTACATGCTCCGAGAAGATGACTCATACTGCACGCTCTCATATACTTGCAGGCCTTTATATGTTGCAAGGGCTTCTTATCCAAAGAATGTCAAGTAAAAGACCCCTATTCAGTGAAAGAATCCACACGTCTTCACTCGAAAAGATATCCCCTTGCACATTAATCCACACCATTGCATAAGATGGTTCAAAGGCTCGGACAAACGCGCGTTGTAGGGCATGGTTGGCGATTTAGGTCACGTGATAAAAAATCACGTGACCAGACATGACTCCCTGTCTGTCGTTATAAACCTTTTTTTATCTGGACTACTTTAATGAAAGATATGTTAACACATTATATATCAAGCCGTAATAGATCGTTGGATTTCCCCGACAACTGAATGATGGATTATGAAACTTTACTTATATTCACAGCTGTAACGAAAGCATTTCAAAGAAGTGCTGTAAACTGTTCACATGATCAGAACCTGAATAATCTATGCGTATAATGGTGATAAAGTATCATCGCTTATGAGCTTATTATTCACACTTTATCTCTGACTCACCTAAATATTACATCTGCACCATATCTGCACCGTGCCTTTTGACAGGCTTTCAACGAATGTGAATTTAACGAATGAAAGTGTGAATGTAACGGGATAGGGCTGAACCAGCATCGCTTTGAATAGGACTGTAACAGTCTTTCATGCGACCGTAGCAGGATGATGATCGGCTTGGCAGCAGTGAGTGAGTGAGTGAGTGAGTGAGTGAGCGAGCGTGGGTGGGTGAGTGAGGATGCACGCTGTTTAAGCAACATGTCAGTTGCAACACCATGTGCCAGCTTCGAGGAAATCCACAAGTAAGGCATGCTGTGGACAAGACGTTTACCATTTTTGTTGGAGGGTTGATTGATAAATTCAAAGCCTCACACAGAATTATTTGCGTGATAATGAAATATGTTGTTGTTGTTGTTGACTTTACATGATGTCATAGAGGTATATCCGCACAAAAAACTTGAGTCAATCGAGCACATTGTTTCGCTGTAAAAAGTGAACGTGCAGTGATTAAGTACTTGCAGAAAAAGGGTTTTACACCAAAAGCAGTCCATGAAGGTCTGAGTGCAACACTAGCAGGGGAGGGGAACCATTGGTCCGAGTCGTGACATAGGAATATCAATGGACCGTCACGTGGTAGTACCAATCGACCTTGATATAGAACTACCAATGGACTGTTACATCGAACTACCAGTGGACCGTGACGAAGAAGCACCACTGGACAGTGACCTAGAACTATCAGCTCGACTCAAAATTATTCAGTAAAAAAACACCCACGGTGGTACAAGAGAAAAGTTATCAGTTTCAGCGAAACAATTAAATATAAAGCAAGACGGCAGGATAAGCAATATGACATGAATATACACAAATAATGGACTTTTAATTTTTTTATGAATTTTTATTAGCATGAAAGGTACTATTTGAAGTATAAGCTCATAGTGTACATGTCGTGAAAACATGACTCTTCAACGGTGAGTGTTTGTGTGATACGGCCAGGTTGCCAGGCATAATATACGTGTGTATAGTTGGCGACGATGGTTGACCCCAAACTGCACACGCCATGTTTTTAAGACGTATTTGGCTTTTAATCTTCCATACTTGATATCTGTAACCGTGCCATGAACATTGCTGACCTCGTCATTCTGGGTCACAGTCTTGACAGCCATGCACGTTCATCTCGCCTCAACAGAGAGGCTCCACACACGGCAACGCTGTGTGGAGACATCAGTACATGATTCCGCTGTGTGAATGGTTTTTGTAAGTAAGTGACAGCAGATTTGTAAATAATCCCTGGTACATATTACAGAAGTTTGTGTTGCAAATAAATGTTTTATTAAGGGCTCCATAGCTCAGACCTTTCCCGGGAGTGGGAGAAATGGTTTAGCCTGACCGTATTGTATTGCACGTCAAGGCAGCTTATACATGTGGGTTGGATTTTACAAACTTGAACATTTTTACTTGAATAAATACCATCGTCGCGACATTTCGGTTAAGATATGTAGACTACACGCTTGAGGAATGTGTTGTACAGAAAAGCAATACTGAGATCTTCCGAAATTATCACCGACAAATATTTCGGTATGTATATTGTTTTTTGGTATTGTTTAACGCCGCACTCAGCAATAGTTCAGCTACATGTAAATCGAGTCTGGACCAGACAGTCCCGTAACTGACATCATGAGCATCGATCTACGCAATTAGGATATGGAAACATGCATCAAACCAAGTCAGCGAGCCTGGCGGTAGTCTACGACGAGCTTGGGTTGCTGAAGACCATTTCTAACCTGGTCCTCAAGGGGTTAGGATATATACTTATATAATTATGCTACTTAGCTATTGGGATTTGAAAATCATTTTGCAAATTATTTGCAGTTTCGTGTTGTTATTTTAATTAAATGATGAAAGGTATCATTTTGTAATAATGCATGAAAGGTATTATATTGTAATGATGCATGAAAAGCATTATTTTGTTATGATGCATGAAAGGCATTATTTTGTAATGATGCATGAAAAGCATTATTTTGTGATGATGCATGAAATGTATTATTTTGTTATGATGCATGAAAGGCATTTTTTTGTAATGATGCATGAAATGTATTATTTTGTTATGATGCATGAAAGGCGTTATTTTGTAATGATGCATGAAATGTATTATTTTGTTATGATGCATGAAAGGCATTATTTTGTAATGATGCATGAAATGTATTATATTGTAATGATGCATGAAATGTATTATTTTGTTATGATGCATGAAAGGCATTATTTTGTAATGATGCATGAAAAGCATTATTTTGTGATGATGCATGAAATATATTATTTTGTTATGATGCATGAAAGGCATTATTTTGTTATGATGCATGAAAGGTATTATATTAAAATGGTGCATGAAAAGCATTATTTTGTGATGATGAATGGAATGTATTACTTTGTTATGATGCATGGAAGGCATTATTTTGTAATGATGCATGAAATGTATTATTTTGTTATGATGCATGAAATGTATTATTTTGTTATGATGCATGAAAGGCATTATTTTGTAATGATGCATGAAAGGTATTATTTTGTAATGATGCATGAAATGTATTATTTTGTTATGATGCATGAAAGGCGTTATTTTGTAATGATGCATGAAATGTATTATTTTGTTATGATGCATGAAAGGCATTATTTTGTAATGATGCATGAAATGTATTATATTGTAATGATGCATGAAATGTATTATTTTGTTATGATGCATGAAAGGCATTATTTTGTAATGATGCATGAAAAGCATTATTTTGTGATGATGCATGAAATATATTATTTTGTTATGATGCATGAAAGGCATTATTTTGTTATGATGCATGAAAGGTATTATATTGAAATGGTGCATGAAAAGCATTATTTTGTGATGATGAATGGAATGTATTACTTTGTTATGATGCATGGAAGGCATTATTTTGTAATGATGCATGAAATGTATTATATTCTAATGATGCATGGAATGTATTATTTTGTAATGATGCATGAAAGGCATTATTTTGTTATGATGCATGAAATGTATTATTTTGGTATGATGCATGAAATGTATTATTTTGTTATGATGCATGAAAGGCATTATTTTGTAATGATGCATGAAAAGCATTATTTTGTGATGATGCATGAAATATATTATTTTGTTATGATGCATGAAAGGCATTATTTTGTTATGATGCATGAAAGGTATTATATTGAAATGGTGCATGAAAAGCATTATTTTGTGATGATGAATGGAATGTATTACTTTGTTATGATGCATGGAAGGCATTATTTTGTAATGATGCATGAAATGTATTATTTTGTAATAATGCATGAAAGGTATTATTTTGTAAGTGACCTGTAACTAGATTGGTAAAAAGTTCCTCAGGCCTTAGAGTGTTATATCATATGCAAACATAACGTCACAGAATAAATAATTAGCCATTTTCCGGATCGCTCCGTGGTCTAGTTGATAGAGCGTCTGTCCAAAGATGTTAAGGTCAGTGGGTCAATCCCCGTTCGTGTCATTCCAAAAGTCGTTAGAAGATGGTACTTGTTGTTACCTTGCCTGGTACTCGGCATGAAGATGATAAAAACAAGGACTGGTCGGTTCGCAGTCAATATACTGTCTCTGAGTTGGGTATCCATGTCACACACACACATCCACACACGCGCGCGCAGGTCGCTATATAAGAGCAATAATCTTAAACGCAACGTTGAACCCCGTTTCACCTCACCTCATTAGTCAGAAGTATATTACTATTTAACTTGTCACTGAATCGGAGGATAGTATAGATAAGCAGTCGTAAACATGTTTCCACAGTAAAATATATATTTTATAATAAACAAACTAACAATCCTGTTTTATTTACCTATCAATCTGCCTGTACAGCATGAAAAACACCCATCACAGTACAACACAGAACAACAGAGTACAACAGTAGTGGCAGGTGCGTGGCGGCACACATTGCTGAAATAGACATCTGACTGTCAGCTAAGTCGTGCCTATTTCACTGAAATTGATGTGGTGGGCCCCTCGTTGACAGCTGGTGCCGCCTAATGACATATATGCCATGTAGATGGACGATGGGTAAAACTGTGTCTACCGTACACACGCGGCTTTAGATGTGTTCTGTAAAATCACACTTCACCACAATTACATAACACACCCTTTCCCCCATTACATATAACACTCAAATCCACACTTTTACTTGTCAAGTTGCTCATTTTGGAGACCCGTGAAGATCTGGGATATAATTATCTTCCCGAGGCAAGAGCGTTAACTAACTATAAAAATCCAGTTTTCACCCTTGCCGAACTAGGCTGGAATTACGATTTATGTCCATTCTATTTCCCTCCTGTTCTCCAATAAAATTCCATCTCTCTTATCACATGCATTTGCTTCAAACAAAATGGCGGCGCCCAGTCAAAACGATCTGATCGATAATCAAGATCTTTATTCACATTTGAAATAAAACAGGTCTTACCCCGCGAAGTGAATTAGATCACTTGAACACCTTGATTACGAACATGAACAGATTTGCGAAATAGCTGTCGACGCCAAACTGGCGGTACACATGCTTTGCAAATATTCCAGTCGATCGAAATATGCACGTTGAAATCCATGTTGTTTACAAACCGGATGTTTAGTTCGTTACGCGATTATGATTGGACTATGCATTGACTCGTTACTCCAACCATAATGTAATTCCGGAATTCCATCCATCAAGTTTGGCAAGGATGGAAAGTAGACATTTATAGTCAGTTAACTCCCGTGCCTCGGGAAGATGGGATAGAATGGGTCCTCAGCAACCTATGCTTGTCGTAAAAGGCTACTGTGCTTGACATAATCGGGTGATGACGCGATCGGGTGGGCAGGCTCGCTAACATGCTTGATACATGTCATCGTATCCCAATTGCTAGGATCAATGTTAACTGGATTTTCTGGTCCCGACTCGATTATATACAGACCATATTTTCAATATTGCTGAGTGTTGCGTTAAACAACAAACATACAAACAAACAAACTCATTATGTAATATAAGCGTGTTATAAGCACTGCATATCAGTGATAAAGTTGACCTTGACCTAATGACCTTCTCTCCGAGGACGATAGACGTACATTCATCTTTATGACTACATACCATATAGGTTTCGAGCATTCTGTCGCACTGATGAGCCAGGTGCGCACATCATCCACCATGGCGGCTGTATATAGTATGTACTTGCCGGAGCAATGCATTCCATTTGGAACTCGTAGGCAGTGACAGGAACCGCGAGCTGACATAATATTAATCAGTGTTAATTTGAGTGTATGCTAAAAACTGCCTATTGGACAAAGAACCACATATGACTAGTTCTCCAGTGTTGGGTCTCCTTATTTCTGTATATGTTACACACGTAAGTGGTAATTTATTCTAATATACTGTCCGGGTGCGAATCATGTATGCGTCATCTGGAACTAACTATGAACCAATCTCCTATCATGATATACTTCTGGAAATTAGTTCAGTAGTTTCTTCATTTCTAAAAGTGAAACATATCAATCATCACGTAAGGAACGAGTCCCAATATAATACAAGTTAAATGAAAAGAATGGTATTATCTTAAGAGCATGCGTAAAGACTTACATGTCGATTTTCGAGTATCATAATAAAGAGTCTAAGAGTGATTTGTAGAACAAAAACATCGCATGCTATTGAACCCTAACGCTAAATCGTTGAGGTAACAAATCAAATTAAAGAACACACCAAAGAGAAAGAGATTTGATTTACTACGTTGATAAATAATATGGTAATGTCAGTACTAACATAAAGGTGTTGTGAATGTCAACGGAAACTATGGGTATCTGTGCTTATATATATACTGACGAATTTCTATCTAGGTGGCCACACATTTGTGTAAACAGCCGTATTATGCGTCGACAACAGTATAAAACAACGGGAATTACACATGTTGTTATCAAAATGACTTCAACAGTAAATGGTATGCGGCCTGTACCACGCGGTTGTGATATAATAATGAGTTCTAAAACACGCATCCGTAGTATTCGACCTATAACATACACGACATACGGCCTGTGACACGCAACCGTGATATACGGCCTGTAACATACACAAAATACGGCCTGTGACACGCAACCGTGATCTTCGGCCTGTAACATACACGACATACGGCCTGTGACACGCAACCGTGATATACGGCCTGTAACATACACAACATACGGCCTGTGACACGCAACCGTGATCTTCGGCCTGTAACATACACGACATACGGCCTGTGACACGCAACCGTGATATACGGCCTGTAACATACACGACATACGGCCTGTGACACGCAACCGTGATATACGGCCTATAACATACACGACATACGGCCTGTGACACGCAACCGTGATATACGGCCTGTAACATATACGACATACGGCCTGTGACACACAACCGTGATCTTCGGCCTGTAACATACACGTCATACGGCCTGTGACACGCAACCGTGATATACGGCCTGTAACATACACGACATACGGCCTGTGACACGCAACCGTGATATACGGCCTATAACATACACGACATACGGCCTGTGACACACAACCGTGATATACGGCCTGTAACATACACGACATACGGCCTGTGACACGCAACCGTGATATACGGCCTGTAACATACAAGACATACGGCCTGTGACACACAACCGTGATATACGGCCTATAACATACACGACATACGGCCTGTGATACGCAACCGTGATATACGGCCTATAACATACACGACATACGGCCTGTGACACGCAACCGTGATATACGGCCTGTACCATACACGACATACGGCCTGTGACACGCATCCGTAGTATTCGGCCTATAACATACACGACATACGGCCTGTGACACGCAACCGTGATATACGACCTGTAACATACACGACATACGCAACCGTGATATACGGCCTGTAACATACACGACATACGGCCTGTAACACGCAACCGTGATATACGGCCTGTAACATACACGACATACGGCCTGTGACACGCAATCGGGTTTGCAGGCTGTACGGAACGGGTGTGATATATCTAAAATCTCTAAAGTGCCACCGATGGTGGTTTCTTTGCGAATGAAACTGAAACTGATATACAGGCTGTAACAAGCAGGCGGGATATGCGATCGACCTGTAACACGAACCGTGATATACGGCCGGCCTATAACATCCACTGTAACATCGCCCTGTAACTCGCAACTGCGATGTGTGGGCTGTTACACGCAGCTGTGATATAGGCATGTAACTGACAAACAAAGTGTATTCGGTGAATGTGATAAATAGGAGGTATTAACACTAGGATCAAAAAGCCGGTGCAGTAATCCTTCATATATTAGAGCTTGCTACGATGTTATTTAGTAGATAAAGGTGATATTTATGGGTCATGGGGAGATTGATGGCCGGCGTTCGTTTTGGGGGAGCGTGTTGTCAGTTCTTGTATTTCGATAAACAAACTGATAGTGAGGGGTTGTTGTTTGGGGGACAGGCGGCAAGGCAAGGTGCTGTTATTAAATTAACTTATTAATATTGAGTATTAAGAAATCAAAACATGTAGAATAAAGATATAAATGCATAATTGAAAACATAATTACGTTGGTATGAACGTATATGATATGTTGGTTTGACAAAGAAGCTGTTATATATTGTGATATGTCAAATATACGTCGAAACGTCAAATAATATTGGATTTTGTTATTGAAATTTATCAAGTTACTGATAAGGAATCTAATATTATTCACTGAATAAATAGGCGATATAGATATGAGATCATGAACATGTAAGATTAGAAATACTAAGCTGATATTAAACAGTTAAAACATTCAGTATACGGTGTCGTAGAGCTCATTATATGTTGGTAATGATAAATTGGATCAAAAATCTGAATTAATTAAATATATAGTATAGGAAAACATAAGTAAAAAAACGTACCTTGTGATATTCGCTGAATAAAAAATGAATGGTATTTATTCACGTCGGAATCCGCGTCTATGTGTTAACGGTTGTTGAGCGGAAGGTGTACAGTAAACATGAAAAGCGTTCAACCAAATGAAAATGAGTATTTCCTTGTAATGATGTGTCCTGAAATTATTACCTGCGGAGATGATTGTTTCTCACCTGTCAAGGTATGGGTGTGACATCCTCATCTCAGGTGTAAACAGGATCCGAGAGAAATATCATCTGACAAGACCACAAACCCCGTCTGTCGCACAACACCCAAGGGGCATAACCCATAACCTACTGAAAAAACACCACGCTCGACTGACCACAAATATTTCACAAATAAAAAAAATACAATGTTAGTGATAAGTTGCACTGGATGTATATCCGCCAGGTAGGTAAGCTGGCCTTTTGATCTAACCGCGGTGGCATTTTAGTTCAGGTGGAAATACGAGTAAAGGACAATTTTCAAGTGACCTTTTGGATATGTTAAAACACTAACCTACGACGAAGGATGTCACGTTGGGTGTACCTCGGTGCCCCGGGCTAAATGCTACACTAACAAATGTGGGTCTGTCAGTGCTTTCTATAGAGTCAGTACTTTGACTTACTGCTTATAAACATCTGTAAATTTGACCCGAGTCACTCAAGGAATAATGGGTCAGTTCCGAATGCTGTGAAAAAATCTTAATAGCACAATATTGTCAATAACTCCCCAATGGCAAATTCAAAATGATTGCATTCCTTTAGTGTTTGTCACTGTGGCTTATTCAAATAGACCATCACTGTATTATTTTCACGTTAGATGGTATGACTTGACGTTTTGTATGGGCGTGTATTAGTCATAACAGTTTGTGTGACGGGGTGTATTTTATATAAAGGGGCATCCGTGATAGCACGGATTAAAGCTGTAATTCTCATGTTCAAACAAGTGAAGCATATTCCCATTGCAGGTGTTAAGTTCACAAAGCTTTAATGTGGCCCCTTCATACATAGTCTGAAGGGAGAAGACTCATTAATACTGCCCTATATTTTTTATGATTGAGATGGGGGCCGCACCATGCAGAGGGCACGTTTAGCTGAAGGTACGGTTATAGTTATACTGCCGTAACAAATTGACTTGTTTTTCCGTAACATAAGGTTACAACTTCTAGGCTTGAACTTTTGTCGATGAGGGTTGATAATTTATATTACAAGACACTCCGGGGAGATTCTATTTATCTTTAAAACATTCCAACTTTTGTCAGTTCGTCAGCAGTAAATAACCAGTTTCATGAGTGTAGACAGTACTGGTACCCAGTTTCAGCATGATCTTTATCTCTAAGGCTCGCATTTAGGTAAACCTGCACACCAGAATTGCCATATCGCATGAGATTAGAATTGAGATATAGAGAATCTCACCCGAGTGTCTTTTGATATCAAATATATCAACACGAGTTGATAAATCAGATATCAAAAGACACGAGGGTGAGATTTTATTTATCATCCAAAAACATTCTTCCAACTTTTTCAATTTGTAGACAGTAATTAGCAGTGTCTTCAGTGTAAAAAGTACTGCTAACAGGCTTCAGTAGCAGAGCCATTAGTGATGTCATTTGATTGTGACGTCATGGTAACCAGTGACGTCACAATGGTCTGCAAAGCATTGTGATGTAATTTCATTGCAGCGATATCTACAGTGTAGATATCGCTTGATCTAATCCAAGCGATATCTCCTGTGGGAGCCAGTTTTGGATGATAAATAATGGATACAGTTTCAGTGGCAGAGGGATTAATGATGTAATTTGATTCTGACGCCATGGAAACCAATGACGCAACAATGGTCTGTAAAACATTGTGATGCAATTTCATTGTATCGATATTATTCTAAGAATCGCTTGATCGTACCAAAAATCTGCTGTGGTAGCAAGTTTTGTATGACGAATTAGTATTAATACTAATCATTAACATTTGATTATATTTCATATTCAAAAGAAGTGTTGTGTTTCAGATATGAACATTGATCTCGCCAAACGGGTAACAAATCCGATGTGGCCTTACGGAGACAATCCGCGGTCTTATACCCCATGCTGTCGAAAGTCAATACAAACCTGATATTGCAGACAATATTGATAAGGCGAACATTGCGTATTATCAAGGTTTCACTGTAGAGGCAATAGTGACTTTCAGAGATCTCACCAACGTAAAGGACAGGTGTACCACAGTAATAGCTAAACACATGTACCTACACATCACGTCGTTAATGTTTTTCAAGGTACACATTTCATATTCAAATGTTGCGTACACCGCACGTATACACACAGCATATAAACAGTATACAAGAAAGTATACACTTGAAAATTGAATTTGACCCACAAATTACAAACGTTGCGTTTCGGTATAGACCCTTATACCGTTGTCAGTTTCGCTTGACAACGGTATAAGGATCTATACCGAAACGTGGCCTTTACAGTATTAAAGGAGTTGTTACAGTCTCGTTTGACAACGGTATACAGATCTTTACCGAAACGTGGCCTTTACAGCACCAAAGAAGTTGTTACAGTCTCGTTTGACAACGGTATAAGGATCTATACGGAAACGTGGCCTTTACAGCATCAAAGAAGTTGTTATCCATAACTTGTGTCTACTTTGTCAACTTCTAAGTAATGCCTATCAAACAATTCGTTGCGAAAACGTTACTTGGCTGTTACGTAACGCCAAACCCGTGCAAACGCAAGATCTCAAACACAACTATGATACCCGTACCAAATATACAACCACCGAATAACCATTTTTTTGTTGTTTCATTTTAGCCGCCATCAGACAAGGGCGAATACTTGCTTTTGCCCTGCAGTTAAGTACAATCTGTTTTAACTCCCAAACTAACGAAGGCTATTCATTATATAAGGGGCAGGGATGCGGGGAGTCGCTACTCATGACAGTTTTTTTCAGTATAAAACAGAGGAAAGCCGAAATAACGTATTATTTTGATAAAACCCTCAGGGAGACAACTCTGTAGATCAAAGTTTGGAGCCCTATACCACTGGACCACCCGTGATACCTGCTATTTCAGAACCTCCGTGACAGTTGTAAACAACAACTACCAAAGAAGTCACTTTCAGCACACGACCAGCGTTATAACACGCCGACATATTTGCTATATATGGCTGTAATGCTAATTATGGGTGTAACGATTAATCGACTTTTCGATGTATCGCATTTGTAAATGTAAATACACCGATGGCAAGTTGAGATATTAATTGTCAGTGGTACCACGTATGATCACAATAGTACCGCAACAGTCTTCTTAACTATAAACAAATAGTAAAAACGCAACAATAAGCTCCCCTTATGCTTCGACCGCCTCCGTGGTCTAATGGTAGAGCGTCAGCCCGTAGAGCAGAAGGTAGGAGTTTGATCCCATACTAAAAAGCGTTAAAAGATTATCCTTGTTGCTACCTGGCGCTCGCCATTATGGGGCAAAAACAAGGACTGGTCGGCTCGGATTCAGTATATTGTGCTTGAGTGGGGTAGCACTACAAATTGGCATTGGTCCGCACTTGTACTAGCACACGCACGCACGCACGCACGCACGCACGCACGCACGCACGCGCACACAAACACACACAAACACACGCACGCACGCACGCACGCACGCACGCACACACACACACACACACACACACGTGGATGCACGTCGATATGTAAGTCTAATAATCTTGAACGTGACGTTAAACCCAACACCTCACCTCGCCTCCTTTATGCTTCAAAGAATTGAACTTAAACGGTTGTGTTTTGTTTTGCCCGACATATACAGTAGATCACATGAAAGGACATTTGTTTCTCTGATGTCTACATCAAACAGTCATCGTTAATACTTCACAAACAAAGATAAATACTTACACACAATGGACATCACACTGAACATATTGAAGGCATCGGAAACGATAGAGTGGTGTTAATATTACGTCTAAGGTAGGGGGTCTAACATCAGGATTGAGTAATATGGCTTTCTGTTAATTGATAACTTTTTGTATTGCTGTCAGTATTGGATGGCAATGCATATACACCCGTGATTCGTTCACAGCCAGCTACGTCCCCGTGATCAATACGAACGCTTAAGTCTTGCATGCAGGGGGTGGAATCAAAGGCTGTTTACATTGGGTGTCGCGTTGGGCGTGGTGAAGTCTCGGGCAATTTAGCAGAACATTATTCTACTTATGTACACGAATATAAACTATGTAGTGGTCATCTGATACCGTCAGGAGTTTGTGTTTCTGTTTTGATTCAGCAAAATAGCGCCATGTTCTTTATAAATATAAATATACACATAAATGTTCTCAGTGGCACCAGCTTATTAACATAGGTGCTATTTTTGTTTTGCTAGGTGAAGTGTCTTGGATAATGGGTATATCAAAGCAACACGACACCGCACAACACCGCACCACACCGCACCGCACCGCACCGCACCGCACCGCACCGCACCGCACCGCACCGCCGCATTGCATCGCAAAGTATAGCATCGCACTTTTCCGCACCGCTTCGAAACGGATAGTACCATGGGACAATGTTGGTTTGTTTCAGTAATATTCCAGCTATATGACGGAGGTCTATAAATAATCGAGTATGGAGCAGGCAAACCAGTGATTGACATCATAAGCATCGATCTACGCAGTTGGGATACGATGACATGTATCAACCAAGTCAGTGAGCCTGACCACATGATCCCGTTAGTCGCCTCTTACGACCTAGCATGGGTGAAGATAAATTCTAACGCGGATCTTCACGGGCTCATATGACAATGAGCCGCTCTACATCGCATCACAGCGTACCACACTCAGAGAACCCGGAGTTTAGTGTTTTCCCCACTGAATCACCACCTATAAACATATATATCATATATATATCCCCAAAGCCATGCCATCATGTTCCCTCCCACACAAAACACACCGTTAATCTGATGGTGCTGACGGGATAACACCGATTCCTTAGTACAGAACAAAACAGAGTTATATTACACTCAGAACGCATTAGCGATTTAAAAGAGTGAGATAGTTTGATTTTACGACACTATTAGGGTGTGGGAGGTTTGATTGACGCCGCTTTTAGCAATATTCCAGCAACATCACGGCGGGAGACACCAGAAATGGGCTTTTCACATTGTACACATGTCGGGAACAAAAAGGGGCATTCGGCGTGACGATTGAACGCTTAACCACTAAGCCACCCCACATACACATAGAAGCAAATATATGGAGTATTAATGTTTTGTTTGTTTGATTTTTTGTGGTTGTTTGGTTGGTTTTTTTGGGATGTTTTGTTTTTGTTGTTGTTTGTTTTGGGGTTTTTTGGTTGTAATAGCTAGTTATTAGTTTTGCACACTTCATCATGTCCCACATGTGCACACCTTGCCCTCACATCGCACTGACCTCGGCTGACCCAGCGTGGAGTGCTGTATTACTAATAATCAGTATAAGCCACAGCAGGACACGGCAGTAATTAGGAAGTTATGGTTTCCGTAGGTTACTGCATATAATCAATAACACAGTTGAGTCTCCATGCAGCCTTCACCAGACTCCGGTCACAACATAGTCCTAGTCGTGTAACCAAAATGTACATAGAAAACAACAGTAAATCATAATAGTGAGTTTGTAAATCAAATAATAATTATTCCATATGAAATAGTTTCTTTGATTATTTTGTGGTTGCTTAACGCCCCGCTCAGCAATATTCCAGCTGTATGACAGTGGTCTGCAAATAATCTAGCCTGGGCCAGACAATCCAGTGGTTAGCATCATGACCATCGATCTACGCGATTGGGATACGATGCCATTCATCAACGTATAATGATAAAAATGGACGTGATATTCCAACACAAGACTTGACACTAGGGATCGACCATTTGGTCTGAAAGGGTTGGGCGGGGCGGTGGTGGTCGTGGTGGCAAGGGGACAGGGGGGTCAGTTTTCCTCAGGTTTTACAGAAAGAACATGTTCACCGTGCTGGGTGTACTGAAAAAAGGACATGTCTTGAAAAAGTGATCCAAATCATATCCGTCTCTAACCAAAATTAAAGATCGTGAATATTTAATGACCGGTCCCTTACACCACACAAGTGAAAAAGCATCATGGTAATCTAGGACATGGGTTCATATCTGTGATGTCATCACCGCTGACAGGATGTGAGGGGAAATGGGACGTTGATGAAGGAAGGACACTGAAGAAGGAAGTGATCTGGGATGAGTGACCTTGTCAGTTCCATTTTGCTGGGTGATTAACGGATAGCGTTGCCTTCGCAATCAACTGCTATTGACGTAGTATGTACGGGAGTATTCGGTTTTGGCATACTTAAAACAATTCTTGGTGTTCATTCTGTTACTTCATGGCGCCTGTTCATAATTAAGTGAGTGAGTATAGTTGTGAGCTTCACACATTGTACCCATGTCGGGAATTGAACCCGGGTCTTCGGCGTGACGAGCGAACGCTTTAACAAGGCTAGCCGACCGCTCCCTGTGAGCTCACAACGTTATAGCAAGGTTCAGCTGGAAGCATTCTCTTAGCTACCCGACCGCCCCTCATAATTAACTATAGAGATACATATGTAAGCATTATGTCATTATCTCCATTATCATCGTCATCGTCATCATCATCATCATCATCATCATCATCGTCATCATCATCATCATCCCATCGCCATTATCATCATTCTCATCATAGTCATAAACATTTATGACAACGATCCTGACTCTTTCTGATAGTATTTGCATAGGTTCCTGTAAGACGGTCAACAGTATATCTTCTCGTCATTTAACAAAAAGACAGTTTAGACAAACCAAGTTTATGAAAACCGAACTTCATAACCTCCCTCGCTTACACAAACATTTAGTCCAGAATAATCTTCCCCATGATATAGCCATTACTTCATCCATATGTGAAATACCTACATTGCTTACTTAATAAGTTAAACATTTCCTGCAAATCTAAACTGGCTAAATATTTAACGCGGCAGGCGGGGTCCAATCGCACCAAACACCATTAACTAATCAGCGTCTTCAATAAAACCAACCTACCACCACGCTAGATTTAATTTTTTATAACGTTTAAATGTCAATTACTTTTGGCTACGATACTGACAAGGTTTTCAAGCCCCAGACGCATGGGAGACATAAACTTTCAGGTTCCTTTGTGACTGGGAGCCGGTCTAGTTTGTTTAGGTGGACGCTACACTTGTCTTACTCCAAGCAACGTCAACATGTTAAACATGACAGTTAGTGTTAATCTTTACACTTACCTACAAATGTGTTTATTTACCTGACTACAGCTTCCTAATTACACTGAAATTAAATACCTGTCGCGTATTATTCAGGGATATATCTCACAGATTAAAGCTGCTCAAATATTTGTGTGTGGCTTTCAAGTCAATTTAAGTAGTGTTGATTAATACCCGTGAGAGTACGAGCACCATTCCATGGTGACTGTCAGCTATCCATAGCACATGTCAGTTAAACCAGATGAACTTTTTTATGCTGTGTGTATGTCCATGTGCATCGTGTATATTCTGCATTCTGTAAATGCCCCTTGTGATTGCTCTTTCATAAATCTGTTTGTCATTATGGTGTTATTTAAAAGCAGAATTTATTCATAGTGGTTTTATAAGCGGTCGCCTGATCAGTGTCTGAGTAAGTGAGCGGGGTTCAACGCCGATTTGAACCGTGTTTCAGTAATAGTGAGTGAGTGAGTGAGTTGGGTTTAACGCCGCTTTTAACAGTATTCCAGTCATATCACGGCGTGTCAGCTTAATGTGGGAGGAAAGCCCGAAGTGATGCAGGTCTCAGACGTTTACCAATTCGGTGAATCCCACGAGCACGGGTATGGTGCTGACAAACCTAGAAACATAATCGGGGCGAACAGGGATTCGAACCCTCAATCATAGGTTTCTGGCGTGCCTAAGTGACCCAACTCTGCACAGCGAATCGCGGCGCCTCAGACGACTGGGCCACCCGTGCCCCCTGTTTCAGTTCTATCACAGCGTGTCGGCTTGGTTTGGAAGGATTTGTTTGTTTGCTGTTCAACGCCGCAATCGGCAATATTCCAGCTATATGACGGCGGTCTGTAAAAAATCGAGTCTGGGGCAGGCAATCCAGTGATTGACATCATGAGCATCGATCTTCGCAATTGGGATACGATGACATACATCAACCAAGTCAACGTGCTTGACCACCCGATCCCGTTAGTCGCCTCTTACAACAAGCGTGGGCTGCTGCATGAAGACCAATTCTATGGTTGGGGAGGGATGCCCAATTAAAGTACAAGTAAGACATTCCTAGACATTTACCGGTTTGGTACGAACACGGGTATGGTACCTTAGGATCATAATCAGGGGACAATCCAGGATACGAACCCACGATCACCGGATCCTGGCTCAGCTAAGTGAAGCAGCGAGTTGAGCTGGCTTAGATGCCTTCACCCCCCGTGCTCCCTGATTAAAGTGACTCATTGAAATGTTTTAAAAGAGCATATCCATCTAATTATACTCAGATCTTAGTGCTCGCTCCCGATAAACAAAGCCAGCACTAAGATCTGATTTTAATGAGATTGAAGAAGATGCAAAAACACTTAAAAACAACTACGTAATAAAGTTTGGCAGGGGTAACTCGTCGTTAAGCAGAGTTACATTCCTTAGAAACCAGGATCCGCTAATTATGAATTAAATACCCGGATTCTCCCCAATGATACGATGCTTGGTTTAAAACTATGGGTGTGTCACTCTGGACTCACACACTGAGTGTACAAAACGTGTATGCCTGACACGACAATTGAACAAAGCGGCAAAGAACCCAACTCTTCTACAAAGGGCATTAACTATGCCCTATACCAAAATATATTTTGACGCAATGTATACAAAGTCACAAACTGAAAGCCGGTAAATGCGATTTGATGAACTGTCACTTCATATACATCTGTACGCATTCCAGGACGCCGAGATAATCTTGGATAGGAAGTGTAAACTCAAGATGATGGATGAGAGACTTTTCATGCTTTCTAGGCACTAATGGAATTACGCGGACGGCGAGATTTAATGAGATCTAACGAGATTTAACGACATCACGAATGGGTGTTCCCAGGCGATAGTGTTGCTTTTTATGTGATCGATGTTGTAAGACTAGTTTATACACAGTTGTATGACACATGATGTGATAATACCGTTACACACAGCGTCTTCGCCGTTATTTTCATAGGGGGCGAAATCGAGATTAACTTGGGCGCCATCTTGAATAACATTGTTATGAATCTGGTGGTTATAATTCAGTTCGATTGCCGTCAAAGCCAGGCTGTTTTATTACGTCATAAAACTACTGTATTCAAGGGGTTCAGCTAAGCATAGGTAAAAAACTAGGACAGTTTTACAACACGTAATGTACCGTCAAATATTATGACAGTGTACTTTATAAAGTGTCCGTCGCACAGTCCTTCTCAGTCGTATTTCCTGCTGTCGGCATCGTATCTGAGAAAGCTTTCATTCAATCTTGTCACTGACATAACAGGAATCGTCAACACTATCGGTGCCTGAGGCAATCAATAGTGTAGCTGGGTCGTCGTTTACATCATTAGAGAACATCTTCAGTCAACATCATCTACTGTAACATCTTTACTCAACATCATCTACCATAACATCTTCAGTCAACAATATCTACTGTTACATCTTCAGTCAACATTATGTAATCTATGTAACATCTTCAGTCAACACCATCTACTGTAGCATCTTTACTCAACACCTTCTACTGTAACATCTTTACTCAACACCGTCTTCTGTAACATCTTTAGTTAACACCATCTAATGAACCAACACGCATCGTCATCGCAGTTTGTCGATTCATACAATCAGCTAATTTCAGCAATCAGCCATCAGCCATCTTCTCTCCAGCCTGCCCTACATGATTCTCCTGATGGATGTAATAACTATCTATGGTGATACAGCCGCACCCCCATCCCAGTATCATTATGGGATCACATTCTAAAACGGCGCCAGTGCATAAGAAATCTGATCTCACATTAAAAATGGAGCAATCAACAAACCCATTAGAATAATTCAAACGTAATTTACTGTTCTAATCAAATTTTCAAGTCGACATTCAAGACTTGCACTTTATGAATGAAGATAACGATGACGGAGATGAAAGACTGTTTCACACCGAGCTACTCCGTGATTCACCGAGTTATTGCAGTCATCCTATGCCAGTGTTGTAACGCTTGACGCGGCTGAGTGACAGTAACTCCTGGACAAACGGGGGTTCATGCTTCGCTAGTTATTGGTTATTGCCATAAATATTGATCCGCTACAGCTCTGGTTTACTTCACTACACAATGATTGAGTCTTTTCTTTGGTGAAAATTAACACTTTATGCATGGTGTACCATAAATGTTTACATAATTCATTCACAGAATATCATGTTTTAGATATGCATTGTCAAATTTTAAGATCGGGACTTCAAGGGTCTGGTTACAGATCTGTCGGTGAATGCGTGCTTCTTCTTTGATGGAAACGGAGCATAAAACACACGAGAACATGTTCATGATACGCCTTATACACTCGCCAAAACACGATGTATTGTAACCAGTGTCTGTTTCATTGGGATACCCGGAGGCTGGCACGTGCAGGAGAAAATCTGTCAGTAGTACTCGTTTGTTGATGAAGGTCTTCTGACCACGCTTATTCTTAATCAGCATTGTCCAAGTCTACATTGTAGACTATCAATTATTAATTCCTATAGTCTGAGACATTAAAGCGTCTGATAACAATCCATATGAGGCACGTGCACGTGTAATAATGAGTTCACGCGATAAATACGTAATTTTTTACGTAATGTACCCCCATTGTTGAGGTAATGCAAACATAATTGCTGACATGTTTATGACGTCACACTCACAGTGACGTCACGGCGTATATTAACATACCGTATGTCCTCAATGGGTATAGACTATTATACGGATATATGTGTCATACTGATTTTGCGAATCGTGTGTCAGAATTCTTGTAGGGTGATACAAGAATTGTTACACGAGTTTCGTAAAATCAGTATGGCACACATGCGGGTGTAATAATTTCTTTATTACCCATTATTTCTTTATCCTTTTTGGCTACCCTTACACTGATCACCACCGCTGTCCAAGAAAAACACAATTTGTCGAATACGTCAACAATCTTCGGCTTTTTCTAGTGTGACGTCATTCCGATCATACGTCACAATAAGATTCGAATGACGTCAACAATGCCGTCCGGATGAGGGAAACAATACACTGGTGCACGAGAAATGATTTTTGATCGAGTCAACATACGATTTTTATAAACTAGGTTATTTCTAACCCTATGGGTAATATAACACACTGCTACGTCTTCGCTATCATGTATGTGGTTCTGATAGTCAAGAGATTGTTACTTTCTTGTGTGTATCAGATTGTAGTTCACCACTTTCACTCGTTTCGCACAAATATTCTTACACGTGTTCCGCAAAATCAGTAATATATATGTATGCAGATGAAATCTACACCTACACTAGTTAATGCGGTAAAGCCCAATTACATGTAGATGATATCGATCCCTCGTGCCTTTCAAAAACTAATTTTTGCATTGCATCAGCACCATCTTAATATCCTTTGGTCGTAATATAAGACAAACATAGGCATCTACATACATGCATCAAATATCATTTCTACAAAGGGGAGGTGGGGGAGCCTAGTAGTTACAGCGTTCGCTCGTCACGCCCAAGGCCCGGGTTCAATTCCCCACGTAGGTACAATGAGTGAGGAAAATGAGGCCATTTCTGGTGTTCCCCGCCGTGATATTGCTGGAATATTTCTAAAAGCGGCGTAAAACCATAATCACCCACTCATCTCTACAAAAAAACGCAAATTAATTCTTGATTAATTCCCTAACGTCTTTACACATGCAAACAGTCTACCATCAACGTACCAGGAATATTTCAACACAGGCTCTAAACCGTTGTCGACAACCTGTACTCATTTAACAATGGTGTTGAAGCATATTTCAAATTCTCACATTCCCTTGTCATTAGTTTTCAGTGTATCAGCACTAACTTGCTTACCTACGCTTGCGTCCACGGACATTTAAACATCGTCTACACCAAGCGTCGTGTCCGCGAAGTATGTAGGGTTAACTCTTGCTTGGAAATCGATCGTTTGAAGCATAATGAAGTCATGGTTCAGCATGTGATTGATTGAACTTGCTTTTACACCGACGGTTACAGTCAAATATACAAACACAATTCAGTCAGTGATGTGTTTGTAGGTACATAGTCTTTGTTGACAACGACTTGTATATCTACCGTGAACAACGTGTGAACGCTCGCTGCCTTCAGTTAACTGATCAATGACTTTTGAGGAGGTGAAGTGTTCACTGAAAAGATGTAAACATTTCCCATATTCGCCTCTTTACAAATGTATCTGTACGGGGGGTCCTATTAATGGGAGAAATAGAGAATTACAGACACGAGTAACAGGTTTCTAGATAAAAGATATGAATATTATATACATTAATACATATAACACATACATAATGGTTTCCCTTCATCCAACTGCTGTAATATTTGTTATTACCAGATTAAAATCTCACACTTAACATTTCACTATTAAATGGGTTACACAGCAAATTTGGACAATAGCAATGACTCGATTAATATTTGTGTAACACATACCCAATACATACGTTAATGCATGTGCTCTGCGCGTGTAAACGCGCTAAGGACGGCTCTGAACAAAGCTATGTCATGCACGGGACGCACGTGTCGTGATCTAATAATAACCACACGAGACATGACAACATATTACTCTTACCCCGTTTCAAGATGTCCCCAGGGATACGCAACCCAATCCGGAACGCTCCCTCAAAGAAGCACGCACCTTTTTGTACAATCCATTCCTTCACGTCTCGCGCTACTCAATACTCTCGCCCCTGTCTGTACGGGAGGCAGCGGTTTGCCATGACTGGACACCACTGCAGGACTGTATCTCTTTCTAAGTACAGCTGTGTCTATCTGATGTCCCACATAGCATTAAGCCTGGCCAATAATTAAGCTAGTCTTACCCTGTAATCGTTTCCGTATCGCGGCGAAGGCAGGAGGGAAAAGCGACGACTTGTTGGTCGAGCAACACACCGCCGACTGTCGGTTGCGTTTCAGTATAACATACGATTTGCCGAGTCACTAATGCCTTTTTATTTTGCGGAAAGAAACAAGTGTATTATCAGCCATATTAATTTTTGTATATTACAGAGTAGAGGCGGTGGAGGTAAGTGTTGTCTAATTCGAAACTGTGGAAGTTGGTTTTGAGTACGAAACAAGGAAATAATAAGATTAGGCCAATATTTTTTTCAGTACGAGCTATGATGTATAACTGACTGAACTGATATTACAGCTGGGAATGACATGTAGTATGTGTGGTGATGTGAACTGTATGAATAACGGACATGTTGAGGCTAACAGGCACATTTCCTTTGTTGATGAATATTTTGTATATGTATATATCACGTGGTTACATGCTACCGCGTAAGAGGCGACTAACGGGGTCGGGTGGGTCAGGCTCGCTGAAGTTGAAGCATGTTATTGATTCCAATTGTGTGGATCGATGCTCATGATATCAATCACTAGATTGTCTGGTTCAGACTCGATTATTTACAGACCGCCGTCATATAACTGGAATATTGCTGAGTGCGGCGTAAAACAACAAACCAAACCAAACCAAAACTTACCGCGAGTAAACCCTTGATGTTCATACATAAATCTGTATACACAGTGAAAACACTTTCGTCGATAATATGATCATATTCATAGATTAATTTATATAATGTACATAATACATCCTTACGTGAGTGTATAATCTTTGCACCTCATTTTTATGCAATGAACGAGCTTCAAAATGTGTGCCGGAGGAGGCAATCAAACCAGGTTTTTTGGCGGGGCCAGCGAACGCACGAACCACTAGACTACCCAACTACACGACAAATGCCAGGAATACAAATGCTGATCTTGAACAGACAGAATCAACTACGAGACAGAGTAATTAGTGCCGTCTCCAAGTAGGTATTTGCAAGATCAGTGTGAACATAGTTGCATGTCATATATGATCTAAACTGTTTACTGTAAACCGTCTAACATGAAAACATACGATTACATAAACATCTGATACCTGATTACACCAACAATAGGTTTGTAAGTCTTTGAAGTGATGTAGACACATGCGAACAAAAGTAGCCGTGGAACGGCCATTTTATGAGCAGCTTGGGTGAAGGTTTTGTGTAACAAAAAACCCAGGGCGATACAATGCTTATTGAATTAATTGTATGCATGTTTGTGTATCATACTTATTTTACGAAACTCGTGTAAGATTTCACGTTTGAGCCTCGCACAAACTTGGGAAACACAAAAATTCTGACACTCGTTTCGTAATATCAGTATGACATAGATGCTCGTTTAATGATGTGTATAAATGTAAGCTATAGGTTTAATCAGGATGTTGTAATGCTGACGTCTGCAGAAAATGAATTCAATTGTGACGTTTGTAGGTCACGTGTTATTAAAGGTCTTCCAGATTCTTGGTATAACTCGATGAGTACCTTTAACCATGACATTCAAAATATGAAAAGTGATCTTTACCAATTTCATCATACTTGTGGACAATGAGTCAGAATGAGTAATTTGTAATATGCTATCTCCCGCTGCCCGCAATATATCCAATTACATTTTTTTTATTAAATCAACCTCGTGATCAGAATTGCTCCATGCTCTGATTGGTTCAAAAGAGTTCAAAATCGTCTTCAAGGAAAGCAACGTCGGAGATTGGGTGCGATGTGCAATTCAGATGACAGCCTATCGTGATTAAGGGGCCTTTTCGAAGCATTTCGTCAATAAAAAAGACAGACATTTACTTTCAAGACCTCCTTGCACTAACTATATTGCTTTTCAACGTGAGATTGTTTTTGAATACGATCATATGAAACCAACATCACTCGAAAACTAGTCATGATATCCGAAAAGTAAACAAACCCGGTTTAAGTACACAAACAAATACAACCTGTGTTGGGGAACGTATAACAGGGAAATGAATACTCGTGAATATCATGAGGTTTGCCAGAGATAAAAAAAATATTATCTTGTGTTTACGCAATTTCACCTCAAGATGTTACTGTTTAACATGATGTCGGTTAAGCAGGGGTCACGGTCTCCAGTTTCACCATCACCCTGTTATATCTATTGGGAATCAGCACTTCTGCTCGTATTATAGTGAAAGCTGCCAAAACGGCTGCATGGAGCCTTAAAATAGTTATTAGCAGCAGCAACAGGTTGTGGGAGATATAAGGTGTGGGAGAAGAAGTATATTTAAGTGTCCACACACGATGTTGTCTGGATTGGGCTCATTCACAGCCAGTTGCACCAGACGAGCCTTCAAGGTGTAGGTGAGGTGAAATTGGGTTTAACGTCGCGTCCAAGATTATTGTACTCATATAGCGACGTGCATGCACGTGTGTGTGTTTGGGGGGCTGCTTGTACTAGACCATACTGATGCCGATTTATAGTGCTAGCTCACTGAGATACCATGCCGCAGTCTAACATGAATACCTTACTCAGACACATTATACTGACTCCGAGCCGACCAGTCCTTGCTTTAACCCCTTAATGCCGAACGCCAGACAGGGTAACAACAAGTACCATCTTTTAACGTCTTTTGGTATGACGCGGCGGGGATCGCTCTCCGGGCGGACGCTCTACCACTAGACCACGGAGGCGGTCTCTTCAAGGTGTACGTTTGACGAAAGCTTAGTCTGTCATACAGACTCTGGTACAAATATATACAGCCCATGCAAGTCTATAGTGTTTGGCAAGTCCCGATTACTGCTGTATCAGGATGAAGAGAGTCTCTGGGCTCCTTTTTATTATATTTTTATTAAGATAAATTAATTTAACAACTGTTTTTCTTTCCGTAAGATATGTTCATTTCAGAAAGCTTAGCCCCTGAAAATATAAAATTTTGATCTTAACAAGTAACTAATTTAAATTGAAAAGTAGACCCAGTGAGATGGAAGAACCTGTAGGAAATCTATATTTGCTACATTTAGGGCTATATCACTACAGTATGGAAGGGGAAATAATAAGGTTCAGGACTGTGAGACAGATTTGGTGTATGTATGTCCTACTTTAAGTAGTTTCATAGATTCTGGGGCAGAACCATTCGATTTACCTTTGCGTAATTACCCGTATCTATCACGTCTCTGGCGCCGACTGGTCTTTCATCATTAAAAACGTGTATCGGCTAGGAGAGAAGTGGTGATGGAATGCATAGTGAGCGTTTTTATCAACAACCTCTGCGACTGTGTGTACATGATAAAGCCATTCTCGCTACGAGGCGTTATAGACAAACATTATCTCGACGTTATGAAACTGTGTGTAATTGTATTCAATACTTTGTGTATATCTTTTTTTATAATATATTTTTCTGCTTTACGAAATCGGTCATTGAACCTAACTATCATGCGGCAACAACTGTATTATTCGTTCGTTGGAATCACTGCGCCCTTTTACGAATATTTTCAATACAATGTATGTTCGCTGATTGTATGATCACACCACAATATCTGACTACAGGCAGGTGTATGAATACCTCCCTATACCTAAATTGTTTGATAGGCATTACTAAGAAGTTGACGGGTGGAAAATTAGACACAATTTATGGATAACAGCTTCTTTCATTACTGTAATGGCGACGTTTCGGTACAGATCCTTATACCGTTGTCAAGCAAGCCTTCCATAAATTGTGTCTACTTTGTCCCTAAACTCAGCTTCTGAAAAAAGACGGTTCAGTTATTGAAACAGCAGTCGCTATTGTAGTGCTAAAATACATGCACAAAACCTCTAGCTTCTCATAATGACAAGAACATTCAACAAACAAATACTGAATTGTTGTGGCCTTATCAGCCATAGGACATTACTAACCGATTACATAGATGCCCCGGCTATGGCCGCTGTATCCGGAGGTGACTCAATTTCCGTTGTCGGAGGATATTCGCAATAAAACACTGGCGAATTATTTTGTTCTAAATAAAAAATGTTTTGACATTTTCGAGCGTGGGAGGTAGTGTTTGTTTTGTTTTGTATATAACTTCCTCATATGAAAGCTTGCCCCATTTCCTCTTGTAGATCAGGGCCCAAGGTGATGTTAGCGCTAAGCGTTAACTCCCACACTTTAAGATAGCGTTACGATAATCGTAGCGTAAAGATCCCTTTGTGGAAAGGGGCCTAGTCAATCTCTTTGAAATCAGATCTTAGCTCTTGCTACCACTAAACAAAGATCTGAGGCCATCCCATTTAGGGTCACGTCAGACCGACCTTGCGCAGCTTTCTCGTGCTTTACGGTACTAATTTCAAATTGGCGACTACGCTTCGAAACATATTTTGACAAATTCTCGATTTCAAATTTGAAACCTGAACAAAAAAACATTCTGGAATGGCTAATAGATGGTCTAAATTGTAAGGATTCAGTCGTTAAACCCGTAACTAACGTTCGGAATACCCCATGTTAAACTTTCGAGGTTGCATGATTAGAAATCACATTCCGACGGTCACTTTCATAATCTAGTAAGCGACGCTCTGATTGGTCGGACTGAAAGGTCGTTCTGACGTGACCCCAAACGGGATGTCCTCAGATCTTTGTTTAGCGGTAGCGGGAACTAAGGTCTGATTTTAATGAGATTGGGAGCCTAGTTGACATTCGAACAGAGAAGAACTGCGCAACAACAATTGCATATCGTTACAGTTGAAGGAGTGAGTGATTTGGGTTGACGCCGCTTTGATCAGAACGTCAGTCACACGAAGGTGCGTCAGCCAAATATGGGAAAAGCGCCTGAATTGATGCAGATCTTGAACGCCTACCACTCAGTTAATCCCAGGATCATCGACATAGAGGGGATAGGCAAAGAATCATATAATCGGGAAAGATATATGGATGCCGAACCCACAATCAACGGATCCTGCACGGTTAAGGGACGCAACCCGTGCACCCTTGATGGTAGCTCGGGAAGGGATCGGTGTGATCTGTGACGTTAAAATGTGGTATGTACCTGATGACATACTCAGATTACACGTGAATGTGTTGATCAATGAGATGCTAACGTTAGTCTATGGCTTATTTCGTTGGTCTCAACGCAGAAGTAAACATTTGCCTTCAATATGCGTTATGGCGCTCTGTAATGCAATCTATCAGTATTAAAGACGACCTGTTGTTTGACACATCCTGCTCGTTGTATGCTATAGAGTCGTGTTGTTTGACACATCCTGCGCGGTGTACGCTATAGAGTCGTGTTAGTCGAGCCCCAACTGCGTCAACTGAGTAAACAGAGGGAAGTCAAGGGCCATTCCTCGAGATACACCTATACGTGATATAACTGGAATTAAAGACACCGGGGAATTTGACTTGTCTTGACTGTGTACATACTGAACTTAAAGATTTTGTTAACACTTTTTACATATTGTTTTGGCTGTTTGCGTTTCCGCTGTGTGACTGTTTAGCCTGCACGTGGGTTGATATCAGCACCTGCTGATAGAAGTGTTCAGAGTAGGTCAGGCAATACCACTAGGTGCCGTTCCGAGATTCGTAACAGACATGGATAATGATAGTTGTATACATGGAGAGTAATTCAGATACTGAATAAATCAACAACTGGATCATTCACAGCACTTGGTCAAGCCACTGGAACACTCAGAGGCTGGTTAATTGGGACACTTGATCATTCAGATGTTCGGTTTTTTAGACGTGATCAAGAGATCTGCTTTTAATAAAGTCAACTGAAGTTGAATCATTCAAACACTGGGCTATTCATACGTTCTACTTATTGTTGAACTGTGAACCATTAATAAACTTGATCATTCACAGGCTGTACTGAATAAGTCCATGGGTGTATAGTAATTTTTTAAATAGGCAAGTCTACATAAGCGGACAGTACACTTTTATAGGGACAACTTGTTCTTATTATTTATATAATCTAGAAATTATGATTTATACTAATAATTATTGCCTTTGAGGCCTGTGCAAGTCTAATGTGCTTCCGTATACCAGACAGACATTTTTTAACCTTGATCTCTTGGTTACTCAGACATTGGTAATTCGTCACGGTCCCTCAGACATTGGTAATTCGTCACGGTCACTCAGACATTGGTAATTCGTCACGGTCACTCAGACATTGGTAATTCGTCACGGTCACTCGGACATTGGTAATTCGTCACGGTCACTCGGACATTGGTAATTCGTCACGGTCAATCAGACATTGGTAATTCGTCACGGGCACTCAGACATTGGTAATTCGTCACGGTCACTCGGATACTAGTTATTCAGAAACGCCAACTTTACACAAAGAAAACAGATTACATGGTGTTCTCGCGGCGACCTCAATACATCAGTGAAAAATGTAAGAGCAATGTATCCACAAGCCTGATAATGACTCCTAGTTTCTCCATTTATTACCCGACAGTGTCACATAATCTGTGACTAACTTGCGATCTCGCTATCAGCGTCCCTTCGGCACAGAGGGACTTCTGACCCACCTGCCCTCCCCACCATCGGACAAACCCGCTGGATGTCGGCCCTGAAACCACGGAGGCGTGTGCCCTCAGTGTTGCAACATCCAAGCCCAGCCGCCAGGTGCGCGATTGATGACTTCACGGCTCGGGTTATGTGATTAAACACATATACATTTCAAACGCCACTTTTATCGCGTCTACCTGTTCGCTAGAAGGAGATACTTGTGTGTTTATAATGTGTTCTCCTTCACAGGAGATTAAATTTGGGCGTGTTCAGAGTTCAGAGTTCAGAGTTTAGAGACGGGGGTAGACATGGACGACAATACACAGTCGTGTCTGACGCTCAGTTTACCGCCCTGCTCCTACCCTCGCTACTGTACCACCCTATAAACTACCGATATCTGTACAATACTACCATGGACCTAGGTCATAGATACTTCTCAACATCTGATAAGACCCGTGAAGATCCGGAGTAGAATAGGTCTTCAGCAATCCATACTTGCCGTACAAAGCGAATGTGCTTGTCGTAAGAGGCGACTAACGGGATCGGCTGGTCAGGCTCGCTGACTTGGTTGATGCATGTCATCGTATCCTAATTGCGTGGATAGATGCTCATGATGTCAATCATTGGATTGTTTGGTCCAGACTCGATTATTTACAGGCCGCCGTCATACAACTGGAATATTGCTGAGTGCAGCCTTAAACAACAAATAAACAAACAAACAACATCTGATAACGATTATCTTATATCCATGCGAGGAATGAAGGTGACATATATATATATATATATATATATATATATATATATATATATATATATATATATATATATATATATATATATATATATATATATATATATATATTATTGCATGTATGAATAGTTCAATATATACACTTACAGCATCATTATGTAGCAAGAACATGCACATATATATGTTGTCCTTAGTTTCAGGATGGGAACGTAATCAGTATCGTAGCCTGATTAAATATTGACGTGATTGATTCTGACGTGTGTTGAATGTTTATGGGCGTTATTTATTTAAGAATTGACTTTCACTTTGTGTGAGTTCAATGGAGTATGAACACTCATAGAATGAGGGCCAAACTGTATGAACGTCGGAGCTGTCATGCTTGAAATGTAAATTTGTACCGAAAAAAGCAAATTTATTGATTTTCAAAAACAACATGTCTAAGAAATGAAGCCTTCGGCTGCCTCTACAATTAATGTTAAAATGCACTACAACTGCATGATGCTACTACTACTACTACTTCTACTACTACTACTACTACTACTACTACTACTACTAGTAGTAGTAGTAGTAGTAGTAGTACAGCCGGCATCACAACACTACTACTGCTACACCTATAAATGTCTTCACGATCGTCACTGTGCAAGCGCTAATCAACACAAAAACGCTTTCTTCGTTCTTCGCGAAACTCAAACCACCGTCACGTAGCAAAAATGTAGATGTAAATACGATCCTCAAGTGTGAGTTACTCGTCAGCATGTTCGCTACACCCTGTGTACCTGCCCGCTCCTCGTTACCGGAGTCAACCTTAATTACCAACTACACCACAGCATCTCCACGTGTACTCTCTGAATGGCATCGTAATATCAGGATGTAATCACAGGTGAGACACAGGTGAGACACAGGTGGGCTCGTTGCGTTACTTGCATGGAATCTAACCAACCTGTTCAACACATGTAATTGTAGGTACTAAGTACATAGGTTGTTGTGCCTCCACTTAGTTATACATCAAGCTGTCCCATCACAGTCTGTGATTACCCGAGACGGATTTCATATTGAACAAGCAGGAATAGTGATTAGCATGTCGGGACACGCCCATGGACATCACCTGGATCAGGGTCGGCCGTGCACTTCAATCAGAGACCAAGAGAAACGACGGCTAAATAAACCAGATGCTCCTTCAGACACTTTACAGAGATAGTTTTACGTTGTCTGAGTTTCGCTCTGGGTTTACGAAATGAGTTCATGGCCAGAGCGATGAAAATACTTGAATTCTTGTACGAATTCCTTAAGACCTGTAGACTATATATATACAGATGCCATAATGTCTTTATTGTCCACACTTAATAGGTTGTTGTGAAGAAATATAGTGTTTCCTAAGATACTTTGCCAAAAGATCAAAGGCGCCGACAGTACTTCATCCTGCGAAAAGGGTACACTTCTGAATTATATCATAATCGGTTGCGTCATTGTTCAAATGTTCGTTAACAGGGTCAACACAACGCCAACAACGACGTTTATACCACAGAGACGTCACTACTATCTTGGCGTCATCATTAAAATTGCGTCAACATATACTAACTTAATGGGGTTGCCTAGTGAGGGATCGTATATGGCCCCGTAGCCCCAAGAGAGATAAAACCATATTAATAATATAAAAAACTATTCATAAATGCACCAGTAACGGAAACCAAAGATGGCGAAGGTGTACTAAATTATGCCCTTGGGGTATACAAGACACAGGAAAGATATGTATTCATTGTTCTAATGCATTTCACACGTTTCAAAGGTCGAGTCAGTCGACCCATGAACAATGGTTATTCTCAAAGTTAAAATTTCTATTAGCTATGTGACTCTTGAATTATCCATCAACGATACACTACCTATAGGTCACACCCCGATTCAAAATACCCCCTAGAAATCTGTACCATAGAATAGCGTGTTGTTCTAGTGGTCTCTAGCCTATCAAGTATCTAGGATTAACTGAATTACGTCGGTACACAGTTTTATACATATGTAAACAGTGTGTCCATTATGTAACACGTAATAATCCTTTGATCTCAGCGATGCCTGTCAGCCGCTCAAGTGGATGACCTTTTGACCTGATGAGAAGTTGCAACATAAGAGATTTATCAGTATGCATACAACGGGCTTGTTCCTATCCAGGTATTATTGGGGCTTAGCCAAGGGCGGTTACTATAGGATATATGACACCAAATGATCTCATCGTGGAAAGAGTGCTATACTATATTCATATCATTGATCAAATTTATTTATTAGGTTTGAAATATTTATGGGCAAGCTATTATCTAGCATCTACTAATGAGGTCGTTTATTAACCAGGCTTAACTTTATGTTTGGGTGACATTTGAAGATGGATATGTAACTGATGATAAACTGTTATGGATGATCAACTGTTTTCATAATATAGTCATCATTCAAGCTATAAACGTCTCGAAAGGTCCCATGTGAAGAAGTGGATAAAGCGGCGCATTGGCGCATATTGTCTGAGAGTAGAGTGGCATAGCAGGAATCTGTAGATTTACATAAAATAACAATTGTCATGTTAAACTGGTATACAGAAATAAAGACCCTGTTGTCATAATCAGGGTATGCAAAACCTTGGTCATCATAATGACATCACAGCTGATAATACATGGATAACCGCATATCCATATATTAATAGATTATCTATCTCTTGCAGTTATGTATTATTTTATTTATTATGTCAAACAACCCGTTAGATCTGCTGGACTGGTGTGTTGTACATGCAGCTTTAGCTGATGACAGGGACACCCTTTACGAGCATATAACTGACTCTTGAAACCTAGAAGAATACATGTGCATAGTGCTCTTGTAAATATGTTGTGCTAATATGACTACAATGTGTGTCACCCTCCGAAACTAATGGCGGGAGTAAAGAACACCGTCACGTAGCAGCATGTAAATAAGATCCTCAAGTGTGAGTTACTCGTCAGAATGTTGGCTACACCCTGTGTACCTGCCCGCTCCTCGTTACCGGAGTCAACCTTAATTACCAACTACACCACAGCATCTCCACGTGTACTGTCTGTGTTCTGGTCTCCTAATGGCATCGCACCCACACACAACATGCACAGATATATACACATAAACACACACACACACACACACACACACACTCTCTCTCTCTCTCTCTCTCTCTCTCTCTCTCTCTCTCTCTCTCTCTCTCTGACTCTCTCTCTCTCGCTCTCTCTCACACACACACACTCACTACGTCAGCGGACGACGACTGAAGAGCACATGTATGTAAAGTACACCATCATTTAAACTGTTGGTGAACACAACGCATTTCCTTGTTCTTGGAGCTGCAAGTATTTATAGCTATATATGCATCATGTATCGGGCATATAGCAACTGCAGAGGGATATTGTGTCTTTTACCTACTTCCCGGTCCAAAACTACACGATAACAGCACTTCTCTCCAGAGGGGAAGACATGGAAATAACAACCAGTTTCAATACTTAAGTAAACTTACCTTTCGCCCTCGATGTGTATAAAACGGACACCCTTTTCACTCTCTTATATACAACACGTGGTTGTTAGTCTAACGTGTCATTCAACTTAGATGAATATATGCTGTGAAATATATTGGGTTTTAATTGCCAATCCCGTAGCGCAATTATTCAATGTGTTTCCTTGTACAACATGCCCGAGGATTGGACAAGTTCTTCATAATGATTTGATCGACTTGTGTAGTAGCGATAGCTTGTAGCGATGTACGGGCATGGTGACAAGAGTGTGTGCCTGTCATAAACACAAAGTGACATTCATGGTCTGGCGGAGGACACAGAGGATTGATTCACAACACCGCGTGAGTCACCAGGTTGCATCTATTAAACTCATTCAATCTTATGCAGAGTGCACAAAAGGGGATTAATAGTGAGTTTGGGTAACATTAATTGTCACGGTGGTCAATCTTAAAGAGGATAAAAACTTGACAGCTTGTCTGCTCAACAAAATATTAGACACGTATTTTAAATTAGTTATGTGAGTGTAGATGCATATTCGTTTAAAAAATCATTACAACGTTTTCTTGAAAAAGATTCATGTTCCCAAATCGAGTGTCGTCAGACGACCATATTGGAATAGTGTTTAACGTTGGATGTACAAGGGTATGAGAATGCTGCATTATTTGATCCGGTGACGCCATTCTCACATCTATGGTACGTGAATGTAACTATGTTTCTGATGAAAGCTTTTTGTGGACAATTGAAACGTTTGGACTTTTATCATATGGGGATTACGGGAGGTATTACAGACGGATAATGGCAGATTCCATGTATAACCATGGTTCATCTATAAACATAACAGACCAGATCTAAATCAATATAAAATGTTCTACTTATTCTCTCCGTTATAAACTTAAGATATGTTTCAGGTTTCAATAAACTCTTCAATTCTTTATACAGTCGAACCTCGTTGTGTCGAACTTGGATGAGTCGAATTCTTGTTGTCTCGAATTCACCTTCCGGTCCCTGCGAATTCCTTCAATATTCATCATCATTTATACTCGGATCTGTGGAACTGTATATGCAATGTCTTGAGCTACTTTGTGGAGTACAGTCCCAAGGCTGGAAGAACGTATTGATAGCTACGTTCTTAAATACTTAGTAAATTATTCAATATCAAATATATAATCTGATAATAAGGAAGACAGTTTTCTCACCCACAGTGTGGAAGATGAACAAATCCCAAACCGAGCTCGAACTCGAACCAAGTTTGCCATGGTATTCATATACTAACGGATGAAAGTAACTGTGCTTGCAAAGTGGTGTAAATGTTATGTTTTTGAAACCATTGTCATTCGTCTGATCAATGTGTTATCGTAACAAATGTATTGACAAAAGCACGTAACGTGCCTGCATTTGCGCAAAGGTTAGAACATGATCTTGAACGATGTCGTCCCGGTAGCGTACGCCATTGAAATTACCAATAACAATGATGGGTTGTGGTGGCCCATGAGTTGTGATGCCACCCCATACCATTACACTGCCACCCCCAAAATGACGACATTGGGAAACGCAAACATCGCAAAAACGTTAATCTGGACACCAGAAGACCCTTGTACGACCCCCAAAGGTGCCCTGGTGAAACCATGATGTCATCTGTGAACACTGTTTTGATGAACATTAAAATGTCCGGCAACTTCGTTTCTGTTTGCAGCATACCCACGGCCTTGATTTTCAGCAAGCCGTGGCATTGCGTAAGTGTTTTTATGAGCCCCTGATAGCTAAACAATCATTGTGTGCTGTTCACATTAAAAAAAAAACACGCTCGTGAGTATCATGCTCCCAACAAACCCACAGACATCTAAATTGTGCGGGCATGCATGAACACGCACAAGCAAAATGTAATTGTAATTCACGACCTTAAAGTCGAGGAGATGTCTTCAATAATATGCATTGAAAGGCGCATTATTTAATTTCAGAATAAACATATTTTCGTTCAACCATTTGAAGCACCGTAACCTTTTTCCGTTAGTATATAAACATATTGACCGTTTTAGGTACTGACCATAATGACACTATTGGCTACTCAGCCTGGCTCCTTGGGTATTCTTCGCTGGCGCTCGGTAGCGCCAGCGCAGCATATCCAGAGAACCAGGCTGATATAGAATGAGCACTAGGTTACGAGACACCTTGCTCTTATGACTTAAAATGTTCTATTCCAAACAAAATAACTTATAAACAAAGTTGTCGAAAATATAACCTTCCTGTTGGGTTCTTCACGTCGATATTTGTTAGGGTGCTGTATAATGATGATTTCTTCACAGTTCTAGGCAACATTGCAGCCATATACGGCGGCGGACACAACAAGTGGCTTCATCCAGGTGTACCTAGCTTGGGGATAAAACCCGGGCTTTCTTAAGCAACACACAAACACCCCGTCCCTCGGGCTATCCCAACGTACTGACCCAGATTCATTCTCGTCCATGGTTCGACCACATTGTTCCCTGAGAAATACAATACAACCATGACAAGCCACCGCCCACTACTCTAAGTGTCCACGAATCTTACAAGGAATCTGGTACATCTAACAGCGTAACAATGTCCACCGGGCGACACTAAGTTGAAAAGAAACGTGTCAGTGAAAAATCTTTTTAATTGCATTTTCTATATTTATGGATTTATGGTATGTACACTGTCAGTCTGTCGCCGCACCCTTCAGTGTTGGCAGTCAATGTAGGCTGTGGGGTTAAGTTGCTAGCCAGGGGCGATGCTACTTTTGTTTTATGGAAAATCATTGATATGGCGAAATATAGATGATATCGTAATGAATAAATTGTCAGACGCCTCTGGCACGTTGTAAATCTCAGGCTCTGAACACAGTTGTCAACACAGAACCGCAGGCAATAAAACAAGGAGCAATAAAAGCATAAGTACTTTTGATAGAGAGCATTTTGCACGAAAGCTATGATCTATAATTGACATTTTTATGTACTTGAACTTCGTGAGGCATATACTTTTGATGGCATGCGTTCAGGATATTGTACATTTTCGGTATGTCTTTCTGTTTCTTACAACAGTGTATTTGTGGTTCTTTCCTCGTCGGATTTTGGTTGTATCAACTGTTTGTAAGTAGTAATTAAACTCAGGTTAGAGAGCCAAAGGCTGATTACGAATGCGTGCGCGCGTGGCTCAATGAGCACTACAGCTATTCGAGTCGGGAACGTCGTTTGGCATGACGCGACCGGTGAACGAACAGACCTTCCGCTTTCCGTAGTTGAAATTAAAGAGATTCAAGTCAAAGTGTCAGCTAATCAGTTTAGGCTGAACGCCACCTTGGACAGACTTTCAGTTATATCAAGGCGTGTAGGCTTCGCGTGGAGGAAAACGATGGGGCTGTTGACGTTTGGATGCGTGGAACCAACATGGTGCCGATAACCCAAAGATCAGCATCACGCGTTGCGTGACGTCACTTGACAAGACTTGTTTGAGCGTGCCCCCACCCACCCACCAATGATGACTACCACTCAACACTAAACTCAAAAGCATCGGAAAATCACTGAAAAAATAAATTACATATCGGACTTTTTGACCTCCATCATTGTTTTTGTTTAAATGTTGAATCTGCGTACTAAATACGATTATATGTGTGTCCCGCGTGCCACACTTCTGATTCCTGAATACCATCTATTAAAATGGACCCCGAATCCCTAGTACCAAATTGAGGTTAGCAGCCATTAAGAACTGGAACTCGTTCCACAAAGAAGTCGTAACTCCCATATTTTCCTATAGACTTACTATCGTAGCGCTAAGATCACTTTGTAGAACGGAGCCCAGGTCCCTGCACTGCCAATAAACTCGCCAAACTAAATTGAGATAAGTGTTTGTGTTTGAATGGCAGTCGAAGACGTATGTTAATGAAGCGCCTATAAAATATTTCTTTTGCCGACAGAAGCTTGTGACTCCGTGCCGGTGCTTCATGTCACGCCGCAGCCTTCCGCTACAGACAAGCGTACAACATAGCACTTTGCTATTCTTTATTTCCATAATCACCAAACATTACATTTTCTAACGAGACAAAAATATGTGTTCCAATAGACAAAGCATTAGGCAAACACCAGGTTTAAAGAAAATAATAATAAATATCACATATTTTGTTCCATGTCAATGTTTCTTGTTCAATGATGAAGAGCAAACCAGTTCATAACTCTTTGACAGATATCTGACCTTGAGTATGCTACAGGACAGTCTCACTAAATCTCACTAAATACTCTTATGCACTGTTTCTTTTACGAAGAGAGATATCCAAACAGACTAAAAGATCTCATTCCACACTTCTCTCAGCAGAGAGGTATCAATTTGGAGTAAAAGATCTAATTTCATACTTCTCTCAGCAGAGAGATATCAATTTGGAGTAAAAGATCTAATTCCATACTTCTCTCATCAGAGAGATATCAATTTGAAGTAAAAGATCTCATTCCATTTCTCTGTCTGAAGAGAAGTATCAAATATGAGTAAAAGATCGTATTTTATGAGATCTGATACATGAGATGGTTTAAATTGGTCGGAAAAATCCATTTCCAAATTAAATCACAATTAATGAATGAAAAGAAAAAGGTTTTAACTTGGGAGATGATTGTGTTGCTGTTCAACATTTGGAGAGATTCAGTGATATGTGTAAACAGACTGAAATATGTGCAGCAACATTTGTCAAGAACATAAATCATTGTTTTGATCAGTACTGTGCCTGCCTCTCAAGTAGCCTCAGAGTATGTAAACAGTATTGGTTGCGGCTTTCATACACCTGTAAATTATCTTGCTGACATGCTCGAGGGACAACACCTATTCAGGAATAGTCAGTCCTAAAACAATGTCAAGGTAAAATTTGAGAATTTCATTATTTTTTTATCACTTTTGTAAAAGTTACGAAAAAACATCCCTACAGGCTTGTTGCACTGTTCACAGGTTCATAGGTCACTACCCTGTCAAACATAGGTATATAATCAAGCTAGATTTGTGTACACTCTTCAAGATATGTCATGGTCAATATTCATAAAGCTGTGATTATATAGATCATAAACATACTTGTAACAACAAAGCTGTTTGACGTCACATTTGAGTGGATGGAACACCAATGATGCAACATATAATGATGGCCAGGAGAGAATGTAGATGTGGTGATTCTGTGTTAAACACGTAACCAGCAACCTGCTGGTCATAAGAGGCGACCATAAACATCGGGTGGTCAGATTCGGCGACATGCTTGATGATGACGTGGATCGTTGCCCACAATATCATTCACTTGATTGTTTGGTCCAGACTACCATGTTTACCGAGGCAGATGCTCCCGTACCCATATTTGTACATATGCAGCAAAGAGCATATGACATACATTATATTATTGGTGTTGAATACAACCCCTAACAGTCACACAAGCAGTAGAGTTATCACACAGTACCTCAGCAGCCACAAATAGCTGCAGCATGGCTGAGATGGCACTAACAAATCTACACTCACTGAACTCAGAACATGTTTAGAATCGTTGTTTTTCCGCTTATCACCGGGAATTCATTTGTTTGATATATTTCATGTTGAGATCTCAAAAAAACAACTTGAATTTAATTTGTAATCAGCAAAACACTGTGAGACTTCTCAAACCTCCATTACATAGAAACAACGGAACAACACAAAGCCAAGTTGAGCAATGATCACCATAACACAGCCCCAGTATACCTTAATGTCTTCTCAGAGAGTCACCATGGAGAACATTTTGTTCAAAAACACATACATACACATTTATTACAAACACTGGTAAAGGACTCCAAAATAACCGACAAAAATGTAGAACCCATCGACCTCCTGCCAAAACAGCAAATAATAAAATGCAACCCCCCCCCCCCCCCCCCCACAAAGCAAACTTACAATCATAGTTTGTATCCATTTACTATCAAAGGATGTTAATAATTTGAGAATAAAAATCTTATATCAAAGTCATGTGTACCGAAAATATTTGCAGAGAGATTAAAATTTGAAAAAATAATTTTATCTTGTAATGTTTTATCTCACAATTCACATTTTCATGGACCTAATTTGTTTTCTCCACTACATTCCCAAAATAAAATAGTGACTGCACATTGTATATAAATTATAAAATTACATTTTTTTCCAGAAACTTGAATCCAAGAATGGTGAGTGCACACTATAACATATTTTCTTGAGTATAGTGCACACCTTTTTCCAAAAAAAACACAGCTGTGTAGAAGAGGATGCGCATTATACAGACAATAATGAGTTTTGATGTTTTTCCCCCCAACGGAAAGACATTACCGTGTACACAAGACAATGTTATATATATAAATATATACCATACTTACAGATGCATGGAGAAACATAAACGGTAAAGACAATCTATTGTATACCACTAGATACTGGAATATATGGCCATCTGGGTCTAAGATAGCATAATACAACAGAATAAAAATTACATCACCCCTTGTGTTAAAAAGTGAATTATTTACCCAAATCGTAAATTGGTAAATTTAAACAGAACATTAAAGATACCTTTGCTAAATATAACGTAAATGTTGGCTCCATTAAAGTCTTTAACATACTGTCCTACATCAACATACACATGTATTGTAAACATCAAAAGTCACTTGTCATTGATAAAATATAATTGTCATTTTTCAGAGAACATGTTCTCTTAAGGTTATCATTGCACACTGACAATCATGAAGTACAATAGAAGTATTGATACAATATTACAAGTGATATGTAATGGTTCTCTCCCTTTATATCACACTATTGTATATACATATACCCTGTAAGTGATGAAAAAAATAGACTCCATAGAAAATGATATTTACATATATAAATACAACACAGGCGTGAGTTTCCTTTGTGCTTCAAGCAATGGTTACTAGTTATTGTTCGGGCCTGTTTCACAAGTGACCACAATTTTAGGATTACTTCAAGTTCTAGTCCTGTGCCATATTTAGTTTATGTCTGCCGTGATATTGCAACATATTGCTAAAGTGGCTTAAAATATTACTCACTAAAGTCTTGCTCAGGAGTTTGTATCTGTACACAAATATATAATCATTCAAACAATTGGAAAGACAAAATATGATCTAAGAGAAATACATAAATAATCTGAAATAAACATACACTGGAGAAACAGACTCTGAATGAACAGATTTAACACTTAGCACACTTAACACAGAGACAGATTACTACTGTAGTGGGAAACAAACAGGCATAAAAACAGAACAAATCTATGAGCAAAATATGGAGTATCATGGCAGATTGGTAAAAGGTACCCATTTTTGAACAAACATAGATTCAGCATGAGATTCCATTGTAAAGATAAATGTTAGCAAAAAAATAATATTAAGCTTCAGCTATTTAATATTATAAAGTAACTAAAATCCCATCACAATTGTAAAATTATTATGTCAAACTTGAATGTGAAGGTAAATATAGAGTTCCATATTCATTTATTTAACTACATGGAATACCCATCAGCTGCTAATAGCACACCTTGGTTTTTCCTGGAAAATGTCTTGCAATGCTGGTACTTCAAAACTTGCATTTGTGAGATTCCACGGAAACATGCACAAGATTCCACAGAAACACACACAAGCTTCCACAATTGGTCACAAGTACATCCTTCAAAGAACCAGCACTTAACTCCAGTGACCCGACATGGCAAAGGGTGATAACTCCACTCTGCAAGGGAGACAACTCCAACACAACTTAAAGTGCCTCTCTTTTGACTGTCTCTGTCTCTGTTTCTGTGTATTTAGCACTCTCCACTTGATTGTATTGTGGGATTAGCTTCTCGAACATCACACGGCACATGGACTCCAGGTCATACTGATGGCTCCATCCCCAGTCTCGGCGAGCGTTGGTGTCATCCAACACCTGGGGCCAGGAATCAGCTGAAACAGGAACAAGTTGTATTTTCTCGTTAATTCAAATTTACTTCAAAATCTGATTCAGGAAATATTTTTGTTACAAAACTGGAGAGATCTAAAAATATGTCAGTAACCACAAAACAATTCGATGACATCACCCTTAAATGATAATTTGTTTAAAAGTTCTGTGACTATCTTATGACAGTTAATTGTTCAAGCATTTCTCATGGCATATATGACCACAATAACCAATAAGCTTCTTGCGTCTTTAACTCTATCATCTCTGTAGTGTAGTCATTGTGATGAGTGCTATAGTAAATAGTACCAGCTAGCTTCCGCTTTGACGTAGCTGATGGGGCAGACCAATGTACTGACGCCATGATGAAAGAATATACCCATGATGGTATCCTCATCTTCATGTTATAGATACGGAGATACAGTAAACTACGTTTATAACAAACACACGAACTGATGGATATAACGAACATATTTTTGGTTCAGGCCATTTGCTGTTTATATGCTTTATATACGCTTATAACGAACTACGGATATATCAAACTAAAATCAGTCGTCCCTTTGAGTTCGTTATAACTGTAGTTTACTGTGGTTCAATATGAGAACTAAAGGAAATACATCCCAATCTCCACAGAACAGACATACATGACAATTAGGGGTGACTCATTCTAAAAATCATTCTAACAATTACGACAGTATTGTAAAGTATTCTGAGAAGCCCAACCTTCCAACATTGCATGGTTTCAACCCTAACACATTCAACATTATCTATGTTCAGATGATTGTCATTGAGGTAGAGATTATGTGCAGATGCATCTGTTCCATGGGCATATGGTAAAGTATCAACTAACATAATTCACTAGGGGTGGTCATGAAAACTAGCAATAGCCATGTGTAATATCATCTTCCCGAGGCAAGAGAGTTAACTGACTATAAAAGTCCAGTTTCCACCCTTGCCGAACTAGGCTGGTATTATGGAGTTACATTTTGGCTGGACTAACGAGTCTATGCATAGTCCAATCAAAATCGCGCACCGAAATCGAAATCCGGTTCGGAAACTGTCGTGCAGATTTCAGTCGATTGCAGGATTTGCAAAAAATGTGCACCGCCAACTCGTTGTCAGCAGATGTTTTCAAATCTTTTCATGTTTTTAATCAAGGTGCTCACGTGATTTGATGCATTTTCGCGATGTAAGACCCATTTTATCACAATATAGATCTTGATTATCGATACCAGAGGTGGAATCTGATTGGTCCATAGGAGAGGCTTAAAAGGGACATAACTGGTAATAGCCACTGGTTGTGCTACGATCAAGCCCAGTAATTCCAGCCTTGTTCGGCAAGGGTGGAAACTGGACTTTTAAAGTCAGTTAACTCTCTTGCCTCAGGAAGATGGTGTAGTATAGGCTAAAAAATAATAATCTTGGTTCTCCGGCATCGCTCGCATCATAATAAAGTTCACCGCACGTTTCATTTTTATTTCCATTTTAATTATTTTTTTTAAATCCTTAAAAATTCTAAGTCCAACAGAAGTCAAATACTGTAATCCCTTATTTACTCATCAAGGAATACATTTATGTAGGGAGGCCCTTTCCCAGGTTGATTGAACACAATTGTTTATTGATTACATAACTGTTTATTGGTTAAAAAGACACCGACCGCCCGCCCGCCCGCACTATATTTTCAAAAACCATTGCCTGAGAAAGAATTCTTTTATTATTCTAAGCCATAAATATCAACTATCAATACCATAACTTGTCATGGATGTACTGCCATTGGACCACAGGAAATTGCATCATACAAGAACATGCCTTTGCATGACTGGCCAACTCACTCACTCTAAGGAGAAGATCTGCAAGACAATACGAACCAAAAACCTGCCTCTCTATCTCTCTTTCATGTCTGTGAAGGAGGCAGGCATGACAGTACTATCCAATCGACTGTCTAACTGACTCACTCCATGGAGAGGACACGCAAGACAATACTAACCAATAACCTGCCCCTCTCTCTCTCTCTCTCTCTCTCTCTCACTATCATGTCTGTGAAGAAGGCAAGCATTACAGTACCATCCAACGGCCGTCCAACTCACTCACTCCATGGAGAGGACATGCAAGACAATACTAACCAATAGCCTGCCCCTCTTTCTCTCTCCCTCTCTCTCTCACTATCATGTCTGTGAAGAAGGCAGGCATGACAGTACCATCCAACGGCTGCCCAACTCACTCACTCCATGGAGAGGACATGCAAGTCAATACTAACCAATAACCTGCCTCTCTCTCTCTCTCTCTCTCTCTCTCTCTCTCTCTCTCTCTCTATCATGTCTGTGAAGAAGGCAGGCATGACAGTACCATCAAGCCAACTGTCCAACCCACTCACTCCATGGAGAGGGCACGCAAGACAATACTAACCAATAGCCTGCCTCTCATCTGGGGAGTAGGTGATTTCCATCTCGGGGACATATTTTTTCACTTCCTCTGCGATCTCACTTGGGGTGAAGCTCATGGCCGTCACGTTGTAAGTCCGCATGGACAGCTTCTCATTGGGCACTTCCATGAAGTTGACCGTGGACCGGAGAGTGTCGTCGATGTACATCATGGGGAGCCGAGTGTCTGGCCCCAGGAAACACCGGTGGTGTCCGGTCTTCAGGGCATCATGGAATATCTCCACTGCATAATCTGCCATGAATAATAACAATGTTACCATCCCTACACTACATTTTAAAAAAGGCTTTGTTTAGTTATCTCCCTTCTACATGTACCACCAAGTTGTCTCTCTTTTATCTTCAATAATAAATCCAGGTTCCATTGTACCTTCAGGAAAGTGATTTTGGGTGACCTTGACCTATTCTTAGGACTAATTTGAATGTACTGATTCGGTCATATTTTAATATAGATTTATAGCATAGGATTGGTGTATTCACCAAGCAAGTCATTATCTAAAACAAAAAATAAAATATATCAGCAATATAATACATATCTATGAGCAGACATACCTGTCGTACCACCGCCGGGCTTGGTATCAGCCGAGATCACTCCAGGGAATCTCAGACTACGGAAGTCCAGGCCAAACCTCTGGTTGTAATACTACACAGAAACAGTATTGTGTTTAACATTAAGAATGAGAGTCAAGGGGTTCCTTGTCATGGAGCTAATGTTAAAAAAGGTAAATTTAAGTGGTTGCTTGAAGCATGGACTAGAGCAGCAACTACAATGTCGCCTTGAATCCCCTTAATATCTAACACCACAGTAAATAATAAATTGTATTTTTTCACCTGCGTGTGTGCGTCCTCACGCAGAGAGGTATCACATTGGTGTAAAACATATGATTTGATGAGATTGGTGTAGACAGTTTGATGTGATGTCATTGTGTGAGTCTGTGAAGTAACTCCTAGCTTACCTCTCCCATTAGCTCCGCATGCACCTTGGACACGCCATAGATGGTCCGGGGACGCTGGATGGTGAGGTCAGGGGTTGGGTTCCGCGGGGAGTCAGGGCCAAATGCACCTTTAAAAACAAACATACCCTGAGTGTCTTTGACAGAACGGAAAGGCATGACCATTACAGCCCACAACATTTACATACAGAAACAGTACTGTTGGCAAGTGACCAAATTGATATTTATACACTGGTAGAAACTGCAGATTTTATGTTTTTTCATTTAATACACGAGTACATAACATGCTTATTTCCACATTTTTCAATACCAATATGAAAACCAATACATTCATTACAACTGATGTAAAATTGAAACTGGGGACATAGTCAAAGGGAGATAACTCTCCACACGTTAGAGGTCTTATTGGACTCTTACCTATTGTGCTTGGAATGAACAGTTTGAGTCTGTATTGTTTGGAGACCTCGAGGACATTATGGAGGCCCTCAATGTTGACCTGCATTGCCAGGGGCACATTCTGCTCCCCAATGGCGCTCAGCAGGGCTCCGAAGTGAACCAGCCAATCCACCTCATAGTTGACAACAATCTCCCGAAGACTCTTGAGGTTCAGGACATCAGCAAAGAGGAATGGTCCTGCAGAACAATGGTTGAAGGTTTAGAGTGACAGAATCAGTAACTACAGGGCAATAGTTTCAGACAAATAGTTTTTTATAGGCATTGTTTCTCACAGCTGCAGCCAGCAGCACTGTTCCAACCAGTAAATAACCCTGTCAGTCAAACCAGAGGTGGACAGCATGGGCAACAATGCACGCCTTCAGGGCACAGGGACAGTAAAATTAGTCACACATTGTGCTCATAGAATTGTCATGTCAACTCTGTAACAAGCCTGACGTTCAGCAACCTCAAATATCCCATGTGTAAGTCATGAAAGTAACCTAAACATATTCACTACAACAGCTTCATTTTGAATCGGCTTCAAATAACGCCAAAAATACCTCTCACATTACATCACATTTATGTGAAAGAAAATATCTATGGGGAGTTACTGATAAGTGATATTGAGCTGTTGATGTCACTTCTAAATGAAGCTAGGATAGCAAAAGGGTGTGGGTGTTTTGTCGTGCTAGAATGGCGGTGAAATAGGGTTTAACATCGCGTCCAAGTGAGTGAGTGAGTATGGCTTTATGCAGCTTTTAGCAATCTTCCAGCAATATCACGATGGGGACACCAGAAATGGGCTTCACACATTATACCCATGTCAGGAATCAAACCTGGATCTTCGGCATGAAGAGCAAACGCTTTAACCATGAGGCTACCCGACCGCCCTCACACCCAAGATTATCGCATTTATATAGCGACATGCATGCATATCTGTGTGTGTGTGTGGCTGCTTGTACCAGTCCAGAATTATGCTGATCTTAAAGTGCTAGCCCTGCAGTTATACCATGAAGCAGTGTAACATGAATATCCCACTCAGACACAGTCTACTGACTCTGAGTCGAACAGTCATTGTTTGAGCCCCTTTATGCCGAGCGCCAGGCAAGGTAACAACAAGTACCATCTTTTAATGTCTTTTGGTATGACATGGCTGGGATTAAAATCTGGACCTTCTGGACAGTCTCATGCTTGAATGGAGGAGATAATATAAGATTTGGAGGTGTTGGAGACAATTCTTGCTCAGAACGCCAGATGCATGCTTCCCTTGCAAGGTGTTCCCTTACTTCTTGACATGAGCATAGTATATTCAGGAGGTAAGCGAGCATTAGTAGTTCGAAATAGTGGGTGCCGATACATCAAGTACAAATTAACATGGCAAACATCTCTCTAATGAACTCATCCATCTGAAACATAAGTGATGATCCTCATTTGATTAGCGATTCAGCAACTTCTTGTCATGTAGTGTCACCATCAGTCAGTATTGATATTGCTACTGCACGAGCAAGATCGTGTAAATATAGCAGTGTCTAGTGATGTGTACTCAGATGAATGAGGTTAAATCACTACTCTGTTGTGTATTCATGGACCAGTTACATACAGTCTCCTTATGCAACACAATCTACCATCAAGGGCTCGTCATCATCCTCGATCATGCAGGGTATTATTTCTCCATCGTATTACAATAAATACCCTGGACCCATTTGCCACCAAAGTTTTGTTTCAGAAGCGATGTCTCCATCCTCATCTCTCTTTTCACTAACTTAGCTCAGGAGTTTAGCGCAAGATTTGTCTCACATATAAAGAGATTGGACGGCTATTTTTAGTGGCATGTCTTTCAAATACAGTTGGAAACTAAGCTGTGGTAGCAAATGGGTCGACTGTATTAATCGGAATACACTGGATAATTGAGGATTACTATTCATGTGTACTTACCACTTCTGAGAATAGTTTTGGGAGCCTTGTTGATGTCCGTCAGAATGACGTTGTCACGTCCGTACCTCTCTCTGAAACATAAGCATTACTTACTGATTCACTGTCATGGTGATTGCACAATTCAAAGAGGTAGTGCCATTGACAAAGGTATGTCTGACGTCAAACTGGTTCTAAATCTATATCTGCACAGCAGTGGTTCTCTAGTAGTCTTGAGTAATAATAATGGCTGAATTAATAATGTCTTTCTATTAGGTCACAACGTGTTATAGTAATATTTGTAGCTGTGGAGACTTTTGTATATTTGTAGGGGTTATCACAGGCAGCATTCATTATCACTGTTGAATGCCTTGAAATAGGACTGTCTCTGTGCTTGAATCCAGAATACGTATTCAATCCACACTTGGCAAGTAGATAAGACAAAAGTCTGGGCAAGAAGGCCTCAAATCGCCCTCTTGCCCCTTTTATATAAGTAGCCAGCCTTCTAGAAACGATCAAGTCTGCCATGTTCATATCTGCAAGGGTGGATAACTCTAAATTCCACTTTTTTTGCTGCTGCAGATCGCTATTCAAATCGGGCCATAACAGTACCCGACATCTTTCACTAGTAGTACAATCATCTGCTGCAATTGATAACTGCTACAAATATTAATCAATCACAAGAAAAATAATGATCTTTCAGCATGTTCAGTATCTTGCCTAGTTAAAATGTGTTTGTTTTTTACTCATTGGTAGCAGTATTAATCATTACAAATCTGGAAGTTGAATTTTTAAACATAAAACTAATATATAATAAAAGCTGTTATAATACTTACACATAACAAGGAGATACAACTTGATTTATATATGAGAAATGGCACATCTATTGTTTTTGAAAAGTAATTGTTTTTTGAAAGGTAATAGGATTTTTTTTTTCTCAAGGCATGTTGAATGTCAATGATTAGATAATATTGATTTTAGATGATACACTTTTATTTCTGCAACTTTGGCCCTTAATTCTCATATTATGATAATCATGTTAACGGCTATGAATCATGAATCGTGAGTCACCAACACCAAGGTCATAGTCACAGATGTTATACTCAGACTAGAATGACTTCAGAGGTTTTAGCCGAAAAACAAACAAAACAAATGAGTGATTATGGTTTTGTGCGCATGTAACAATATTGCATCAGTATGATCGTCAGCATCCCCAACAATGAATTCAAGGTCACGACCTTCAGACACTTACATTAGGCAATCTTTATATGCATTGCCCCAGTCATCACTTTCATTCACAATGAGTGAGTGAGTATGGTTTTAAGCTGCTTTTAGCAATATTCCAGCAATATCACGGCGGGGGACACCAGAAATGGACTTCACACATTGTACCCATGTCGGGAATCGAACCTGGGTCTTCAGCATGATGATCGAAAGCTTTAACCACTAGGCTACCCGACCGCCCCTCATTCACAATGATGCTGGTGTCTCTTCTGTATGTCAAGGAAATGGGTATTCTTTATTTGGCGGTTCTTTGTTTGTTGTTAGAAGTCACAAACATCAGTAATATTCCAAATATATGATGGCGGCCTGTAAATAATCAAGTCGGGGCCGGACAAACCAGTGATTGATATTGTGAGCAAACTCTGACGGTGTTGAGCTACTATTACTTTAACCAACCAAGTCAGTGATCCTGACCACCCAATCCAGTGTGTGTTGTGTTATTACAAGCACGGGATACAGAGAGCTCACACTAACCCAGAATCTCCACAGGGGCCTGGGAAAAGGGTGAGTGAGTGATTTGGTGTTAAACACAACTTTGAACAGTATTGCAGTTATATCATGGCGTGTCAGCTAAATATGTGAGATACATGTGACACAGGTCTTACATGTTTTAACACATGGAGATACCGTATTCACCATATTAAGCACCCTGCTCCAATAGGCACCCCTAACCAACTTCCCCATCAATCTGTACGTAATCTTTATGAGCGCTGTCTAAGACCAAAACGTTATGACAGTCCCCATATTCTTGTGTATATTGCAGATTATTTACTGAGGAAGGAAAGCAGCGTAGAAGGGGAATATAGTTGCCTGGTAACTTTTATCAAACACATTTAATTTCATTGATGTTTGAACAACAAATTCAACTCATTAGGAATAGTTTCAGTAAACTTTGAGGTTTGTGAATGTTCTAAGCACTTATCACGGCAAATACTATAGGATGGTGAAATCCACCAGTACAGGTATGGTTGGTGTAGATGTCCTGTAGACAACTTTGTCAACCACATAGACAACTCGTAGATGTCCTGTAGACAACTTTGTCAACCACACTGACAACTTGTAGATGTCCTGTAGACAATTTATCAACCACATAGACAACTCGTAGATGTCCTGTAGACAACTTTGTCAACCACAGAGACAACTCGTAGATGTCCTGTAGACAACTTGGTCAACCACAGAGACAACTTGTAGATGTCCCGTAGACAACACTGTCAACAACATAGACAACTCGTAGATGTCCTGTAGACAATATTGTCAACCACATAGACAACTTGAACATGTCCTGTAGACAACTTTGTCAACCACATTGACAACTTGTAGATGTCACGTAGACAACTATGTCAACCAAAGAGACAACTCGTAGATGTCCCGTAGACAACTTTGTCAACCACATTGACAACTTGTAGATGTCCTGTAGACAACTTTGTCAACCACATAGACAACTCGTAGATGTCCTATAGACAACTTTGTCAACCACAGAGACAACTCGTAGATGTCCTGTAGACAACTTTGTCAACCACATTGACAACTTGTAGATGTCACGTAGACAACTATGTCAACCAAAGAGACAACTCGTAGATGTCCCGTAGACAACTTTGTCAACCACATAGACAACTTGTAGATGTCCTGTAGACAACTTTGTCAACCACATAGACAACTCGTAGATGTCCTGTAGACAACTTTGTCAACCACAGAGACAACTCGTAGATGTCCTGTAGACAACTTTGTCAACCACATAGACAACTTGTAGATGTCCTGTAGACAACTTTGTCAACCACATTGACAACTTGTAGATGTCCTGTAGACAACTTTGTCAACCACAGAGACAACTCGTAGATGTCCTGTAGACAACATTGTCAACCACAGAGACAACTTGTAGATGTCCTGTAGACAACATTGTCAACCACATAGACAACTTGTAGATGTCCCATAGACAACTTATCAACCACATAGACAACTCGTAGATGTCCCGTAGACAACTTTGCCAACCACATAGACAACTCGTCCAGATTTGATTATTTCCAGTTCAGGCTGCCGTCATGTAGCTTGACTATTACTGAGACCAACATTAAACAACAAACTGACAAAGAAACAACATTTGTAGACCAATGTCTACAAATGTAATAGACCAATGTCTACAAATGTAATAGACCAATGTCTACACATGTAATAGACCAATGTTTACAAATGTAATAGACCAATGTCCACAAATGTAATAGACTAAAGTCTACAAATGTAATAGACCAATGTCTACAAATGTAATAGACCAATGTCTACAAAGGTGATAGACCAATGTCTACAAATGTAATAGACCAATGTCTACAAAGGTGATAGACCAATGTCTACAAAGGTGATAGACCAATGTCTACAAAGGTGATAGACCAATGTCTACAAAGGTGATAGACCAATGTCTACAAATGTAATAGACCAATGTCTACAAAGGTGATAGACCAATGTCTACAAAGGTGATAGACCAATGTCTACAAAGGTGATAGACCAATGTCTACAAATGTAATAGACCAATGTCTAACCATGTAATAGACCAATGTTTACAAATGTAATAGACCAATGTCCACAAATGTAATAGACTAAAGTCTACAAATGTAATAGACCAATGTCTACAAATGTAATAGACCAATGTCTACAAATGTAATAGACCAATGTCTACAAATGTAATAGAACAATGTCTACAAATGTAATAGACCAATGTCTACAAAGGTGATAGACCAATGTCTACAAAGGTGATAGACCAATGTCTACAAATGTAATAGACCAATGTCTACAAAGGTGATAGACCAATGTCTACAAAGGTGATAGACCAATGTCTACAAAGGTGATAGACCAACGTCTACAAATGTAATAGACCAATGTCTACAAAGGTGATAGACCAATGTCTACAAAGGTGATAGACCAATGTCTACAAATGTAATAGACCAATGTCTACAAAGGTGATAGACCAATGTCTACAAAGGTGATAGACCAATGTCTACAAATGTAATAGACCAATGTCTACAAAGGTGATAGACCAATGTCTACAAAGGTGATAGACCAATGTCTACAAAGGTGATAGACCAATGTCTACAAAGGTGATAGACCAATGTCTACAAATGTAATAGACCAATGTCTACAAAGGTGATAGACCAATGTCTACAAAGGTGATAGACCAATGTCTACAAATGTAATAGACCAATGTCTACAAAGGTGATAGACCAATGTCTACAAAGGTGATAGACCAAAGTCTACAAATGTAATAGACCAATGTCTACAAAGGTGATAGACCAATGTCTACAAAGGTGATAGACCAATGTCTACAAAGGTGATATGCATCATGATGATGAGGCCATCACACTAGTGACTACCTGGGAAAAACATTTAGTATTTTCAGATTGTCAGGCATTTTGATTCAATCTTCAACTGGAACCAACAGCGCTATAGTACATTATTACCCACACTCACACCAGAAACATCTGGCTGCATCATATGCAAGAATATGGCAGTTCAACTTGACACATCAATCCCAAAAATTAGAATGACAAATTAGAATGAAAAATCATGATATAACCATATAACATAATGATCACCCAAGTTTCGTTTATTAAAAACTTACGCAATTATTTGAATTTTTTAGGACACAAAAACATGGGATGCCCAAGTTGTATGATAATCATGACCAAAAAAGAATACTTCAATTAGGTTCTATCATGTCTCAGCATGCTCAGCAGACCATGGAATTTATTTCATAAAAATAGTACAGATGTACTTGTATGCCCTAACTATATGAACATGCTGAAGGCAAGAGTAGAAAAATATGTTTAGAATAAAAAATTATTACTGACTAGATATATTACCATGGTTACTGCATGGTGATGATAACCATATTATCTCCTGCCTGGGGGAGGTGGGATAAGCAGGTCTGTACAACCAGTGTTGAATTTGTTTCAAGTTCACATGCAAGGAGCCGTGGCTTGTTAACTAAAAAAATGTTGCAAGGCCTCATCATATTGTACTAGCTCAAAACACATCCGATAAAATATGAAAAGAAACAATATGACAGCAGACATTAAATGATGCCTTAACTGACTTGATGATTTATAGAAATATATATATATTGACTATTGTTTTCAACTTGACGATCAGGCAAACTTTATGGAAATGTTACTAGCCCAATTTAAAAGTCACTGGTATTTGGCTAGCAGGCAGGCAGCTATTTCAAACACTGTGTAAAACCAATATTTCAATATGGTGTTGGGCCTTACATGTCTTAGATTTGGAACAGAAAGTGTTCATTACGTTCATCATGTTCATGAATATATAAATAACAACAGAAAAACATCAATGAGATAGGTACTGTGTATCTATGGTAACCTATCCGTTTAACATAAATTATGATACAATGCATCATATAACATGTACAAATATGACAAAAGTCATTAGGAGATGAGATAAACAAGTTTAAGCAAGTACCGTATTCGACGTAATAAGCGCCAAGGGCGCTTTCAAAATTAGAAATAGGGGGCTCTGATTAGAATATTATTTTGGTGAAAAAAACCAGAGTTGAAAGATAAATTTCATGGTTATGCTGACAGCCTGAAATGTTTATGTACGACAGATATATTTTTCCAGAATTTTATTGCCCATATTTAAGGGTGCATATAGCACACGAGTGCGTATTATACGTGAATAAATTAGTCGTGTGTACATTGAACAATCGGAAAGGGTGCTAATTGTGATTGTTCACCTGCCAATATATCAGCAAATGTCACCATGGGTGCTTATTAGAGCGGGGTGCTTATTACGTCGAGTACGGTATTATTTAACGGTTTTGGAGCTTTGCTCCGGAAACGGAAAACAGAAGGAGGATGGACGGACGGACATGCTGATCGCTAATTCACCCATTTTTCAAACTGGGGGATTATGGAAAGCCTTATGGAAAGGTAGGGGTTAGACACTAGAAACTATTTTACAAAATAGAGAAGGAGGTCATGTATGAAGATTCAAATACTTTCCTATATGTGCAAAAATTATACAGTCACCTGATTCATGTCACGCCACAGTGTACACCTAGAATTTTTATCAATCTCGTCATTTTTGACTGCTTTGATATAAACAACTGTTTTTGGTTTAACTATTGTATGTTTCTGTTCATCGAGTCAACGTCAAAGGATGTGCAAACTTTTGTAAGAATCCGCTATGCGGATTCATACAGTTTGCACATCGGTTTTTCGATTCATACCTCAATGAACAGGAAAAAATACACAGTCAGTCCTTAAATGAATGGAAAATATTTTGGCGTTTTGTAAATAGCCTAAGTGAAAATTTCAGCCATTTTCACATTGACTGAATTTACACATCGACTGTTACATATACAAACACCATATCCCATGTATACAAATAATACACACACTGAGTGTCTCCATACACTATATACACACAGGCTGAGCAGGGAAATTAGGTCTCAACATAATAGGATGATATGGTATCCATGATATATTTTCCCTAGAGAGAACTTATTCCGACATTCAGCTTTAAATATTTATTGGCATGAGTCATACTGCAGCATGATGACAGTACTGTGAGGTACCTGCAAATACAGTGCCACTGTCATCAGTTTCAGCAGATTAATAATCGGTGGTGACTTCACACATTTTAAATAAATTAATCAAATTTCATAGACACATCATTTACTCACTATAGTTTGAAGTGATAAACAATTATTTTGACAATCTAACGAAACAGGTGAACATGGAAACAGGAGGCAAAACTAGATTCCTTGTTGTTTACGTACATTTAACATGTTTAATTAACTTCCAAGAAAATATCTTCACAAAAAAATATTTTGACTCAACATGCTCAAACCAGGCTTTTTTCATACATTGTTTACATTTGACTGTCGGGTCTGACAAATAAATATTTAGTTTTCTTTCAGCATGTTCAGTTAACCATGTTAACTGCACTTCTCAGTACCTTCAATAAAATGAAACAAAACTTTCAACTGACAAAGAAAAGCAGTTGTAAGCATAAGATGACATTCAAGAGACTTAAATCAAGTCTACTTCCTTGCAGTAGGGGCACAGTGAACATCAGCTGATGCAACTCGTCGATACTGTTAACCCAGTTACCCACATTCACCAGGCCTCAGCAGGTACATGTGATGGAGCGTATCTGCCCTCATCTGACCTCAACCACAAGAAAGACAGGCTTTAACAGCTTCATCTGGATAGTGAGCATGGTTTTACGCCACTTTCAGCAATATTCCAGCAATATCACGGCAGGGGACACCACTAATGGGCTTCACACATTGTACCCATGTTAGGAATCAACCTGGGTCTTCGGCTTGATGAGCGGACGCTTTAACCACTAGGCTACCCAACCTAGATAATGGATTAACAGCTTAATATGGATAACAGCACTGATCTCGGAAAATTCACTGGGACTGGTTGTTGCCTTTGTAATTTGTCTTTCCTTAGGATGCCCTGATGATATCCCAGACATTTGACAAGTTTGCTACCTGTGCTGTGCCAGCCGCAAGCACATTTGTCGCTTTTATTGATAGTATAAGGGTGTATCGTCAGATTGATCAACAAAATTACTATACAGTTTTGACTCTGAAATTATATTGAAATGTAGGTATTTTTGGTGGTAGCATTGGTAATACTAATAGTCACAAAGTTTGGATAAGTCACTTGTCAATTGTGCGGTTTTCGTTTACACTCTTTAGACTAGTAATACAAACTGAATATTTCACCTGAGCTTTGTCTATTTTATCGTGTGTATGTTACAATCAATGTGTAAAATGACTAAAATTTTCACTCTGGCAATTTATTAACCACCTAAATATTCAGTTATTTTACATATTGACTGAAAAAACAGTTCATTTATTTTATTATAATAATGAATCCGAACATTTTGATTTTTTTTAGTCAATTGTGATGCCCTTTATATATATAAAGTCATGCATATCTCATCAGTCATAAAATTTAATATCATGTATGCACTTTCTTATCTGTGAACATGTAGTCACACGTAGATTTCACCACACCTAACTTGCAAACTCAGTCAAAACTTCATGATACTCTGAAGCATGTCATAACTTAACTAATACAGGTGGTTGCCTGTGTTACCATGGTTTTGTCGTCTTATCATTCAATTTAAACTGCATTATACTCTGCAGTGCCACAGCCCATTTTGTTCTTAAAATGTCGGTGGTATAAAAAATAAAAAATATCTCAACTCTTATCAGTCTACATCGCTTCAAGTTTTGCGGTATGTACTTTGTAATTCTGAATGAATCTTCAACACTAACCAAAAACTTAATTGCCTACGACGATGAGCTAAGTTGCTAGGGACATGAATCCCCGCTGGCCAATCATAAAAACTAAAAACGGAAGAGCCATTATCCAAGTAATGAAAAAAACTTTCTTACAAAAAGAATAAGTTTCATCAAGCCTTCAGAGATAATGGGTTCCCCTGAGCTAGAGTTGCCGAGTCATGTCTACGCATTCAGCTACCAACCCCGTGACTGTAAGTAATCAATAAGAAGCAACACTACACTGGTACACTCATGTCAACTGGCAGAGTACTGCTGTGGCCTAATCAGACTTTAATCAATCATGTAGCTAGGCTGATAAATGGCTGTTTTCGGAAACATTAAGGAAAGGTCAAGTTGACTGCGAACAGAGAGTGGCTGGTTTACGTTTTGTTTGGATAGAGGTTTAATCAAGGACCTAAATATTTAGGTCCTTGGTAAAATGTTTCAGAAACAAACAAAAATTTAATATGGAAGAATATGGTAATTTTATTAGTCTGTGTTCTGCACTGTGTCTTTCAAACTGACTGAAAACAATGACAAGTGGGCAATGGGTTCGCTATGTTTATCATTACCATGATTACAATGGAAATATATCCAATGGAAATACCAATGAGGCACAGAGTTACCTACGCTCTCAACTCATGGATCACTAAACTTATCCTATACTAAAGCATCTTGGATAACTAGACTTATCATGCTTACTGGCTGTTACCATAAATAATTAACAGTTTAAGCTTACCTTAGTATCTTTGCTAGGCCAGTTCCGAGTTGTCCCAGACCGCCTGTAGACACATGAAGAAAATTTCTTATTGAAAGATCGATGTTTATTGGTATGAATGGGTTGTGTTTTATTATTATTATGATGTTTATTATTGTGTTATTTACACTCACCACTACCCTTACCGCGTGAACCACTCAGCACAACACTTATAATAAACAACATAGATTTCAAGGTGCAGATTTCGGTCAAGTGCAGAATTTGCAAAGGATGTGTACCGTCAACTGTGGGTTGACAGACATTTTCCAGATCTTTTCATGTTTTAATCAAGGTGATCAGGTGATTGGATACACTTCGATTATTACAGTATAGATCTTGATCATCGATCAGATCGTTTTCACTGGGTGCTGCCATTTTGTTTGAAGCAAATGCAAGTGATACAAGAGGTGGAATGTGATTGGTCAATCAGAAGGGCATGGAAGGGATATAAATTGTAATATTCACTGTATGCGCTACAATCAAGCCCAGAAATTCCGGCCTACTTTCAGCAAGGGTGAAAACTGGACATTTTTTAATCATTTTACTCCCTTGTCTCACAAAGATGCCTTACAGCGTGATCCACTCACCACTACCCCTACAGTATGATCCACTCACCACTACCCCTACAGTGTGATCCACTCACCACTACCCCTACAGCGTGATCCACACGCCACTACCCCTACAACATGATCCACTCACCACTACCCTTACAGCGTGATCCACTCACCACTACCCCTACAGTGTGATCCACTTACCACTACCCCTACAGTATGATCCACTCACCACTACCCCTACAGTGTGATCCACACACCACTACCCCTACAGTGTGATCCACACACCACTACCCCTACAGTATGATCCACTCACCACTACCCTTACAGCGTGATCCACTCACCACTACCCCTACAGTGTGATCCACACACCACTACTCCTACAGTATGATCCACTCACCACTACCCTTAAAGCGCGATCCACTCACCACTACCCCTACAGTGTGATCCACAAACCACTACCCCTACAGTATGATCCACTCACCACTACCCTTACAGCGTGATCCACTCTCCACTACCCCTACAGTATGAACCACACACCACTACCCCTTCAGTGTGATCCACTCACCACTACCCCTACAGTATGATCCACACACCACTACCACTACAGTATGATCCACACACCACTACCCCTACAGTATGATCCACTCACCACTACCCCTACAGTATGATTGACTCACCTGTGATGAGGACCCTGGGGGGTGAGTTATCCTCCCCCGCTATGCCAAGGTGAGAGGACCGAGACATCCATGCGGCACAAACCATCCCTTGTTTCCCAGACAAGAGACTCTTTGTGATACTTTTACTTAAGAGTCCTGACATGATTCAGATTCTTGCTTCGTTCTTCCAATTTTTCCAATTTCTAAAAAATTCTGAAAAGAAATATTCAACATTAAAACTAATAAATGTGATAAATGCAATTCTGTTTTAATTCCACTCTAAACAGCAATGATAAGCATTAGCAACATGTCAATACTCCTATTTTAACAGGCTTAAAAAACAAAATGATATGTTTTGAATAATTCAAAACCATATTAAAACATTAAGTTATACAGCAAATCTAGCCGATACAGGCGAAATTTCTTAAAATATTAAAATAAGATGGTGAGCTGATAGAGAGAAATAGGAAGACTCATGGCATATAAAAGTGTGAATCGTCATACTACTTCAAGACAGAAAAAATATTACTGTGTGGCATCACGTCATGTGTCTATAAAATTCATCAGAACAAACAAGTTTCAGTAACATGTAGTTATGGGGAGGAATGCAACACGCAGCAGTGGGAAACATGATCTGTGTTCAGGGGAAGTTTCTGTGAAAACAATGTTCACACTAAATGGTGAGAAGTTGTGTAGATAATTGAATATGACAACTTTGATGTGATGACATTTCTACAAAATCAGTTTCATCTCATCTCATAGTTGGGTTTAACGCTTTGAACAGTATTCCAGTTATATCACGGCGTGTCAGCTCAATGACGTGACAAACCTAGACACATGATTGGGGCGAACCGGGATTGGAACCCACAATCATAGGTTCCTGGCGTGCCCAAGGGACGCAACCCTGCACAGCGAATCGTGGAGCCTCAGTCGACTGGGCCACCTGTGCCCCCTCTACAAAATCAGGGATAAAAATATAGTTTAATTAAAGTGCAGCACTCTAATCATGCTAATAAAAGAAATTTCGAAAACCCAGAATAATTACCATGAATACATGATTATATATTGTCTTATGGAAAAGGCATAAATCCCTGTTAAACAGATCTAATATTCTCTTTTATGGAGTTTCTAGTTCAGTAAGACTGGAGGCAAAAATGAAAATAATGTTGTCATGGTTACCTTTTGTGAAAATAAACACAACTGATAACATATAATTAAAACAAAACAAAATTTGAGCTAAAATAATAATTTAGACATGTTCAATAAACATAACTTCAATCCAACACAGCTTGTTAAACAAACATCTACTTTTGGAAAAATGATTATGGGAGTTTCATTGGGCTTTTAATTAGTATTACAGGTAGTTGGTTTACAAACATTTTGGCCTAAAATTCAATGTAGGGGGTCGGGGGAAATATAATAAACTTCCAGATTAGTACTGCTACTAATGAAAGAAAAACAAACTTGTAGGTGTGAGTGAGTGAGTGAGTTGGGTTTAACACCACTCTTAACAGTATTTTAGTTATATCACAGTGTGTTAGCTTAATGTGGGAGGAAAGCACAAAGTGATGCAGGTCTCGGACTTTTACGACGACTGGGCCACCCATGCCCCCTTGTAAGTGGACATCATCACAACATCAGTCATAATCTCAGCAACTACCATGATTTTGTTAAAAGTTCTTATGTTATAGATACATTAGGCCAATGAAATAATCTACCATCAGAAGTAGGGCATAGTTCGACAGTACCTTCTGTTAAAGCTTTGCATTGGAGCATTCTACATCACCTCCTATATACTATAATTGTGGTATACACGTGAAGATCTGGTTAGAATTGGTCTTCAGCAACCCATTCTTGCCGTAAAAGGTGACTATGCTTGTCATAAGAGGTGACTAAAGGGATCGGGTGGTCAGGCTCGCTGACTTGGTTGAAGCATGTCATCGATCCCAATTGCGTGGACCGATGCTTATGATATCAATCACTGGATTGTCTGGTCCAGAGTCGATTATTTACAGACCACCATCATATAGCTGGAATATTGCTGAGTGTGGCGTTATACAACAAACCAACCAACTTCAACTGTGGTAAGCTGTGCAGCAACATACTGCACACTAGCCTGAGCCACACAACTAGCATACTAAATTGTGATCTGTCTGTTAATGTGGCCCTTGTGAAAATTCACTCCAGTACTTTTTCAAATGCACTTTATATGATGACTTTAGGAAGACATTATTGTCAGCCATTGATAATCTTGGAGGACAATAAATGGTACACAGTATTATATTTGGTGACCCAAACCTAAATGTTTTACTGAATACAAATATAGTCTTGTCTGTACACAAATTTATAAAAAAATACCAACAGATTCAGTAGCTGCATTATATTATTGTTTCGAAATTGTTAATCATTAATATTGTTAAATCTATATTTAAATACTAAACTGTATAATAATTGCATATGTAGGAGATGTACAAATTTTTCACTTTCCAGCGCATTGTAAATAACCTTTATATCAGCGGTGTATATGCATAGTGCAAAATGTTTCCACAATGTAAGGCTTCAATTCTAAATTATTCATGTCCCTTACATAATAATATGTTTAATCGTGTAAACGGAGACGGTGTAAATAGGTGAACTTGTGCCCAATCCCTGTCTTTAGGACAGTAAAAAATATTTGTAAATTGCAAAATAAATACCAAAAGATAATCAATTGGTTTATTTTGTTAGCAAAAGAGATTTTTCTTACAAAGAATGGTGATTAAAATCTTGTGTGTTTTTAATTTCACTTAATTGTGAGAGTTGGCCCAAAACATATTTTGGTCCAAATTACTTTTTCTTCTAATTCCTGTTATTTTATGTTGATTCGTCACATAAACCAACTAAAAAATAAATATGGCCCATATTTATAAATATATATATACGCCAAAAATATAACTGGTCTGGACCAGAAAATGAACTGGTCTGGTCTGACAATACATCATAGATCTTAGGCATGGTACAGTAATACTAAATTGTAGTGTTTTCATTAATAATTCTTAAAACATATACTGTAACCATGGTAACATTATGATAATCAGTGAAATGAACACAAGTGTCATGTACTCCTATGGTTAGTCAACTATTCAGTGTGTATGTTAAGATGAACCCAATTCCAAACTCTGCAATAGAATTACATCTAGTTTAACAGCTGGCAATATAACATTGATTACAACACATCAGATCATACACTTTGGGATTGCACACACATTGTTTTGTAGGTATTTCTCATGAGGGTATCCCCGTTACTGACACTGCAGTGCATGAGCTAACCACACATTCATCACTAAACATGTCAATGGACAGGCTGAGATAAACACTCTTTCTTCTACCATACCATATTCGACTTAATAAGCCATGGCGCTCTCAAAATTAGAAATAGGAGGCTCTTATCAGAATATTATTTTGAGTTGAAAGATCGTAAATTTTGTGGTTTATGCTGACAGCCTGAAATGTTTATATAGGACAGAAATATTTTTCCAAGATTTAATTGCCCATAATTAAGGGTGCATATAACATCGAGTGCGTTTTATATACGAATAAATAAGTCTTGTGTACAGTTGGAAGGGGTGCTAATGTGAGATTGTTCACTAGCCAATATATTAGCAAATATCGCTGTGAGTGCTTATTAGAGCAGGACGCTTATTACGTCGAATACAGTATTTTTATTCATGAACATTATGATGATTGTCTTTGTTTGAAAGTTGAAATTGTCTTATTTTTATTTTTTTACCACCTCAACTGAATTGTGGGTCCACCTCTCGGGACTATCATCTGAGAGGGTGGCAGATATCCTGCAGAGGTAATTTATCAGAGTAAAAGGTCCGGTTTCACAAAGCGAGTTTTGCACTAAGATGATCATAAGTGCCTAGCAGTAAGTATGTTTTGTGGAACAGGTTTCAGAACTGAACGAGTAGCTGGACAAAATACTACTGTGAAAACTCCATCTTTATTGTTTGGTAATAATACAAACAGAATAAGTATTCATGTTTTCCAACCAAACCAACCTACCCAAACAAATTCAAAATAGTGAGGGAGAGGAAGGGAGGCGGGCTGCGAAGGTGAGGAAATGCTCAAGAAAGAGCCTTGCTGCAGCAGCTGCTGAATGAAATACTTCTTACATCAGGTGATCTCAAACAAGGTCATCTATGAATACATTTTCAGGCTCGAGTGAGACCATGGCCTAGATTTTGTACACCTATCGTGGCAAACCGGTTCATTTTACAGTCTGTTGACTACCAATATTGGCCCTAGCGTATGTTCAGGTGACCTTAGATTCTGGTCATAACCAGTCATAACAAGTAAACAACTGATCAATGAAAACCAATTATATCAATCCAGTCTTCCTCAAACAGTTATTTGCCATGTGGTTTTAAGATCAGTCATAGAAATGTCCATTCTCTTTACTTGTTTACAAATAGATATTTATCTCAATAATCATTTCTATATAATAAAGTCAATTCATAAGAATACAAAAAAAAATTCAAAGCCTGAATATCAAGTATAGCTGGGGCCCTAACAAAATTCTATGGAGTTCTTTGAGGTTAGGGACAATGCTTAAGCCTCTTTTGGAAAATTGCTGAAATTGGGTCACAAACCAATAAATATCACATTGAGCTAATCCCCTGGAGTAAATCCTTTTATACCAGTGTGACACCAATACATAAATGTGCAAGTTGCCAATAAAACCCCTGGGGCAGAAAGCTACATCCACACACAATGTGTCTCCACTTTTATTATTCCTCCAGCATAAAAGGCCCCAGGGTAGACATAAAGTGAAAGGTTAAAATATGGTCTATGTTTGCTAGTGAATATAAACTGTAGAATATACAAAAAAAAATATTTTACAGTTGTTTCACATTTAAAACACATTTGGTAGACAATGTCCATTATTGAAGTATAATTTATTGATCATTGAAAATATTTAATTAATGATTTGATTGATATTTGACCCAAAACAGAATATAATGATTAATAATGAATAATTATTACAATCACAAAAATATATTATTATCATCCTCATTATCATTATTTCTGGGTTATTTCTGTATGTGGGATGCATACAGGTTCTGTTATATCAGGATAATCTCAAACATGTGTTGGAATGCATCACTTTGTCCGATTAGATGACAAGAATTATACAACAATGACTAATTGGATGGAATCTCTAATCCTGTAGTAAACATGTTATGGTAAACCCCTGACTTAGAGGAAGTAGCTGTAACCGGCGAACATAGAATCCGGGTCTTGAGGTTCGACAATCTGACGCAAAATCAAATATAACATAAATTTTACGCATTCTTTTTAAAGAACACATTATATTAATTACAAAGGCAGATAGAATGACACGAGACGATCGACTTGAACAGTTGATGAATATACATTACTGGTAATAAAACTGTAACAGCTATTGGACAGGCTACATTGCGCAATGAAGTAAACTCTCAGTTTGAATTTTATACACAGGGAGAAAAATCCTTATTTCTTTCTTTTTTTCGACGTAGTTTCAACGTATTGATGCTTTATCGATCTTTCTTGTTTGTCTTACATTCGTTAATTAATGTATACCGCGTAGTGGGAAATTTTCAACATTTCATCACACCGTTCGGCCGATGTGCAACCGGGAACCCGAAATCCCGAATCGATACGCTTCAATGGTTGTGATCCAATAGGTGGTAACTGTCCGTCCGTGTGATCTGGGCCAAGATCACGTCTGTACGACAGGCAGAAACGTCGCTACTCCTTCCATTCAGTGGAACAGATTTGAATAACAATTCTTGTAATCAAATACTTACAGTGTGAAATTGTAGACAGGATTGGTTTTCCTCCTACGTCTTCCGCGAATTCAGATGCTATGCGCAAGTTAATGTTGACAACCGTGAGTTACCTCGAGCATTGTCGCGCCAAAGCAGCCAATCAGATGCAGGCAACTGAAGGTGTGGCAGATATCCGTAATTTCATTGGTCCTCAAAATAGACGACCTTGACCTTGATGAACATGCCGGGGTAATTGAGTATATATGACGAAACAGCTTCTCTCACTGCTCTCGCGACACCTTTAAAACGTTCTTAACCGGAATATCGTGCCTTTCGACCAGATTTCCTGAAACAACACAAGAGTATCAAGTTCATTTTGTCATAAATGTGGTGAAACACGTACCTCTCTCTCTCTCTCTCTCTCTCTCTCTCTCTCTCTCTCTCTCTCTCTCTCTCTCTCTCTCTCTCTCTCTCTCTCTCTCTCTCTCAATTGAGAGGGCAAGTATTTATAATTACTTTTAAGAAAACAAACAATAGCCCTTGTGTCTTAAAGGAATCTCCCTTTCCTTAAGTATGTTTGGCAAGATTGGCCTTAAACGCACTGGTTTACAACAACGTAATCGTAATGTTGTTGTACATATGTCCTTGTTATTCTTTACTTATTATACCACCACTATATTATACCACACTGTCAGCACACAGGCAATGCATGGAGACGGAGTAGCTGATGTTTTTGATCTGTAATTTCATACATCAGGGATCGATCGAGTGTCCTACATACACTGTCTGGTCCTCGCTGGTTCAACGTCCGTGTGAGGGGAATGGATTGGATGGTGATGATAGGTTGTGTTATTTTTATGACATATGTATTTCCTTGTCGATGTTACGTATTTTAAAGGGTCATGTAAAAGGAACACGCACTTGGGTATTGCTTAATTTTTTTGGCCCTAAAACTACGGACACACACTCATTTTGGATGGTAGTTTTGTACGTTCGTGGTTACGTTGATCCAAGCAACATCAAGCAATGCATCGCTCGCCACGTGTCACTGCACACAAGGAAGCGGATTTGCAAATATGATCATATTGTTATGTGAACTAAGAAGAGGAACCACAAAATTAGCTTTAAAAAGACGCACATATTATGTTCAGGGCCCCGCGCTCACAAAGTTATCTTAGCGTTAAGACGATCTAACTCCAAAAATTAGCGTAGACAATAATCGTAGCGCTAATCTTGATCACTTTGCCCTGAACTGGTCTTTTGCTTGTAATGTAATCGAGAAGGAAACGAATATTTTCCCCAAAAAGTATAACTTTCTTAAACAATTATCGGTATGGTGGCTGGTAGATCTGAACATTTCAGACAACTATAACAAACCGAACACCCCATGTATGTTTAATTGATATAACCAGTATAGATGGCATCTTCCTTTATGGGGTCATATGTTAATTGTTGCTTAAGAGGTCACATTAACTAAATACCGATTCCAGAATCAATTCCACTGATTAAGTCTGGTGGTCTCGCGTACGCTAGTCATACCGGACCCGGGTTCTTATCTTAACAGAGGTACATATACTTATCATGTTACTTCTATTTCTAAGGGTCGGTCGGGTAGCCTAGTGGTGAAAGCGTTCGCTCGTCACGCCGAAGACCCGGGTTCGAGTTCCGACATGGGTACAATGTGTGAAGCCGTGATATTGCTGGAATATTGCTAAAAGCGGCGTAAAAAAATATTCACTCACTCACTCTATTTCTAAAATCGGCTCAAAACCACACTCACTCATACCAGTATTACTCTACTACAACAGTCAGTCGCCCCCGGCCTGTGAATTAAAAACACTGCAAGGTAGACAGATGAGTTAGTGTTGGATTATAAGAACACACATTGTTCTCTGAATATAGTGAGTCAGTGAGTTGGGTTTGACGCCCCTTTGAACAGTATTCCAGTGGAAACACAGTGTGTCTGCTTAAACTTATACTGCTCAAAGTGATGCAGGCTTCTGACATTTCCCACTTTGGTGAAACCCAAGAGCTTAGGTATGGTGCTGACAAATCTAGAAACGTAATCGGGGCGAACAGGGATTCGGACCCACACCCACGATCACATGTGCAGGTTCTGGCTTATTCAAGTCCCGCAACTCTGCTCAGCGAATTGCGGCGCCTCAGACGACTGGGCCACCCGTGTCCCCGTTCACTGAATATGGAGTTATGGACAGAAATGGCAAAATAAAAGACGTCTGACATCACAGCAGCTTAAAATTATCCACTGTAGTAATCAGAGCTAAAAAACCAAAATGTTGGTGTATCGATATTAATATATACCACCCAACTTTTGAGAGCGGTAATCAGATATGTTATTCTATTTAACGCTTAACACATGCATCTTCACGAGGCGAGGGGGTTAACTGTCTTTAAAAGTCCAGTTTGTGGCAACTGGACTTTTCTAATAATTTAACTCCCTTGCCTCGGGAAGATGGACATATGAGAATCATTTTTGTGCAACATGGAAAGATAAAAAATGTCCCTATCAAAAGTGAAAAATTATATATGAATATGCCAAAACGCACTACGGAAGCCTTTTAGGGCCATTTGGGTGTTTTCATTTTTTTCGATACTATCTTGAAATTTCAAGATACTAAGTTGAAATTTCAAGATACTAAGTTGAAATTTCAAGATGATTATGGTGTGGGGCGGTATTTGTGGAGATCAGAAGACTGATTTGGTGATTATACAGGGAAACCTGAACGCTGTGCAGTACAGAGACCAAGTGTTGCAGCCAGTTGTGATTCTGTTCTTACAAAACCAACAGCAGGGAACACTGTTTCAACACAACGCCAGGCTCCATACTGCAAGACTGACTTGGAACTTTCTAAACCATCAGAACGTTGACGTTTTGCCCTGGCCTGCCCACTCACCCGATATGAATCCTATTGATCTGTGGGACCATCTTCACCGATTAGAGCACGCTATCAGCCTCCCGTCGACAGACAAGAATTGCAGCAGGCCCTGAGAGACGAGTGGCAACGGATTCCAGTCCACGTCATCAGAAGACTGACGTCATCGATGAGGCGGCGTATCACAGCATGCATTGAGGCAGCTGGAGGTCATACATGCTTTTGAAGGCAACTGTGTCGACAATGAACTTGTAGGGTGTCTGACAATTTTTGGTGACATTTCAGACAACTTTTGAAAATTAAATTTCTTACCCCACCATTGTTTACCTTGAGCTTACATTACCTGTGATTGCACAAGTTCATTCAAACTGTGGTTGATCAATCATGTGTTACCCCTCCCTAGATTATATTATGATTCACAACAAAACCTCTTCTTGTTATTTTTTTTATCGATCATGGAACTCGACCTTTACTTTCTTTTGCCGCCCACTTTACTTGTAATTTGATGTCATGATGTTTGAATAATTACACATTTACTCTCATTTTATCCTTTATTTGTAAGATTATCGAGGCAAGATGTCCGTCACAGGAATAGTCCAATCTGACGTCCATATAAATGCTGTTAACTTTCCCTAACTTTAAAATTATAATTTCTGCAGTGGGCTGAACTGATCTTCACCATGCCTCGTTCTCTGTGTGAATAAAGAGTTAACAAAAAGTGGGGATAAAATTGGTGAAACGGGTGTTTTTTCAGTAACGTGGTGGGAAGGAAGAAATGTCCGCATCTGTTGCGTAAACAAATGAAGCGTGTTGATTGGTACAATAGATGATTATAGGGACCGTCTCACAGGCAAGTAAGGTAACTTAAAGATCTTCTAGCCTGAAAACCGTGTAAAAATCCAAATGTAAAAAAAACCCACAAACACACACACAAAAACCAAGTAGTTATCCATAAATAACGTGTACGCTTTCTTATTTTATTCATCCGTCACTTCAATATTTTCATTGATGATATTACCTCAGTTGTGGCATATAAGCTTGCCTTTTATCATTCGTCTTCGTGTTAACACGCCTTGTGTTCAGATTAACGTTCAGTTTATTGCGAATAGGCGCAGTGGCCGTAACTTAATCTTTGATGTAGATATAAATGTTGTTTCAAGCCGGAATAGGAGTGACCAGACAATTATCTAGCAATGCAGTGACGCTATGTCAAATTATACATGTAAATGTGCTTATTTTAAAAGAAAAACCATCTGTACATCCATGTCATATTCTATATACTATTTCAGAAATTATTTTGACCTTTTTTATGAGTGTTATCATGTAAATTGTGTATCTTGGATGATCCAATTTGAACATGTAAAACTGTAAATAATAAATGAAAAAGAAAACCTTTATTCTTGTTAAATTCTTATTTGGAATATTACGTCAGGACCATCACTTTTTTATTCTTGACACGACCCCCATCCTTGTAACAACAGTGCCCGTTACGTGCGGCCACAGGGGTACAGTAATTCGAGGAGTTCAAACAGGAAGGGACGAACTGAGGCCTCCCGAACCGAGGTCTGACTAACCTAAATACCAAGACCGACCCCGACCTGCTTTCCTGACGTTCAGTATCACAAAACAATGCAGGATTGTATTTGACGTGTAATCCTATTCCGATAATCCGTTGATCACCCTTCAAGGCTGTAATGCTACGTCGCGTTAACTCATTTTATAATTGTTGACGCCATATTTCCCCCCTCACTGGCCATCCCCCCACCCCCTCTCCCAACCACATACATCCCGCGCGCTAATCCTTTCTCACCCCTGCAGGTATGCATGGTATAGTGGATGATACACGCACAATATGTTAGTTAGTTAGTTATAAACTAGACCCCGTTCACATGCAAGCGTTTACTTATGTGAGTATTATTATTCACCTAAGGAAATGGGTGACGTGGATGCATTTGCTCTCTATACAACATACATCGGGAGTATATTTACGTGAGCAAAATATTTCTGCACTTAAGTATATTTAAATGCCACGTAGTTTGTGCCATGTGAACTTCCCTCACTGATTACCGGTTTGCTCATGAGTGTAAACAGGCCTCGTCATGAATGTGCCTCAGTGCCAGAGGACGGGTGCATGGCTGTTGCCTTTCAAAGGAAATAGGTCAGGTGAAATGGGGCTAAACGTCGCGACAAGATTACTGCACTTATATAGCGACGTGCATGCGCGCGCGTGAGTGTAGAGCTGAATTAAACCTTGGAATTGAAGTTTCCTTTGAATGTGATAACCATAACAACAACTAAATAGTTTGAGATATGACTGATTTGTTTTTTCTTTACCCTAATAATTTAAGAAAAAGAAATTTCCGCATTACCATGTGTAAATTACTACCTCTCATGATATAAAGAAAAACAAATTTGAACAGCATTGCGTGAATTTTATTGATAAGACAAATACAATCGAAATTATCGATTTTCCTAAATGATATCGATAATTTTGGTCGGAAACTGATTTAACAATCGATTTATTGACTTTAAGTGCTTACCAATAGCAATATATCGATTTTTCGTGACACCCCTACTTGATAAAACCTACACCGAAACGTCGTTCCTTATTGTAATAAAGAAGTTGTTCATCCATATTTCTTATCCTTACCTATAGTATGTGTATACAGACAGCTGTGAACAGGGCTGCCAGGTGTATAAACACACGTATCAGTTTACCTGCACGCCGCTCGCGTGTTGGGGATGACTATATGTGACATTGAACATGTAGGTGTGTGTACGTGCATAAAGCGTTACTTTTCAGTCATTTAAACGCATCATGCGAAAGGTAAGGTTTTCTCGCCCCGAGTACCAGTTTTAAGAGGCTACATTTTTTGTAATAATGTTCATTCCATTTCCAAGTACATGTAAACAAATGTACAAAGGGTAAAACACATTTACAATCAAGGTTGAAGACATGATAAAAACTATGGATGGAAGACCTGTTTTCAATGTAGACACTAATGAGACTAAGACATGAATAATATATTTTATGAACGTTTCAAATATTATTATAATTGTGAACAGAAGTAGAAGCCAGTTGCTTCCATTTATTGTGATAATAATGGATTCCGTCGTTTGAAATATATTTTTTCAATTTTATTAATATCACTCAATATTTTAATGAATACATCAAAGGACAGTTTTGTTGTTTATTACGATGAATATTGTGTGTGTCCACCTCTGGTTGCGATGCAAGCAACACATCTTCGTCTCATGGAATGGACCAGGCGTCGCACAAAGTCCTGTGGAATATCTGTCCATATCTGCTGGAGCATGTTTCGAAGTTCCTGGAGTGTCTGTGGAACACGTGGTTGACGTCGAAGACGCCGATCCATCTAATCCCACATGTGCTCGATTGGTGAGAGATAAGGGTAGCGAGCCGGCCAGGGGATGACATTCACGTTGTTTTGTTGAAGTGAATCCTGAACAAGTCGAGCAATATGAGGCCAGCATTTTCATGTTGAAAGGTAATGCCTGGGCCATGACGACTCAAAAACGGTAGAACAACAGGGCCGATGATCTCGTCGCGGTAGCGCTGTCCATTGAGATTTCCCTCTACCACTATCAAACGGGTCCTCTGTCTTGCTGTAATCCCACCCCATACCATAACGCTGCCGCCCCCGAACCGATCTTCTTCAATGACACAATGATTGACGTAACGTTCACCTCGACGTCGGTACACTCGAATCCGTCAATCGCTGTTGCTGAGGTGAAAACGAGACTCGTCAGTGAATAGAACTTGTCCCCACTGCATGGCCGTACGGTTTGTAAAGATATTCGTCGAAGGCTTCTTGCTGTTGCTGTTGCTGGCTGGAATCGATTTCGTAGGTGTGTTGTTCGAATCCAGTTGTCTTGTCGATTATTGGTTACGCCTGGCCTGCCACTCCGAGGATGGTCTCTGTCTGCATTTGTCTGTTGCCAACGTTACCATAAACACCAAAGGGTGTTTCTGTGGACGTTAAATTGTCTTGCAACATCACGTTGACTCGATCCTGCTTCAAGCATACCAATGGCCCGCAGACGCTCATTTTCGGACATTTTCGTAATTTTGAATAACTGCGTAATTTTGTTGTTTTTCTGAGTGGTTGTTGTCAGCACGATGCTAAACAATGCATATGGAATCCCGTTAACGTACATGTTTTAGTACCCATTCTTGGGTAGTGAGATGCATGGGGCTTGCATAAAAGTCAACTTTTGCATGGAATGCATGCTTTTCTGTAGCAGTTACGTTTTTGTGACTTGATTCCATACATGTACTACAATATTGAAAACCAAACTTTACTTGTTTCAAAAATACACTATCCCACATGTGCCCACATGGTGTCACAGGAACTTTTGTTGTTGGGTATATCATGCGAAAAACATCTTTCCAACTAAAAGGATAATGCTATGAACAGTTCCAGTATTCTAATACTTTAATACTTGAGTCACTCTTGATTATTTTGTCACAAAAGATCCTGGACCCGTTTTCATCTGAAAGAATATCAGAAAATAACCAATGTTGATGCTTAGTTGACTAAATTTAGTGACTATTTGTAATGACATTTCCCCAAGCTTTAGGAATATTGGTTCGCAGTTTCTGATAGTCCACAACAATCCCTTTTATTTGTACCTGTTTCAACCATCTCCAAAATTTAGAATACCATAGTCATACAACATTGTGGATAGTTTGGTCACTCTAAATCATCAGGTATAAATCTAATGTGAAACAGGTGGGGCGGCTTGCTTCACTGGTCTCTTATTTCCTGCCTTCTCAGGGCCCGTTCCACAAAGCGATTTCAGTGCTATGATTGTCGTAAGCCTATGTTAAAGTATGGGAGTTACGATCGTCTTAGAGCTAAGATCGCTTTGCGGAACAGGGCCTAGGTGGGTAAATCGGCTGATGGGACTTGGCTATTTGTCCATTACTGGACCATTGATATGCCTGGAGTTTAATTTTAACTACTTGGACAAAAAAAACTTATTTTGTTTTCGCCAATCCAACAGAAATTCTTACAAGAAGGAGAAACAGGCCAGATAGGAGGGGAACACATGGGGATACCTACTTATAACCTAAATGCAATGTCCTATCCCCATAATTCCACGTAGCGTCCATCTTTGAGGACGTCCAGTATTTCACGTATTGCTAGCATTATATGATTCTTTTTTACAATCTGCCCTGTCGAAACATTTTACCAACAAACAGGACAAATCGGTGAGACAAAAATAAGATAATCTGACATAATTACTAACTCATTCATAAATGGACAAAACATTAGCTTCAAGCAAACATAACACAGATACAAATTACCATTGGCGTAAAGTACACAGCCATAAATACAGGACAAATCTACAAGCAAATTATGGAGTACATAACAGATGTCTAAAAGGTACCTATTCACGACAAAGGGAGATAACAATATTATTCAAGGGAGACAATTCCTCCAAAATGCCAAAATGCCATCACACGGCACATGGACTCCAGGTCATACTGATGGCTCCATCCCCAGTCTCGGAGAGCGTTGGTGTCATCCAACACCTGGGGCCAGGAATCAGCTGAAACAGAAACAAGTTGTATTGCTGTCACTAATCATAAATTTCCCAGTAATTCAAATTTACTTCGAAATCTGATTCAGGAATTATTCTGGTTACAAAAGATGGAGACATCGGAAAGTCAGTAACCAAGCACAGTATCAGCCAGTAACCACAAAGAAATTCAACATCACTCTTATATTTCAATTTGTTTCAAAATTTTGTTTTTATTTTATGACACTTTATTGCTTAATCTTGTTCAGTCATTACTCATGACATGTATGACAGCACTAACCAATAGGATTCTTGCATCTTTAACTCTAGATGTCTATTAAGCAGACATACTTCATTACGGGTGACTATCATTTTACCTATTGCAATATAGTATTGCAAATTATTACCTACTAGGCAAACATATCGGGGTTCAATAACATCATACGTCTCCGAGGGTCATACCGGAATTTAGACACTCATGTCGTAAACATAGTATGACATGAACACGAATATTATATCCTCTATGTATTCCGAGCAGTAATAACTTCCAACAGTGCAGAAAGCTTTATTCCGAATGGTGTCAACCTTCATTACTTATTTGCAGCAGCTTGCCAGAGAGGTAGATCTTATTTGTCGATGTAAAGTGGTGAAGATGTCCCAAAAGCATATTCCAGTCTTTAATGCTTAATAGTGGTGGACATAAACATCAAAACTATCAAAAGTATTGCATGGTATTAACCCTAACTTTCAATATTATAACTTTTCATCTGTGTATTGCCATTAGGCCAGTGTAAATTGCATCGATAATTTAAATCATACAAGTACTTCCCTCATGCATGACTGTTGTTATATGGCAGTTTAATTTATTGTTAAACAATGTGGCAATGGTATTACATAGTTTCTGTTGAGATTCAGTAGAAGGTCATAGCATTGTGTTTTCACAATAATTAGTTATCAAGAATGTAGTACTACTTAATGTAAACAGTGGTGTGGAAGTTACTATGTTTAGATGCTGATGTATTCAAAGCCACCTATTCCTTTAAATGATAGAATATGTAAATTTTGTGCAGAAAAAAATAATATGTTATTGAGGATGAATCACACTTTTTAATAGATTGTTTTGTATACAGTGACCTGAGATATCAACTACTACACAAGGCAGCTGAATTAAATCAAGACTTTTATTATTTTAATAGCATCATATTTGATGCAAGAAGTGATTTTACAGCCGCTTTTAGCAAACACATAACACAGCATGAAAAGAAGGAGAGTGCATCTCTTCTTGTCTTAACATTGTATATAATATTTTTATTTTGTGTTTCATATTTAATAATGTTTTATGTTTTAAATGCTTTTAGAGTGTCTCATAAGCCCTAGAGGCTGGATATTGTACTTTTAATGGCAACTTGCTTTTGTTTAAAATGTGTTTTATGTACAATATGTGACACTTAAATAAACATTTCTTCTTCTTCTTCTTTGTAATCTGGAAAGCTCTAGAATAGCATATGTCAATCAAGCCTGGTATAGAAGGTTCTAGAAGCAAGACAGACTATGTAAGTGGACGAGCGCATGCCTATCTCATCTCACATTCCACAAGTCCAGCTTTTGTGAGAAGATCACTCTTCACCCTGAATATCCAGCCAAAGTTTGTATTTTTCAAGCCTGACCACTGTTGCCGCTACTTGAATGTTATTATCCTTGTCTTTATTGCTTTAGCCACTGCTACCATAAGTTATATTGGCATTGGAATTGTACTGTCATTGAGTTTTGTACTGACATTCTGTTGTGTACTGCCATTGTAATTGCTGTGCAGTAAATCTGTATTGATTTGTCAACCATTTTCACATGATTTGTTCATTTTATGATACAATTGTTACTTGTATACCATTTCTTTGCTGTTTATTTGCATTTTTGGGGATACATATTTCAGGGCTAACTTTCAATTTGGAACGCTGTCTAACTCTTTTACTCCATGAAAAGACATGCAAGACAACACCAAGCAATAGTCTCTCTCTCTCTCTCTTTCTCTCTCTGATGTCTGTGAAGGTGGTATGCAAGACATGCTTGCCCAGACTCCGGTTGGTCACCTTACGACTTGGCTTAATTGTCCGGTCGCCGGAGACGAACATTCCAAGTATTGACCGATTCCCGGCGGATGACCTTTCGGCTATCCTCCGATGGCCATACCACACCCGCGCACTGCAAAATTTGTCCGATTCCCTCGCGGTCTGGCAGGCGCCTGGAGGGTCACTGGTGGGCTGCCGGAAGATGTGTCACAGATCCATTACCGATGGGAGTGTGGACTACCGGTCGCCGCAAGACCGATGTGTCCACCGGGTCTTCCCGATGTCAAAACATGGCAAATGCTCACAGATCGTCCGCCGCCCCAACGGGTATCTCTCAATTTGGCCGATTTTCAGCCTCTTCGGGCATCGTAAACTAATCTTTCCCGGCATCGGTGGATATGTGACTCACGCATTAACAGAGGGACTGAAGACATCGCCTTGCGGCCTACGTTACTTACCAGAGGGAGTGAAGACATCGCCTTACAGCCAACGTTAGGCTACTTACCAGAGGTACTGAAGACTTTGCCTTGCAAGCGGCCTACCTTACTTACCAGAGGGACTGAAGACATAGCCTTGCGGCCTACCTTAGCTACCAGAGGGACTGAAGACATAGCCTTGCGGCCTACCTTACTTACCAGAGGGACTGAAGACTTCGCCTATCGGCCTACCTTAGCTACCTGAGGGACTGAAGACTTCGCCTATCGGCCTACCTTAGCTACCAGAGGGACTGAAGACTTTCGCCTTGCAAGCTGCCTACCTTACTTACCAGAGGGACTGAAGACATAGCCTTGCGGCCTACCTTACTTACCAGAGGGACTGAAGACTTCGCCTATCGGCCTACCTTAGCTACCAGAGGGACTGAAGACTTCGCCTATCGGCCTACCTTAGCTACCAGAGGGACTGAAGACTTTCGCCTTGCAAGCTGCCTACCTTACTTACCAGAGGGACTGAAGACATCACCTTGCGGCCTACCTTAGCTACCAGAGGGACTGAAGACATCACCTTGCGGCCTACCTTAGCTACCAGAGGGACTGAAGACATCGCCTATCGGCCTACCTTAGCTACCAGAGGGACTGAAGACATCGCCTTGCGGCTTACCTTAGCTACCAGAGGGACTGAAGACATCGCCTTGCGGCCTACCTTAGCTACTAGAGGGACTGGAGACATCGCCTTGCGGCCTACCTTAGCTACCAGAGGGACTGAAGACATCACCTATCAGCCCACCTTAGCTACTAGAGGGACTGAAGACTTCGCCTTGCAAGCAGCCTACCTTACTTAACAAAGGGACTGAAGACTTCGCCTTGCAAGCGGCCTACCTTACTTACCAAAGGGACTGAAGACTTCGCCTTGCAAGCGGCCTACCTTACTTACCAAAGGGACTGAAGACTTCGCCTTGCAAGCGGCCTACCTTACTTAAACAGAGGGACTGAAGACATCGCCTTGCGCCCTACCTTACTTAAACAGAGGGACTCAGTGTATCGCATTGTGATCTTCTTTACTTACTTCCTTACAAATAGCGATGAAATATCTATTTACCAAACAATTAATCTTTTGAAAAGGACATCGTTTATTGTACATCATGCCCACAAAATACCTAGACATACATTTCTTTGTTCACTGCTTTGTTTACATTTTAATACATGTCATCATAGTATGTCTGGGTCCCCATGTTGCTTTAGTTGAAAACAACGAAAATTTGCTAACATGTATAACCCAAACACAACCATATACCTCCTAGTCTAAGGATTGGTCGTGGTCGCTTAGTCAGAAGTCAAAGAATACGTCAACATGGTTTTATTTTTTAACATTTAAAATTTTTAAAAATATTTAAAAATTCGCTTAATACACAAATGCTGATGGGTATCTTAGACATCTTACATTTTGAGTCGTATAACGCTCTTTGAAATCTTTTGTTTGTTTTTTGTTTAACGCCGCACTCAGCCATATTCCAGCTATATGCCGATGGTCTGTAAATAATCGAGCCTGGACCAGACAATCCAGTGATTGACATCATGAGCATCGATCCATGCTATTGGGATACGATGACATGCATCAACCAAGTCAGCAAGTCTGACCGCCGGATCCTGTTAGTCGCCTCTGACAAGCATAGTCGCCTGTTACAGCAAGTCGTCTTGGCACTATTTATTTAATTCCATAATCTGTTCTGTTCCTATGGGGCTGAACCAATGCCATTGCCAAGTTAAATTTTAACTCACTCACTCAGCACTATTTAAGCTATATACAAACACACAATGGAAATATATAATCCACTTTAATTTGAAATATGAATGACAAAATAATTTTACCAATCCATGTTAACTCCTTTGACAAAAAATGATGGCGGTGTGACAAAATGAGTGCACAGGAGAATATCTCGTCTGAATACACAGGACAACTTAACCTGATCTTTGGGGCCATTTTGACAAATATCACACAAATTTGAATATGCATTTTCAATGTGTGTCAGTATACCACAGCCTGCAAAAGCAACAAGGGAAAGTTAAATTGACTGTCTTACATGTTTAACAACTTGGTTAAACCCACAAAAGGAGGTGCCAATGTATGTACCTGGGATCACAATCTTTGGAACCTGGCCTGAATAACCAGTGGATCCTTTAAACAAAGGGAGACAACACTGAACCACCTGGCCACCCACATGCAGCAAGAATACCAGTAGGACATAAACTCTATTTCTGCCCTCCAAACCTCTTCCTTAAATCAGTTTACCACTTATGTTTCAACCCCATGAAGATCTGGGTTAGGACTGTTCTTCAGCAACCCATGCTTGTTATAACTGACTAACGGGTGGTCAGACTCCCTGACATGGTTGATCATCAACCGTTGATGCATGTCATCATATCCTAATTGTGTAGATCAATACTCATTATGTCAATCACTGGATTGTCCGGTACAGACTCAAATATTTGCAGAACGCTGTCATATACACGGATAGCTGGAACATTGTTGAACATAAAAAAAAAACATGTTTGACATACACTAAAAAATAAACTTGAAAATAAAACCAAACATTTCATTGTTGTGTAAAGCATATATTTCATCATGATCAATACTGGAAAACATGATAACAGTCAAAACAATGTAAAACATCTTCAGCTCAAACCCATCAACAAGTCAAAGCAAGCTCTTAGAATTCCTCACATACTGCATACATTATCATGAATTTAATACACATTCATGTAATCACATGTTTTACCAAAATATATAAGTCCTTTGGTTATCACTCTCACCTAACCCTTTTCATAGCTTCTCTGCCACTTACATATTATTAGCAATTAATTATACATGGCCTTTATTTATAGCAGCTCATATCAAACAAATAGGACCCGTGAAGATTCCCGGGTAGAATAAGTCTTCAGCAACCCATGCTTGCCGTAAACGGTGACTATGCTTGTCGTAAAAGGCGACTAACAGGATTGGGTGGTCAGGCTCGCTGACTTGGTTGATGCATGTCATTGGTCCCAATTGTGTGGATCGACGCTCATGATATTAATCACTGTATTGTCTGGTCCAGACTCGATTATTTACAGACCTCAGTCATAAAGCTGGAATATTGCTGAGTGCGGCGTTAAACAACAAACCAACCAACCAAAACATCAAACAAATAGTTTATGAAAAAATGCAACACCAGACACTGTGCTGAATGGTTGGCTTTCTCTGAAATACTACAATCAATTGTCCATCGCCTCCGCTAGAATTCAGAAAGTTTGGTACTGCACTGAAAGAATGTAGGGAACTCTGTAGACATATTAGTATAACTCACTTATTACACAGTAGGAATAACCTTTGATAGTAAATTATCAAGGACCTCAGAAGTTTATTATCATTTAAATATAAATTGCTGGTGTAGAGTGATAACAATGAGCCATACATATTTCCCCATACAGCTGGACAGCTGGGACTCAAACTGAGATTGTCATTCCAGAATGTAGCAGTGATGCACTGGACAGGACGGATGAATCCTCCTTTAAGTAGCGTATGAGATGAGGTGAGTCCTCCTTTAGGTTGTGCACTAGCCAGGTGAGTCCTCCCTTACATAGTGCACTAGCCAGGTGAGTCCTCCCTTAGGTTGTGCACTAGCCCGGTGAGTCCTCCTTTAGGTTGTGCACTAGCCAGGTGAGTCCTCCCTTACATAGTGCACTAGCCAGATGAGTCCTCCTTCAGGTTGTGCACTAGCCAGGTGAGTTCTCCCTTACATAGTGCACTAGCCAGGTGAGTTCTCCTTCAGGTTATGCACTAGCCAGGTGAGTTCTCCTTCAGGTTGTACACTAGCCAGGTGAGTCCTCCCTTAGGTTGTGCACTAGCCAGGTGAGTCCTCCTTTAGGATGTGCACTAGCCAGGTGAGTCCTCCCTTACATAGTGCACTAGCCAGGTGAGTTCTCCCTTACACTGTGCACTAGCCAGGTGAGTCCTCCTTTAGGTTGTGCACTAGCCAGGTGAGTCCTCCTTAAGGTTGTGCACTAGCCAGGTGAGTCCTCCCTTACATAGTGCACTAGCCAGATGAGTCCTCCTTCAGGTTGTGCACTAGCCAGGTGAGTTCTCCCTTACATAGTGCACTAGCCAGGTGAGTTCTCCTTCAGGTTATGCACTAGCCAGGTGAGTTCTCCTTTAGGATGTGCACTAGCCAGGTGAGTCCTCCCTTACATAGTGCACTAGCCAGGTGAGTTCTCCCTTACACTGTGCACTAGCCAGGTGAGTCCTCCTTTAGGTTGTGCACTAGCCAGGTGAGTCCTCCCTTACATTGTGCACTAGCCAGGTGAGTCCTCCCTTACATTGTGCACTAGCCAGGTGAGTCCTCCCTTACATTGTGCACTAGCCAGGTGAGTCCTCCCTTACATTGTGCACTAGCCAGGTGAGTTCTCCTTCAGGTTGTGCACTAACCAGGTGTGTCCTCCTTCAGGTTGTGCACTAGCCAGGTGAGTCCTCCTTTAGGTAGTGCACTAGCTAGGTGAGTCCTCCCTTACATAGTGCACTAACCAGGTGAGTCCTCCTTCAGGTTGTGCACTAGCAAGGTGAGTTCTCCTTTAGGTTGTGCACTAGCCAGGTGAGTCCTCCTTTAGGTTGTGCACTAGCCAGTTAAGTCCTCCCTTAATTAGTGTAGAAGTAGAGAGTTTACAGTGACTGGTTTTTATTATCATGCTGGGAGATCAGTGGAGGCTGAAGCTTGTCACACAGATGTTGAACTATCACACACGCTTCATCGTAACCTGCTGTTCACAAGTCCAATCCCTTCACATTCTATGACATTGGAGTTGTCTGATAGCTTCTTGATCTCGAACTTGGCCTGAAGAAACAGTGAAAACAAAATTGCAATGAACATTGTATAAGCATTGAAAACAAAGATGCATCGTTGAGTCATTCAACTAAATCACTAAAATGTCCCATTTGCACATTGAACGTACATTGTCTGCACCAGTTCTCTAATCTGGGCCCGATTTCACAAGTTGATTTTAGACCAATGGCCAAGTCTTCAATCAAGTATTGGAGTTACTACAATTTTGCTAAGATGGCTTTGTGGAACTGGCCAAACACTCTCAATACATTTGCATTTGATTTTGGTAGAGAGCAGTCAGTATCAGAGTCTGAGTCAGTGGGAGTTGAGTATATGCTCAAATCAGCAATATTACACCGGTATTAGAGTTGCCTGCAAGTGATCACCATTACTACAGCTGTATCAGGGTTGCCTGCAAGTGATCACCATTACTACAGCTGTATCAGGGTTGCCTGCAAGTGATCACCATTACTACAGCTGTATCAGGGTTGCCTCCAAGTGATCACCATTACTACAGCTGTATCAGGGTTGCCTGCAAGTGATCACCATTACTACAGCTGTATCGGGGTTGCCTCCAAGTGATCACCATTACTACAGCTGTATCAGGGTTGCCTGCAAGTGATCACCATTACTACAGTTGTATCAGGGTTGCCTGCAAGTGATCACCATTACTACAGCTGTATCAGGGTTGCCTGCAAGTGATCACCATTACTACAGCTGTATCTAGGTTGCCTGCAAGTGATCACCATTACTACAGCTGTATCGGGGTTGCCTGCAAGTGATCACCATCACTACAGCTGTATCGGGGTTGCCTGCAAGTGATCATCATCACTACAGCTGTATCAGGGTTGCCTGCAAGTGATCAACATTACTACAGCTGTATCAGGGTTGCCTGCAAGTGATCACCATTACTACAGCTGTATCGGGGTTGCCTGCAAGTGATCAACATTACTACAGCTGTATCAGGGTTTGTTTGGAGGGTGATGGCTACCTTAGTGAGAGAATGAGCCACATGTATGGCAGTGTTTGTGTGGAGGGTGATGGCTACCTTAGTGAGAAGCTGAGCCACATGTATGGCGGTGTTTGTGTGGAGAGTGATGGCTACCTTAGTGAGAAGCTGAGCCACATGTATGGCGGTGTTTGTGTGGAGGGTGATGGCTACCTTAGTGAGAAGCTGAGCCACGTGTATGGCAGTGTTTGTGTGGAGGGGGATGGCTACCTTAGTGAGAGGCTGAGCCACATGTGTGGCAGTGTTTGTGTGGAGGGGAATGGCTACCGTAGTGAGAAGCTGAGCCACATGTATGGCAGTGTTTGTGTGGAGGGGGATGGCTACCTCATTCAGAAGCTGAGCCACGTGTATGGCAGTGTTTGTGTGGAGGGTGATGGCTACCTTATTCAGAAGCTGAGCCACGTGTATGTCAGTGTTTGTGTGGAGGGTGATGGCTACCTTAGTGAGAAGCTGAGCCACATGTATGGCAGTGTTTGTGTGGAGGGTGATGGCTACCTTAGTGAGAGGCTGAGCCACATGTATGGCAGTGTTTGTGTGGAGGGTGATGGCTACCTTAGTGAGAGGCTGAGCCACATGTATGGCAGTGTTTGTGTGGAGGGTGATGGCTACCTTAGTGAGAAGCTGAGCCACGTGTATGGCAGTTTTTGTGTGGAGAGTGATGGGGCCACACAGAACCTCCGACTTTCCCTCTGCCAGCGCCATCAGGAGGATCAACTAAATCAACAGAAACAATATGACATGGGTAAGGTGAAACAATACAGTGATCCCTCGCTACAACGCTACCTTCCGGGTCCAAATAATTAATGAGCGTTAAAGATGATCAGCAGTTTAACGGAGGTTTAGTCGTAGATGGTAGACAACCAACAAAACAGTATACATGCTCTGCCTACCTAACATGATCTACGTTGCACGTTTCAAAGTTTAAAAAAAAGATTAGAATATAAGATGTTTATGATTAATAGTGTACAAAAAGATTTATCAAGTATTAATATGCACTTTAAAAAAACCACATTGTATCCCTTCAGCGAATTCAGGTGAATAAACAGGTATAACAAAATAAAGCTCAATAAAAGTATGAAATTTGATATAAAACATGACATGATGTTTTACCATTTAAACTGTACATACTCCTCTCCAAGGGATTGTTTTATATGCAGAGACTAAGATTACTGTGTGTATTTCCTGGTAAACTAAGCCGGAAATAGCAATCAGCTGTGCACACGTTTCCTTCCAATCTACCTGTGATTCAGTTAAAAAGGACCCAATGATACAACTTCAAAGAATTTTGACGCAATAGTCGGAAGAAATTGTATCTGAAATTATTATTTTATCAGGAATAACATATTCCAATATCGTGTTATTTTAGTTGCAGCTGCCACTATATATATACTTAGAATTATAAGGACAATAAAGCAAAGCCCTTTGGTACAGGTGGTATGCAGGATATGTTTTTACGTATGGAACAATTTGACCAGTCACATGGGACATCCCGCACTGCATGTATTTCAATCGCGTAAACGTTAAGTTGACATTTAATAGTCAAACCGCGTCAAATATGACTTTTAGCGAGTCATGGTACGGCATTTATGATATGTGTATCCATTCTCTTGCAACTAAAATTTTGTGTCAAGGTGTCAATAGCAGTAATCTGACCATGGCTGCTGTAAACAACAGTGAGTTTTGCAATCTACCGATCACTTCGCATACTATTTTGCTGAAATTATTGTAAACATTATTATAATTACTGAATGAAGTTTTGAAAATAATTAATAAAATATATTGCAAACATTAGTCAAAATAAACGATGAACAATTTTGTTATAACCAGATAAGATAATAATAGGATTAAATTGCGTACTTTAGTTTGGATTTGTTGACTGGTATTTTTGGTGTTACGTGATTGGGGTGATCAGCTGATAATGTTTTCTGAGATGTGGGAAAACATTGTGTCATTGGAAAACTTGGGTTTATTAAAAATGTTAGTAAATTTTGGGAGCCATGCTTTACTGTGTGCTTTAACCGAGTTAGTGCTATACTGAAGAGCGCAATAGCGAGGGAACACTGTATGTCATGGTAAGGTAAAACAATATGTCATGTAAGGTTAAACATCAGATCCAACTATATGCAACTGTCCATGAGATGACATGTTAGCTATTAATACATGACAGCAGCATCAGATTTAAGTAATTTTGATACTAAAAAAAACCCAACAATTTTATCACTATCCTGTATACATCATTAAATATTAATGATGTGACAAGTATACAAGACTTAGTGAGAACTACGTTCTGTGATTCCCTATCAGTCTACTGAACCAAGGACATGTAGGACATCTTCAATCTCATTCAAATCAGATCTTAGTTCTCAGATCTCGCTACCACAGAACAAAGATCTGAGGACATCCCATTTGGGGTCACGTCAGAATGACCTTTCATTCGACCAATTAGGGCGTCGCTTACCAGTTCAGGAAAGTGACAGTCGGAATGTGTTTTCTAATCATGCACCTCAAAACATTTAACATGGGGTATTCCGAACCACTGTTACAGGCTTTATGACCAAATCAATCAAAATCCTCGTCTATCTATTGCTTCAATGGGATAAACATTTGAACAGAAGAGAATCTGCATTGCCCAGGGGAAGTACTGCCATACCATCTAGGCCATCTGTTCTACATTCCAGAATGTTCTTTAGTTTAGTTTTTTTATTTTTGAATTAAGAATTTGTCAAAATAGTTTTCAAAGCATAGTCGCCAGTTTTAAACTAGTCCACAATAGCTCGAGAAAGTTGCATTCTAATTGGCTAAAGTCAACTTCATGGTTGTGTTCTGACGTGACCTGTAATGGGATGTCCTGAGATCTTTAGTTTGCTGTAGCGAGAACCAAAATCTGATTTTAATGAGATTGGGACATCTTAAGCTCATTGTCATGAAAAATAAAGTCAGGAATTCTGTATAGTTTGGAAATAAAAGTACTTATCATGCTACTGCAATGATATTGTAATAGTAGTACAAATATTGCAACTGTGTGGTCTTTTAGCTATCACAACACCATACACCTCTTGAGTGAGTGAGTGAGTATGGTTTTACGCCGCTTTTTGCAATATTCCAGCAATATCATGGCGGGGGACACCAGAAATGAGCTTCACACATTGTACCCATGTCGGGAATCGAACCCAGGTCATCGGCGTGACGAGCGAACGCTTTAACCACTAGGCTACCTGACTGCCCCGCACCTCTTGAAACAGCTAGACCCAGCTGAGTCTGTGTGGTCATCTGTAGTTCAGTTTCAACAAAAACTAGACTTACTAAGGCTCTTGTTTGTTATAGTGAAACGGAATACCAGTTGATATCTTACAGTATATTCAATAACTCAGTTATTTAGGTGAGGAAATATTTTGGAAAATCCCATCTATCAATGATTGAACAAACTCAACATTTAGATCAAAAATGAAAATTGGGCATTATTTGGTGTTGCCTGATGATAAGCATCTGACTGACCTGATCTTGTAGATGGTCATCAACACATCCCCCGTGGGCCAGGCTATCAAGCAGCATCTGAGCAGCATCCGTCCCCACCTTCTCCGCAGGAACACCTACACAACACACAACAACATGTCTCCATGATCCATGACCTGACAAGGGCAAGACTACAAGTGTCTGACACCACCTTCTCTGCAGGAACACCTACACAACACACAACAACATGTCTCCATGATCCATGACCAGACAAGGGCAAGACTACAAGTGTCTGACACCATCTTCTCTGCAGGAACACCTACACAACACACAACAACATGTCTCCATGATCCATGACCTGACAAGGGCAAGACTACAAGTGTCTGACACCACCTTCTCTGCAGGAACACCTACACAACAACATGTCTCCATGATCCATGACCAGACAAGGGCAAGACTACAAGTGTCTGACACCACCTTCTCTGCAGGAACACCTACACAACACACAACAACATGTCTCCATGATCCATGACCTGACAAGGGCAAGACTACAAGTGTCTGACACCACCTTCTCCGCAGGAACACCTACACAACACACAACATGTCTCCATGATCCATGACCAGACAAGGGCAAGACTACAAGTGTCTGACACCACCTTCTCCGCAAGAACACCTACACAACACACAACAACATGTCTCCATGATCCATGACCAGACAAGGGCAAGACTACAAGTGTCTGACACCACCTTCTCCGCAAGAACACCTACACAACACACAACAACATGTCTCCATGATCCATGACCAGACAAGGGCAAGACTACAAGTGTCTGACATCACCTTCTCCGCAAGAACACCTACACAACACACAACAACATGTCTCCATGATCCATGACCAGACAAGGGCTACACTACAAGTGTCTGACACCACCTTCTCTGCAGGAACACCTACACAACACACAACAACATGTCTCCATGATGCGTGACCAGACATGATTCAGCAGTGGACAAATTAAAAGCTATTAATACTTACGCTTAATTGTGTGTCAACTCCATTAGGGAAGTGAGTGCCACTATTTGCAATATTCCAGCAATATCCAGGCGGGAACACCAGGAATGGGCTTCACACATACAATCCATGAGTGGAATCAAACCTGGCCCTTAGGTGTGACGAGCAAAGACCTTAAACCACTAGGCTACCCCATGGCCCCAAACCCACAAGTGGTGCAGGACGTAAATGTTTACCACTTTGATAATGCAGGCTTGTAGTAGCTTCCAGTTACCTTTCTTTCCCAGCCCTGATCCTGCCAGTAGACATCCTGTGCTAGTTTCTGCCACTATTCTGAAACAGAGTTATTCATTTGAAGGTCAAGGTCCATAGTAAGACACCGAACATGCCATTTTCCAGAAGAATCAAATGTTTGTATTCAAATTTCTTGTTGATACACGCTGAAAAGGCCTGGGCCCACTTGCACAAAGCGATGTTAGCACTAAGATGATCTTAACTCCAATACAATAGTCTTAGCACTAAGATCATTTTGTGTAAGTGGGCCCAGGACGTCAACGGTTTTGGGTGTTTTTAAACGCATGAAGTAACTTCCGAGGGTCACATCACACCTTTAGTTCATGCACGGTTCAATTCTCAAACCAAAACAATAGAACTCCGCACAGCGAAGCCGAGATCCAAAGCGCTGTACAGAATAAACTGAGTCGGTAATGCCTCTCTTTGAAACAAATTGAAGAGAAAGCTTTCATGTTTTGAGTTACAAAATACTAACTGCTAGCTTGATTGGAAGCCAGTGTTTATCAAAGCCTAGATTACAATATAAATGAGTGAGTGAGTGAGTTGGGTTTAACGCCGCTTTTAACAGTATTCCAGTTATATCGCGGCGTGTCAGCTTAATGTGGGAGGAAAACCCGAAGTGATGAAGGTCTAAGATGTTTACCACTTCGGTGAAACCCACAAGCACGGGTATGGTGCTAACAAACCTAGAAACATAATCGGGGCGAACCAGGATTCGAACCCACAATCATAGGTTTCTGGCGTCCCCAAGGGATGCAACTCTGCAAAGCGAATAGTGGCGCCTTAGACGACTGGGCCACCCGGGCCACCCGGGCCCCCTACAATATAAATGACTAGGTCATATGAAGCCAATCACCTTGCATCAACATGGCAGGGGTATTTACCGGAAAAAAGCCCTTCCTGACCTGCTGATGAGTCTTGTCCCATGGTGTGGTCAGAGTAAGGTCAGAGGTTATCAGCTATTGTTTGCAAACAATGCTTCAACATCCTGGCACTTTAAAGAGCAAATCTCTTGTCAAAAATGACATTTTCCATATGGATGCCCTGATGCCATAGACCAAATCACACCTGAATTCTGTCAGCCAGTAGTGTAACAGACCCAACTAATGCTTGGTTTCAGAGAAGAAATATTATGTCCAAAATGTTGGAAACCGACACATGGACGAATGGACAGACTATCTTAGAGATTTAATGAGGAACAAAAGGCCAATAATGTACTGTTTGTCCCATCAAACCCTTTTCCAACAATAAAGCTTAGAGATAAACATTTCTCTTGGATGATGAATACATCTCGAACGATGGGACTGTCCATGAACATGATGAAAAGATAAAAGAATTACTGAAGCTGAGCTACATTTTCTATAAGACAGCCTTGATCAAGTTTTAAAAGTAGATAATTCAATGAAAGGCACTTCAAAGATCTCCCTAAATCTTATTACCATCACTATAACTCACATGATACCTGTGCCTGTCCCCACAGCAGCGTAGTCTGGTTCCTTGACAACATCCTTGCTGATGGCCACATCCTTGTACTGCTGTCGGATCGTGTCCATAGCACAGCGGGCCATTATGTCAGCGACCTGATGGGGATATATTGACAGTTACTAACCACAGCACAGCAGGCCATTATGTCAGCTACCTAATGGGGATATACTGACAGTAACTAACCACAGCACAGCAGGCCTTTATGTCAGCGACCTGATGGGGATATATTGACAGTTACTAACCACAGCACAGCAGGCCTTTATGTCAGCGACCTGATGGGGATATATTGACAGTTACTAACCACAGCACAGGCCTTTATGTCAGCGACCTGATGGGGATATATTGACAGTTACTAACCACAGCACAGCAGGCCTTTATGTCAGCGACCTGATGGGGATATATTGACAGTTACTAACCATAGTAACACAGGGTATTATGTCATGCACCTGATGGGGATATGTTGACAGTTAAAAACCATAGCACATCAGGCCTTTATGTCAGCGACCTGATGGGTATGTATTGACAGTTACTAAACACAGCACAGCAGGCCATAATGTCAGCGACCTGATGGGGATATATTGACAGTTACTAACCACAGCACAGCAGGCCATTATGTCAGCTACCTGATGGGGATATATTGACAGTTACTAACCACAGCACAGCGGGCCATTATGTCAGCGACCTCAACGGAGGATTGGATATAGTGACAGTTACTAACCATAGATACAATGACAGTTGAGTAAATGCTACAGATTTTCCTGATACACAAAAGACCTTTTCAACTGAAATCATAAGAAATCTTTCAAGTTGGTTAAAAATGGATATTTTTAGCCTTTTTAAACCTAAACAGAAAACAAGACACAAAACAGGATGATAATTCTCCATTGGCATCAATATTAAGAAAGTGTGAGTGAGTCGGGTTTAACGCCGCTTTGAACAGTATTCCAGTCACATCATGGCGTGTCAGCTTGATGTGGGGGAAAGCCCAAATTAGTGCTGCAGGTCCATGTTTACCACTGTGGTTAACCCACGAGCAAGGATATGGTGCTAACAGACCTAGAAAAACAATCAAGGTGAATCAGGACAGGAACCCACAATCATAGAATCTGGTGTGCCAAAGGGATGCAACTCTGCACAATAAAAAGGAAGAAGTAAAAATGGCATACATACAGAAAAGTAAATATATATCACTGAATTATTTTACCTTAATTGGCAGGACTCCTGCCACAAATGACCTGATGTTCACTTTGGTTACTTCTCCTCTGGTTGTCATGGAGACTGCTTTGAGTTTCTTGGTTGGATATGATGTAATCTTTACTTCACCACCGCCCTTTGGATAATAGCCCCTAACAACACACAAACACCATGTAACACTTGTAGACATAATTATATGAGATATTCTGACCAATAATGCTTGGAGAACACATAGAAAGTGTGGAGACAAAAGAAGACTGCTCTGAAAATTTGAAGCAGAATTAAAATATTTGAAGACTATTAATGTATCAGACATCACAATATTTTCTTGGCATGATTGGTTTGGTTTGTTTGTTGTTTAACGCCGCACTCAGCAATATTCCAGCTATATGACGGCGGTCTGTAAATAATCTGGACCAGACAATCCAGTGATTGACATCATGAGCATCGATCCACGCAATTGGGATATGATAACATGCATCAACCAAGTCAGCGAGCCTGACCACCCGATCCTGTTAGTCGCCTTTTACGACAAGCATAGACGCCTTTTACGGCAAGCATGGGTTGCTGAAGACCTATGAAACAGGCTTCATTCCCAATCTGGGTTAAGAATATATATGCCAGCAAGGGTTACCTTCGATGTATATCACACTCAGATGTCATTCCAAATTCTTCAGCCATTGGATTAAAAACCTGTGAAGACACAAACCAATCACACATTAGCCTTAATCAGACATGCAATAATAATAATGGACTAGAAGAGTGAGTCAGTGAGTATAGTTTTACACCGCTTTTAGCAATATTCCAGCAATATCACAGCGGGGGGCACCAGAAATGGGCTTCACACATTGTACCCATGTCGGGAATCGAACCCGGGGCTTCGGCGTGATGAGCGAATGCTTTATCCACTAGGCTACCCGACTGCCCTTGAACTAGAAGGAACTTTATAAGTACGTAAAAGGTATACAAGACTATCCAACTTGATATATGTATCAACACTTGAAGAATTAAGTTTATAATAACTTTATTAATGAATGTTGTCTACAAGTTTGTATTTAGTATTTGTGTATTGTCATCTTGAATAATTTTTTATTGTTTCTTTCTTTGTTGTTAAACGCCGCACTTAGCAATATTCCAGCTATTTGACGGCGGTCTGTAAATAATCAAGTCTGGACCAGACATTCCAGTGATTGATATCATGAGCTTTGAGATACGATGACATGCATCAACCAAATCAGCGAGTATGACCACCCGATTCCGTTAGTCTCTTACAACAAGCATAGTCGCCTTTTACACAAAGCATGGGTTCCTGTTCTAACACGGATCTTCACCAGTCCATCTGGAATCAAGTAAGGTCTAACCATTGTGGTGTAGTCGACCTGTGGTGCCATCTCGGCATTGGTCCCCCCTCGCAGACTGAGGGTGCTCTCCCCATCTCCAAACAACAAACACGGCATGGCGGCCTGCATCAACAGGCAGATACTCCTGGAATAAGACAGGAGGTGGTCACCATGGTAACAACACAATAAAACATTCCATTTGCGTTCACAGGCTGGTTGGTTCACATATTTTATTGCCGCCCACAACATATCTTATTTGCCTGCCCGTCAAATATTTACTCTATGTTCTAATTTGAATGTCATCAAAACATCATACGATATTGTACATTTATTATTCAACTAACATAGTGATGTGGGTTGTTCAGTGGTGTTCACTTCATGTATCCAATATAAAAAACATATTTCCAAGAGAAGACATATACATATCATGGAAATAAAACCAAATTATTTTTCATTTAGACCTATTTGAATGACATGGAGCAAAAGGGAGGTAACCCAAATTCTCAACCTATATTCCAACTGGGCAACGTAAGCACACCTGTAACCCAAGTTTGCCCTTTTTCCGTACAATAAAATTCACACCATTTAGCAATAAATAATACATGTCCCTGCCCTACAGATGCTTAAAAGCACCATGACCATATTACTAAATGGTAATTATATAAATAGTGTTAATTGAAGAGATAGGTATTGGGGAAAGCTGAAGGAAACCTGGTTAAATGATGCATGTTCCTGCGGTATTACTTTAGCCTGTAAATTTCTGAGTCTTGGATACATGAAGTCAGTGGTTGATGGCATACACAATCTTCACTTGTCAGCTCGCAAAAAGCATGGGGTGATGGGAACTATTCTACCCCAGGATCCCAAGGGGGGGGGGGGGGGAGTACAAGAAGTTCTGACCCTGCTGTTTTCGTGTCTGCTTGGTAGGCCCCTCCCTTGATGGGTCCTGGATGGAACGTGATCTCGGTCGACCCCACTCGGTCTCCGGTCAGCTTCCCTCCACAAATGTCCCTGATCAGCTGCAGACCCATCAAGTGTTGGGGTCTGAAATTTACACATGACATTTATTGAAGCTGACTGAATCATTACCTATTGCATTGGATTGGATCTAGCTAGTGATGAACAGCAATATCAGAAGTGCTTACAACTAGTAATAAATGTATTGGTGTAGAGTGAGTGAGGTGAGGTGAGGTGAGGTGAGGTGAGGTGAGGTGAGGTGAGGTGAGGTGAGGTGAAATTGGGTTTAACGTCGCATCTAAGATTATTGTATTTATACAGCGACGTGCATGCATGTGTGTGTGTGGCTGCTTGTACTAGTCCGGACTAATGCTGATTTATAGTGCTAGCTCACTGAGATACCATGCCGCAGTTTAACATGAATACCCCACTCAACACTCCGAGCCGACCAGACCTGGTTTTAGCTCCTTAATGCCGAGCGCCATACAGGGTAACAACAAGTATCATCTTTTAACGTCTTTTGGTATGACGCAGCCAGGGATCGAACCCCGAACCTTCTGCTCTCCGGGCGGACGCACTACCACTAGACCACGGAGGTGAGGTGAGGTGAGGTGAGGTGAGGTGAGGTAAGGTTGAACATTGCATTCAACATTCAGCACTTATGTCTATCCAACTTGAGACACCATTCTGCAGTTTACCATGGATACTCCACACAGGCACATCATACTGATTCCCAGCTGACCAGACCGTGATTTATCCCCTTAATGCCGAGCACCAAACAGGGAAACAACAATACCATTTTGTAAAGTCTGTAAGTACCAGTATGACGCAGCCAGGAATCAAACCGCCAACCTCCCTGTCTATACATTACTCCATGGAGGCAGTCTGGTGTTGTTCTGGTGTGCAAGCTATGACATCACCACATCAAAATGTGTTTTAAACTACTCTTGTCTAGAAAGCTCCACTCTATCATGTCTATGGTGTCTGGTCCAGTATCAAACAGTGTTCAACAGAAACTATTCATAACTACAGTATACAAAGATACAGTCTGACATTAACTGAACATTAAGTCATAAAATCTTGTTAACGACAAATCTTTGAAAAACCTGAAACAACTGTTTAACATGTTTAATGACATTTAATCATGTTAATGTCAATGTAATGTGTGAATACACAATGCCATTTAGAAAGTGGTTACATTTGGGATAACACTTTCTTAGTAAAGTACAGATTCTCATACTTTTTTGGGTTGAGTCCCGTCCGGCATTCCAGCCCACACTTGCCAGAGTGAGGCACCTAATCGCCAGCACACAAAGTCAGCGATCTAACCCAAACAGCAACCGAGTGTAATGTGCATTCAAACAATTGGAATATCATCATCACTTCATATACATGCTATTCATCGATGCAGCAAGACAATTCAGCAAGTTATTCTCTTACCGAAGCCCTGGAGTGCTCCTCCCAGCTCGGATGTTGTTGATAGTCACGGGCTGACCGAGCAAACAACTCAGTGCAGCAGAGTTACGCAGGATCTGACCGCCCTGGTAAAACAAGCAGACATCTTTATATCAGGGCACTGTTAACAACAACAACAACAACAACAACAACAACAACAACAGTCCATTTGTATGGCACTGTACTCCATGCTGGAGCACCCTCTAAGCGCTTAGACATTATTACCCTGGTCAATGGACCAGTATGCACTCAACAAACATTCTCAACTCCCTGGGGAGTATACAACCCAAGCTGCCTGTTAGGCGCTAACAACAACCAGATTGCCATCTCATCCTACCGGGTACCCATTCACTGCTGGGTGAACAGAGGCACATTTCAAACACTTGCATCATTGTGGGGTAGGGCTGAAGCCTGACAAACTCTCAGGAGCCAAACTGCCAAAACGGAGTCACTCATCCAAGGACTCTCAGCGACCGACATGGCTTAAGTTCACCTGATTTGTGACCTGTGCGCTGTGCATGGGACCATGTGCCACCATGTAATCATGTTAATTACATTTACTAAACTACTCTCAAGTTATATGTGCTAATGTCTGTGGGCTAGGTGTCAGGTTCTGATGTCTTTTTCAGACAAAATATCAGACATTATAAAAGTTCAAGATAAAAGATCGTATTTTCAAGTCTAATTTTTCATATGGGGTAAAAAATCCTCAAACATGACATTCATTACTGTGGTTACTATGCCTGTGTGAAAGCATTATGCCGCAGATAAAAGGGAAAAACCCAACACGGCTGTCAGACAAAAATAATTATCAGTTCACAAATGAATCCCTTTTTACCAGCACTAGACACAATTAGCTACATCCAATTGGTCCACAAGTCAATCCAGACTGATAGTTTTATGTAAATAGTAGATATGTATGATACACGATACATGAGAAGTTGACACTTGATGGGTTAATGTGACATTTTTATTATGAATGGATATGAATAGTAACCTAATTAAGATGTAATTCTTAGGTTTAACTTAATTAATAAAACAGTGGCTCTTGTACATACAAAGTGAAACAGTAAACATGTGTATGTTACAATCATGGATTCATCCTCCAAACTAAGAGCTAAGTGGCAGGCAATTTGGGGAAAACTTGTTTTACATGTATTGCTCAAATTGGTTGTGAAATACATGTCACTTCTACAAAGCCATAACATTAGCTATCAATATATAATATGAATTGGGAATTTGAAATACAATTTGGGGCTGAACATCAGCCTCTAAGTAGGTCTGGATAAGTCCTGACAATATTATTTCATCCACTTCCACACAGCATTGTTATGTAGATACAAACTTGTGTTGTGTTGTATTGATACATCTCCTGCCAATATGATGCTTTTATCATCATGATGCACCAAACATTTGGTGAATTGTTACACACCTAATTGTTTGTTGCCTTACACCGCAGTTAAAAATATTCCAGCTGTATCATTGCAACACTCAGAATTATTCACGTTACCCAACTGCAGTCTGTGAATCATCAGGTCTGTATGTGGTTAACATTATGACTTATGGACTAGTGTCCAGGTCTTACCTAATCTGCTCTACACTTCCTGAAACACATACAGAAATATTCCTTTACGTCTACAGTCAAGGCAAAGTGTAAACATGGCCAGAAATTAAACTGTTAATGAGGGTCTGAGAACCAATACTCACTCCTATTCAGATAATGCCAAGACATCAGAAAATGACTTGTCAAAATTCATTTTGCTTACCCCTTCCAACATGCCCCCATCTATAACAATGACATCTTGACATCCTGCCATAGTTATTCTTGACACGCTGTACAGTTTGTGGAAAAAAATACTTCTAGTCAGTGTGCCGAATTTGTGGTGTATTGTGTCACGAAGGTGCAATCACCACAGCAGACAGAAAACGTGGACCTCGACTTCCTGTTTACTTGGGCATGCGTGGATAAAAAGAATAAAGTACTCGTTTATAGCTTACATCTGTCCTCCTACTAAACGTTATACGAATCTAGAATTCACAACACAAATATTCAAAATTGAAAGCGGACAATATCATATCAAGTTACCTGCAATAACGATAAAAGCTTACGTCGAATTGTTCGAGAAATTGTGTTTTCTACAGTTGGGTTGTATCAGAGACCATATAATAGAGGGACGACTATTATATGGTCTCTGGTTGTATTTTTCAGTTTGAAGTTTTCATAGGTTTATACCAATTATTTGTTCGGACACTTGTCTGCAAGTAGACGGCACATTATTTGTTTCCAACAATGCGAGGTTTAAGTTAAAATATAAGTACAACAGAGCCTTGATTATCTTTTCAGAATAAAATTCACGTCTGTACTCTTTGGTGAATTTGGCGCAATTACTCTCGCAATACTATACATATACATCTATACGTGTCTTCGTGTGTCAAGCTGACGTCGAAACATTTGGTTCCCTTGTTGATTTGGGGAGAGAAAAGAATTCAAGCCCCATCACCAGCTGTTGTTTGAGCCGACTATATACGTGGTCACAATGGGTTACCTGGCTGATTGTGTATCGGGGGTTAAAATGGATAATCTGGCTTACTGTGTATCGGGGGGTCACAAAGGGTTACCTTGCTGAGTGTGTGCCGGGTGGTCACAATGGATCACCTGGCTTGTTGTGTATCGGGTGGTCACAAAGGGTTACCTGAATGATTGTGTATCGGGGGTCAAAATGGATCATCTGGCTTATTGTGTATCGGGTGCTCACAAAGGGTTACCTGTCTGACTGTGTGCCGGGTTGTCACAAAGGGTTACCTGTCTGACTGTGCCGGGTGGTCACAATAGGTTACCTGGCTGAAAGTGTGTCGGGTGGTCGAAAAGGGTTACCTGTCTGACTGTGTGTCGGGTGGTCACAAAGGGTTACCTGTCTGACTGTGTGCCGGGTGGTCACAATAGGTTACCTGGCTGAAAGTGTGTCGGGTGGTCGAAAAGGGTTACCTGTCTAACTGTGTGCCGGGTGGTCACAAAGGGTTACCTGACTGACTGTGTGTCGGGTGGTCATAATGGATCATCTGGCTTATTGTGTATCGGGTGGTCACAAAGGGTCACCTGTCTGACTGTGTGCCGGGTGATCACAAAGGGTTACCTGACTGACTGTGTGTCGGGTGGTCACAATGGATCACCTGGCTGATTGTGTGTCGGGTGGTTACAATGGATCACCTGGCTGATTGTGTGTCGGGTGGTTACAATGGGTCACCTGGCTGATTGTGTGTCGGGTGGTTACAATGGGTCACCTGGCTGATTGTGTGTCGGGTGGTTACAATGGGTCACCTGGCTGATTGTGTGTCGGGTGGTCACAATGGATCACCTGGCTGACTGTGTGTCGGGTGGTTACAATGGATCACCTGGCTGATTGTGTGTCGGGTGGTTACAATGGATCACCTGGCTGATTGTGTGTCGGGTGGTTACAATGGGTCACCTGGCTGATTGTGTGTCGGGTGGTTACAATGGGTCACCTGGCTGATTGTGTGTCGGGTGGTTACAATGGGTCACCTGGCTGATTGTGTGTCGGGTGGTCACAATGGATCACCTGGCTGATTGTGTGTCGGGTGGTTACAATGGATCACCTGGCTGATTGTGTGTCGGGTGGTTACAATGGATCACCTGGCTGATTGTGTGTCGGGTGGTTACAATGGGTCACCTGGCTGATTGTGTGTCGGGTGGTTACAATGGGTCACCTGGCTGATTGTGTGTCGGGTGGTCACAAAGGGTTACCTGACTGACTGTGTGTCGGGTGGTCACAATGGATCACCTGGCTGACTGTGTGTCGGGTGGTTACAAAGGGTTACCTGACTGACTGTGTGTCGGGTGGTCACAATGGATCACCTGGCTGACTGTGTGTCGGGTGGTTACAAAGGGTTACCTGACTGACTGTGTGTCGGGTGGTCACAATGGATCACCTGGCTGACTGTGTGTCGGGTGGTTACAAAGGGTTACCTGACTGACTGTGTGTCGGGTGGTCACAATGGATCACCTGGCTGACTGTGTGTCGGGTGGTTACAAAGGGTTACCTGACTGACTGTGTGTCGGGTGGTCACAATGGATCACCTGGCTGACTGTGTGTCGGGTGGTTACAAAGGGTTACCTGACTGACTGTGTGTCGGGTGGTCACAATGGATCACCTGGCTGACTGTGTGTCGGGTGGTTACAAAGGGTTACATGGCTGGTGTGTGGTAATTAATAATGAAAACTAATTATGTATCGGGATAAGATATTAACAGCCACAGTTAGAAAACCAGATACATGTATTTACATTGATAAGCCTGATTTAAAAAAAAGAAAGAAAAAAAAAAAAAGAATGTTATTTTTGTGGCAGGCAACTTCGGTTTGTTTTCAGAAGTCTGAAACATAATTATTTCGATAAAATCCCAGCCCACCTCGCTGCAGAGTCTATAAGAGTCACATAAACGTCTCGTCTCTCGTGCAGACCCTAAAACAAAAACATCCGAAATCTCCAAGCATGTCTACAATGACTAGATTTCATCAGACTCTGAAATTGAAGAGATACCCTTTCTGTTATGGATTTTATCTATAGACAATGAAACAAACAAAATCGTTAAATATCAGCCTGATAGAATCCATTTCTCATAGCTATATAATAAAGCATATGCTATCTGCATCAGTCCTATTCGGCATCGACAAAGATGACGTATTGTTTGGTTAGAGTTTATAGTTGTAATAAAAAGTCTCTGTAGCAAAGTGCTTTGCCCTTCGCTCAACAGAAACAAGATGGCCGCCAGGGCGATTGGTAGGGCCACAGTGAGAGCTGTCACGTCAAAACGGCTAATCCCACAAAGGGTACCGCTTGTTTTGGTAAGACAGAAATCTTGTGCTTAAACATTTCTTCAGTTTAGATTGCTTTTTATTTTCATTTATCACCAAGAGCGTTTACAGCATGCTTCGATGGGGTCAAAATTTTGTTCTCGTTTATTATGCCTGGGGGAAAGTTTTACGTAACAATAACATGACATACCAGATCAAGATTTAATTTTAATGTTAGACACAGAAATGTCAGTTTTGTTTTTTAGTCTCCTAAACCAGTAAGCAATACCACCTTATGGACTTACTGGCATGAAATTAGGCATGATCATAATGATGTAAACATCGCAATAAATTTAGCATTGTTTCATCATTTTCTTCTCCACAAACTTGCAAGTGAAAGTAATGAGTAAATGTTTCATAATAGAAACTAAATGACAACAGTCCTTCCATGATTTGATTAAAATGGGTCATATGGTCCCATGGAATTTTAAAACGGTGATGGGCATTTTTACAAATTCGAACATGAGACCCTTGTCTCCCATTTGACATTATTATTATATTAATCGTCATTTAATAAGTCAGATAGGCCAAAGCCAAAGTGACGGCTAGTGATAGCCCCATACTGATCCTTTGTATTAATTGTTATTTTGTTTGGTGTTATATAATAACAATACTTTTGAAGTACTTCTAGAAGAGTGGGGCTCCAAATTGTTTAGGGCCTTTTGCTTTATAACACTTTAACATGTTTAAAACACAGATTTTTATTTATATAGTGGGTCCCTCCAATATCTGCACAAAAATAGCCATAGTGTACTGGATTGATGATTTATATAGGTTTATGATGAATACATGACATTTATTTATGGATAGCAACTTCTTGTATTCTTTATCATCATGATCATTTGTTTATGCCCATTATGAGAGATTGCTGTGCTTATTTACAATCAATGAGCATACCAACACTTTATACATTTTGGAAAAAGATTCCAGATTGAAAACAAATAGATCTACATGTACCTGCTAAAAAATGTTTTCAATTTGAAATCCTTATTCAAAGTTCACATTTGATGAAATAGAGTATGTATCGGAGGTAAGTATTAGGAAGAAATTGTACAAAAGATTTTATGATCTAAGCAAAATCCTTTGTTGCCAATGGGAGATGCAGACATTATAGAAGTGCACATTAAATCCTATAATGTCACATTGGCACATTTTTCTGATGGGTTCCAATTGTGCGACATTGAAAATTTCAATTGTGTTTAACAATAAGCAGATGAAGGGATGCAGTTGCCTCAGCTACAGTGAATACTACTAATATTTAGGTGTTATGTGACGGAGCCTTGATATGTAGGTATTACTGTCATAATAACAATATTTATTGTGTTTTGAGATTGCATTGAAGATAAATAAGCCTCTATTGTTTACTATGCTTCAGACACAGTCTGCTGTCGGCAAGCTGAAACAACTTATGGAGAACAAGCCAGAAATGGTATGATGCTCTGAATTCATCGTTGATAGTCCTTGAATGTTGACACAGATTGAACTGTCAAATACGTACTTGCATAAGCATGATAAATATTTGCCCAAAAAAAGAAGAAAGGGATTGTTTTGGTTGTATTTCAGAATGACAAACTTACAGGGCCTATCACTCTAGTCTATAAGGCATTGAACAAGGTTAAAAACACTCACAAGTCCTAGTTTGAAAACTTGTAATGTTACATGTTACATATACACACCCACAAGTCCTTGTTTGAGGACTAGTAATGTTACATAAACAACATCCTTGAATATCCAGCGTATCATCAGTGATCATTTCTTCGTTTTGTTATTTATTATAACTATTCTCTTGATCAGTTGACCCACATGTAACCATAGCTTTATCTCGGAAATAACATCACCATCTCAGTCGCTTAAATCAACAACTTTGCACAGAATGTCTTTCTCTCATGACACTCATGAGCTTAAACAAAATGCTCGTGTGTGTGTGAGATACCATGCCACAGTTTAACATAAATACCCCACACAAACACAGTATACTGACACAGAGCCGACCAGGCCTTGTTTTATCCCCTAAGTGCCGAGTGCCAGCCAGGGTAAAGAACAAGTTCCATCTCTTACCGTCTTTTGGTGTGATGTGGCTGGGGATCGAGCCCCGACCTTCCCCGGTCCTGAAATGAGTTACATCCTCCAACTTGGTACACATGCTCTTCTCTCTTGACTGTGAGACCTTGATTTCAGATTGGTGTGAAGATTGGAGTGAAGACACGCGGGTGTAATGGACTGTCCTATACACTAGACTATGTCAGTGAGAAGGGAAAGTTTGATGAGGAGGTGCTTCAGGATGGTAATTATTCATGTCCTTTTCATAATCATGATCACCTATTCCACCGGATACAATCATATTAAAGATCCATGAAGATCTGGGTTAGAATTGGTCTTCTGCAACCCATTCTTGTCATAAGAGGCAACTAAAAGGATCAGGTTTTCAGACTCACTGACTTGGTTGATACATGTCATTTTATCCTAATTGCATAGATCAATGGCCACAATGTCAACCACTGGATTGTTTGGTCCAGACTTAATTATTTCCAGACCACTGTCATACAGCTGGAATATTGCTGAATGCATTGTCAAACAACAAACAAACAATCATTAAGAATGTTGACACAACTGTGACAAGTCAACAGTCTTGATAGGTTATTGTGGTAGGAATACAGTAATATTTTGATTACTCATGGTCATCTATGAACTGAAAATTGTCCACATCTTTTCCCTTCCCTGCATATATAAGTCACTAGTCAGTATGCACCAGATGCCTTGATATTTCTCAGGACACATAAAGATCCGGGGTAGAATAGGTCTTAAGCAACCATGCTTGTCACAAGAGGCGACTAACGGGGATCGGGTGATCAAGCTCGCTGAATTGGTCGATGTATGTCATTGTATCCCACTTGCAAGGATCAATGCTCATGATGTCAGTCACTGGATTGTCTGGTCCAGACACCATTATTTACAGACCGCCATCATATAACTTGAATATTGGAGTGTGGCGTTAAACAACAACAAACAAACAAAAATGATATTTCTCAGGCACTGTGTTATAGGTGGAGTATTGCTGACAGGGGCAGTACTGTGATGTACTAATATATGCAATCTCATTCAAATCAGATATTTGTTGTCTCTACTTCTACACAAAGCTTCATGTAGCAGTTTCAGTCATTAGGATCTGATTTTAGTGAAATTGTGCATGTCATATATGGATTGAATGAAGTCATGGAGACAAGATTATATATCATGATATATTCAATGAAACCTGGGCTTAGCAAAATTTTGAAGATCTCCTCTACTGAAATAAAGTAACACCTGTCCTCAAACATGTATTGTTAAATAAAGTAACACCTGTCCTCAAACATGTATTGTTAATATTAGTGCCTGATATATGATGAAAACTTTGTCACACTTTGATGCACTATGAACTGTATGCATGTTTTTGTTGAGAAACATCTCCCCAAATCAATACTATACACCTGTCATGCCTGTTCGTGATGTTTATGATGCTGCTACAGTATAATGAAACAGCCGCATTATTTAACAATGAGATTACAGATAAGGATATGGCATGTAGTTTATATTGAACAGACACAGCTTGTGTGGATCAGTCGTGTATGACCGTCAGTATTATATTGCATTGTAAATGTATGGGAGTATGTGTCGCAATCTGATTGGTTGAAAAAGTTAAATGTACAAGCCAGAAAATCTTGTCGATTTAATACTGGGTATGAATACTGTTCTAAATATAGATCATGTCCCAAGGTTGAAAAACATGGCATTCACCATTGTTCAGCCATGAATATCACATCCATGCACTGATATCCAGATGATGCACTTACTCTTGTATCAATTCACGTTTTAATTCTGTATTGTGTGCATCGATTTGCCAAAAATATTATTATCTTACCTTTTGCGGCAAGTCAGCTTGATAAGTACTTGGTTCCAAATGAAATTTCTTGACATTGAATGCTTGATGACATATTGAAAATCGGATAGAAATTTAATTTGATTTAGCTTACAAACATGACCGATGACATTGTTCTACAACTACATGTTGACACAAATTTTGTCCTAAACACTCCTGACCATTCTGCATATTTTCACGCGATTTTCATCCCGAACAATCATATATTTTTTTGTCATTAGGCAATATTTATATCAGGAGGCTAAATGCTTGCATAACAAATTTTTTATTCATAATATAAGTTGTAGCAGGATCACGAGGGGTACATGTTTTTTTTTATGTCACATGACTTGCTTTGAAGTTGGGTTTAAGGGATTTATGCTGTCTCTCAGAAATCCATGTACATCCTGACTTGCTGATGGTGGAGTATAAGAGATTTATCCCCCCCCCCCGAGAAATGTATTCCCCTCCAAGGCGGGATACACAGTATTTTATAAAGATCATGTGGACGAACAGATCTCATCATTCTGACATGGAGGTTGATAATATGATATATGATGTGAAATAGGAAACACACTCGCTTAATGAGCACAACTTGTCATGTCTCCCTCTGTATTTCCAGGTGTGAAGGTTTACATCGACTCCAAGGCTCAGCTGACGTTGCTGGGAACAGAGATGGACTTTATTGAATCAAAACTGTCTTCTGAGTTTGTGTTCAACAACCCCAACATTACGGGTACATGTGGGTGTGGGGAGAGTTTCAGTATGTAGCACTGGGATGGCGTCAGTGCCAAGGCAGGTGTATGAGGTTGCAAGGAAGGAGGCCGTGTTCTCATATGGCTGGGATCTCATTGTGCACTCAAGTCAACTGGTTGATGATTCCTTGTGAATGTCATTCTCAAACAGTTAGTTGTTCAATAGGGGGCATTCTGGTGTGATTTTTGTATAATGGTTAGTTACTTCTGTTTTTAAGGAAAACATAGTTTGTGTGTTTCAGCTGCATAACCAAGTAGTTGAGATTTCACATCTCTTCTCCCTCAGAAATTAGTTGTTGTTTTCAAGAATAGAGGAGAAAGAAAGGGATGAAAGTGTTTACTATGTTTACTTTATCTATCAGTTTTATTCAGCTCTAAGTTGTAGCAAAATTGAAGCATTGAGAACTGGTTCCAAATATTAGCTCTCAAATGCTACTGGTCAATATGGATTACCAAAAGTACCATCGTTGGATTTTTTCTTGTCCTTAACACAATTTAGTAGTCACTGTCTTGCAGACTAGCATGAAATTTGAAGGCACTCTTGTTATTTTATTATTAAATGATTCTACTGGTTTCACAAAATACATAATGTTTTATGATTGTTCCAGCAATGCAGTTTTCCACAACTATTAACTGAACAGTAGTCTGAATGATTGTAAAGGCGTGATTTATTTTAGGTGTGATCAACAATTTACAGGTGAAAGCATGGTAAATTATTTCTACTTTGTAAATATGGAAAATGCATTTATGTTTTGTGAATTCAGGAAAGTGTACAGTACAAGTTGGGGTGAAGTGTGCATGTTGTTGGTAGCGGATATAGGGATACAGACAGTCACACTAAACAGTGGCCCTCAAAGTTGGTTTACATCACCATAGAAACATGATTTTCACTATTTTAGATTTGTATATTTTATCTTAACATGAAAATGTTCATCACAAATGTTCATGTGATGTAGAACATACAAATATTGAACTTTAAAATTTTGTTTTACAGCTTATGTTTAAGATGTGTAAATTGTATTTTGAGAAAGGATGCTTGCATTTCGTTTGGGAATACCACTGCAGTCATAGGCAATATCCCAGCTATGACACAGCAGTCTGCAGGTAAATACATCTGGACAAGACCCGCCCCGCCAGAGCCTCAGGACATGAATTGTGTGTGTGATGGTGCACAGCAGGGGCTCACGTTGAACTACTCAATCCCCATTTTAGTCAGTATGTTTACCTTGTGTATGTATGCTTAAGAGAAGCTGAATGTGGTGTCTTTATGTATCCCAGATAGTTGAGGCGTTCAGGTGCATAATCATGATATTACATATGTAGAAATGTTTTGAATAGTAACTGCTGGATCGAGTTTAAAAAAACCCAATTAAAACCCACAAATACGAAAATATGTTTCCCAGTTTACAACTATGCTTTTTACAAGATGTGTTTTTCGAACATTTAAATGTGCCCATGGTGAACTCAGCAGCCTGTACATATTCTCGAGTTTGAATTCCTAATTTTTGTATTTATTTGAAACTCATGTTTTAGTGCTTGGTGTGTATTATGTATCCATAAATGAAGATTTTGTATATGTTTGCAGAGAAAAGATTTTGAAATATATGTGAAACACTGACAGTCAATTTTGTGCATGTTTTATAGTGAAACAAGCAGTGCTTGTAGACACTCTCCAGAGCATGTGGATTTGTCAAGACACCGACGCAATGTGAAGGATGGACTGCTGATTCCAGCCATTTCAGCTCATGTATTTGCCTACAGACAGTTTTCACTTTTGTGCCTCAACATGTGAGTGAGTGAATGAGTGATTTGGGTTAACATCACTTCTAACAGTATTCTAGTAATATCATGGCAGGTCTTAGAGGTTTACCACTTTGGTGAAATCCACGAGCACCATAATTGGGGCGAACCGGGATTTGAACCCACAATCATAGGTTTCTGGTGTGCCCAAGGGACTCAACTCTGCACAACACTCAATATTAAGACAATTCAAGTGTACCTGGAAAATGTATGTGGGTGTGTGCTGCAAATCTGATTGGTTGAAAAATGTTCAATTGGATTTGAAGACCTGACATCTTGTGGACTTATCGTTGGGTATGAATATTCTTTATAGTCTGTATTATGTCTCAAGTTTGATAAAACTTGCATTCAGCATGGAAGAGTATCACATCCACAATACATGTTATGTACAGTGTTTGATAAGTACAATAAGACAATCTTTGATTTAGTTGACTGTGCACATCATTCTACTGACCCAGCTGGTTTAGTTGTCATAGCTTAGGACAACCCATAACATCATCCATCATGACACATCACATTCTTGAATAAGGTCATGCACATCTCACAGCTGTTCGTGTAGAGTGTTACAGAAAATTACATATAACTCTTTCTTTACAATGTGCAGAAGTTTCAAAATTTGGAATCTCTGGCTTACGTCGTCCGTTTCAAATACAAATTCTGAGCATAAAATATTCAAAAGCAATAATCAGTCTGAAGACATATGTCTATCTCTACATAAATAAGTACAGCCCATCCTGTTTCAGGAAATGAAATCATTTGTATTTATATCTACTTAATTTACCTTCCTTAATTCACCCACTGCAAAGTCTTGTCACTGTCAGCTTTGTTACATTTGTGTTTGTTGAAGTTAAAAATGTTCATGAGTTTCACCACACCAGACACGGTAGAGAGCTTACAAGATCAGTCTTGTTCACTAACACACTGATGTTAGTGTTCCCAATGTGTAATTAATGGACAATTCACATCCGACACGAGTCATCATAAAGTTGACCTTGACCTGTTTATCTCATCATAATTTGTTTGTTGTCTTCTGCCAGTGTACATCATGTTCGATATACATAATATTATATTCATGTTCCTGTCATGCTATGCTCTGGCTCGGGACATACCAGAATTTAGACACTCGTGTTGTAAACATAATATGACATTAACACAAATATAATGTTCTATATATTACCAAAGAACATTTCTACATACAGAGACGAATTTAGAAACATCTTTTGCACTGATCACCACTGCTCACATCACAATAACATTCAAAAGATGTCAACAATGCTGTCCGGATGACGGAAACAATACACTGTTGTCTTGTGACATGATATGACCCTAGGGCACATCTGATTTTTATGAACCCTGATCTGTTTGCCCTCGTAGGTAATAAATAATATTATTATGATGGGCTGTAAATCAAGCCTGGACCATATTTGATCCAATTTAGTCACCTCTTTAGGATGTTAAGACAAGTAAGGCAAGTTGAAATAGGGTTTAACATCACGTTCAAGATTATTGCACTTATACATAACGACATGCATGCTTTTGTGTATGTGGCTGCATGTACTAGTCTGGCCAATGCTGGCTGCATAGTGCTAGTCTGGCCAATGCTGGTTGCATAGTGCTAGTCCGGCCAATGCTGGCTGCATAGTGCTAGTCCGGCCAATGCTGGTTGCATAGTGCTAGTCCGGCCAATGCTGGTTGCATGGTGCTAGTCCGGCCAATGCTGGTTGTATAGTGCTAGTCCGGCCAATGCTGGTTGCATGGTGCTAGTTCGGCCAATGCTGGCTGCATAGTGCTAGTCTGGCCAATGCTGGTTGCATAGTGCTAGTCCGGCCAATGCTGGCTGCATAGTGCTAGTCTGGCCAATGCTGGTTGCATAGTGCTAGTCCGGCCAATGCTGGCTGCATGGTGCTAGTCCGGCCAATGCTGGTTGTATAGTGCTAGTCCGGCCAATGCTGGTTGCATGGTGCTAGTCCGGCCAATGCTGGTTGTATAGTGCTAGTCCGGCCAATGCTGGTTGCATGGTGCTAGTCCGGCCAATGCTGGTTGCATAGTGCTAGTCCGGCCAATGCTGGCTGCATAGTGCTAGTCTGGCCAATGCTGGCTGCATAGTGCTAGTCCGGCCAATGCTGGTTGCATGGTGCTAGTCCGGCCAATGCTGGCTGCATAGTGCTAGTCCGGCCAATGCTGGCTGCATAGTGCTAGTCCGGCCAATGCTGGTTGCATGGTGCTAGTCCGGCCAATGCTGGTTGCAGGGTGCTAGTCCGGCCAATGCTGGTTGCATAGTGCTAGTCCGGCCAATGCAGGTTGCATAGTGCTAGTCCGGCCAATGCTGGCTGCATAGTGCTAGTCCGGCCAATGCTGGCTGCATAGTGCTAGTCCGGCCAATGCTGGCTGCATAGTGCTAGTCCGGCCAATGCTGGTTGCATAGTGCTAGTCCGGCCAATGCTGGTTGCATAGTACTAGTCCGGCCAATGCTGACTGCATAGTGCTAGTCCGGCCAATGCTGGTTGTTTTGTGCAAGCCCACTGAGATAAAATGCCGCAGCTTGACATGGAAACTTTACACAGACACAGTATGCTGATGCTGAGACAACCAGTCCCTTGTTCTATCCCCCTCGTGCCGAGCGCCAGGCAGGGTAACAACAAGTACCATCATTTCATGTCTTTAGGTATTATGCGACCAGGTGATAGAACCACTGACCACGAGACCAATGAGTACTATCAATTCAGTGCTAGGGACTTAATTCCTGTAGACATAATCCATGTCAGGTAGTTTTTTCTGAAGGGACATGATTGTCTAGTGAGTGGGGATAGTAGATGGGACACTGACAGACGCAACGATCACAATGATCTGGGATTCAACTCTATGGACAGCAGTTCCCTCTGTGTCAAGAAACCCTACATTTTAGGTCCTGTTTGGAGAATGTTTAATTACAGTAGCAATTTCTCAAAACAATGTCAGACAACAAGTATTTGTCACAAAGTGACGAAATGTCCCCCGCCTGTATATACACCATAGTACCAAATATGAAGACAATCCAGCGATTAGTTCTTGAGATATCGCGGCAATACCGTTTTCCAACTCCAAAAGCAGATTTGCCTGCTGTGACCTTGAAAATGGGGTCAAGGTCACCAAAACCGACTGGTGTCTGCGGTGTCTGTATATACACCATAGTTCCAAATATGAAGACAATCCAGTGTTTAGTTCTTGAGATATCGCGGCAACAAACAGGTGGGACGTAAGGACGGTCGTGAATACTATATCCCCGGCTTCGCGCTTTCGCGCGGCGGGGAACAATAAGCAGATGACAATGTCATAGATCTTTGATAAATGTTATGGACAATAAGAACATGAAATTTCAACATCAGTGCTTGGGCAAGCTTCCCAACATCTGACAATGTGATGGTCACTGCATACCAAACCAATACACCATGCAGTGAGGTCGTCTTCATTCCACCACAAAGCAATCATGGTACTATGTTTGTCTATTTGTTGTTTAATGCCGCACTTAGCAATATTCCAGCTATATGACGGCTGCCTGTAATTGACCAGACCATGCACGCCATCAGGGTACGATATCACACCAGTAACTAAGCCGCTGAGCCAGATCCATTTGGTCGCCTCTTACAACCAGCGTAGGTTACTGGGTACCTATTCTAACCCGGAATCCCTATGGGGCCTTGGCGCTGTGACTTTATTTTAATATAGATTCATGATGGCTTCAGCAAAGTCTCAACAAGAACAAGGCCCATCTAAATTGAAAGTGTTGATAGTGAGCAGCTGAATCAATACTTTAACTTCGGGATCACTCCACAGTCAAAATAAGCAAGTACATAACAGATTTACTGGATGCCAATTTTTTTAAATAGATGAAAACAATATGCAATGTACATCCACTAAGATTCTGAAAATGTGTATGCATGCTGGGGAATGAATGCTGCTTTTCATAATGTGGTACGACTTCCATAAATGAATTTCCATATAAAATCATTTAAACATACAATACACAGTCGGATGCTTCACAGTCTTGGGCTAGCACTTGTTGATTCGTTTCAGCTGGTTACCTCCAAATCTAATTTTCAGTAATGACCTCCGAGAATGTGAATCTTGCATCGCTTGTTGTATAGTACTTCATTCAATTTTTCACACTTCTCTGGGAACCCAATCTTTTAACCTTGGACCCCAACAATCAAAAGCTTTGAGAACCTGACCTAAGAAATTCCGTTATTTGTTTTGTACAGTTCTTAAATAGAATTGGTGATATGTCATCCAGCCCAAATGACAACCATGGTGACATGTATCTTCTTTACTTATGACACCACTTGACTCTGAAACCTACACAACATTTGACATCTGGCCGGTGACACATATCAGACATGGAAGGTCTTAGAAAACAAATGAAGTTAGATTCCAGCTATGGCATCGGCCAGTCTTTTCACCATTGCTTTTATCTGTGAGTCTGCCATGTGTTCCGACGCTGCTATGGCATTACAGATGGCTATTGTTTGATTCGTGGAACGTCCTCGGACCCAGATTCGGCCATTCATGCCAACAGTCATTTCATAAGGCAGGTGTTTGCCTAGAGTCTTTGAGAGAGCACATTGTGGATTGAGAACCCTGTGGAAACAAAAGGGGAATTGTATGGATTGCATTGTGTTTGTTTGTTGTTTAAAACCGCACTCAGCAATATTCAAGCTATATGACGATGGTCTGTAAATAATCGAGTCTGGACCAGACCATCCAGTGATTGACATCATGAGCATCGATCCACCCAATAGGGACACGATGACATGCATCAACCAAGTGAGCGAGCCTGACCATCCAATCCTGTTACTCGCCTCTTACGACAAGAACTGTAAAGTAAGTACCACATAAACTACTGCCTTGACACAAAAAGTGACAAAAGTCAAGGCACAAAGTTAACAGCACTGTCCATGACCAACACTTTCCCAGTGAGTGAGTGAGTGAATTTGGTTTAGTGCTGCTTTAAACAATATTTCAGTTACATCACGGCATGTCAGCTTGATGAGGAAGGAAAGCCTAAAGTGAGAAAGTAAAGCAGGTCACCTTGACATATACAGCTTTTGTGAAAGGGACAAGCACGGGTATCTTGCTGACAAACCTAGAAACATAATGAAGGTGAATCTGGGATTCGAACCCCCAGTAACTGGTTCCTCACACACCTCGGTGACAGAACTGTGTAGAGCCTTAGATGCTGGGCCACCCCATGTCCCTACAAAACATCCATGTTCAGTTGGTGTCCTGTGTTCTCAGTGGTTATTATCACTGAAAGTGTCGGCTCACTCTGCTATGAGGCATCGAAGAAGATTTGTAAATAATTTTTTTAATTTTTTTTCAATTTAAAACAAAATCAAACTATTTGTTTAAAGTTTTAATTAATGCTATGAGCAAATCCCACTGTAATGCCAAATATCCCCTTCAAAGCTTAAGTACTTTGAATATGGCTTTGTTGCAAGTAAAAAATTTTTGGACTTAGACATTTGATACATTTTCTGTTATTAATATTCAGTAAACTATTTTCATAACGAACACGCTTATGATTAATTGACGGATATAACAAACCGTTTTTGCTCAGGGGCCATGTGTTGTATATATGCTTATACTATACTATTGTGATAACTTACTAAAATTCGTTATAACCATAGTTTACTGTATACAACTCACAAGAAGCTAAAGAACACATGATTCTTTCATATTACTATCATGCCATGACAGATTAACTATAGTATGGAAGAACCAGGTGTTCTTTAACTTCTTTTGAGAGTTACATTTCTAACTAGAAAATGTTAAGCCAAAACTCACTGACAGCCTTGAACTAGAAAAACTCATATCCTTACCTATTATCAAACAAATGCAAGCATTATCAAAATCACAACATCAAATTTTTATGACTGAACGGAACACTCACTTTCTTACTAAGTTGAGAGAACAGCTAAACATGAAGCCCTCGTTGCGGATGACGCCCATACCACTGCTCCGTCCATGGCTGTCGATACAGACGACCTCCGGCTCCATGTCCTTGTTGGCTACCAGCAAACGGCAGAACACAATGTCCCCCACCTGGAACAGGACACTCAGGGTCATTACATTTCCTTTGTTGCTTCACGCCGCTCTCAGCAATAGTCCAGCTGTATGAAAATGGCCAGAGAGGAATCAAGTCGGGACCATACAATCCAGTGATTGATATTGTGAACAAAGATCCATGCTGTTGGGGTGTGATGACAAGCCTTCCACCAAGTCACCGAGTCTGACCACAGGATCCATTTGGTTGCCTCTTACAACCAGTTTAAGTTGCTGGTAACCATTTCTAACCTGATTCTCCAAGGGGGTTGTCATTACAAAACAAACCAGGGCAATCATCCTCGGTTATGTCATGTATTGTATCTTCATTCTATTATAAAAAATGCCCAGGACCATTTACTAAATAAATGCTAAGGAAGTAACGTCACCATAGTGATTGATCATAAGGAGCAGACAGGGGCTGCTCATTTTCTCAAAAAAATATTCAAGCCAGTGGTTTACTGAGAACTTCTTTTTCTACATAAGGCCTGAATTGGAAGAAAGAAAATAATGTCCCCTTTTTTCGCAGACTACTGTTCTTTTTTTCATTTATGTAAAAATTAAAAAAATGATCACCTGTTCATGTTGGAAAAATAATAAATGCTCTTCTCAAATCAAATTTCTCCTCCTCTTCCATCCCTACCCATAATTCAAATTATTGCTCCCTAGGTTACATCAAATAGAATTTCTCCTGCAAATAAGGCTATGTCTTGTGTTTAAGTGTTCCCATTGGCACCAGAAATTTGTTTGTGTCTCTATATATCATGTATATGGCCGTCACAATATTGATGCAATTTTAACTCTGTCACACATGGGACTCTATATGAAGCTGTGGAAATGAATGGGGCCGTGTTATTTATCAGAATAGATTGAAGATACACTACACGATAATCCAGGATGATTAAATATTTTATCCACAGTGAGTGAGTGGGCTTGGTTTACACCTCTTTCAACAGTGTTTCAGTTAAATCATGGCGTGACAGCTGAAAGTTGGAGGAAAGCCTCAAGTGATGCAGATCTAGGACGTTTTCCTCTGCGGTGAACCGCCAATCATAACCATGTAAATCGGGGATTCAGACCCCGCTGATCCAACAACAATGGGACATAACTCTGCATGACAAGCTGGAACATCTGAGTCTGTGTCCCCTTTTATTATTAGCTATCACCTGACTTTTAACCATTCACTTGATGTTTCATATGTCAGCTGATATCCATGTCAAAATGCTTAACATTTGAAACTCTTGTTGTGAAGTAGAGATTATGTAGATTATGAACTTGTATGGATCGATAAAAAAGAAAAGAAAAAAAGAAAAAGAAACTCAATTGATGCTGCCTACTTTCTCCAAAAGAATAAACATCAGTCCATTCTGAGATTGTTACCTTGACATCAGGTCGGTTCCTCTTGGTTGCCCCTTCAAACGATAGATAGGACAGAGTGGCAAGCTCACTGCTGCCAATGTCGACACGGAACATGTCCCCAGCTTTCGCTGTCACCACACCCACTACGGAGTCCCCCTTCACTGCAACGTACTGCAACCATCACAATGTAACATCATCATTTTTACCAATTTTGTTATCATACTGACATGGGCAAATATTATTTTCATTTGGTTGCAATAACAAATATAAATGTTTCAGATTCATTTACTTTGTGGTTTCTTAGAAGAGACTTACAATTTTTAAAAAAACGTTCATCCTGGTAGTTAAAAAGTCACATTATTTTGAGAACTTATACTTGACTATTTGTTCACAATATCAAAATTCAACACTCCTACCAATAAGAGTATTCTGACAAATACGAATGGGTCCAACGACCTCGATCCATGCTATAGAAGTGACTGATTTACAATATATTAATCAAGTCAAGCTGAATGTTATCTGTTAAAATGTCTGGACAGCTAGCTTATTTGCACATTCCAACATCGTTGTATAATTACACACAATAAACACACTCACTGTGCTACGTTTCTCACAGCGATAATAGCCATGTCAATCGTCATCTAATTTAGCAAACGCGCCTGACTTGTGTTAAATGATGAATATTGGTAATATTACCAGCATATATCTCATATGACTGAACAAAATGGAACAAAAGGCAGATGACGTTACATCTAATGAATCCTACGAGACACCAATTTTTTAATTCGTCACATTTATGAAGCCTTAACGAAACTGGAATTAGATGACGACAATACACATGTAAACCAAGCTTAAGATCATTTCAATCTTTACCCTCTTCTGGTGGCAGTCTATCCAGTATAAATGTGGTTCTCTGTATCTGAGAATTCCAGGTTTTGTGACGTAAACATTTTCTTCGTCTAATCTTAAACCTGGACCAAGATTACACTTGCCGGACGACTCAGAATACTTTAAATTTGTTAACTGATCCCCTGGCATGAACACTGTACCCACATGGTCCCCCATGTTGATGTGGTTTGATGAAAATTATGGATCGGCATACACACGAAATAGCTATATTCAATAAACGTTGCATTATTCGTCAGTAAAATTAGCAAAGAGGGGGCATCATTGCATTCTTTTCACGATCATGTGAAATTTTGAAGTATGTGATTTAGAAAGTTTAAAAGGGAAGCGGACATAATATTGTACTGAAAGTAAGTAATAAGAGCAATGTCTAAATAGGTATACATGATTTGTTTTTGTAAACCCATTTTAAATGACAAAATATTAATATCGGGTAAATATAAAAAATAAAATTAAAGAAACTATTTAAGCAATTTAAAATCATGTAATAAGCTTTTAATGCATTGGTGATATTTAATATTACTTCAAATTACTTCAATTCACTTTTTCAATTTACCAGAATGGATGTTATTAGGTGTCGTTACAACATACTCGAGTTCTTTGGCAATCTCATATTAATTCTACAGAAAAATAATTACAAGGTAGACACAATTTTATGGATAACAAACTTCTTTAATACTGCAAAAAGCGACGTTTCGGTATAGATCCTCATACCGTTGTCAAGCAAGGACAACGGTATGAGGATCTATACCGAAACGTCGCTTTTTGCAGTATTAAAAAGTTTGTTATCCATAAAATTGTGTCTACCTTGTCATCCGTCAACTTCTAAGTAATGCCTATCAAACAATTTAGAAAAATAATTGACTTAACTATATTAAAACAACTCTTCATAATTGTGGATTATCATACGTTATTAACAATCCCCCAAATTACGGAAACGGTGGCTTCACATCCACTTTAGACACGACTTTAAAAAAACAATTTATACAAACATATGGCACAGTGATATAGCTAACAGATCGAAAGGCATCAATCATAAACTGCTTAAACTGACTGCCGAAGATAACCCGGAAACTAACCACGTGATCATAACTCAGTGATGATGTTTGTCGCTAACAAAGTGGATATTTCTTGAAAAGCGCATTTTGCATTTTTTTGCATTGTAAGTAATATCCCAGATAGGCTGAATGGCTTGCTTTCACTTTATAAATATTATAACACACACAGCCATCTTCGTTTATTAATGTGGAATAAGATGACATGCATCAAAGAGCCTGCCCACCCGACTTAGGCAAGAACTCCTTAAACTCTACAACTCGGGTGAAAGATACTAATTGTTTTTAATGTTCGTTTGGAGTTAGACAGGGTTGCCAGTTGTCACCATTTTTATTTTCATTTTTTACTATTGACATTAAAGATTTTTTGCAATAAGATAAGAAATGGTGTATTAGTATAGGTACACTACAGTTATGTGTGCTGCTTTTGCAGATGACATTGTAGTAATAGATAGTACAGTTATTGATCTTCAAAAGAGATTAAATAAACTTTCCCAATATTGTGATAAATGGCAACTGCAAATTAATAATGTCAAGAGTAAGGTAACTGTATTTCGAAAAGGTGGTCGATTAAAGAAATATGAATTTTTCTCTCAAAATACATGCCCACTTGAAATTGTTTCAGTGTATAAATACATAGGTGTACATTTTTCAAGCTCTGGCTCATTGTTTAATACAAAGACAACTTTCACAATCCAGGCCAATAAAGTTTTGCAGTCCCTAAAAACAAACATTATTGACTTTCATAAGTTACCTTCTCATGTTTTGACTCATTTATTTGATGTCAAGCTTTTACCAATTTTGTTGTATGGCAGTGAAGTTTGGGGGGTTCATCCTTCACCTGATATTAATATATGCCATGATAATTTACTGTAAACAGCTTTTACATTTAAGACGGAGCACCCTTAATATTGTTGCAAGGGGGGAGATAGGTCGTTATTCACTCAAAGTAAACCAATATATAAAAAATATTAAATATTGGACTATATTGATATTTCAAACTGGTAATCCTATTTTGAAACAGGTTTATGATTATCAAGTGTCCTTGGCTGATAAAGGTATTGAATGTTGGGCTTTCATGTAAAACAATTATTATCATCATGTGTTTTTGGTTCTGTCTGGTGTAATCCAGTTGTTCCAATAAGTTTCTTGTTTGTTTTAATCAATGATGTATAGATATAGACCAGCAAACTTGGTTATGTAAATTAAAAACATTTTCCAAACTTGAAATGTATGCACAAATTAAACCATGCATTGTATTAGAAAAATATTTAACATCAATACCTGTTAGAGTATACATGTATCAATTTGCTTTTAGTTCTTTCCGTTGTTCTAGTCATAGCCTAGTGCTTGAAGAAGGTAGATCAATTGGTCTTCCTAGGGATGAACGCTTATTTCCATTTTGTGTAGTCCGTGTAATTGAAACTGAGTATCATTTTTGCATTGAATGTCAATTCTATTCAGATCTAAGAAATAGTCTTATTCCTAAATATTACCATTCACAACCTTCATTTGATAATTTTTGCCCTCTAATGTCTTGCTACAATGAACATGTAATTAATAAATTAGCTAAATATATTTTTCTTGCTTTTAAGAAATGACAACAGTTTTTCAAATGTATGCAATAATTCAATTGTTTCACTTTGTACATCACGTGTATTGTCTGGCGCCTGATATTGTTGTAATCCACTGTATCCATATTGTATAATGGGCCGGTGGCCTCTTTACTGAAATAAACTCATTCAGTCACTCCGGTTAAGGAAAGGTTGTATCATGTTTAGTAAGATTTGTTTGTTGTTTAACGCCGGACTCAGCAATATTCCAGCTATATGTCGGCGGTCTGTAAATAATCGAGTCTGGACCAGACCATCCAGTGATTGACATCATGAACATCGATCCGCACAATTGGGATACGATGACATGCATCCACCAAGTCGGCGAGCCTGACCACCCGATCCCGTTAGTCGCCTTTTACGACAAGCATAGTCGCCTTTTACGGCAAGTTTGGGTTGCTGGAGACCTATTCTACCCCAGGTCTTCTCGGAATGTTTAGTAAGAGATGGTGAGACTGGGCCTCCGAGATCAAAACTTAATCAATGCAATGGAAACATCAAACATCACCTCCACCTTAGAATTTCAGACTCAGTCCTCGGGGAAGATTATGGCTACAGAAGAAGAAGAAGTTTATTCGTGAATGAAGGCCATGGCCCAGAGTTCATTTACATGAATAATATATACCATGCACATGCACACATTTTCTTACAACGAACGTTCATCTCTTTTTTACATTTGTATTTAAATGTCATTTTACATATATGGACAGGTTTTTAATAGCACAATCATTTCTGGTAAATGGAAGACTGATAAAGTTTGGGACAGATGGTTGCACATGGTAACATTTTGGAATTAAATTTTCTCTACTACTTTTAAAAAAGGACAAATTAACAAAAAAAATTGTATTCATAAACTAAACGATGACTCTGTGGTTGTATTAAATCGAGTTTTCTGTACATTTAGATTTATGGCTTAAACAATGGAATCTCTTTCACATGCTAAAGTAGACAGATATTTTTCTAAATCGAATAGTGATTTATAAGATGAATAAACATCAAGGAAAGAAGAATTTGTGATTTTGTAATGCCAGTTTTGGATTATGGCCACATCTTGGTTTCAAGGGGAGTGGTAATCAAACGTTTACTGCCACAAATAAACATATCTTATTAAAAGTATGTATCCACAAAATATACAAATTTAAAATCCAACTGGAGCCCTGAACAATGCTAAACAATGAGTCAATCTAGACTTGCCCAATCATTCTACACTTGAGCTGGGCTTCTTTTTTTCATTTATTCACTGGGGTCGTTGAGACAGACAAGGTAAGTAGTAGTTGTAGACTATCTGTCAAAGTTGCATTGACAAGTCAGAATTAGGCCAACATGTAGATCATACTGCTTATGCAAACCTTAGTGACCTGTTTATTTAAGCAGGGACAATACACCATCTGTATGTGTTTGACTTATAGTTTCTACCTTTGTGGACTCAAACAACGTATTGTACCAATATTGCAATATATAGTTTCATTGTGTACATAATTATAGAAATGTATATATTTCGACTCTGATGAGTGACTCTAAATAAGTCTTATATAAATAATAGATATTACTTGATATATCAGTTGTGAATGCTTTATAATGGTCTATTTCAAATTTAATTTTGGGTTGGATGGCATAAATAGGTCGGTTTCCAATCGGTAGCTTAGCTAAAGGTATTTCTGAAGCTTAACTAAATGTTATGAAATTTAATTTAGTTTAATTTAGGGAGGTCGGAGACTCCTTCATCGTGAGAATCACTTTTCTCAAGGAGTTATTGTTCTATCATTGTTAATTGTCTTTACACATAATCATTTAAGCTCAGAGGTGTTTTGAAATTGAATGAAGTGTTCAAAATCATCACTTGCAAAAACATACATTTTATAACTGCTAAAGGTAATATGCGCTTTGGTTCGTTTTCTTTTTGCCACGTCTACTTTTTATAGCAAGACCCCGGTAGTGCTATTTTTAGACATTTTAACGCGCCTCCTTTTCAATTCCAAAAATGGCGACTGTGTTTGACAACGTGCTCCTCGCAAGTTGGAGCGAAAATGGACAGTTCGACTGCACATCGGAGGTCCCCCATCGAATGGAAATATCACGGCAAACTGAAAGTTTAGCGTTATCATTTTACAATGGTAAGTACTTCCTAGTACCACGGCTTGATGAAAAACAGCCGAAAAAGTTCGAATAGCGCCACTTTGTCATCTTTTACTGCATCATTCAGAACAAAGACACTTTGGATCACACAGATATTACTATTACACAATATTGACGCATATGTCTTCGGTTAACTTGACGGTTCGGTTATTTCAGATTTGGTTTATTGAGTCATCGTGCATGTATTGCTGAATGTTAGTTATTTCCACATGTAGATCTTCATCGTGGTCAGTTATTTTGGAATTAGACGCCATTTATCATTAATGTGAATGTTATCACTTTGTGATTAGTTTGCTTGTTCAGATTGTTGTATTGCATGTATCATGTACATTGACTTATAGACATAATTATAAGAACGTCCATCACTATGATCCTCTGTATTTGTCATCAGTTGACTTGTTCCAGGAATCCTTGAAATCAACTAATCATGGTAATATTCTATCACAACAAACTTTGATCTGTCCAGCATACAGTTGTTCCTGTATTTGTATCAACACCAAGTACACTTTATCTTTCTGGCGTATTTATATATAATCAAACGATTGTTATGATCCTGGCTGTAGACAGGGTAGATGCCATGTTGCATGTTCAGTATTATTTTGTAATAGGTTGACATCAAATACTCTTCTGGTACTATTGCGAAAAAAGAGATGTCCTTGCCCACGTGTCTAAGGTGCCTTAATTCGCTGTGCAGAGTTGAGTTCCTTGGACATGCCAGAAACCTATGATTGTTGGTGCAAATCTGGTTCGCCCTAATTTATGTTTTTTAAAGCTTTGTCAGGAACATGCCTGTGCTCTTGGGTTTAACCAAAGTGGTAAACATCTGAGGCCTGCACCTCTTCTGGCATTCCTCCCACATTAAAGCTGAGTCACTGTGATACAACGGGAATACTGTTCAAAGCAGCATAAAGACCCACTGACTCATTTATGTAGGAGTGATCGAGTGAGTTAAAATTTAACATAGCATCGACCATTTATGTAGGAAAGAGCAGCAATAATTTGAGATATATCTAAAGCCATTTGACAGCCATGGGTGTTAGATGAAGCAACGGTGCAGAGTACTGCAGACCTGACCATGCTGACCTCTCTTGTTTGATGAATTGATTTTGTACCCAGATGGCAATTCCCTTCTCAAATTTCTACTCATGTCACTCATATAACAATTTAATATCTACAACAAACACATTAACATTAAATATTGTATAAACCTAATCAACAGCGAATTATTGCGAAGATATTGTATCATGACATTAGATGTGTTGTTTCATGCATATTACAATTACATGATGTTCCGATTAACATATTGGGCTATATTTCAAATGACACGTGTAAGTGATCATTAGGAATTTTGGTCTGAAAAATCATACAAGCACATGTACTAAGGTGATGATGGTTACCATGGTTGCAGTGGCTACATAATGTTGCAATATGCTATTAAGAATATAATATGTCATGTATATTTTCTTATCATGTTTGTATGTACTTGTATTTGCGTGAAAGGAAGGTTTTAGCCATTATGTAGATATAACATGAATATGCTAAAATGATGTAAGCCAACATAATGCATCATGAATTTTCAAGTGACGATACTATTAAGGTTATTTCCTTCAGACGATATTCTTGCTAAAATTACTTACTAGTACTCGTTTGACCTCCCAGCGTTTTTGTCTGTCAAATATTGCAAAATGTGTTGTAACAATCAACAAGAACAATCAAGTTAATTAAGGCCAATTATGAGCTGGGCATTTGTGAATACCTCTTTAACTCCAACATCTACCTTGAGACAAGTCAAACATCCTAGCAACTAACTAGGGCTGTGTATTGTCAAAACAATGGTACAGCCACAGGTGTCTGTATTGCCATATATTGGGAGCCAAATTGGGTGACAGTGATATACACAAATTGTACATGCAGATCCTATGTTTTAGATGTTAAAGTAATCCTTTCACAATGAATCTATACGTCTTTGATAGGGTGCTTTGTTGGTGAATTCCTCTCCACAAGGAGAGTTACTGGGATGTGTGGGTAACTGTTGGTTATGATGCCAGATGATAATATTCAGATGAGACAGAGGTGACACTATAGCTGGGTAATGGTGACGGATGTGCATGGTTTAGTTATGTAACCCTGTGTATTTCACCACGGCTTTATACATTTACACTCATGACAACCAGCAGAGTTTTCTTCCAGTCGATTGTCACATTTATGTTTATTTTGGCCAAGGTGGCCCCACACCCTTTGATGTTCCCCTATTATTTCATAATTGGCTGCCACTTTAAAACATTAACTTTCTATTAGTATGCACAATTTTATGTTTCTTAATTCTTGTGGTAGAGTACTGCCTCCATATTGATTGGGTTTAAATGTGTGCTTCAAAGCATGGCTAAACAAGATTGGTGAATGGTGTTTGGCAGGGAAAGTTTGAGTATGTTGAAATGTAAACCAGTGGTAGAAACTAACTGTTTTAGTCCACAAGTCCTTATAACATATAGCAAACCCCTTATAATCGCAAATTTCTACCAGTCCTTATGATACCTTTATTACTGGGCAGTTTGGCAAGGACTATAGGACTAGTGTCAATTTCTAACACTGCAGACAAGCATGAGTAATATTTAAGTATGATATTACATATTAAATAAGATACATACAAGCAAGGAATGAAGCTAGTTTACTTAAATTAAGATTGTTATTTTCAATATTTGACATATCTCTGTTACTTTTTTAAATATTTTTTTTACCTTGCCAGTCCCACCACATCCCCCTTGCCGCCCCCCCCCCCCCCCCCCCCCCCCAACACACACACGCACACATGCACACACACACACAATTAAGTTTGTTAGTCGGCTGGACCCCCTAAATACATAATCCAGGTACAGTCACTTCCTGAATTTCACAGCATTAGAGTTACCTCCCTTACATCAGTCAATCAGCAGGATATAAGATCATAAGTATTTGTGTGTAAACATGATTGTATTAGGCACATGACAGCAAATTTGTTGCATGCTTTTAGGTCAGGTTAATTAATTGTATATGTAGCATTTTGAAATACATATATGATCTCGATTTGGGGTATAGAATTGCTTGCCTTGCTAACAGGCATATGATCTATGGGTATATATAAGCATGTTATTGTTTGTTATTCAATGCTGCACTCAGAAATATTCAAGCCATATGATAGGGGTCTGCAAATATTTGAGTCTTGAACTGACAATCCAGTGACTGGCATCATGATTTACACATATGAGTTACAATGACATGCAAAAATAAGTCAGCAAGCCTGACCACCCGATCCCTTTAGTTACCTCTTATGAAAAGCATGGGTGGCTAACCCGACTCTTTATGGGGAATAATACAAGAAACTCTAACAATCAGTTAAGTAGCCAGAGCTCCAGATAACTTTTTGAGCAAATTGAGTTTTTACTCAAGGGTTTCTATTTTAATTGGGTTATTACATTCTTCATTGGGTAACCATTATTTGGTCACTCATCTATTCATCACTCTATCAGTCCATGGGGGTAAAAAACATCCATACTCATACTTCGTGTATAATGCACACTCCCTTCTACACAGCTGTCTATTGGGGTTTTCCCAACATTAGCAAACACTTTAAGATTTAAAAAAAATGAAATGTTTTAGATGCATATAATAGTTATACATTTATCTAAACTTCCCTAGAGGCAATATATGGCCCAAGTCTTCAGCAAATGACAGTAATTTCCTCTGAATTTATGAAAATAAAGTCTGATTTTGAACAATATCGTCATTCTTTCCCCAATGTGCTTGCCATGGGCAGGTAGTATGGGATCCTAGATAAGTCCCTGGATATGGTATATTTGCTGCTTGCTACCGCCATGATCACCAGATTTGAACCATGATTTGTAATATCTTCAAACTTTCTCTTCAGGCCAGGTAGAAGCATCCACAGTGCCCATCAACAAAGACACTGAGTTTTCTCGGTTGGGGAAGCTGGGAATTACTGTCACTAATGATCAGACATCACTCCTCATCCGATTCTCCAGTATACACAGTAAGTGGGACTGTATACACAATCGATATATCATATTTTCAGATAAGCTGTATTAATATATATATGATAAATCACCATTAACCAATTTATTGTGGAGTTGCTGGTATTCAAGTATGCATGAAGAATGTCAAGACCTATTAGCATGACATCAATATGCATTGTTATATTACTTTCCAGATCTCAAATTACTGAACAAATGGAGATAAGACAGACACAAATAATACATGAACTGCAGCGGTAGAAACTAACAGTTTTAGTCCACTAGTCCTTATAATGATAACATATAGTAAAACCCTTAAAAATGGCAAATTTTCTAACAGTCCTTATGATACCTTAACTATTGGGCAGTTTGGCAAGGACTACAGGACTAACGCCAATTTCTATTGCTGAACTGCTGCACTGAATAATGCCAAATGTTATTTCTCATATAACATTATAACAATGTTATGTACAGTAACTTAGATGTGTATATCGCTGTTTTAATCCAATGCATGTGACCACTTGGTGCAGCACAAATCAGAAATCATTTGAAACAGCATTTATGTAGGCATTATTTTGAAAAAAGGTCTAGCGTCTTTTTAAAATACCCTGTAGACTGGACCCAAGGGAGTAAAAACATATTGAAAGCCCAAAGAAAAGTATCCGTGCAATTTCCCTGTCCAACAGAAAATTAGTAGCCTGTTAATTGTTTGCTCAAATACTTGACATAGCTTCACAGAAACTCCAGTGTGTAGCACTGTTCCCATGTAGCCATTAAATTGTTAACATTCCTCTCACATTTTACAAAAAATACCAAAAGGAATTTGATTTTTTTTAAATCCAGCAGAGCTCCAGATAAGCTTTTGGTGTTGTGGGTATTTTACCCATGCATTTTAAAATCATTGGGTATCAGTAATTCTATCTGGGTATTCAATATTTGATTCGATATTTGATTCACTTGGATTTTGTTTTACTGCGTATTTCTGCATTTCTGATGCGTATTTTACGCAGATACGCAGCTGTCCAACCAGCACTTTGGTCTTACAAAAGAATAATTGATACGTAGTAATATTGAGTAAAACATAACTGTTATACCCACTGATCTAAAAGGGAAGGCCTAAGCACTTCTGCTCTTATACGTGTAGTTATGGTGTAGAATTAGTTGTTCTTCTGTCAGCATGGTATCCAGGTGTTAATGTTTGGCTTCTGTCTGCAGCAATGAAGGCCTGCCTACATAAACTAAATGAATACAAGAATGGGACCAAATCTGCATTTAACGACCGAACAGATGAAGCATCAGCTGTCCAGTACTTCCAGGTAGGCAAGTTGAACTGAAGAGGATGGCAGCCATGTATTTCTGCTCTTACAGTTACACATTTACAGCTTCTCTTGTCATAATTTATCATTATACCTTCCAGTTGTCTTGTAGTGCATTGTTTTCATGAATGTCGGAGACAGGGCATGAATGTTGTCTAAGGCACTGCAATTTGCTGTGCAGATTTCTCAACCTTTGGGCATGCCAGACCTACAACTTGAATCCCGGTTCACCTTGATTATGTTTCTAGGTTTCTAGCTTCTAGGTTTCTTTAATTATACGGTTACCTGTGTGTCTGATTGTTTCAGTTCTATGCCTAACTGTGTGACTGATTGTTTCAATTCTATGGCTACCTGTGTGTCTGTATGTATTAGTTCTATGGCCACCTGTGTGTCTGTTTCATTTTATGGTTACCCGTGTGTCTGGCTGTTTAAGTTCTATGGCTACCTGTGTGTCTGGCTGTTTCAGTTCTATGGCTACCCGTGTGTCTGGCTGTTTCAGTTCTATGGCTACCTGTGTGTCTGGCTGTTTCAGTTCTATGGCTATGTGAGTGTCTGATTGTTTCAGTTCTATGGCTACATGTGTGTCTGTTTTGTTTTTTCAGTTCTATGGATACCTGTCCCAGCAGCAGAACATGATGCAGGACTACATCCGCACCTCCACCTACCAGAGAGCCATGCTGGCCAACATCGCAGACTTCCAGGACAAGGTACCAGCTTACAGCATATGGAGAAAAAGATTTCATATGTCAAAATTCTAGCAGCAAAGTGGTTAACATGTTCTGATCTGCATATTTACTGATGATGTCCTGTTCATGTGGTAATGATATTACTACACACAGGTATGTGTAAGGCAGGGGTGGGGGGTTAGTGTTAGCAATATTGCAAAAAGCGGCATAAAACCATACTTGTGTGTGTGCAATGCAGCAATGGCCTTTATGATGTCAAGTTGACAAATTGTTGATGGAGATCTATCCGGTTCTATTAATACAAGTGAAAGTGAGGTGTATCGCTGGTCTTGTTGCTGGCAAGATATTTGGTTATATAGTGTAACAGGCATTTGTCTGGACCTGCTTAGAGATCGATGTTCGGCCCCGTGTCTGCAGCAAATGACAGTCGTGGATAGGCTATAATGCTTGGTTTAACATTATTGCATTGAATGCAGTGTTAAAATTCAATGTTGAACAAGATAACAAGATTATGTTTTTTCCTGCCAAGGGCACGAATCCTTGATAAATCCCCATAAAACTACCAGTTTATGACATTAGCACAGTCTGTATGATGTCACTTTCTTCCACAGGTTATTCTGGATGTTGGTGCTGGGTCAGGAATTCTGTCATTTTTCGCTATCCAGGGCGGTGCTAAGAAAGTATATGCCATTGAGGCTAGCAGTATGGCCCAACACTGTGAGGTAGGGAGAAAATGTCATAGTTTCCTTGTTGGAGACTTGCTTGATCATTAATTTGAAGATGTCCCCAGCGATCTACTCTGGTCATTTGTGGGGAAACAACAAACACATAAATTGTTGCAGACCCTGGTAGCAACCAATAACTTGCCCAGTTATATAACCGTTGAACTCTGTTGTTGCAGACTCCTGATAGCAACCAACAATTCATCCAATTATATAACAGTTGAACTGTTGTTGCAGACCCTGGTAGCAACCAACAACTCGTCCAATCATATAACCGTTGAACTCTGTTGTTGCAGACCCTGGTAGTGACCAACAACTTGTCCAATTATATAACCGTTGAACTCTGTTGTTGCAGACCCTGGTAGCGACCAACAACTTGTCCAATTATATAACCGTTGAACTCTGTTGTTGCAGACCCTGGTAGCGACCAACAACTTGTCCAATTATATAACCGTTGAATTCTGTTGTTGCAGACCCTGGTAGCGACCAACAACTTGTCCAGTCGTATAATTGTTATCCCTGGCAAAGTTGAGGAAGTGGAGGTGCCGGAGCAAGTGGACCTGATCATCTCTGAGCCCATGGGATACATGCTGTTTAATGAGAGGATGCTGGAGAGCTTTCTGCATGCCAAGAAGTGGTTGAGGCCGGGAGGTAAGGAACTCTACAGGGATAGTATCAATAGCACATGACAACTTTCCCAGTCAAAACCCTCTTTGTCTGCTAATTTGAATTTCCTTCGTGGGTAGAAACCATTGGTCATATCCAACTCATTTTGAATTTGTGGTTATGCAAAATAATTTTATTTTGGAGAGAAGGAACTAGTCTGTTTAGGTCTTTTCAATAGTTTCGGACTAAAGGTCATCTATATCCCTGGCTTGGAACCATGCTTTAACTTGAACTTTTATATCTGTTTATATTTGATGATTTATATCATTTGATGTCTTGTTTTCAGGAAAAATGTACCCATCACAAGGAGACCTACATATAGCACCATTCACAGATGAATCGCTCTACATGGAACAATATTCAAAAGCGAATTTCTGGTAGGTGAATGATTTTCCTGTTGGTGGTTTTAGATTTCTGTGTGAAATGTGCTAACTTCTTTTATGGAACGCCTGACTCAACAATATGTCTTCATGATGATGGTGGTCTGTGAATAATTATTCCTTGCAACGTGGTTATTTAAGGGGTGTGAGTATGTGTGTGTTAAAATAGACACTGTCAGTTGGTGTGTCTGTCTGTGCTTCCGCAGCAGATCTTGAAGACCATACAATTTTACTTCACCAAACTTGGCACATAGGTAGGTCTAGTAGGGAACTGGTGCATTTTGATAGTTTGGGATTTTCGTGTTTCCATGGAAACAACTTTGACTTAGTCTGAAAATGGCAGTAGTGGTCGTTTCTGGAGCAGATCTTGAAAATCATACAATATTTCTACACCATACTTGGCACATAGATAGGTCTAGTGGTGAAGTGGTGCCTTTTGATAGTTTGGGATTTTCCACACAAAAAATTGTGTTTCCATGACAACAAAATATATGTATATAACTAATTGACATATTCATGACAAATATTTACTATTGCGGGAGGTATCGATGACTTTGTTGTCTTGTTAAGTTTGCATCCCAATCCAAACCAAGTCTGACTGCCCCAATACATTTTGTCACCTTGTGGATACCGGAGACCTGCATACAAGATGATGGTCTATGATGACACACAATCAAACAATGATTTTTAAAAACATCGGATGCAATTTTGTCGTCACCTGCATCATGTAATGGAAGAGCTAGGGACCTGTTCTAACACAGGTCTTCAGGGAGTGTCTGTTGCATAGGTTGTATTTTTCCCACTCTCTACTCATCATTCTAATTCCAGCTAATGTAAAGATGTACCATAGTGTTCTTGTTATAAAAGACATGAATCAATTTAATTTTGAAACATTCAGAATATGTATGCATTATGCTGAATATTTCAAGATTGACACTAGATTGAGAAAAGTGTTGTTTGTCTCATTGTATTTACAAAGTAATGTGTTAACGCTTTACAAGTGCAGAAACTGTAGGGTGAGTGTGTAACATGTGTAAGAACATAATGCTTAGGTTTTTACTTACTTTGTCTATTCGACTTATTTCAGGTATCAAGAGTCATTCCATGGTGTGAACCTTACAAGTTTACGAAATGCTTCAGTAGAAGAATATTTTAAACAGCCTATTGTTGTAAGTATTGCTGAAACATGTCTGCTATTTATAACTGGCATTGTTTTACATGACATTTGATGTTTAAATGACACGATTCTCCACGGGTGAAGTGATTGATTACTGAGACATGTGTGACTATTCCAGGATACATTTGACATCCATATATGCATGGCCAAGTCCAACAAGTACGTTGTGGACTTCCAGACAGCGGACGAGAATGACCTTCACGTGATGGAGATTCCTGTCACCTTCAGTATGATGTCTTCAGGGATGGTCCATGGGTTGGCCTTCTGGTTTGATGTGGCATTCTTTGGCTCCGAGTGAGTACACAAGACTGTTCAAGTGTCTGTATGTGAAACAATGGGACTAAGGAAACAGATGCCTTGTGTTTTGGGAAGGAAATAAATATTGTTCCCTCTATTCATGTTGTCGTATCCCAAATGTGCGGATCTATGCTCATGATATCAATCACTGGATTGTCTGGGCCAGGCTTGATTATTTACAGACTGCCGTCATAGGGCTTGAAAATTTGCTGAGTGGTGTGTTAAACAACAAACAAACAAACAGACACTGGATGTCGTGAAAAAACTTGTGTTGTGAATGTTGGGGGAGTAATTTGTTCATGAAATATGTATTGATTGTGGAATAATGCAATAATTGGTAACAGAAAGTGATTAAGGCATTGTTAGTAAATTAAGTGTGGTTCTCGTATCCCATAAGGTAGCTGCAAACATAACGGACCCCTTAAAGTCTGCCATTTAGCCACTTGTCTAAAGCCCAAGGGACAATGGGGTAGCACTGAGGCTAAAGTGTTCGCTCGTCACACCCAAGACGCTGGTTCGATTACCCACATGGGTACAATGTGTAAAGTCTATTTTTGGTGTCCCCATAGTCATATTGCTGGAATTTTGCTAAAAGCGGCGAAGAACAATGCTCACTCACTAACTCAGTCTATAGCCCAAGTTAATTTTTGCTGTCTAGTAAGCTCAGTTTATTTTAGCCCATATGTTAACATTAAAAGCTTTTAAAGTGTTGCTAGTGAAGATGTTTGAGCTGGTGGACTCCCTCCCTCCGAAGTTATATGCGCTCGACTTACATGCTTGATTGACATGTTTGAACATGGTAAGAATTGTTTGACTTTTGCACTGCTCTATGGGGGCGGTCGGTTGGCCTTGTGGTTAAAGCGTTCGCTTGTCACGCTGAAGACCCGGGTTCGATTCCCGACATGGGTACATTGTGTGATGCCCATTTCTGGTGTCCCCTGCCGTGATATTGCTGGAATATTGCTAAAAGTGGTGTAAAACCTCACTACTTTATGGTTTGAAATACTATTTTTGTCCTCATGTTGCAGGAACACTGTATGGCTATCGACGTCTCCGACTGAGCCCCTGACTCACTGGTACCAGGTGCGTTGTCTGGTGCAATCCCCTGTCCTTGTCAAGCAGGGCCAAACCCTCACGGGGAAGGTGACACTCACTTGCAACACCAGGTGAGACAGAGCATGTACATCATGTATTCTCATTACTCTAATACGAGACCAAGATCCAGGTTAGAATTGGTCTCCAGCAACCAATGTTTGTCGTTGGAGGCGACTGAAAGGATCGGGTGGTCAGACTCGCTGACTTGGTTGATGCATGTCATCGTATCCCAAAAGCATTGATTGATGCTCATGATGTCGATCACTGGATTGTCTGGTCCAGACTCAATTATTTACAGACCGACGTCATATAGCTGAAATATATTGCTGAGTGCGGCATTAAACAACAAACAAACTACTCTCTTATGATACCTCTCTGCATCATATCCTGAAGACGCCTCCATTTAGCCAGTTAGTGTCAAGGGTTCTAGATTGATGAGGAAAACATTCAGACAAGCATATTTGATTTCTGTATTCCGAATATAATTGAGGAGATCCAGTTGCAAAAACAGTGATGCTGCACTATTATATTGTTGTGGACATTTATGCATTCTGCCATTTCTGAGCACCATGGCATCTAAACACAAACGGGTGTATTATCAATAGTATATGTCGTCTATGGTGGTTTTCTTTTGCTGTGATTGAAATTTCTAATTCAAGGTGATAAATAAATGAATTTTGGATTGGCTGAAGACTTGTATCCCAATTGCGTAGATTGACGCCCATGATGTCAATCACTGGATTGTTTGATCCAGACTTGATTATTTACAGACCTCTGTCAATTATGTGGGATGTAAATTCATTAGATTTGTCGAGTTGAGGAGGAAACATTTTATTGCTATTTGTGTTTCAGGCAAAGTTATGATGTTGATATTGAACTAAACATACCTGGGACTTCAAGCAAGTCAACCAACACACTAGATTTAAAGAATCCATTCTTCCGCTACACTGGCCAGCCACCGCAGCCACCACCTGGCTGTAACTCAGCATCTGCCACAGATGTGTACTGGAATACACTCGCTACAGGTGAGTACACCTCGTCCACCTCCAGCCGTAACCCATCCTCTGCCAGAGATATGACCTGGAAAACTCTATCTGCGGGTGAGTACTCCTTCTATCACTGTATCTGCTACAGGTATGTACTTGCTACGGGTGAGTACGCCTTAACCTCCTCCCACACTTTCTACACAGTAGATACTCCAGTGGGGAGTCCAGGTTAGAAGTGGTCCCAAGCAGCTTTTGCTTGTTGTTGCTTGGCGACGATGGTCAGGCTTGGTGTCTTGGTTAGTGGTAGCATACACCGACAGCATGGATTCTTGCTCACAATATCAATCATGGATTTCTCTTTTCTATCCTTGATTATTTTATTTTTACAATCTGCCGTCATATATTCCGGTTACAATTGATGAGAGGCAATCCAAAGTATCTGGTGGTCAGGCTCCCTGACATAGTTGGTGGCATGTCATTGAATCCTGATGGTGTGACTGATGGCCTGTTCACAATATCAAATACTGGATTATCTGGTTCAGACTTGTTTATTTACAGGCTGTCGTTATAGACCGTCAAGTCTTGTTAATCCGACTCACGTTAAACTGACAATCTGCTTTATCCAACACTAATGATGGGAACCGATTAAATCAGTGCTAGACCCTTTATTCCGACATTTTTTGCACATTTTTTGTGCAACGAATTACCGAATTCATGTCAGAATGGGTGTTTGGGAACTTTGACCGATCATTGAAATGACCAACAGGAAGTCAACATTTGCCTCAAAGAAAGCAGCTGTTATACCGAGGCTGTTGTCTCCCACAACTGCTGCTATAGCGAAATCTACCACAGAGATCTCAATTACCTCATGCAGCACGTGCGTAGCCACCTAGCTGCCATGTGACACCCTTCACTCTTGGCTCTTCGCTTGCTCTAGCAAGACGTACAATTAACTGCTCAAGCGTTCCTGTTTCTCCGACCATTCGGTGATATTTATTACTGTTTATTTTCTCTAATAAACTGTGCTTTTACGGGGCGTTTGCTGTAACTACGCTTGGAAATATTTTTCCCGGCAAAAGGAAAATTTTTTTCCCGCCCTTTTTTTTTTATATATTGCGGGGTGTCTCGTATGCACGTTGCGTCTTACGTTCCCCTGTTCCAGTATATCTTGGGTTTTTTACATCACTTATTCCTCTATATGTTATATGTGTATGTTCTATATTCGCATTGCTCGTTTATTTTCTGGTGAAAATACTCGTTTGTGAATATTTGTGGTGCGTGTGTTGTAACCATGTTTTGCTCTTTGTTCACAGTACAAACAAAATGTCTGACATGGATGTTTCGCCGTCCTCCACCCCCTCTACCCCCGCAACCAGGAGCTGCGAGGTGTGCCGACAGCGAGCGCTACCGGTTGTATGTGCAGTCCGTTTCCAGCTCGTCCGGTCGGGGTCCCACGGCTGCGGCGGATCCCTTGGCGGCCACTGGGCTGTCCGTGGATTCCATTGCTACATTACTTGCAAAACTTTTGGACTCCAAGCTGGCAGCCTTATCTCAGGATAGGCCGCTGGCTGTTCCGTCCCCGGCCTATTCGGTGGCCACGGGGTCCACAGGTACGGCGGCGGCTCCCCTGGTCACCGGTCCTTCCCCCGAGCCGTTGCTCCCGCTATCGGTTAAGGACCGCGTGGCTTTGGTTTATGACCTCTTTGAGAACATGCCACGGCCCCGGCCGGTACCGCGGGGAATCCACGGCTCTGTGGGTTCCTCCGAGGTATATGATGTCTTCCGACACGGCTTTCCCCGCATCAACCTTGCTGCGCAGTATCAAGCCTTCCTTGGAGAACGCCTTCGCGGTTACCTCCGACGTCGTGGAAAAAGTGTTTATTCCCGGTACATGACCTTGCCTTTCCCTAGGCTGGTCCTACCGCGGAGGCCCATGTTGAGCGGTTGGGTGTCCGTGCCCCACCGAATGCTACGGTAACGCTAGCTACCTTGCACCAGCTGGACGCCCTCGCTCGGCACTCCATGCTTGCCATGTCTCACGGAGACACTTACTTGCCTGCATCGGCCAGTCTGGTCGCAGGTTCTCCCACGGAGAACCTGCTCAGGTTAAATGCTTCCCTGGAGTACGTTGCCGAGGACTCTCGGCACACACTTGCTCTTGTTGGGTCCCTGCATATACCCCTGGGTGCCGCTCCTAACCGGAGCGCGCCCCAGGCTGCTGCGGCCGGTAGGTCTAAGGGGTCTGGCCCCGCCCTGAGGGCTATGGTATGGGTAATCAGCTGCCCTTTCGTGGGAAGACGGGGAACTAGGGGAAGCCCAAGTCATCTAAGGACGGCAAGGGCCCCTCCAGGTGACTCTCATTGGAGGGGTTCGTATGCCGACAGCGCCAACTTCGGTTGGCCCTTAGGCGAACCCGAGTCACTTGGCCCTAGACAGTTGCGCCTGCCGCAGCCTGTCAGGGCCCCCTCTCCTTCCCCAGTGGGAGCCAGACTCCAGATTTACTGGGAGAATTGGGAACAAGTGTTCGACGGCTCGTGGGTGGTCAACACGATTCGGTACTGCTATCGGCTAGATCTCAAAGCGAATCCGCCGCTCACCGTTGCCCCGTCGGCAGGTTTTGATTCGGAAACTGATCTTCCCATCCTCGCCGATGCCATCGGCAGGTTGGTGGAGAAGGGGCAGTATTGGAGTTAGCTCTACCAGATATAACACCGGGGTTTTACTCCAGGATATTTCTCGTTCCCAAGAAGGACAGTGCCGAACTCAGAATGATTCACACGTCCGCTCCCTGGCTGTTCACCCGGTTCACCACCCCCATAGTGGGGTTCCTCCACAGGAGGGGTGTCCGGTACTTCGCGTACCTGGACGACTCGCTAGTTGCAAATTGAATGACGGACGTGCTGTCTCGTCAGCTCGATTTTGCACTTAGGCTCTTGGAGCAATTGGGGTGGATTGTCAATCTCCCCAAGAGCAAGTTAAACCCCTCACAGAACTTGAAGTTCTTCGGAGGTCGGTTCGACACGGTGACCCATCGCCTCTTTGTCCCCCCAGACCGGTGCCACAGACTGTTCACTTATGGGAACAGCTGTTAGGGCTACTTGTGTCTGCCCTGGACTGCACCGATCGGGGTCGTCTCCAACTCCGCCCGATGCAACGGTTTCCAATACAGTTGTGAGCACAGGAGGTGAACAGTGCGACCGTCGCCTTCGTAGACCGGCTCCGCCCGCATCTGGAGTGGTGGATGGTCCCTTACAATGCCATATCAGGAGTCTCTATGCGGCCCTACCGGGCCATGTTGAACCTGTATACAGACGCCTCTCTAGTGGCCTGGGGCGCCCATCTAGAGGGGGAAGTGAGCTCGGGGCTGTGGTGCGTAGACGAACTAGGTCTTCACATCAATTGTCTCGAGTTCAAGGCAGTGATAAACGCAGTCAATCACTGGAAGCATTGTCTCGTCGATGCCCGGCTCATGCTGGCGACCGACAACACGACTGTAGTGTCCTATGTGAACAAACTGGGGGGAACCCACAGTCACTCGCTACTCGATCTCACGTTCGAGTTTTACGCTCTGGTGGACAGTGTCCCGTGCCAGATACGCGCCCTTCACATCCCAGGTGTGCGGAACGTACTGGCTGACGCTCTATCGAGGCCTCCGGATCCGAGCCCCACAGAGAGGATTCTCAACCCAGTAGTGTTTCAGTGGCTGTGCGAACGTTTGGGTCGTCCGATGGTCGACCTGTTCGCAACCGGGTTCAACAATCAACTCCCGTTGTTTGTATCACCAGTCCCGGACCCGAGGGCTATCAATCACGATGCTCTCGCGTTAGACTGGACGGGCATGGACGCTTATGCTTACCCGACGACGGCGTTGATACCACTCATTCTAAGCGTTCTGACTCGGTTTTTGCAAATCATTACCTCAAACAGGTCGCTGATGACGACGTGGAGAGAGTGCACCGTCTGGGGCCGCTGATCGCGGCGCAAGAGGTCACCTAAGGGGTGTGCCCAGCGCAATTCCGAACTCCTCAGGCGTCAGACCTTGCACGGTGGTCAATCTGGGTCGACTCCAATGTTCCCACTGCCGTGGGTACAGGAGTTGGGGTCCTGCAAACCAGCGCACTCACACCACAGGTGAGGGCGGCTTTTTGTGTATTTTGACAATTATGTATTTAATTGTCTGTCGTGTATCCCAACCATGTGATGCATGCTTAGGTCACGCGCCTAATGCATACTTTAAGTAGGCTTGCTCTGGGATATACGGTCCGAATGAAATTAAGTTCCCTCTTTTCGACTGTTTAACCTGATCTAAGATTTAGCTCACGCGGATACAATGTTCTCATCCGCTGCGGCTATGAAATACCTATCCAGTGGGGCTGGAGTCTCCAATCGTTTTGGCAATGACGATTGAGCCTTACGGTATGCGCTTGACAGTGCTTTGGTATTCCTATAGGGTAACGCCTAGCTAGGTGCATACGCATCGAGTGCTTCCGCCTTGGCGTTTACTTCCGCTGGTCGGAAGGAACGCTAGCAGTCAGGATTCGGGTTGTAGGTGCTCCCCACCGCCTACTGTGGTAGTCAGCCTCGGTATAACAGTGGTAACGTATTACTTAATGCAATTTGTAGAATTTTCCTATTCGGAATATTCTATAAGTATTACGTTACAACTGGGCTGCTGCCCGTCCGTCCCACGAGCACTTGCTCTTGCAAGAGACAAGAGTGAAGGGTGTCACATGGCAGCTAGGTGGCTACGCACGTGCTGCATGAGGTAATTGAGATCTCTGCGGTAGATTTTGCTATAGCAGCAGTTGTGGGAGACAACAGCCTCGGTATAACAGTGGTAACATATTACTTATAGAATATTCCGAATAGGAAAATTCTACAAATATTGCTTTAAACAACAGTCACGAGTAAAAAGTTATTCAAAATCAAGTCCTGAGCAGAATGTTTATGAATGTTTACCTCAGCTGATTTATATTTACGGGGGGCACTAATGACATCATCTTCCCGAGGCAAGATAGTTAACTGACTTTAATAGTCTAGTTTCCACCCTTGGCGCCACCAGTGGCTATTACAAGTTATTGTCCCTTCTATGCCTCACCTATGGACCAATCAAATTCCACCTCTCGTACCACTTGCATTTGCTTCAAACAAAATGGTGATGCCCGGTCAAGATGATAATCAAGATCTATATTGTGATAAAACAGATTTTACATTGCGAAGTGCATCAAATCACGTAAGCACCTTAATCAAAAACATGAAAAGGTTAGGAAAATATATATTGACGAGTTGGCGGTGCACATGCTTCTCGTGGAATTTTGCGAAAAAGTGCCATTCAAGCTATTTAGTCAGGGAGCCCAAATTGACTTCAGGTTTTCTGTCTGCAAACTACTGAGAATAATCATAATATGACTTTGACATAGTTTTCGTACCTTAAGCTTCAAGCCTTATTTAGTCATTGTCGAAGTTGAATTTATGACTACATGGTTAAACATGCTGTTTGTTTCAGGCCAGACCTCCACGTACATGAACGGCTTGATGAATGGCGTAGTTGACCAGGGTCAGTCCTTGGCCCAGCAGGGCGGAGCCGTACAGACAAACCTTATAGCAGTATGTAAGTAATGTATGCTGTTGTCTCTTGGCAGTGATTGCAGCATACTATTTTTAATATTCTTGTGAAAGTGACCAATGTTTTACTCAAGAGGTTAGGTGTGAAGTCACTTGTATTCCTCTTCCTGACAGCGTGTGGTGTGGGTTGAAGATATGGTCGATTGCATTGTGGCAGGTTTGACAGTGAAAACGCATGAAGTATTGTTTGCAGTTCTAATTTTTTATGGAACTTTGTTTATCAGGGCCATACTCATCAAAGCGATCTTAGAACACGGACATAACTCCGTGCTGTGCAGAGTTGTGTCCCTAAGAAGTGCCAGAAACCTATGATTGTGGGTTTGCGTCCCACTCTGTTTATGTTCCAAGCTTTGTTAGCACCATATTGGTGCTTGTGGGTTTCAAAAAAGATTATTAAACATCTTAGAGCCTGAATCACTTTTATCTTTCCTCCCACATGAAACAGGGGTAGATTTAACAACAAATTGTATGTCGCCAGAAGGGCTTGCTCCTTTTAAAAGTTACTGGCCCTTCTCCGAACTAATGGGCTTACATCTAAATGGTGGAGGCTGCGAAGTGGCCGAACCTGAGTCACATAGCCAACTAGCACGGCCCTAAAGTTTTTAGAGCTCCTCACACCCAGAAGTTTTTTTTCTGCACTCTGAGATGAAATCTTGGCTTCCATTTGCCTCATTTCATGGCGATTTATGAGCAAATAAAGAAGTTGTTGTACACAACATTACAAAATGGTGGGGGGCAAGGGTGGCCCAGTCGTCTAAGGCGCTGCGATTCGCTGTGCAGAGGTGCGTCCCTTGGGCGCGCCAGAAACCTATGATTGTGGGTTCGAATCCTGGTTCGCCCCGATTATGTTTCTAGGTTTGTCAGCACCATACCCGTGCTCGTGGGTTTCACCGAAGTGGTAAACGTCTGAGACCTGCATCACTTCGAGCTTTTTTCTCCCACATTAAGCTGACATGCCGCGATATAACTGGAATATTGTTAAACGCAACTCACTCACTCACTCACTACAAAATGGTGGTCGGTTGTGTTACTACAAAGATGATTCATTTAAAAAAAATTAAACATACACGGAGAAGGGGTGAAACTTTGACTAGCCAGACTGGCCATCTACTTTGTGTTTCAGCAAGCCCTTTTTAATTTTAACTGGCCACTGCCCAACGGGCCAGCAGTTAAATTGACCCCTGTCAAACTTACACAGCATGATAATATAACTCACTGTCTTGCCCACACATTTACATTGACCTGCAATGGTGTTTCAAGATCGCTTTATGGAATGGCGCCCTGGACACACTGGTATTACGTCAGGTACTTCAGGTTTCTGACTTTCAAGCATGGACAGTGTCAGATTAGGTTATTTATTTCTGTTTGTAAATGTGGAAAGGTGAGGAATTAGCAATATTTACACACAGATTTATGGCAGAATAGGTCTCCAGTACGCCATGCTGGTCACAGTTTCAGCTAAATAAGGAATCAGGTGGTCCCAGTGGTTGCTGTGTATGAACAGAACTGGGAAAGTGATGACATTGTGAGATAGTGTCTCGCTGTATTATGGCATGGGTCGATACTGGTTTGTCAGCTCTGGGTTTTATCATTGCAATATTGGATACAATGGTTGATGATTAGAGCTGTATATGGGTGAGTGACAGAAAGATGATACAAACTCTGGTTGTGTGTCATTATCCACTGCTATTTTGTCAGCCTCAGACATGATGACTCTTCTCTTTTTCAAAAATTGTTTATGGATACACCAACTCTTAAAAAATGACATGTGTTAAAAAAATAAAATGGGAAATCTCCTTTATTTTGAATCCGCCAAATTGAATCAAACTGAAATGTGAATATGTCAAACTGAATGATGGACAACAACAGTTTGACGAACATGCAGCATGTAGCAATACAAGGGGGAAATGTCCTGAAGAACAAAAAAATCTGAAAAGTCTTTCTTTATTCAATTTTTTTTCAGGATTTTTTAACAGTTTACAAAGAAATAAACTAAATTGGTAAATTGGTCCTTGATGCAGTAATAACAGTAAGATGTGGAAGGTCACATGCACACAAGTAGTTCAGTGAGAGCACTGTTATCATGCCACAGATCTAAACACACCTTGAAAGGTACAAATCAGGATCAAAAGCCACCCATGGATATTTTTCAACTTGTTCTTGATCATAGATTGTAGAAAATATTTGTCAGTAAATAGAAATATCGAAAGTGGTTGGTCTAAGGTGGACGATACTTTGTTAGAAAGATGTACACGTGTCAGAGACTTGTTACTGCAGGATACAGGTGTAGTTGTGAACAAATACATTGGTATAACATGATAGTATTTCATAACTCAGTTTGTGGTCTTGTTTTAGTGAAGAACGAAACTTTAAACTAAGAAAATGTATGGTAGCCTTATTTCTAGGAAAATTGTTTCAGTCGAAATATGTATTGGAAGGGTTCAAGCAGTAACACAGTATTTTCTGTCAGGTCTCCTAGTATAAACAATCTGTTGTTCTTTGTCAGTAGGAGGGTCAAATAATAGTGTACTCTATCAATGTTAGATTCTGGTCATGGTTGTAATGTATCTGTCAAAGGGTTAACTCTTTTTATCATTTGCACAAATATATGGGCAGAAATTCTAAGATGTGTATTCAAGGGAAAATTGAAAAGGAGATATTTTATGGTAAATTTTTTTTCTAGCGAATGTCGTTGCCCCTATCAACCCTGGCAGTATTCCAAGCGTAGGGAGCCAAGTGTCCAATTCTAACGCACACCGGACCTCCATTGGTGGTGGTATAAGTCCCATCAACTTCACAAACTCTCAGGTAGGCCTAGCGGTAGTGAAGATCAATAGCTCCAAGCTCTTCTAGCTTGTTTAGCCAATTGCATGACATATTCTCATTTCAATTCCCAGTTTGGTTTGGTTTGGCGTTGCTTCTTATGTATGTCACTAATTGCATGGAAGATATTCTAAGTTGTAGTTCTTTGCCGAGTAGATTGGTTTCCATTTTTTTCCTGGTATATTTTGTGGTATTTGCTGGCTTCTTTTACTTAGTTTACATTTGTTTGGTTAAAAAATGCTTTTGTGTAACCATGGTAACATCAAGCAGAAGTTCTGGTTCTAGTGCACTAACCTGACTGTATGATGATCATAGTTGCACTGACAGCGAGAGCACCGTCAAGTATTTAAAAAAGAGGCTTTGCTATGTTTTTTGGGGGGTGGGACTGGGAATGGGTAGAACAACCACTACTAGTGTTTAGAACAACATTCTTCAAGCAACACCGATGTTATCATGCCAGGGCACAATTGTTGATCATATTTGCATTCATGCTAGTTCTCACACTGGATATTTCATGTAACAAGACAACAATGAACGAGGTGGTTTGGTTGGTGTTTGAAATGAAAACTGCTGTTACATGAGATAGCTTGTAACCAGTGCAGGAAATAGAACAAGTATTCAACATGCCTGGCAGACCAGAAATGAAAAGCTTTGGATATGAGTTGCATCTGTGATCAGAGCTCAATATTTGTCATTCTAAGCTGCTTTTTGTATGGCTTTGAAGGGTTGGACACAGCTACGAAAGATGCCAACCATAACAATTTTGGTGTAATAGTTTACTGTTTTGATTTTTAGCTTATGATTATGCTATTCCGCTTGTCCTCCCCCCAAAAATTATGATTTTTGTCATTTTTTCATGTATTATTTACTTGCATACAATATCACTGACAGCAAGTTGTTAATGGATCTGGGACATGAAGCATTCTACAGAGAGACTATGCTGACCAATGACAGCCATGCTTTCAATTCACATGGTGTTAAAATACCAATTTCTCAGTGATACAAGGTCTCTGATTGTTTGTTATGTTAAGACACGAAAATGATTTTATCTAATGATCTTCTAGTTGCATGTACACCAATATTCCTTCGGAACTCTGAACACCACATTGTCTTTGTGAAAGACAGTTAGCTAGTGTCACTAGATGAACTTGATGAATGGAAGGAACTTCGACCACATGGTTCACTTAAGTCTAGGCCTTTTAAAAATATCCAAGCAAAAACCCTCATCATGGTACTGTAACATTAAGGGGCGGTAGGGTAGCCTAGTGGTTAAAGCGTTCGCTCGTCACGCCGAAAACCCAGGTTCGATTCCCAACAAGTGTACAATTTGTGAAGCCCATTTTCGGTGTCTCCCCCCGTGATATTGCTGGAATCTTGCTAAAAGCAGGGTAAAACCATACTCACTCACTCGCTATTGTAACATTACTCTTTTTCACTTGAAATTGATTACTTGAAAGTTTCAATTAGGGTTGGCATCTCGGCTACTAGTCCTGAAAGCATTGAACATTTGGAAGGTCTTTTTCTAATATCTGGACAATTGTAATTCTGTGGAAATTCTGGCTTAGAATTGGTTCCTCTAGCAACCTCTGTTTGTCGTCAAGACGACTTCATGAATCGGGTTGTCAGGCTCCTAGACTTGCTTGATTTCATGTCGTTGTACCCTGTGATGTGACCTGTTATGGGATGTAGTACTCAGATCTTTGTGTAGCAGTAGTGAGCACTAAGAACAGATTTTAATGACATTGCTCTTTAATAAAACTGAAATTATCATTGTAACAGTTATAAACACTGCAAGTGATTCCATGGCTTTTAATTGGTGAACCAAGCAATTTCTTTTGCGTTTACTTCCAGATCTCTTATTTAATTCCCAGTTCTTTCCTCTTCTTCCCCCCTCCTCTCCCCCCCCCCCCCCCCCCCCCCCCCCCCCCCGAAGAATAAAAAAAATAGGTAATGCCACCTAATGGACTACTGTTTCTTGATTGGCTAATAATAGAATCGGTAGGGGCTTGTGTTGCATTATTGTGCTGAGTGATGTCCGTGATAATGTATTGCTCTTTAGTTTTCTTTGGTATGATAATGATTAAGTAAGCAGTCTGTGAAGTTATTATTGTTGATAATTTTTATATAACAATTGACATCAATTTTTGTTTTGTTCATGGAGTTAACATCAGTAAATGGTGTGCACACAGTATTCACATCGGTTTTTTCTTTCATACCTCCATAATAGCAAAAATTATATTAATCAATTCTTACATATACTGAACTGATTACTCTTCATAGTAGGAGCACGTTGTCTAGTTGTCTAAGACGCAGCAATTCACTGTGTATAGGTTGCCTCACTTAGACATTCCTAGAAAATTATGATCCTTGGTTTAAATTCCAATTTCGCCATGATTGTTTCTTTGTTTGATAGGACCACACCCATGCTCATAGGTTTCTTCCAAAGTTGTAAGCGTCTGAAAACTGCATCACTTCAGGCTTTTCACCCACTTCAAGTTGCATTTATGTTCAAAGAGGCTTTAAACCAGACTCGCTCACCCACTCACTACATCAGTATAATAGAATGAACATGTTAACATGGTTAAAGTGTTCTGATCAGAAAATGAGTAGTATTTTTCATGATGCTTCATAATGCTACACTAACTTTTGATAAGGATAGTCCTATTACTCAACAGCTAACTGCTTACCTATAATACTATTTTTTTGTAAATACAAAGGATCCCTATCAAAGGTTGAGTGGTATAATTTCTTGACCCTTTATGATAGAAGTTTTTGAAATGTGTGTAAATTACTCTTTGCTTTTTTCAGAACGTGATCAGTGGCGGGATGGCACACTACCCCGTCAGTCAGCAGTTCATGATTGGCGACTATGTTATGCCTGGTAACGTTGTTGTGCCCACGACTACAGCAGTGGCCTCTGTATAGTCTTCACCAGAATCCACACAACAGTGTACAGTTGAGATATCTATTTATACCACATTCTCAGGTTTTCGCCTTCTGATGGACCGATGACGGTGCGTGTTCCGAGTGTGGGGGAGGAGTCACTTGTACCAACTGAATTATCTGTGTAGAACGTGAGGAATCAAATCGAGGACAGCAGAGTTTAGAGAAGATTTGACGCTAGATACAGATTGTTTGCTACCAAGGCAGTTATTTGACTTGTATCAAGTTTCTGGTGCTGTCAGTGTACTTCTTCAGTGGAGTCCATCAGCAAACTTTATTCTTGAATGACATTTCAAGGTCATAGGAAAAAGTGTTCTTATAGCAGTCTTTGTGAATAAAGGACTGGCATGAATACAGGCTCTGAGTCTTTTGCACATCCACGCACAGAAGTAATTTACTGTAATGTTGTGGCTCCTCCAGAGATGCTCCACTCGTTCCATGAAGGAGCCATCAGAGCGATTGACTGAGGTCCTGGCTGCCCTCTCCAGTGTACATTCATACGCCTCTTCTGTAACCCGTCTTCTGCAAATGAGCACTGTATAACAGGAAACACAGACAAGACCACCACCATTCAACCTCATTTGTGGACTCTGACAAGGATAACTGACTAGAATAAACTAGTTATGCCCATTGTGATTCGACGTGTGGTAACGGAAATGAACTGTGCTTTTTGTTTCTTTTGTATTTACTTCCTTATGACCTGTGAAGATCCGGGTTAGAATAGGTGTACAGCAACGTATGCTTGTCGTAAGAGGCGACTTGGTTGATGCGGATCCGTATCCCAATTGTGTGGATCGATGATCATGATGTCAGTCACTGGATTGTCTGGTCCAGACATGATTACATACTGACGGCTGTCCTATAGCTGGAATATTGCTGAGTGCAGCATTAAACAACAAACAAACAAACAAACTTCATTTTGAGGATATGCTTGCTGTTCATGCTGCTACTTTCTGTAAGATCGGCTGTGTTGCCATCCTCCACCCCATCATGCTACCCAGTACTCACCAGTTCTCTCCCTCTTTCAAGGTAAAATTGAGTTACCGGTATTTGGTTTTCAAAACGTGAAATAGATGTTTTGATCCAGGGAATTTGACCTGCTTTTGACAGAAAGTATCTTTTGTGAAACATTAATCTTGTATTCTTGACAGTTTGAATAACCAAGCAGGGTGTTCAATACCAAATTTTCCTACTTGCCTTGAACCTGATGTTCAATTTTCCCTGCTAAAGCAGAGAAAAGAAGAAAACTGTAATTTCAACCACAAGACTGTATTCTGAAGCAACAGCTTATACGGTATAGAAAAACAACCAGTCAGGTGCTTCATCTGCAGTTGACAAAATCTTTTCGAAAGCACATGATGCATCTTCTAAGTTTCATAGTTATCACCTTTGAATTTTGTACTTGCCTGATGAAAACCAAATTATGTTTTCCCACTTGCTTGGCACTTGATTTGCATGGGTCAGACATGTCAGGCATTCTAATTGAACACCCCTGCCAAGGTAACGGACAGAAACAAGTAGAACAGATAAATTTAGCTTTGCAATGCTGTGATTAGTTGCAAGTTATTGTTGACAACCAGTTGATCTCTTTCAGTTGTTGATGTGGAATCATAATTTTGCAGATGTCATGTAGATGCATGGGGGCATGGGTGGCCCAGCTGACTAAGACGCTATAATTTGCTGAGTTTCATCTCCCTTGGGCACGCCAGAAACCTATGATTGTGGGTTCAAATCCCGGTTCACCCCCACTACATTTCTAGGTTTGTCAGCACTGAACCCATGCTCGTGGGTTTCACCAAAGTCGTAAAGATCTGAGACCTGCATCACTTGGGGCTTTCCTCCCACATTAAGCTGACATGCCGTGATATAACTGGAATACTGTTGAAAGCGGTGTTAGACTCAACTCATTCACTCCTCTGCTGCTTTCATAACAAAGTTATCGAAGTCCAAACTCATTTGCTCATTAGATTGATAAACCAATAATTGTTGTTTGAAGGTAATGCCAGCCTGATGGTCAATGGATAGTAACCTTTGTGATTGCCAGCCCTTGTGACTTATGAAACAATACTGTATATTTCTAACACAGATCAAAACGACGTTAAACCCAACTCTCTCCGGGATCGGGTGGTCTGGGCTTGCTGACTTGGTTGATGCATGTCATCGATCCCAAATGCGTGGATCGATGCTCATGATATCAATCACTGGATTGTCTGGTCCAGACTCAATTATTTTCAGACCGCCGTCATATAGCTGGAATATTGCTGAGTGCGGCGTAAAACAACAAACCAAACCCAAACCAACTCACTCTAACAGTAAACTGTTGGACTTGTCACTTGATCAACTGGTTGTCAATGCATTGTTTAATCCATTCTTTCCTTATGAATGAGGCAGTTTAGATATTTTCATGCTTCATTTATGAAGTTCTGTACTACCTGTTTGCACTTCTCCTGCATTTGTATATACCTTTCATGACATTGTAAATAGTGGCACAAGAAATCGCAGTTTCCCTTTCCGCATGTTTTGAACTGAATATTTGATTCAACAAATAAAAGATAAGGATATTGACATGCTCACTTTTCGAGGAAACAAATGGAAATATGACATTGACTTGCTTGGGGGATTTTTAAAATGGCATGTGATGAGTATTTCTTCGTGGCCTGTGTGTCATGCACAGGTGTATCTCTTTGTACTTAATGTTTATTTACATAGACCAAACAAAATAATGTGTGTTTCCATTTTCCAGACCAACCCTAATATGACGCGCCTGACCCTAAGCAATCTTTCCTTGTTTTCATGAGTTGCATCATAGCTTTTATCACCATCCTGGTATTGTCCATATTTTTATGCAACTGGAGTAAATTTGTTGTGCTTCACTTTGTGCCCGTCACACTGACGACCCGGGCTTTATTCCCCCCACATGGCGTACAATGTGTGAAGCCCATTTCTGGTGTCCCCTGCCCTGATATTGCTGGAATTTTGTGAAAAGCAGCGTAAAACAATCCTCACTTACTCATTTGCTTTAGAATAACCAGTCAATTGTTCAATATATTCATCTGAAATAGGCATATTTTTTCAAAATCAAAAGTTCCTACCTACCTAATTTGGGATTGGCTGAATTAGGAAACACACGTTTTGTTTGGCCCATCAAGCATGACAAGGGGAGGCACAGTGGTCCAGTCATGCAGAGTGGTGTCCCTTATGTGCCAGGATTTGCTCTTTCTGGTTTTATTCCCCCAACTAGGAACCTTTATTGGTCATCATCATACTCCTCACTTGGACCTTGGTCACTCGAGGCTCTAAATATGTACTTACCAAAATGATGTGGAACTTACTGAAGCGTTAAAATTTAGATAAGGAGTTACCGGCTTATTGTCTATGTACATGGTGTCTAGAATTTTGCCTGGTTTTAGAAATATTGTTGTGTGACAACTTACAATATTGCTTTAAAAAAATGTTAGAATGTTTTTGTTATTACCTGTCAACATGATCAACTTCAGTGCAGGTTTTGAAAAGAGATTTTCTTAGTTTGGTGATTAAAAATCTTGGAATAAAATGTAGGCTAAAACCTGTAAAAAGAACCTCGACATACTTGTATATTTCTGGACAACATGATTTTAAAGGTGTAACCATTTGAACATATGTACATATGCCATAGATGCTCAGCAAAAGCACTGTTGCTGAAGGCTTTGTTATTTGGCTTGATTTGAGTGTTTTCAGTGAAAATAATCATTTTGGTCATGTGTTTATAGTCATAAGGAGTTCATTTCACCAGAGGATTACAATATCTGTTGAAATGTTTATGTTAAATCCTTTGCATTTTACGCAAAGATAGCCAGACATGTGTGAGATCACAACTCGCAGTTTTAACTGTAATGGGAGAGGTAGATCATTGGCTCTCTGTAGAATGAAAATGTTAATTTGGGGTTAATTCTGGCATTTCATTTGGCATTATTTTTATTTGTTTTAGCCTTCTTTCCCAGAGTAATTTGGATGTGCATTCCTACAGTGGAACAGCTCATCCTGTTCAGGTGTAATAAATGATGAATCCGGCAAATTAGTGATATTGGTTGTCTGTTAAGAAGTCATGACTGCTCTGAAGATGACTTTGTTTGTATGTAGTGCTGTATGAGAGGTCAGTGTTTTGCCTACCGCGAGATATCTTATGAAGTTAGTGCACCTGTGACTATCTGATCAGACAGTCTGATACCAGTAAGTATAAGGTCATTAGCATTGAGAGACACATGGAGTGAATACATGGAGTGTTTGATATTCAAAGTCAGAACTGCAGTTGTCTGACATCATAAAGGTAATATATTACATTGATCTTGAAGAATTGACAATATTTAGTTTTAAAGAAATATCTTGGTCTCAGGTTAAAGTACTTTAAGTTGTGTAATGGAAGGTTGTCAGTCGGCAGTATAAATTTGATTTAAGTCAGACTGTCAGACTTTTTTTTGTCATGAGATTTTGATATTGATTCCATGCAGACTACTTTGAAAACACGACCTGGCTTATAAGGCATGCATATTTCTCTTAGAAAGGTCTGTGTTTGCTGTACTTTTCCAGGTGTTCCAAAGTATGTCAGAGACTAAACCAACAGTCCACATCACAAAAAGCACAATAACCTGACACTCTAATATTAATAGGCCAACCATGCTTATGAATTTTTGTTGCATGTTTATTTAAAGCATACAGACGAGGTTTGTGAAGTTGTTAGGGTGCCCAATGTCACATGTTTGCAGAAGGCAATAGTGGGATCATTTGTTAGTTTGGGTACCATTGGTGAACTGATTTTGTGAGATTGGTTTATCTGTACCAGGAAAATCTTATGGGCTGAAAGAGCTGTTGCAAATAACATTCACTCTCTCCTCTGAGTGCCTCCGTGGTATAGTGGAGAGATTCTACCCGGAAGGTCGATGGTTTGATTGCCGGTGGTGTCATACCAAAATAAAGGGGATAAAACAAGGACAGTTTGGCAAAACAAGGACAGTTTGGCGTAAGTGTCCGAGTCAGTTATCAGGGTTAAACTATGGGATGGTATCTCAGTGGGCTAGCACAATACAACCAGCATTAGTCTAGAATAGGAATACTCCCCGATTATGTTTCTAGGTTTGTCAGCACCATACCCGTGCTCGTTGGTTTCACCGAAGTGGCAAACCTGCATCATTAAGCTGACATGCCGTGATATAACTGGAATACTATGAAAAGCGGCGTTAAATACAACTCGCTTACTAGAATAGGAAAATAATAAACACATACAGTGTACATGCATGTCGCTATGTAAGTGCTATAATCTTGAACGTGACGTTAAACCCTTTCTCACCTAACTTCACTGCATAGAAAACATTTTTCATATGCTCACCAAATATGTTTTAAAAATATTTATCCCAGCAGCTTCTCCTGCAGACATTTTTATGATTGTTTCTTGTGCATCCAATATTGATCATATTATGATAGAGGGTTACATAAAAAAAGGCAGAATTAATGTGAAAGACTCATCATGGCTTCCTTTGATTCCTGTTTAGTCCAGTTGCATCCTCCACTCATGACTGTTTCATACTGAAACAGATTTATTTCAACTAACTTTGGATAAGCAATAGGTGTTTGTTGTGATGTATATTACAGTGACTAGTAGATCTCATGTACTACAATATATCAAATAGTGTATTTGGCATATCATGTGTACAGAGGCTGATAAAGTCAGTGGTAATAATAATGTTTTAATTCAAGGTGTTAGGAACCACAGGCTTCTAGATCATGATAGTTGGTTATTTCACGATAACTGTGTCAGATTTAAGATCCATGTTTGAATAAATATTCTTGACTACTCATTCACTCTGTTGTTTGTTTGATCTTTATTCTTTAGGGGCGGTCTGGTATTCTAGTGGTTAAGGCGTTTGCTCATCACGCCGAAGACCCGGGTACGATTCCCGCCATTGGTACAATATGTGAAGCCCATTTCTGGTGTCCCCTAGTCCTGAAATTGCTGGAATATTGCTAAAAGTGGCGTAAAACCATACTCACTTTTTGTTCTTTACTTCAGTTTGTTTTGGGGGCGATGGTATAGCCTTGTGGTTAAAGCATTCGCTTGTCGTGCCGAAGATGCAGGTTTAATTTCCCACATGGGTACAATGTGTGAGTGAGTGAGTGAGTTGGGTTTAATGCTGCTTTTAACAGTATTCCAGTTATATCACGGCGTCTCAGCTTAATGTGGGAGGAAAGCCCGAAGTGATGCAGGTCTCAGACGTTTACCACTTCGATGAAACCCACGAGCACGGGTATGTTGCTGACAAACCTAGAAATAATCGGTTCGAACCCACAATCATAGGTTTCTGGCGTGCTAAAGGGACGCAACTCTGCACAACGAATTGCGGCGCCTTAGACACTGGGCCACCCTTGCTTGTACAATGGGTGAAACCTATTGCTAAATGTGGCGTAAAACAATACTCACACAGTTTGTGTTTTAAGACACAGATAATATTGGATTACTATTATTGTTATTGAATGACTTAATTATATTCAGAGTCCATTATTTATAGAATACTATTTTGACAATTCACAGCATAATATTTCCTGAATTTTAGCCAGGTTTTAAAAGTGACCTTGATCTTATCTGGAGGTCAGCCAAAAGTTGATGCTGTCAAGACCCTGTCTGAGATGTATACCAAGTTTTGTAAAATTCCATTCATAAATACTGAAGTTACTTACACAAGGTTTTCATACTAGTTCATTCTGAGCGACCTTGACCATCACTCATCCAATCAGAATTCTGCAGAGGTATATCAGTTATGATGTCTGTTCAAGCATATTGTGGAGAAAAACATGAATTAAAAGCTGCTTAATTAGCTAATAACTGCCAATAGTTACTGACAATGTAACGGCTTCCCCAGTGATGAATGGCCTGGCATGTTGTTTATTCAAGACAAAGAGTTTTTCAGTCACTTCTTCAAAACGTGCGACATCATGCAAGTCTGGTGAACAACTTATATTTGCAAAACTTGAAATTGTTTTGAAAAAATAATCATGTTAATCAACTACCAACACTCATATTGGAATAAACTGTTTATTTACACAGTCATACATGAGATGTTCACTAAATTCACTCGTAACACTTTTGACAATCACATCAGAATGGTAGCAAGATTTATTTTTTTGCTTCTTGTTAAACGCTGCACTCAGTAATATTTCAGCTGTAGGACAGCAATCTGTCAATAATCAAGTCTGGACCAGACAATCCAGTGATTGACATGAGCATTGATCTACGCAACTGGGATACGATGACATAAATCAATCAAGGCAGTGAGTCTGACCACCCAATCCCATTAGTCGTCTCTTACGACAAGCATAGTAGAGTAAACAAGGTAAGTAAATGATCCAGCCACTCTCCGTCAAAGGTCAAGACTTAAAAAATTCCATGAATTGCTGATAGGATTGACATTGTGTGTGGCTGATTTGCACATATTGGACATCTGTATCGTCAAACACTTGAATGACATCATGATGTGGCTTTCTGGGCGATGAATCTAGCGCATGACATGGATTCCTCATGGCTGTTTTTGCCTTATTGATGTTGTCTTCTGAGGGATGAATCGCACTTGACATTGAATCATGACCTGATGTCTTCTGACGGATGAATCACACTTGACATTGAATCATGACCTGATGTCTTCTGAGGGATGAATCGCACTTGACATTGAATCATGACCTGATGTCTCCTGACGGATGAATCGCACTTGACATTGAATCATGCCCTGATGTCTTCTGACGGATGAATCACATTTGATATTGAATCATGACCTCTGATAAGGATGTGATGTGTTAGCAGCCTTGATGTTGGTCTTGATAATACTGGGGGCTTTTCCGAGTGAACCTGCAATTAAACACATTATTCTTTATACTTTTTTCAACTTGATAAACAAAGGCAACCAATGTTTCATTAAGAAACAAGCATAAAATACTCACATCCCCCAGCCATGATGTATATATATGTATAATGTCTAACATAACATTTCTAAATATATGAAGTTTCAGCAACAGAAGCAACACTGTACCTCATGCATCAAACAAGGCGAGGTGAAATGGGGTTTAACGTCGCGTCAAAGATTATTGCGCTTATATTGCGACGTGCATGCATGTGTGTGTGTGTGTGTGTGTGTGTGTGTGTCTGCTTGTACTAGTCCGGACTGATGCCGATTTATAGTGCAAGCACACTGAGATACCATGCCGCAGTTTAACATGAATACCCCACTCAGACACAGTATACTGACTCCGAGCCGACCAGTCCTTGTTTTAGCCCCTTAATGTCGAGCGCCAGACAGGGTAACAACAAGTACCATCTTTTAACTTCTTTTGGTATGATGCGGCTGGGGATCGAACCCCGGACATTCCGCTCTCCGGGTGGACGCTCTACCATTATCATCATGCATCTAACAAACAACCACACAGTTCATATATACTACACTACTTTTCACGTCATTATATCTTAAAATACACTTGACATATGAGAATCTGTTTTGTATCATTTAAAGCTAAACATATCCCTACCAAAAAGTGGAGTAGTATATAAAACTACAAGCCAATTTCAGCCAAGCTGACTTAACAATTTGACACACACTGCCTCATGGACTTTCATTCATATACAGTAGAATACGTGAACAGAAGGGAACAGTTGTTCTCGGTTTGTTTTGGTATAGCTGGCCCAAATACACTCGATTAACATGGAAGTGCTCACCCAAACACACCCGTTGCTATACCACTTGCGCATGTTCTTTTTTGTAAATCTCAGGCTGTTCATGCTCTGTATGTGACAGACCACTACATTTCTTCATTGTGGGATGAAGACGTTCTTAGAACTCCAGTCAGGAGATTGCTTTTGAATGAACTTCCATTATCAGGAAGTTAAAACCACTTTGTAACAGAAAGTGGTCAATTATTCGTTGAATATACAGAAAAAGTGTCATTTTGAGGGGACTTATTCAATTTTGCAAGGAAGGTTTTTGTTTATGTCTTTTGTCTCATTAAATGTCCGACATGATCTTTTTCACTTGTTTAATTAAAGGGGAATAAGAACTGCCTCATTCCCAATATGTTTATAACAAACACGCTTATAACAAACTGACTGATATTACCAACTTAGTTCTTGGTCGCGGCCATTTGCTGTATGTATTCTGTATAGATGCTTATAACGAACTACGGTTATTACGAACTAAAATTAGTGGCCCCTTTGAGTTTGTTAGTTTACTGTACATATATTCGCACAGGCCAGTGATAAACTACTTCCTTGGCAATGTTCACCCATATAGAAGCCAACTACAGTTGTCACCTTGTGCCTTCTGTTGAACCTTCTGCTGTGCACCCGTTGACTGGCCGGGCATCGGTGGGGTGGAGGTGGTCGGCGGGCTGGGTCGCATCCTCAACCCCTTCCCCACCAGCGTTGCTGCGATCAGTGTGTGAGTGTCTGACTGTATTGATGTCTGCGGCTGGGCTGTCTTTTGTACTGGAAGAGAATTATCATGATCATATGCACAAGCTAGAACGGTGTTTGCATTATATAAAAACAAAACACAAATAGATACATCAAAACTTGAAACAACATTAATAACTATATCATGTTCCTGAATAAACATAAGTATATGAAATCACTAGTTTGATGATTTATTTGGTTCAATTCTCAAAACAAATTCTTATATTTTATGGGGGCACAGGCGGAATTTGCTGTGCAGAGATGCATGCCTTAGGGATGCCAGAAACGTCTTTCTAGGCTTGTCAGCACCATACTCGTGCTCGTGGGTTTCATTGAAGAGGTATTGTCTAAGACGTTCATCACTTTGGGAGAGGAGAGCAATGAGATTAAGGGGGAAGTCATTAAAAATGACAGTGAAAGGGAGAGTGAGTGAGTGAGTATGGCTTTACGCCGCTTTTAGCAATATTCCAGCAATATCACGGCAGGGGACACCAGAAATGGGCTTCACACATTGTACCCATGTCGGGAATCGAACCCGGGTCTTCGGCGTGACGAGCCAACGCTTTAACCACTAGGCTACCCGACCGCCCCGTGAAAGGGAGAAAGGAGAGGCCGAGGAGCATAAGACACCACATTTTCACCACCATGTGAGTAACTTTATAATTTCTGAAAAACAAACAAAACAAACTTTTCTGTTCATGGCCTTTGTCTTGTTCTAATTTACATGCTTAGTTTAGATTAGAGAGAGATATTAGAGCTCAGGGCCAACTTGCACAAAGCGATCTTAGCGCTAAGATTATCGTAACTCCCACACTTTAACATAGGCTTACAATAGTCACAGCGCTAAGATCGCTTTGTGTAAATGGGCCCTGGACAAGTCTGGACAGGGAATGTTTACAGATGGATACAGAGACAAATGGGCAGATATTCACACCAAAATATCTCAATATCAACAAATGCAGGGTATGAAATGAATATTTAAAAACAGTGAACTAACCTGTCTCTTTCTCCCACTCATCTCTGGCAGAATTCAAGATGTCCAGAATATTGCTGGTGATTTTATTCAGTGTGTTGAGTTGTTTCTGTGAAAAAGACACATGTTCATATCACCCACAATAAACAATTTCCGTTCAAATCTGGACCAGACAAACCAGTGACTGATATTATGAACACACACCCAACCATGTCACGGAACCTGACCACCAGATCCATGTGGTCACCTCTTCCAACCCAAATAGATATCTGGGGACCAATTCTAACAAGGAATCCCCATGGTTATATCAAAGTGAATGGCTGCTACCTATATATCATCAACTTATCTGACAGAACAGCACACACAACAAATGAACAAACATTTGGACACACATTTTAAGCTCACTTCAGGATCAACCATTTTGTTTTCATTCATGAAAAGGGTTCTGAGCGTACATAACCTCTGCCCCACAATGTTCTGTCATATTATACTCTCATATTAAATATCATTTCTTAATTATGATCTAAATATTTGATGTGATTTTGTAAAATACAAACGTAAGGCCATAATAAATTAATTGCCAGATTATCATCTGCTTTGTTTTCAAAAGTGGGGAGGAGGCTTTTAAAAAAAAAATTCTATTAAAGTCTCTAAGTTGAAGACTGGACACTATGGAATGAACAATACATGATAGAAATAACAAAGACAATAAATAAACATTGATTTCAACAGTAGCAGTTGGATGTACCTGTGTCAAACCTATTTTCGATTTCCATGCCCTGACTTGTACTTGTGCATTTATGAATTGATCATCAATTGACGTCAACTTGTCAAGTTCCCCACAAGCAAACACTTTGAAGATTTCCATAAAAGTCATAGACAGGCACACCAGTCTTAAATGGTTTGCACACCTCTTGTACTTTCAAAATAGTGAGCACCATCTTGACAGCTGATGGAAAGCAGCCGATAGGCCGGCATGCACTGAGAGTCAGTTGAAGACCAGTTTACAGCATGTTATAAACATGAAATCGCCATTTGACAGCTGATGATGTTACAGTGCTCTAAACATATCACTCCGGCAAATACAACTAATTTGTCGGGGGGTTTAGTGGTGAGTCGGGCAGGGATGATTATCTAGCAATTAATTAATTACGGCCTTACAAAAAGCCACCAGGAAGAAACATGGTGACCGCTACATTTAAGAATCTTTACAATAGTGTCTTTTTTAAATATCAACTTCAATTTAAAGCCAGTCAGTACAATAAAAGAACTAACCGTTGCATTTTCAGGAACCACTGAGGAAGCCTTGGCACTGAGATTGTTAATCTTCTCCTCCACCTCGGCGTCAGGCTTTGTACGCAGGTAATCAGGCACAACTTCATGATTAAATGCCAGCACACGCTCCTCTGTCAATTTCTGTAAACATAATCATTCTACGTAAACTCACAATTCAGAATAAGTAATATAGTTGATACAGCCATATGCCATTCATAAAAATCAGGGGGTAAAATATCTGCAAAAAGTTTACTGGACCAAGGGAGGAAAGACTTGAACTGGAGATGTTCACCACTTTGTAGAAATCCACAAGCAAGGGTATGGTGTGACACACCAAGGGTATATAACTGATTCTTTCACATTACTACAGTCAATCAGTCATTTAATAGTAGTAGAAAAGAATCAGGTGCTTCTTTTGAGTAGTATGTGTTTATTTCTATGATTAATTTTGCTATTTCACAGAAAAAATATTTGCCCCCAGCAAAAATAGTCAAATGGTTGTGGCATCACAGAAACCAAAGCTCTATCACTCCATTCAATGTAAGGTAACCAATCACTTATTGGAAAATCATTTGAGTGAAGAAAAGAACATGGAACATTGGGTGTGATTACCTCAAGTTCTAGGTCTCTCTCTGGGGAGAGCAGCACAGGAAACAGCACATAGTTTCTCAGTGTTGTGATCTTGTCGCCCTTCAGCTGTTTCCCCAGGGAGTTCAGCTGACCAGACAGCAGAGCAAAGTTGTCCAACACATTTGGCCTGGAACAAATATTTCAGGAGAACCATGTTAACACAGGCATAAGACTTAATTCATCAAAGGTTTTGCCAACAGAACACTGCTACCACAGATAAGGAAGAAATCACGCCAATACAACAGGAACACAATCATTTAGTTTGAACTGAATTCAGTGTGTGTTTGTTGTTTAACGTCACACTCAACCACATTCCATGTATATGATGTCTGTCTGTAAAAAATTAAGTCTGAACCAGACAATCCAGATATGGACATTAGAGTGAGTGAGTGAGTGAGTGAGTATGGTTTTATGCCGCTTTTAGCAATATTCCAGCAATATCACGGCGGGGGACACCAGAAATGGGCTTCACACATTGTACCCATGTCGGGATTCGAACCTGGGTCTTCGGCATGACGAGTGAACGCTTTAACCACTAGGCTACCCGACCACCCCTATGGACATTACAAGCAATGATCCATGGCACTGAGGTACATTGACAAGCCGTCAACCAAGTCTACAAGCCATACCGTCCAATCCAAGTTAGGTGATGATTTGAATGACCACCTCCCTTATTTCAGTCATATCTTTAGGGGCGCCTCCACATGCCTACCTCGTGTACTGATACATAACGTGATACTTTGACTCACGATACAAAACTTGTCATTTTATTATTGAAATTTTCCATGTACCATGTGGCCCGACAAACAAGAGGTAATGATATCAACGTTTGTAAATACCATATATTACTCTTTCATAATCAATTAAGAAATAGAACAGGAATTAAACGCACTGGTTGTAACATACAGATCTAGTGGGCACTGTGTAGCAGATTACATGCCATTGCACCCATACAATGTCGGTTGTTCATTGTTGCTGCTGTCAGAAACTTTTTTCAATTATTCACAAAATTTCAATTATTCATAACTAATCACAAGCCTCTTTGATATGCAGTCAAATCCTGTTGTGTCTAACTCATGCGGACCTGGGATGATGTAAGCGTTTTCCAGGGTTCAAGACTACCAGCAAAGTGAAAATCAAACATCGTGTTATGATAGAATATAACCAGGTCTGCACGCAACACTAGATTTCAAGGCATAGGTAAATTTCAGTGTTGCGTCTGCTGGTAGTGAAGGTGGCGGCAACTCAGGCATATCATCCATCTCACTGTCATCTCAATCCAGTGATTGACATCATGAGCATTGATCCATGCAATTGGGATATGATGACATGTGTCAACAAAGTCAGCGAGCTTGACCACCCGATCTCGTTAGTTGCCTCTCTTGACAAGCATTGTCACCTTTTACGGCAAGCATGGGTTGTTGAAGACCTATTCTACCCGGATCTTCACGGGTTAGGTTCAACTGGCTATTGACAGGATGTTAGAAGGTGTCCTGTCTGTGATGCATTTGTGTCTATCGCAGTGAGGTCAGTTTATTCTGAGTGAAGTGAAGTGAGTTGAAAATTGAAAGTTTGGCGAGTGTGGGTATGTGGACATTATTTTCATATTTTGAACTCTTCGGATCAACATGGGAACTTTATGCTTAATTTGGAAAGGTGGGACTCCAAAATGAGTTTGAAAGAACCGGGAATTTGGCACATCCAGTTCAACAGATCCAAGTATTAATGATGATAAATATTGAAGGAATTTGCAGGGGAAGAAAGGTGAGTTCGAGACAACTGGGAATTGACACATCCAAGTTTGACACATTGAGGCTCAACTGTAGCAGACATGCTGTTGACAGCAGTGAAATAGGAAGTTCACTTGCCCTTTTTTGCATAATATACATGTATATTACAAGAAAATCAAGCTAATCATGAATACACGGACAAATATACAAATCATGCAGATATTTGAGGTAAAAGTTTTAATTATTCTTAAAAACTGCCTGACATTATCATCAAGATCATGGTCATAGGAACCACCAAATTATAGTTCTTAGTCACTTACCAGCTCAGATGGTCATACTCATGCTCAAGTTTCTGTAGGAAAGAGGCGATCGAGTTCTTCAAATCTTTCACATTTTGAATCAACACATCAACTGATGATTCAAGCTGTTTCTCTTCTTTCTGAAAAGAGAATGACAAAGAATTATGAATTTACAGGAATATGTTTCACCAGCAGATAACTATGACCACATTTAAAACATTGTTGTCATCATACATGGACAGTTCATGGAACATTAAATCATGAATGAGAAGGGCTTTGCAGATATGTTCCGTGAAACATTCTGTCTTTCAAAGGGACATCCAGATTAATAGAGTTATTGAATTACAAAACGTTTAGAGGTTTTGCCCGTCTCAACCACTGTTCTTATGTAGGTCCGAATCTGGATTAGCCCCGATTATGCTTCTAGGTTTGTCAGCACCATACCAAAGTGATAAATGTCTAAGACCCGCATCACACCGTGATAAAACAGCAATACTTTTCAAAGAGGTAATAAACCAAAGAGGTGTTAAAACAACATCACTCGCTAAATGTCATAATGCAAGAGGTTCTAAACTTTTTAAAGGCTGATCTGATTAATACCGGCTGTGGTACATTGCTGTGGAAATCTTCAATCAACAGGCATACCAGTCATACATGTTGCGTTGTAAGTGACCAAGGTCTGTGGCAGAATATAACACTTCACTTCCAGGTCAAATTCAAATAAAACACAGTTTGTTAACCTTCATTACTTCATGTCATATGGTAGACATTTCATTATTCTTTTCAAAGGAATTACGACCTTGCATGACTGTCTGTTGACGGTTAATTAGTGCATCAATGTACCACAACAGACATAAAAAACAGCTTGACAGGAGGTAGTTGAGAATGTATACAATATGGCGGTCACACTGTAATGCAAAGATAGCTGTAATTGAAGACTAAAATCTACAATGTGGCAAATTAGGAATAACTGTATTTGGAACCTGGGATAAAAATGTTGATGGTCAAATGTTGATAGCCTTGGTTCTCAGGCACTGCTGCATCATCACAAAGTCTGCACCATGTTTTGTATTTATTCCCATTTAAACAAAAATAAACAAGAGTCATCAGGAGAAGTTTTATCCAATCTGTCTGTATACAAGAGTAGTTATTGAGCTATTAAAACTATACCATGGAATTGGGATTCAGAACTGTGTATTTCTATGTCAGGAACACACCACAAATATGAACAGAATCAAAGTCAAACTTGTTGCCATGGAAATGGAAAAAAATAAAAATTCTAAAAATCCCTAAATAGCAAAAAGCACCATTTGACAATCTGGTCTTTGTGTGTGTGCAGTTTCAAGAAGGAGTAGCTGTTAGTTTTAGAGATATGGTCCGGACAAACACACTACTATGAGTCAAAGTCAAACTTGTTGCCATGGAACAGAAAACAGCGATGAGCAGCTGATGGGGTCTATCTGCAAAATACACCACGGGAAAATGTCTTCTCTGACGTTACAAATTCAGTTTTATGGATGGATGTTGCTGTATCTATTGATGTAGGGGAGAACGCTTTGCTAACAACTGTGTTTTGCAAAGGGATCGCTTTGGAGGACGCGTGTAATGGTATGGGGTGTCATCAATGCTCGTTTCAGGTCACAGTTAGTGGTTATCAACCATGATTATGCTCAAGGTTATGTGAACAATATCCTTCGTCCAGCAATATGGCGCCTGACATCAGCTTGTCTTCCAGCATGACAATGCACGTCCACAGACAGCAAGGGTCACGGGAGACTTTCTGACCAGAAACAACATCCGTGTGATGAACTGGCCTGCCATGCCACCTGACTGAATCCCGTTGAACACTTGTGAGTGAGTGAGTGAGTTGGGTTTAACGCCGCTTTTAACAGTATTCCAGTTATATCATGGCGTGTCAGCTTAATGTGGGAGGAAAGCCCGAAGTGATGCAGGTCTTAGACGTTTACCACTTCGGTGAAACCCACGAGCACGGGTATGGTGCTGACAAACCTAGAAACATAATACGGGCGAACCAGGATTCGAACCCACAATCATAGGTTTCTGGCGTGCCCAAGGGACGCAACTCTGCACAGCGAATCGCGGCGCCTTGGACGACTTGGCAACCCGTGCCCCCTTGAACACTTGTGGGACGAGCTTGGTCAGAGGGTTCGAAGTCAACAGCAACCACCTCAGACAGTGGCAGAGTTGACACAGTACCTACAACATCTGTGTCAGTTCATGTGTCAGAGCACAAGGTGGACATACCCACTACTGATCCTCAGGGACCAAGGCTTTCTTCTGAGCCTCTGTGATTTCATCCACGGGCGTGTTTCACACAGACTTTATTGTAAACATTTCATGTGATTGTTATGTTTGTCATTTTTGCTGTTTAGGGGGGCTTTCTTTCAATGTAATAAAATACACACCATCTGAACACTGAATTGCATTTTCAATGGCTTTGAGTATAGCATGCAGTTACTTCCCTTTACATGCGCACTGCTTTACTGCACATTTCGGGTAATGGTCATGGCAGCAAAATAGGAGTTTGTGTGCTTGTTTTGCCGTTTGCAAATTTAGTCAATGAATACATGAAATTTACGATAAAACATCACTGGACATGATGATTTACAAATTCAATGGCATTTGAGTACTGTATGTTTCATACGCAGAGATTAATATTGCGTGTGTATTTGTCTTATTGTAAAATAAGCCTGAAATAGCAAACAGATGACCATTTTCTACCTGATCTATGGGAGATTTAGTTTAAAAAATACTAAAAATTATCATGGCCAATATCAAAACTGAAAAGAAATTTCAATATACTGGTAGTGATAAGACCAAATGACTTGTTTCTCTAATGACTAATGTTCAAGGCAAGCTCAAGGTGAGCTGATGTGATGTGTGCTGATTAGTTCATACATGATTTCGTCAAAAATAATGTAAACAAAATGAAACAAAATCTTGGGTAAAAGTAATATAATATCATCAATGGATTACAGATGTAAGTCCACATACACAATGAACACTTTTATAGCCAGACAGTGTAATAACAGGACCAACTTGCATACTTCAGTACAGATTTGTTGACACGTAAGTTCTGTTGTGTGCTCATGATAGAGTCTTCATGTTGTGAAATAAAATTGAAGCTCATTGTAGCTGTGAATTATGCACACAATGGTAGTCAGTCAGTAGTCAAATACTGTATTCCAGTATTTTACTCATCAAGGAAGAATACATTAATGTGGGGAGGCCCTTTACCAGACTGCTTGTACACAAATGTTTATTTGGTTACATATTAGTGTGTGTGTGTGTGTGTGTGTGTGTGTGTGTGTGTGTGTGTGTGTGTGTGTGTGTGTGTGTGTGTGCGTGTGTGTTCAAATAATATAACTCTGTTCGTCTGACATAAAAAGCTTAACTGTCAGGCAGTCTGTCCAACAAGAGCTCAATCTGAATGAATGACATCTTCTTGGAAAGAATTACGTTTAGTCTTTTGAAACCGAAATTATCCAGAGCAATTGTTTAACATGCCAATATGTTCCTCTAAGATGACAAAGAGACCATGTATTTCTCAATGCCCCGTTACTATGACATGTTAAGCCGAAGAAAAGACAATAATCATTTAATATATATATAGGATGATCCAGTTTTCGCTCACGAAGAAGTTTCCCTCAAAGATTATCGAGTGTGTTTTATTTGGCGTTTACGCCGTGTCATTTTGGTCCTAAAATCATACATTTGTAAGATAAACTTTAATTTACCTGCATAATTAGCCTTTGTACAAGAAATATACTCAAGAACGAATGTCTGAACCGTTAGCAGGTGCTTGCACTGGTATAAACAGGAAGTATAAGTTATAGTCGATAATGCGCATGTCGAGTTCATTGTGAGGTCATTCATCCAATCAGAAAAGCCGCCATCTTAGGAAAGTATTTCTTTCTAGGTTGTGTTTGCAAAAAATATTTAATAAGGTAAGTTTATATTCTCAATTTATTGACTGGTAATAGTACTTTTAGTGTCATGATGTTAAGCGATGTGGTGTTTTGGCTTATCGCACACCTAAAGCCGCCTCCTTTGTTCTCATTGGCGGGGGCCTGGGTAAAATGATTGGGTGGCACATCTAACCAAGTTATTGGTCCGATTTTCCCTGTCCTAGCCATTCATTCTAATCAAATGTCCAGTCAGATTTCGGCTTACGTTTTCTTCATTAGAAGTTACTCTTATTCGCGCGAAAAATATTGCCAACGAAAGAAACGCAAACCCACGTATTCTTTATTCATAACGGGAGACATCCGAGAAGCCCCACATTCTGGCATCTAGTCTAGATATATTTAACCACGATGTGCTTTCTAAATCTTAAGCAATCTCGCCCAGGAGTTGTTGAGATGTTCAGACATGAGATAGTCTATCATCTACCGAAGTATACAACTCTTTTTGATCGATGTTCTTTTAGTAAGCAAATTATTTCCTGAATATCATTTCAATTTCACTTCCCCGAACAGACAACAAAAGGTCAAGGTCATTCCTCAGACCTGAAACTTTATCCTGTTCTGATAGATCTATGCCTTGACCATGGTCTTATGTTCTCTCGCCATAACCTTGTCAAATCAAAGAACAATTTTTGTATTACTAGAATCTACTATGCTAAATGGACACAAGATAATTATGTTCCCAATTCAGCATGTTGAGACCTAGAGCATGTAGGCCTATCTAGATCTACAATCTTTTGACATATTCAAGATATTCATGTACGAAAGCTTAGGTTCTAGTCTTGCCATTTTTGTCGGGTAAAATAAGAAATAAATCATGTAATTGCTACTGTTTCCCTTGTAATTGTGAATGTGAACCCATAACAGGGGTGGATGAGATCTGTTCATAATTAAATAACCAATTTGATATGAGTGATCATGGAAAATTTATGAAATTTATGTTTATTAATGAGTAACATTTTCCACAGGTTATTCTGTATATATTATCCATTCACAGTCTAAAAACATTAATTTGAAGATCCAATTCTGAACTCGCAATACATTTCTTTAAGACGGCTTACCTATCGGAGATCTGATGTTACCTATTGTTATGTGATGTCGTTACGTTACAAAGTGTTCTCATTCAATTTATTCGGTTTAAATTGTCATTTTTAACTGACTAATCAGCATTTACCATCTCCATAACACCTCACTGCGAAAACATATTCAAATTCCACTAATTTGAACAATATTCATCCTGTCACCACATTTTTGTAGTTATATTACATAAGATACATACTTTTTCAATTTGAAATTTCTTACCACGTTTTGAGACTTCTTGAATCTATATCTGAATAGTTTGAGACAAACTCTGAATGTTTCAGTCAGATAATGGCCTACTTTGTTTGTATACTGCATACACCCAGCTCCCTCAGCAATGGCATAGAGTAAAATTTAAAAATTGTAAATTTCCTTTTTCATTTTGCAATCCAATTTTAATCAAACTCCCCGAGCAATAACTTGGTAAATTTTAGTATTTTGTTACTACCAGCTGGTTTTGAAAGGGTAACTAATTAACTTGGACCGGCTGCTTTTCACTAGGGGTGGCGGGCCTGTGAAACGAAAAGTAAAAAATGTTTGGCCTAGTGTTATAATTGTACGTTGGATGTTACAATGGTTAATTTTAACTTTGTTACGACATATGTTAAAAACCAAGAAACATTGCAACAATCTAAAATATTTAACATTATTTCCATTAATGTAATTCCAGTCTGTATACTATTGGAGAAATGCCAGATTGAACTTTAATTCATCATGTTCATCATGTATAAACTTTATTATCACACTTCTGAGTCCATTGCCAAGTGATGAGATCTGATTGGTTCACATGAACTTGATAAAATACTATGTATCTCGCTTGGGCATGTTTGGAGGGAAGTAAATTTCTGAGCTGGAGAATAAATCCTTTATACCCCACCACGAAGACAGACTGCACATGGAATTCTGAGTGGGAAAATTAACTCCTGATACCCCGCTTCAAAGCAAAAACATGCACAATTTTTTGAGTCAATGAAAGTCATGTGACATAGCCCAAGTTAAATTCAGCTCAATCGAATAGCTGTTTTTAATCTATTTTGAATTTGTGTTAATTCTCTTACAATGGCAGATTAAAACATGACAGTAAGATACATTCATTGTAGCAGCATCACAAGGGGTACAAGTGGTTTTATGCGTCCCTCATTAGGTGGTATAAATACCACATGCACCCCTTGTGATACCGCTACAACTGACCCGTTAAGTGTAGACTCACTCTTATAGCCATAAAAAAGAGTTGCTCAAGAATAGTTGCAGTTTTACTTCAAAATTAGACCCGTGAAGATCCGATGTAGAAAAGGTCTTCAGCAACCCATGCTTGCCATAAAAGGCGCCTTTGCTTGTGATTGGGTGGTCAGGCTCGCTGACTTGGTTGATGTATGTCATTGTATCCCAATTGCGTGGATCATTGCTCATGATGTCAATCACTGGATTGTCTGGTCCAGACTCGTTTATTTACAGACTGCCGTCATATAGCTGGAATATAATATTGCTGAGTGCGTCATTAAACAAACAAACATAACAAAACAAAAGTTTTCGGCACAGACAGTAATCAATAGACACTAAATAAAAATATATTTTAACAAGTGTATCATTTTGTATCAGTACAAAAATAACCTATCATGTATTGTATCGTCACATGAAAACTCAAGATGCACTAGTGCACTGTTTCACCCTGAACATGCTGAATACCTGTGTTTATTGTAAAAGCAATAGACATGATAGATAGCCAACCATCTTTTATATAATATGACAGCAGATATCTGGATTACTTTCTTATAATATTACCATTGACCATGTGGATAACAAAATTACCTGTTACTAGTATTATTATTTATATCTGCCTATCACAGCTGTGGTGTAATATAATCAATTGGCACAAGCTGTGACAGCCGATGAATAATTTGTGGTATGTGTGCCAAACAGCGTAATGATGGATTACACAGGGATCAGTCCTTAGCAGTGTTTGCTTGTTTAAGGCTCTATGCCGATTCAGTTCCGTTATGGACCCATGAAGATCCGGGGTAGAAAAGGTCTTCAGCAACCCATGCTTGCCTTAAGAGGCGACTGTGCATGTCATAAGAGTCGACCAGCGGTATAGGGTGGTCAGGCTTGCTGACTTGGTTGATGCATGTCATTGTATCCCAATTGCTTGGATTGATGCTCATAATGTCAGTCACTGGATTGTCTGGTCCCGACTTGATTATATACAGACCGCCGTCATATAGCAGGAATATTGTTGAGTACGGATAAACAACCAACAACCAAACGAAACTTAATGTGATAAATAGACACCAGTGCTTGATGTTTGTGCACTGTGGTTATGTTTTAGCACATAGATGACCATGGCGTCGGATCCCAACTTCCAAGCCTCCATGCAGATGTCTGGCATCACAGAACAAGCACAGCTGATGTTGACAGAATTCTGGCCCAAGACACTGGAAAATATACAGAACCTCCAATATGTAAGTCATGGGAAACAGAATACACAGAGGCTGAAATGTCCACCATGAGTACAGTCAAACACTGTTGTGTCAAACTTATGTTTGTCTCGAAGTAAGAGCTTGGTCCCTGCTTATTACTTCTTTATTCATCCTTTTCTGTTGTGTCGTACCTCAGATAACTTGAAGTATTTACATAGGCCCCTTCAACTTTGTCACAACAGGGACAGTGGGGTAGCCTAGTGGTTAAAGCTTTGGCTCATCACTTTGAAGGCCTGGGTTCAATGGATACAATGTGTGAAGCCCATTTTCCGGTGTCCCCTGATGTGATATTGCTGAAATATTGCTAAAAGCCGCGTAAAACCATACTCACTCACTCACTCACTCACTCACTCGACACAACAGTGTTTGACTGTATTTGTCTGGGGATATTGATATGTTCACTATGTACCACTATTTTAGGCTAGGCTATTTCTTTATCAGATTGTTAACAGATTTGTTCCAATCAACTTATAAGCCTTTTTACCTGAAGACAAGAGCCCATTATTCAGTTATTAATTTGTTATACGATACACATCATATTATGAACAGTATAGAAATGCATAATGTCAGTAACAGGATCATGACTTGGGCATATTGTTTCATCTCTTCAACATGTTTAGTAGTCTACACTGTAACCATGGTAACAGTGCCAAGGTGAATAATATATGTTCATTATCAAATACATCAGACTGCTATATCAGAAAATTTAAATTAAATGGACAATCATACCACATGTTAAAATAATATTATATTTTTTTTGTATTTAAATGAACAAGTGTGAAACATAAGGGAAACACTTATGGCAAGCTGTTACTCATACTGGACACTTAGATCAGATTGGTAATGATTATGTTAATCAATTATTTGTTGCCATGGTTACTAAGAAGTTATGACTTTATTTCATCTTATTGGAATTAAATCTTTGTTCCAGAATGATTTTAAGGGGCAGGAACTCCCCCTTGCTAGAATAAAAAAGATCATGAAACTTGATGAAGATGTAAAGGTAAGTTGAGCATGTTGAGAAGTCACTACAACATATACTATTTAGGAGATAAACATACTGTTTTCAATGTATAGCTGGGTTACCTGTAGGTTTAACCGTGCTAAATTGAATTTGGGATCGAACGCGCAATGTGAGGTTTCAAATGTTAAATTTAGCGCGCTTAAATCTACAGGTAACCAGCTCTACATTGAAAACACAGCATGTTTATCTCCATTCTACCATGACTAAGTAAAACGTGAACTCTTTGGTGTTAGCAAATGTATTGAGTGAAGCGGCATGGGTTGAGTCCAGTGTTTTGAGTGGGTTGACGATCTGAATTACGGACTGACGGACAACAGCATTTAAAGAAACTATGCTCAAGCAGTTTGTTTACGCCGTAAAATTTAACTCAAACATATGACAGGCATTGAAAGCATAGAAGCACATCAACTTGTAAAGCTTACATCAGGTGGGCACCACTAAAGAAAACTAAGCAAGCTTTGTCAAGTTTTCTTGCTACACCGCACATCGCCATTATGACGTCATATCGAATATAATGATACAAAAGATATTACGTCACAGTCATATATAGAAAAGTGCCAAATTCCATGCTCTCTCTGTTGTCCCCAAAACTTAAAATACATTCTGTCGTGTTTTCTGCACGAAATGCATTGCCACACATTCTTTGAATATTGTAGTAACAGCAACTTTGCTATAGATATAAGTATTAAATATGCCTACGGACAATGTACTACAAGTACTATTCTATATTATATTCCGTGGTGATGCAGTCGTCAAATTTGCTGTTTCAATCAGAGTGGCTTTATTGTGATTTAACAACCTCTGATTGAGCAATCAGAATCGAGTAATTTACTTATCCAAGCATATGGTCTCTGCTACGTCTTATTGCTTTGTCATACTTATATGCTTTGCTGGCTCAACAGTATTTGTAATAAATGTCAAGTTGCTTATGGGTTATCCTTGACTTCAATTTTGCTACATATTGTGATTGAATAAAACTGACAGAAAATGTAAGCAGTAAATTGTTTAGTCTTTTTAATTAGGACCAGCTAGGTACCCTGAGGACCAGTGTAATTAGGTTAGCACTAATCCTTGGGCTAGTCTTTGAGAAAAACAAGATTCTAAGGCTGTATTGACCTGTTTGCTGTGTATTGAGTGTGCTTTGTTCTGTACTCTAGATGATAAGTGCGGAGGCTCCAGTGTTGTTTGCCAAGGCAGCGGAGATATTTATAAGTGAGTTGTCACTTAGAGCCTGGATCCACACCGAGGACAACAAGAGGAGGACACTGCAGGTTGGTGGGTGGTCCCTCTGGGAGCTCCTTAGGAGAGATAGTTCTTTTGGGAAACAGAAAAATAGTTTGCCTCTGGTTTTTGGCTTCCAGAACTGGTTTCCACAGGAGATATCGCTTGGGCGATATGAAGTGATACCTCCTGGGAGGCATCTCTACAAAGAAAATACATCACAATGATTTCGAAGCCATTGTTACATCATCGGCAACCCTCTGTGTTATAAACCTTTATTGACTCATGTTGATATATTTGATATCAAAAGACACGTTGGTGAGATTTTCTATTTAGCCCTTCACATTGGGGGCAGCCGGTGACAAAGCAAGAGTAGCACTATAACTAACATACAGTTTCATCCCTGCTTTGTATGTTATTCATAGTGCTAGGCTTGCTTGAATTGTTTGTCTTATGTTTGTGGTGTGGTATACCGAAGGCTGGTATAATTCCAGGCTTTGTAAGAGGTGTCCTCATATGTTGTCACTATTTGGGCATGTGAAAGTTTCAGGTTCAGTGGCAACCTAGGACTATGTGTATGTTAAAGTAGCTGTGCCGAATCAGTGAATGTTAAGTTTGAGATCTATGAAATTTTCAAGAAATGGCTGATATTGTGTTTTTATTTCAGAGAAATGACATAGCAATGGCCATTTCAAAGTTTGACCAATTTGATTTCTTGATTGACATCGTGCCCAGAGATGAACTGAAACCGCCAAAGAGACCAGTAAGTATATATAAACATTGTTTGTAAGAACCTTATTTGCAGCTTATGCTATGCCAAGACTTTTAATGACATCAGAACATTGCCCATGCTCTGAAGCCCAATGCTACTTAAAAGTTGTGTTTTTCTTATCTTAAACATTAAGTGAAGAAAATGCGAAATGAAGTCTGTTTGCTTTTTCATCCTTGATATGCGTTTGCTTTAAAATGTTAAAAATGGTATTGGTATCCCAAACAAGGTTCATTCTGGGAAAGTCTTAAATATTGATGGTAATAAATCTACAGTTATCATCATTACTCTAATGCTTCAAGTTGACTTGACAACAGGGTAGACATGGTCACTAATCCAATAGTTTGAAATATGCTTGATGGACTAGTTGTTTTCTTCTAAAATTTAGTTATTTTACATAAACCTCTCACCCTTAATAGCAGTAGTCTTGTTGGATATGACAAATCCTTGCTTTGGTTGAGGTTTCATGAGAAAGTAAACTCACTTTGTTCCACCATCAGGAGGATTCTTCTCGAGTGTCCAATAACCTCCCGGATCAAATCAACTACTATCTCCAACTAGCGCAGCAACAGTCTCAACAACAACAGCAGCAGCAGCAACAACAGCAGCAGCAGCAACAGCAACAACAGCAGCAACAACAACAACAACAGCAGCAGCAGACTGTTGTAGCACAGCCAGCCCCTGCAACTCAACCCGCAGCACAGGTGGTGACGGCAGCAGCAGCAACAACACAGGCAGTGGCGCAACCCAATGTTATGGCAATACAGCTGCCATGTAGGTGCCCTTTAGTTGTATAATGATTAGGAATATACAGGTGTTTCATTGTCAACTTTCAATGGATGTATTTGTGGCAAATGTTGTGAAGGTCCAGAGTTGTGGCCCTTTCCTACCAGGATCTGGTCTTTTCAAATCCAAGAATTGTTGCAATTTTGGTTCTGTGATCTGTCAGCACCATACCCACACCCTTGGGTTTCACAATAATCTGTCTACGACAAGCATCACTTTGAGTTCTGCTCCATAATGAGTGAGGTAATGAGCTCCATAATGAATGTAACTGAATACTGTGGCATTTCACCCAAATGCATGTAATAATAATAATGATAATAATCATAGGTATTAAAGATGTAGTGCATGTGCAGCCTTTTATGCGAGTAATTCTAAGGAAGTCAGGTGGCTCCTTTTGAAAAGTTTTGTGAGACTTGGTAATATACTTCTCTAAGGAAGTTGTTACATTATGACCATGGCAATGACAGATTGACTATAGTCAAATAAAAAAATCAGATGTTCTTTAACTTCTTTTGAGCAGTTTATTTTGGAGCCATATTCAAGTCTCCTGATGAACATTTACCCACTTCCTAATCAATATAATACCAGCTGGCCAAGTATTCTGCAGTGCTTTCAACATTGTCCTTTTTGTTTCAGCGGGTCAGATCATACAACAGCCTCTACAGTTCCAGGTAGGATACTTCCTTCCTTCATAGTTTAACTCGTTGAGTCCTGGGGAAGCTAATTCCATATCATGTCACCGATTAGCGGCAGATGCAGCTCCTTTCCTCCTTGTACCTCAATGGATGGAGCTAAAGCTTGATGGTGTAGATTGTTAACTTAAGGCTCTCAAGTTGGATGAAAGCCCTCAAGTTGGTGCAAATGCCATTATTTACAGGCTGTTGTCTTGAAGCTGGAATAGTGCTTGCATAGGTCCCAAGCAACCAAAGTAGTTGTAAGAGCAGACTTCAATGAGGATTGGGTATAATGAGTGGCATGCTCTGATGGTATGGATTATTACTCGTGCTGTCAAACGTTAGGTTTGCCTAGCACTGATGTTTTACAAGCGAATATTGCTGACATGTGTAAAAGAACGTCCTCTAGATCAGTAGAGATTGACAATGTCCCTTTATTTCAAAAGCAGGCTCAGCCCCAGGTGATCCAAGTACAAGCACCTCAACAGGTGCAGCAAGTACAGCAAGTACAACAACTACAGCAGGTGCAACAGATGCAGCAGCAGCAACAACAGCAACAGCAGGTGCTTGTACAGCAGGCACAAACAGCAGTAGCACCAGCCCAGCCGCAGCAGCAGCAACAGCAGCAGCCACAGACACAAGTGTATCAGCAGGTGCTCACACCCTCGGGGGAGCTGCAGACTGTACCTGTGAGTAACACACAAATATAGCGGATTGACAGTTGTATCAATGTTGGTTGGACTTTTACTTTCTTACTTTTTCATTTGAAAAATAAAAAGACTCGATTTTCGTAGTTGATTGACTGTTTGATTACATTACCACATGGTCAGAGCAAAGGTCAGTTGTCATATATCTCAGTACACTTAACAGTTTCATATTTAACATTCTACCGCAACAAACCATGTCTGCAGAGAACACATTCCTAGGTGAGGTTTAAATCTAATGAATGAAGGTTTGGGCCGTGCAGATACCAGTTCATTGTCTGAGTGAGATGTCATGTGGTCTGTTTAGGTGACGTTATCGTCTGCCCAGCTTCGGGCCATGCAGATACCAGTTCATTGTCTGTGTCAGTGAGATGTCATGTGGTCTGTTTAGGTGACGTTATCGTCCGCCCAGCTTCGGGCCATGCAGATACCAGTTTATTGTCTGTGTCAGTGAGATGTCATGTGGTCTGTTTAGGTGACGTTATCGTCCGCCCAGCTTCAGGCCATGCAGATACCAGTTTATTGTCTGTGTCAGTGTGATGTCATGTGGTCTGTTTAGGTGACGTTATCGTCCGCCCAGCTTCGGGCCATGCAGATACCAGTTCATTGTCTGTGTCAGTGAGATGTCATGTGGTCTGTTTAGGTGACGTTATCGTCCGCCCAGCTTCAGGCCATCCAGATGCAGCTGCAGGGCAAGCAGGGCGACCAGCCAATCATCATTCAGATGAATCAGGGCTTACAGTCGGGAGCAACAGCACAGCCCCAGCAGACACAACAGACTTTCACACAGGTAGGAGAACACTGCGACTTCATTGGGTCCTCTCTAATCCCATTTGTGTTATAGTGTTAACTTTGTTACATTTGTTATCTTTGTACTCTCTGTAACCATTTCAGAATGTGTGTCTATTAACTCATATACACTTTCTCGGTTTTCATGTGATGAAGGGGTAAGACTATGCCCTGAACATTGTTTCAAACAAGGATGAAGGTACCTTCAATGCTTCATGAAGTACAAGAGTTTATCACTGCTTTCTGATTTGTTTTCTGCAAAACGAGTGCCAAACGCTTCCTGAAGTATAAGAGTTTCACACTGCTTCCTGAAGTACATTGGTTTAAGATTACTTCCTAAAGTACTTTTGTCAGACAAGGAATGTATTTCTCTGTCACTTCAGTACATGCAATTTCTTTCTATAAAATAGTGCTGTGTGGACTCACAATTAATCAACATATCCAGTGAATGATTCAGGCATCATAGTTTCTTGATTAAAAACTTTAGTCAGGGATCTGTCCCTTAGGCTAAAAAAAATTAATAGTCTTGATCTTGGTCATTATCATAAAGTTTGCGGCATGTTTCATTTTTGTTTCAATTTAAAAAAATATATATATATAAGAAATCCTTAAATATTTCAAGTCCAACTTGTATGCCGGAATTTTACTCATCAAGGAATACATTTATGTACAGAGGCCCTTTCCCAGGTTGATTCTACACAATTGTTTTATTGATTACACAACTGTTTGTTGGTTATATACTAGTTTGTACAACCAAAAAAAAAAAAAAAAGACCCGTCTGCCTGCACTATATTTTCAAAAACCATTGCCTGAGAACCAATTCCTTTATTTTTTAAGCCTTATGTGCCTTGTTTATGAGTTGCCTCACTCAGTCATTTGATTGATGTGTGTATTTGCAGCCGATGTACCAGATTCAGCAGGTGGGCCAGGGGGGCCAGCAGATTGTCATACATCAAGGAGGTGGAGACTCTGACAACCAGGCTGATGGGCAGGAAACATCATAACACTTGCAGTGTACACTGTAGCAGCCATCTAGCACACCTGTGTGTTCCGTCACACCGCCTCAGGAGCCAGTGTGAATAGTGGGACATTAAGCCATAAGGGAACACCAGACATTTGACTTTGGGATGTGTTCAGAACCTGACGCCACAAATGACATGAGAAAAAAACAGACATGTGGACATCACTTATATTTGAACATACTGATATGTGGATATCAAGGATATGTGAACATACGCAAGTGGATATCAAGGATATGTGAACACACTGATCTGTGAATATCATGAACATGGGCCTATACAGATGTGCAAATATCAATGACATGAACATTCAGATATGTGAATATCGAGGACATGCGAACATCATAAATATGAATTTGAATGTATGTCATTTTAGAAGAACAAAACAGCTCATGAGACTGAAAGACTCTTTTTGTGTAATACATGATAGTGATGTTGAAGTACTTCTAAGATGAAAATATTGTGACATCACAAACACTATGACAACTGGGATCTGCATGTCATTGTCAAGATTAATGACACACTCAGATGATGCCAAAATATTTCTTTGTACTTTGTCATGGTAACTTTTATGTTATTTTTGTATTGTATTCCTTAGCCTATTAGGATTCTGGGTCCTTGCATGCTTAGTCTTGAATTTGTTCCGTGACATTTTCTTACAGGTGAATCAAGATTGTACAATTGTTGGTAACCCTGTGAGAACTTTGTGTTGTTTTTACTGTGTTTGCAGACTTGAAAACCATACATGTGTTGCATTGTTCATCTGACTAAGCAAGTCCACATCTCCTAATGGTGCAGTTGGGTAAGGGTGGTTTGTTGACTCATCAGCAATTCAGGGGAAATGGGTGTCCAAGTGGTCTAAATATGCCACAATTCACTGTACAGAGTTGTGTTTCCTAGGTATGCCAGACCTATGATTATGGGTTCGAATCCCAGTTAGCCCTAATTATGAGTCTAGGGTTGTCAGCACCATACCCGTGCTCATTGGTTTCACCAAATGGTAAACATCAAAGACCTGCATCACTTTGGACTTTCCTCCCCCATTAATGTGACACTCCGTGATATAACTGCAATACTGTTCAAGGCGACGTTAAACCCAACTCACTCACTCATATATGTCGCATCACTGATACAAACAGTTGTTATAGAATACCTTCATATTATTGTTTTATTTATTACTTTTGTGTTCTAGGGAACATCCTATCGTAGTCTGTAAACCATGTAATGGTTATTCAGAATAGGCAGCTATTGCTAGAAATTGACCATGTTTTTGCTACTTTAATTTTATAACATTGTTATTGACATTGTCCATGTTCATAAGTTCAAAGCTTCATCCACCTGACATTATCAGAGAGTTTATTGTACTGAGAGTTTGCACAGATATTGAATGTCTTACATTATTAAAGGCTTCACCAAAGCCGTCAATCAGAATATCTCTGTTATAGACACAGAGATGTATATTCACTTCCCGTTTGGGGGCGGTCGGGTAGCCTAGTGGTTAAAGGATTCACTTGTCACGCCGAAGACCCGGGTTCGATTCCCGACATGGGTACAATGTGTCAAGCCCATTTCTGGTGTCACCCGCCGTGATATTGCTGGAATATTGCTAAAAGCGGCGTAAAACCATATTCGCTCACTAACTCCCCGTTTGGGTGTGTAGGAGTTCAGATAATTGAGCTATAGAAATTTGTTTATCAGAGTGCTTACTTTAGAAAAGAGTACATTCATGTGTAATTAATGTAATAGCAGAAACAGTAGCTGCAAAAAATGTTTGTTTCGTATCTGGATTTCTGATATTGAAAGTCACTTCTGTCAGTGTGTGTAATTAATGAAATTGCAGAAAAAGTAGCCTGTCTGTTACCATTGTGGTTGTTTTTTCTGGGCTTCTGATATTGAATATGACTTCTGTCAATGTGAGTGAGAGTTATTAAGCCTAAGATAGTCTCAGTAGGGTTATAAAATCTGTAAATATGAGACCTTAACCACTGCTATGTTGTCCGTGTTAAGAAGTAGAAAACTGCTTGTTTGCGGGAAGGTAAGCCAAACTAGTATTGGAATTGAATATATATTTTGTTGTGTTTAGAAATTCTGTGCAGAAAAAAGCTCTGTAACTAGATAACCAGCAGCATTTGGATGAGGACTGCACGTCCTTGTCATGAAAGTATTAAGAGGGTCCTGATACTGTACACTGTTTAGCATAAAACAACTAAAGAAAACTATGGTATAGTAAGATGAATCCGTTTTTTTATCATTAAAGATTAATGTTAAATGTAAAAAAAAAACCCTGCTTAGCATACAGTCAACCTTTCCTGTTTATTTAATTTGACCCAACAAAATTTGCTATTTGCAAAACAAATTGCAGTAATGAAAGCAACGCAGATCCAGTTGTCCCTTGATTTCCCTACATACAGCCTGACGTTCCCATTTCCATAGAGATGATTTTGCGTTTTAGGTTCAGCTGGACAGCTTGTCCACTTTTCCAGTATTTGTTTTAACTCGGCTTAAAAAATAATGACTGCTGACTAAAGGGCCCACATTTTACTGACTTGTAACAGCCCCCCCCCCATCAGGACCCTCTATTAATGCAGTTGTTGGTGATGTAATCATGCTGAAGATTTTCTCTGTCGTTTCATGAACTGCAAATATGTTAAATAGTTTATGATCATCAGATAATATGTGAAGTATTCCCCAACATTGCAAAATATCTATTCAATTTTCTGTGTTTCAAATGTTCTTTAACCATGTCAACATATTGTTGTTTTCAAATATGAGTATTACTAGTTAATAGAAATCAAGGCCTGGCCTCAAATGCAGAAATTCTTACACAAAAAGCAATACCTTGTCTGTCAGAGACCAACATGATGTAACCATGGTAACATCTGCATCTTGCCTCTCACAGGACTTGTGTCCTTTGGTTCAAGTCTTCCAGGGGCATATCGGTGTTATGTTACCACCTGTAGATGAGCTGGAGGTCGTGTAATGTTACCACCTGTAGATGAGCTGGAGGTCGTGTAATGTTACCACCTGTAGATGAGCTGGAGGTCGTGTAATGTTACCACCTGTAGATGAGTTTGGAGGCGGTGTAATGTTATCATCTGTAGATGAGTTTGGAGGCGGTGTAATGTTACCACCTGTAGATGAGTTTGGAGGCGGTGTAATGTTACCACCTGTAGATGAGTTTGGAGGCCGTGTTATGTTACCATCTGTAGATGAGTTTGGAGGCGGTGTAATGTTACCATCTGTAGATGAGTTTGGAGGCCGGGTAGTGTTACCACCTGTAGATGAGTTTGGAGGCCGGGTAGTGTTACCACCTGTAGATGAGTTTGGAGGCTGTGTAGTGTTACCACCTGTAGATGAGTTTGGATGCCGTGTAATGTTACCACCTGTAGATGAGTTTGGAGGCTGTGTAATGTTACCACCTGTAGATGAGTTTGGAGGCAGTGTAATGTTACCACCTGCAGATGAGTTGGAGGCAGTGTAATGTTACCACCTGTAGATGAGTTTGGAGGCCATGTAATGTTACCACCTGTAGATGAGTTTGGAGGCCATGTAATATTACAACCTGTAGATGAGTTGGAGGCAGTGTAATGTTACCACCTGCAGATGAGTTTGGAGGCCGTGTAATGTTACCACCTGTAGATGAGTTGGAGGCCGTGTAATGTTTCCACCAGCAGATGAGTTTGGAGGCAGTGTAATGTTACCACCTGTAGATGAGTTTGGAGGCCATGTAATGTTACCACCTGTAGATGAGTTTGGAGGCCGTGTAATATTACACCCTGTAGATGAGTTGGAGGCCGTGTAATGTTACCACCTGTAGATGAGTTTGGAGGCCGTTTAATGTTACCACCTGTAGATGAGTTTGGAGGTTATGTAATGTTACCACCTCTAGATGAGTTTGGAGGCCGGGTAATGTTACCACCTCTAGATGAGTTTGGAGGCCGTGTAATGTGACCACCTGTAGATGAGTTTGGAGGCCATGTAATATTACAACCTGTAGATGAGTTGGAGGTCGTTTAATGTTACCACCTGCAGATGAGTTTGGAGGCCGTTTAATGTTACCACCTGTAGATGAGTTTGGAGGCCGGGTAGTGTTACCACCTGTAGATGAGTTTGGAGGCCGTGTAATATTACACCCTGTAGATGAGTTGGAGGCCGTGTAATGTTACCACCTGTAGATGAGTTTGGAGGCCGTGTAATGTTACCACCTGTAGATGAGTTTGGAGGCCGTGTAATGTTACACCCTGTAGATGAGTTTGGAGGCCGTGTAGTGTTACCACCTGTAGATGAGTTTGGAGGCCGTGTAATGTTACCACCTGTAGATGAGTTTGGAGGCCATGTAATATTACACCCTGTAGATGAGTTGGAGGCCGTGTAATGTTACCACCTGTAGATGAGTTTGAAGGGTGTGTTATGTTACCACCTGTAGATGAATTTGGAGGCCGTGTAATGTTACCACCTGTAGATGAGTTTGGAGGCTTTATGCATGTGTTACTATATCATCATCGGGTTTGTCGGGCTGTCCTGATACAGCTGGAATATAGCTGACCTCAGCATTAAACATTTTTTACGAACTCTGTTATGTCAAATCTTTAAACTTTGTTAGAATACTTGCAATATTATGTACTTTTACTAGAGATTGAAACTGTAAGCAAAGAGAAAATATATGAATCCTGGTGAGATGCTGTTTGTGACAGGCACCTCCATGTGAAGGTTGTAGCCCATCATGCAGGACATGTAACTCATTGTTGAATTCATCTGACAAATAAAACAAATATATCCTTAACTGCACTTATTCTGGTTTCTTTACTTCCAATGTTCCTATTTGAGATTCGAGTTAGAATTGGTCCTAAGCATCCTTTGCTGGCCGTAAGAGGTGATTTAAGGGATCAGGTGGTCAGGCTTGGTGACTTAGTTGATAGCTTGTATTGCGATTGCATGGATGGTTGCTGACAATATCAATCACTGGATTGTCCTGTCATGCGTCAATTATTTTCAGGCCTCTTTAAAAAAGATGGAATATTGCTGATTGCACCATTAAACCACGAACACACACTGCTATGTCCTCAACAGAGTTGGTCACTTGTAGGTTAAAGGTTTACTGGTTAAAGTGAAAACTGATTAGTTTTCCACTTGGGTTGGTCCCATCCCAACCCTAAAACACGTAACACTGCAACAGGCAGGGTAGACTTAATGAACATGGCACATAACCAGTTTATTTATCAGGATCCCATGGACTTTTAGTAGTTCTTTCTGCATTCAGAGTGCCAGGCAAATCTGGTTTAGGATTGGTCCCCAGATAACTGTGCTGTTCTTAAGAGTTGACTAAAATGGATTGGATATGCTGATCCAGTGGCATCATGCCCGATGGATTGGATTCTTGGCTATGCTTTCAGTCACTTTTAGCAAGCTTGCCTTTTCCAGAGCCAATTATTTATAGGCCACAGTTACATAGATGAAATATTTATGACGGCGCTATCAAACAGAATCCTCTCCTGTAATTCTGATTTGTTTCTATACAGAACAACAAAAGTTTCTGTGACATTGATTAAGATTTAATGCAAATCTGAAACAATTTCGGTTTGCAACAGATAAAAGACTCCTGTAAGTGTTCAAATGGTTTAATTTGCCATACTGACTTCAAAAATGCGCTTTTCTCAAGGGCCGACTTCGCGTTCGTACCTCACACAATCAATGCTTGTGACCCCTTGGGGCACAAGGACGAAATAAGTGCCCATATGAGTGTCTCCGGGGCAGACCACTATGTATATGCTTGTCACCCTTTGGGGTTTCGGGGGCAGACTAAGTGACCACACCGTACCAATGCATGCTTGTGACCCCTTGGGATCACTGGGTCAGACGGGCCGCCCATACCTTACACAGTGCATGCTTGTCACCCTTGGGGTCTCCAAGGCAGCGGAGGTGCTCCTGCCTTACACAATGCATGCTTGTCACCCCTTGGGGTCTCCGAGACAGCGTAGGTGCTCCTGCCTTACACAATGCATGCTTGTCACCCCTTGGGGTCTCCGAGACAGCGCAGTTGCTCCTGCCTTACACAATGCATGCTTGTCACCCCTTGGGGTCTCCAAGGCAGCGGAGTTGCTCCTGCCTTACACAATGCATGCTTGTCACCCCTTGGGATCTCCAAGACAGTGGAGGTGCTCCTGCCTTACACAATGCATGCTTGTCACCCCTTGGGATCACTGGGTCAGACGGGCCGCCCATACCTTACACAGTGCATGCTTGTCACCCCTTGGGGTCTCCGAGACAGCGGAGAAGCTCCTGCCTTACACAATGCATGCTTGTCAGCCCTTGGGGTCTCCGAGACAGCGGAGGTGCTCCTGTCTTACACAATGCATGCTTGTCACCCTTTGGGGTCTCCGAGACAGCGGAGAAGCTCCTGCCTTACACAATGCATGCTTGTCACCCCTTGGGGTCTCCGAGACAGCGCAGTTGCTCCTGCCTTACACAATGCATGCTTGTCACCCCTTGGGGTCTCCAAGGCAGCGGAGGTGCTCCTGCCTTACACAATGCATGCTTGTCACCCCTTGGGATCTCCAAGACAGTGGAGGTGCTCCCGCCTTACACAATGCATGCTTGTCACCCCTTGGGGTCTCCAAGACAGTGGAGGTGCTCCTGCCTTACACAATGCATGCTTGTCACCCCTTGGGGTCTCCAAGGCAGCGGAGGTGCTCCTGCCTTACACAATGCATGCTTGTCACCCCTTGGGGTCTCCAAGGCAGCGGAGGTGCTCCTGCCTTACACAATGCATGCTTGTCACCCCTTGGGGTCTCCAAGGCAGCGGAGGTGCTCCTGCCTTACACAATGCATGCTTGTCACCCCTTGGGGTCTCCAAGGCAGCGGAGGTGCTCCTGCCTTACACAATGCATGCTTGTCACCCCTTGGGATCTCCAAGACAGTGGAGGTGCTCCTGCCTTACACAATGCATGCTTGTCACCCCTTGGGGTCTCCGAGACAGTGGAGGTGCTCCTGCCTTACACAATGCATGCTTGTCACCCCTTGGGGTCTCCAAGGCAGCGGAGGTAATCCTGCCTTACACAATGCATGCTTGTCACCCCTTGGGGTTTCGGGGGCAGACTAAGTGACCACACCTTACCAATGCATGCTTGTGACCCCTTGGGATCACTGGGTCAGACGGGCCGCCCATACCTTACACAGTGCATGCTTGTCACCCTTGGGGTCTCCAAGGCAGCGGAGGTGCTCCTGCCTTACACAATGCATGCTTGTCACCCCTTGGGGTCTCCAAGACAGCGGAGAAGCTCCTGCCTTACACAATGCATGCTTGTCAGCCCTTGGGGTCTCCGAGACAGCGGAGGTGCTCCTGTCTTACACAATGCATGCTTGTCACCCTTTGGGGTCTCCGAGACAGCGGAGAAGCTCCTGTCTTACACAATGCATGCTTGTCACCCCTTGGGGTCTCCGAGACAGCGGAGAAGCTCCTGCCTTACACAATGCATGCTTGTCAGCCCTTGGGGTCTCCGAGACAGCGGAGGTGCTCCTGTCTTACACAATGCATGCTTGTCACCCCTTGGGGTCTCCAAGACAGCGTAGGTGCTCCTGCCTTACACAATGCATGCTTGTCACCCCTTGGGGTCTCCAAGGCAGCGGAGGTGCTCCTGCCTTACACAATGCATGCTTGTCACCCCTTGGGGTCTCCAAGGCAGCGGAGGTGCTCCTGCCTTACACAATGCATGCTTGTCACCCCTTGGGGTCTCCAAGGCAGCGGAGGTAATCCTGCCTTACACAATGCATGCTTGTCACCCCTTGGGGTTTCGGGGGCAGACTAAGTGACCACACCGTACCAATGCATGCTTGTGACCCCTTGGGATCACTGGGTCAGACGGGCCGCCCATACCTTACACAGTGCATGCTTGTCACCCTTGGGGTCTCCAAGGCAGCGGAGGTGCTCCTGCCTTACACAATGCATGCTTGTCACCCCTTGGGGTCTCCAAGACAGCGGAGAAGCTCCTGCCTTACACAATGCATGCTTGTCAGCCCTTGGGGTCTCCGAGACAGCGGAGGTGCTCCTGTCTTACACAATGCATGCTTGTCACCCTTTGGGGTCTCCGAGACAGCGGAGAAGCTCCTGTCTTACACAATGCATGCTTGTCACCCCTTGGGGTCTCCGAGACAGCGGAGAAGCTCCTGCCTTACACAATGCATGCTTGTCAGCCCTTGGGGTCTCCGAGACAGCGGAGGTGCTCCTGTCTTACACAATGCATGCTTGTCACCCCTTGGGGTCTCCAAGACAGCGTAGGTGCTCCTGCCTTACACAATGCATGCTTGTCACCCCTTGGGGTCTCCAAGGCAGCGGAGGTGCTCCTGCCTTACACAATGCATGCTTGTCACCCCTTGGGGTCTCCAAGGCAGCGGAGGTGCTCCTGCCTTACACAATGCATGCTTGTCACCCCTTGGGGTCTCCGAGACAGCGGAGAAGCTCCTGCCTTACACAATGCATGCTTGTCACCCCTTGGGGTCTCCGAAGCATAGTTGTTCCTGCCTTACACAATGCATGCTTGTCACCCCTTGGGGTCTCCGAGACAGTGGAGGTGCTCCTGCCTTACACAATGCACGCTTGTCACTCCGAGTTTGACCTCCTACCCTGGAGGTTCAAATCAAACTATTTTAGTGTTGGGTTGTCATTTAAATTTCCATCATCTCTACAAACTACCGTTTTGCTAAAGTTTTGCAATGACGATCCAAGCAATTGCGTCTCTACAGCTGACGATCAATAACAAGCGAGGCTGAAGTCTATCCGATGGTTACATACACGTCTATATCCGTACGCAACCCTCGGCAGATCATTACTGGGACAACTAAGGCAATAATCAAAGGCACGCCAGTCAACACCTGAATGGCCTTGCCGGGTTTATCATCCTTAATCATAGGTTAGCAGTGTACTCATCATCCACGGTCGCGGCAGATGAAGAGAAGACACGAAATGTTAAAAGGGACATCTCATCAATTAGAAAAAAATCTTCCAAGGTGTATATCCGTAATTTATGCCAGCTATGCTGGCAGTCGACGGTACTGGCAGGAGACAGAAAGACGGTGAAGTAGCAAGACGTTAACAGGTGAGTTCAATATGTCTCTTAATCAACATTACGATGTTGGCACGTTTCGTGTTTAGGTGTTCTAGCATCAATAGCTTATGCAGATATTGTACATACTACTAAAATAGGTGTATTTAATTTGCAAACATTTAATGAAGAAAGGTTTTAACCACTTCACTGTATGTTTTGACACTGTGAAACCCTGCTATAGCCCCATCTGTTGTTTACAGGACCACGCTGTTGTCCAGTGACATATCGGCTTTGATCGCTTGGCGGTCAGTTTTGTCACCACACTTCACAGTACTGTGCTGCAGAGGCAGTTCGTGTATATGGGACATTTGGGATATTTCACAATGCATGGTTTCATAATGCAAGATTATTGCACCTATATAGCGACGCGCATGTACGTGTGTGTGTTTGTGTGGCTGCTTGTACTAGTTCGGACTGATGCCGATTTATAGTGCTAGCTCACTGAGATACCATGCCGCAGTTTAAAATGAATGTATACTGACTCCGAGCCGACCAGTCCTTGTTTTAGTCCCTTAATGTACAACAAGTACCATCTTTTAACGTGTTTGGGTATGACGCAGCCGGGGATCCAATCCCGGACCTTCCGCTCTCCGGGCGGACGCTCTACCACTAGACCACGGAGGCGGTTGTTTTACAAAGGACATAGACGTTCACATAGTAACATCTGGACACCGTCAATACCAGCAAGCCAAGGAATTATACCTGATATTTGTAACTTTTTTTTATCAGGAAACAAAGGTTTCGTTTGTTTGTTGTTTAACGCCGCACTCAGCAATATTCCAGCCATATGGCGGCGGTCTGTAAATAATCGAGTCTGGACCAGACAATCCAATGACTGACATCATGAACATCTATGCAATTGAGATACCATGGCATGCATCAACCAAGTCAATGAGCCTGACCACCCGATTCTATTAGTCGCCTCTTTCAACAAACAGTCACTTTTTACGACAAGCATAAGTTGCTAAAGACCTACTCTAACCCGGATCTTCACGGGTAAGTAAACAAAGTATGGTATAGCATAGGCCATTAAATGAGTAACATTTGGTAGACGCTCTCCACTCCGTAAGTTGGGATTAAAATAGATAATGTGCAACTTAGCGGCAATGATGCGAATGCGTCCTGCCTCTCGTTATCGATGTTTCTTATCCATTGAATGCTTTCTAATACGCCTTAATGTTCGACGTCAAGATATTTATCTGTTACACTGTTGTTCCCGGAGCTGACAACATGATCCGCGGAAGGGCGATGGACATCTAACTAATGGCTTTTGCGGTCAATAATCTATACAAAGGGAGCATCATTTTGTGTTCACTTCTCAGTATTTTTTCTCACACCTTCATATGATATTTATGATTCGCTTATGATTAAAACGCATGAAAATGCAGCTATCGATCGATGTTATTAGATATTTTGGCGGATGTCTTTGTCAAACACCATCAGCGTCAGACATACATTTGAATGCTGTTATTGATTGTAGAGGACAGGCTGTGGTCTACACTCAAATATCTTCAAGTACATACAATCGGAGAACAAGGCTAATTGGAAATTCATGTCTGATGTTATTTGGAAAATAATCATCTCATCTAGGCTCCTAGAATAAAGGTTACTAAATTCAATCAAGTATTTGTACAGTAACAATACTTGCAAGTCCTGAATGCAACATTGTCGCGTTTGTTGAGCATAACCTTAGGTGTTGATTTGATATAGTTTATGAATGTATGCAGTCTCCAAAGCTACCATGCACATATACAGTAAACTACGGTTATAACGAACACGCTTATAACAAACTAACGGATATAACGAACTAACTTTTTAGTCCCGACTATTTGCTGTAGTTTTACTGTATATATGCTTATAACGAATTACGGTTATAACGAACTAAAATCAGTTGTCCCTTTGAGTTCGTTATAACCGTAGTTTACTGTATTTGGAACACCTCTTGCACTTCATCCACCATCCTTTCAACTGTCTGGGTTGTTATTCAGCCTCGGGACCAACAATGTTTACAGGTGTTTACAGTGTTGTCACTACCCCTCGTGTACAGTACAGTCACCCTGTGCACTCAAACGAACCCACTCGTCCGATGGTAGATGACCAGATGGTGGAAACATGAATACGTACATACACCCAAAACACAAGTGTAAACACGTGTGGTGTCACCCAGGGCAAGTGACTTAATTCAAATGTGCCTCTGTGCACCCAGCAGGGAATGGGTACCCGATATGTGAGGTGGATGTAAAAACCTTCTAGCGCCACTGGGAAGCTTGGGTTGTATACTCCCCAGGGAGTTGAGAATGATAACTGGAATGAAAATGGATCCACTGCTCGGGAAACAAATAAAACCCCATTTGAGCAGATACTAGTACCTGGATACCTGCGGCATATACATCTGTAGTTTCGTTAAATAGTTCAATTAACTATGAATGTGCAAAGAAGGCTAACCAGTCGCCAAGTACATGCTATCATTTGGGCTTCAACACTAAATGCTTGTTCAATTTTTGGTCATCTGATGTTTCATTTCAAATCGTATGTCCGTCCTTCCGTCTATCTGTCCATATGTCATTTTCGACATCACCTTTGAAAACATTCTATATGAAGCTAAAGTCCAGTTTCCACCCTTGCCGAACTAGGCTGGAATACCTGGGCTTGATCGTAGCGCCACCAGTGGCTATAACAAGTTATGTACTGTCTATGCCTCTCCTATGGACCAATCAGATTCCACCTCTGGTATGACTTCCATTTGCTTCAAACAAAATGGTGGCTCCCAGTGAAGATGATCTGATCGATAATCAAAATCTATATTGTGATAAAACGGGTCTTACATCGCGAAGTGCATCAAATCACCTTGATTAAAAGCATAAAAAGATTTGGAAAATATCTGTTGACAACGTGAAGAGCAGGGTTAGAATAGGTCTTCAACAACCAATGCTTGCCGTAAAACGCTACTATGCTTGTTGCAAGAGGCGACTAACGGGATCGGGTGGTCAGACTCACTGACTTGGTTGATGCATGTCATCGTATCTCAATTGCGTGGATCAATGTCACTGGATTGTCTGGTCTCGACTCGATTATTTATAGACCGCCGTCATATAGCTGGAGTGCGGCGTTAAACAACAAACAAACCGTGTGCATATGCAAAAATAATAATTGCAAGTGTGGTATTGTTACGCGGAGCATACTTTGTCACACAGTGTTAATATGGGTTAGGATGCTGAGGGTAAAATTAAATCAATAGCGTGTGTGTCCACCTCTGGTTGCGATGCAAGCAACACATCTTCGTCTCATGGAATGGACCAGGCGTCGCAAAAAGTCCTGTAGGATAACTGTCCATATCTGCTGGAGCATGTTTCGAAGTTCCTGGAGTGTCTGTGGAACACGTGCTTGACGTCGAAGGCGCCGATCCATCTAATCCCACATGTGCTCGATTGGTGAGAGATCAGGGGAGTGAGCCAGTCAAGGGATGACATTCACGTTGCTTTGTTGAAGAGAATCCTGCACAAGTCGAGCAATATGAGGCAGGGCGTTGTCATGTTGAAAGGTAATGCCTGGGCCATGACGACGCAAAAACGGTAGAACAACAGGGCTGATGATCTCGTCGCGGTAGCGCTGTCCATTGAGATTTTCCTTAACACTATCAAACGGGTTCTCCGTCTTGCTGTAATCCCACCCAATACCATAACGCTGCCGCCCCCGAACAGATTTTCTTCCATGACACAACGATTGATGTAACGTTCACCTCGACGTCGGTACACTCGAATCCGTCCATCGCTGTGGCGGAGGTGAACACGAGACTCGTCAGTGAATAGTACTTGTCCCCACTGCATGGCCGTCCAGCGTAGACGCTGTCTGCACCACTGTAGACGTGCATGGCGGTGGTTTCCTGTCAAAATGGGATGTCTGGCGGGTCTTCTGGCGACAATCCCTGCACATTTGAGGCGACGCCGTACGGTTTGTGAAGATATTCGTCGAAGGCCAGGGATGCTTCTTGCAGTCACTGTTGCTGGCTGGAATCGATTTCGTAGGTGTGTTATTCGAATCCAGTTGTCTTGTACGCGTGGCCTGCCACCCCGAGGATGATCTCTGACTGCATTCGTCTGTTGCCAACGTTGCCATAAACACCAAATGGTGTTTCTGTGGACGTTAAATTGTCTTGCAACATCACGTTGACTCGATCCTACTTCAAGCATACCAATGGCTGCAGCCGCTCATTTTCGGACAGGCGTGGCATTTCGTAATGTTGAATAATTGCGTAATTTTGTTGTTTTTCTGAGTGATTGTTGTCAGTTCGATGCTAAGCAATGTTAATGGAAGGGGTCTCCTCACTTTGCCACCACCTATTGTTTGGAATAGGTGATGCAGTCATGTGTGTTGATTTGTAGAACAATAAGAGTCACAAGGGCTCATCTCAACATTGTATTGCACATTGGTAGATAACTACACATGTTATACTGCATGTTATACAGATTGTTTTAAGAATTCATACATTCATACACTGCACAGCAAATAATCTGATGTGTCTACATGTCATTATCAATTATTAATACATACGCTACACAACACATAATCAAATTCAAAATTACAAATTAAAGCCCTACAAGATGTAAAACAGAATCTGGATATTGTACAGGTGTCTTTACATGGGCCAGGGGCGGTCGGGTAGCCTAGTGGTTAAAGCGTTCACTCGTCATGCCGAAGACCCGGGTTCGATTCCCGACATGGGTACAATGTGTGAAGCCCATTTCTGGTGTCCCCCGCCGTTTGCCGTTGGTTGTTGTGGGCTGGGTTCATGGTGGTGATCAAATCATGTGCTGTGTTGATGGTTGCAGGGCATGTTGCACTTCAGTGTACACTGGCACCTCGATTCCTCTTAACCCGGTACTTATGACCCTCATTTATAAGCCATCAACCGCCACGGTTGTTAGGAATGAACTCGACGTTTACCTGCACGTTTGCCATTTTGGAATCCCGTTAACGCACATGTTTTGATACCCTTCCTTGGGTAGTGAAATGCATGGGGCTTGCATAAAAGTCAACTTTACTTGTTTGAAAAATATACTAAAATATTTGTGTCACAGGAACTTTTGTTGTTGAGTATATGACAAGGGGAAATAACCTTAGAAGAGCCACATGGAATATGGCAGCTTTGTAGGGTGGGACACACCGCAAAATAGGTGTATTGTGATTAAAACTTTCATAGTATATAGCTATAATAATTTTACTATAGCAATCTATTTCGGCAACTATGTGTTCTTTGTCGAGCATGTGGAAAAAGGAAAGCCACAAGGCTCTGTAGCTCACCTGAATAGTTCAGGAATATCGTCTACATTATATCATCTGCACGTCCAACCCGGTTCAAACGTAATGTCCAACCATAATGCATTAGGGGCTGGTCACGTGGCCCCTTTTGGAGACTATACCATGTGTTATAGATATATAAAAAGCTGATAGAAGTTTGCATTCAACAGTGTCACTAAAATAAACCAAAACCAAAATAATGATTTCATAGCCATTTGAAGTTATGAAAAATAAATAGGTGATTTAATTTAATTTCAGCAATCCCTTATACTTCACGACCAATGTCGAAAACAGTAATGGTGTCTGCGGAAAGAGCAGACCTTGGGCGCTAATCTCAATACAGACAAAGAAAGGGATGGGGGATTGGACAAAGAGTTAAAAAATGAAATCCACGCGCATACATTTAAGCTGGCTGTTTTGAGATAGTTAGGGTATTATCTCTGCACACTAGAAACCTGTAATTTGACCTATTTCAAGGGATTTATCCGGGTACTTCCGATACGACCCTAATTTCCAAACAATATGTTGTAATTCCCTGCTGTCCTAAGGATATAATAAAGGCAATACCAATAAAATGATTTACAGGAGTATGCAGAAATAAGCAAGAAACGTTATATCAAAACAAAGCAGCATGAACATTTCTTAACGACACAAGCAGAAATGTGTGCATACTTTCACGTTTAAAATAGGTTCAGAAAAATTTGTAAGCAAATGCATATGGACGTCAATATGTCATGTGACCGGCCACTTGTCCAATCAAAAACCAGTATATCTTTAAACTTCGAAATAAAAGATCATTTAATTGTGAACCATTTTTGGACATATCTAAAACAACACACAACATCAGTTGCATTTTCAACCAAAGGCATTTTTTAATGTTCTGATGTCCTGCTCTCTCCATACGGGTGGTCACCATGGACCTTGATTATTAAGCAGAAGGGTAACAAGTACATTATAATTATATATCTGACCGTGCTATCTTTAACAAAATCTGATTTTTCTGCACTTAATTCTGCTAGTTAAAACTGGTTGATGCATGTCAACGTATCCCAACTGCCTTAGATCGATGTTTATGATGTCAATCCCTGGATCGTCTGGTCCAGATTCGTTTAAATACAGACCCCGGTGAAATAGCTGGAATATTGCTGAGTGCGGCGTTAAACAATTAGCAAACTAAAACAAAAATGAAGTGCATTTTGACATATTTAAATGTTTAGATCTTCTAGCCTTTCGAGGGGCGGTCGGGTAGCCACGTGGTTAAAGCGTTCGCTCGTCACGCCGAAGACCTGGGTTCGATGCCCGACATGGGTACAATGTGTGAAGCCCATTTCTGGTCTCCCCCGCCGTGATATTGCTGGAATAGTGCTAAAAGTGGCGTAAAACCATAATCACTCACTCACTCTAGCCTTTAGACATCGCTTGATGGCGTCCGTTAATTAAAACCATGAGAAACTATATCAGTTTACATCTTCAGTTCACTGACTTAGTACTCAACTCCAACAGACCGGCTGACATTATTCAACGACAGATATTCCTTTAAATTAGTCGAAGTTATAAAACACCTGAAGCGTACAGATACCTTTGCAGGTCTACAGACAACTGCCCGTTTAAGGCGGACAAACCGATCGAGCAAATATTTCATTTAATCATTTTTATTGCATAAACATATTACATATTTCCGTTTTTAAGTGTTTTACGGGCAAATCGTAGATGAGAAGAATGGGACTTTACGTCGCTTTTAGAAATATCGATTTCACACTTTACCTGAACGAGGCAAAAATCCCGGTCGTGCCGAGCGATCGCTCTCACCTCTCAGCTACCCTGACCGCCCCGTACCATAAGAGAACTACCCTTTTATCCTCATGCAGAAAAATATATTAAAACGTCGTTTCTGATAATTTTATATTTGATCCTGCTATTGTCTTTGGCCTTAATATTGCCTCGTTTATCTAGTTTCACTGCATTTCGATGGCCGAAAGAGCATGCCATTTCCATCTGTGCGGTCTTGATTTAATCAACATCGGCCCTCACTCAACTCATTCCACACAATTAACATCTGAAACAGTCATTCATGAATGACAGTGCCTTTCCTTGGGATGACTTAATCACAGCAATAGAGACACAGTGTGTTCAACTCCGCTTAATGAGCACTTTGAGGGGAAAAAGAATTGCTGTAAATAAAACCTGGAAGCTGAGATTATTATTGATTTGATGAGCCATTAGTGATGTCGGGGTTGTTTGAAATTACTTCCCCATGCTTCACAAATGAAGATAGAAATGCGTGCACGTCATATAATTAGCGCACCTTGATAATTATTGTGATCAATGTGAGAATATGCCATATAATAATAGTTCTTCGTTCGTCGTTCTTCGTCCGTCGTCTTTTCTTCTCACACTCCACTCAGCATGTTAATAACATTTTCATATAAAATCGTCTTCAACGAACACAATTTCAACATACTATAGGCTTCATTTGGAAAAATTCAAAATGGTCGCAATAGTGAAAGTTACAGCCTTCTCGGCAGTCTCTTCCCCTCATCAATCGTATTGTTTTGAAATGTCAAAGGTAATTCATGAGATCCTTCTTTTCAATGAAGTAAAGTTTTATTTTCAGAAATTCAGATGTCAGAAATGGGTTTATAATCAGTTGCATGTTCAAGTTTGTCTATCACGACCTTACTGACTGCCCAGACAAAGACAAAAGTTGAATAAACTTGGGTTTTAAAACAACAAATATCATAAAAAAATATCCAAACATTGGTGCGTATTAAATAATGGATAAATGAAAAGAACCCACAACTTATATAGCTGGAATCGTGGATCGGATGCAATTCTGTATGACTTTATCATGAGATGTAATCACTTAATTAAGATGAATTTATTTAGATTTAATTACAATGTATTTTAATTGAAATGGTCAATAGCTAACTTGTAGCTGGTTCCCTTCTGAACACCATGGCAACAGAAATCAACAATGAAACAACAATTGTGCAATGTGGAACCGGTTAGAAACGGTTTTCAAAAATCTTCATGTAAAAAACACCCACATTTGAAGTGTCTGACAATGTCTTGAATTTGATATTAATATTGTATGTTATATCTTTATGACGTGGATCAGCCAAACGTTGATTATCAATATGACAATAGAACCATGAAGAATGCCACTTATAATGAACTTATTGTTTAATATCTTCATTGAAGGGTCCCTAGAACGGACGTATTGGTGGTTGGTATGTAATCTTTACAATCACTAAATGATCAGGGCATGTATTGGGACATAATTTCTAACCTGTGTTAAATATTTCGTTAAATTTCATATCATTATTGAACAAGTAATAACATATTTAACTAGATATGTATTATGTCAACAGATCCATCATGAATACTACTACAACTCCAAAACCTGCTACGAAGTTTGATCTTGGGTCAGCCAAGGGAACTAACTCTCACATCTTTAACTTCCTCGTGCCTCTAATTGCTTCATTGATAATCGTCACGTATATCATCATCCTCGTTATCTTCAGACGTCACTGGGGACGACAACGCACACGCTGCCTGGAGAAGGTCGTGGACGACACTCGGCTTATCGGCTGTATAGTGACGATGTGTGCGGCCTCTCACCAACATCTCGCCTTGGCCAAGGAGTGTCTTTGTCGTGACTCTTCTCTAACATGGCCAACCCCTCCTGATTATTTTACAATTGTCTTTTAATGAATACTCCTGCGGGAGCGTTGGGGTGGTCTAGTTGTTAAGACCAGAATGAACATACCACAATGCTACAATGAATCAGTCCAGGTCGTGTACCAAAATACGTGCAGTTCCAATATACCAATGTATCGAGTCGAGACAAAACAATCTCGAAATCACTTGGAAAAGAACAAAAAAGGTCAAACAATCTCGATAAATTCACATCTTTTACTCTCTGCAGAGAGGTTTCGTATTGGAGGAAAAGATTTCGTCTTAATGACTTTGGGACAAACGGACCGTTGTTATTAGACCATATTGGTCATACAGATTAAGTTAAAACAATTACGGTTTTTTTTCTGTGGTGAGGAGATTCAAGATTAGTGCAGTTATATACAGTCTGGTGCTTGTACTAGCCGGGATTTATGTCGGTTTTACTTTCCTTACCCTCTGAGATACACCGTATATTGACTCCGAGCCGATGTGTCTTTATTTCATAGGGATCGAATATCAAATGGTCAAAACGGCGAGTTAATGGGCGTCGAGTTAACGATGTTTCATTGTAGGTATAGTCGGTGTAATCTCCACAGTTTATCGATTAGGCAAACATGCAGCAGGTGCTCGCTGAATATAATTTGTTTGGTTAGCAGTGGCCTTTGTATCACGTTATTGTTTATTTGTGGATACATAGCTAAACATTATGTGTACAGTTAATCCCGACACGCCACTCAAGACTATATCTCTGGGTAATGTTTACAGATAAGCTGCCAAGCAAAATAACGTTTACACCTATGTAACGCCATGTTTGATGGTGGCTACAAATGAACAAAAAAAAAGGTTATTATATTGTGTTTGTACGTTTATTTGTTGTTTATCCCCGCACTCAGCAATATTCCAGCTATATGATGGCGGTCTGGTAATAATTGAGTCTGGACCCATCTGCACGAGGCAAGAAGCACTACTTCATGTCTGTAACACGTCTGAGACCTGCATCACCTCGAGCTTTCCTCCCACATTAAGCTGACACGCCGTGATATAACTCGAATACTGTTAAAAGCGGCGTTAAACCCAACTCACTCGCTCATATCTATAATTCCTTTATCCAGAGCGAATTAAGGGGTCTTACAATGTACAGGTTCATCATGTAAGTGACAGCATTTATTTCATGAAATTGTATCGCTGTAGTGAATCATGATGCTTTCTTGTGTCATAACAGTCGTATATTTTGCAAAAAATATGTTATTGATGTAGCCATAATTGCAATAATTGATTTTCCATTTTCAAAGACTCTTTCATAGCTTATGTACACACAGGACTGTACAAGACGGACAGTCCACGCATGCGCGAGTGTATAACTGTTTCAGTAAATAGTACTTTCACTCTGCATGCATACCCTTAAGTTATTTTAGCATTATCAAAATATTATCACAGTGCGATAATGAAACCAATCGAAATGCAATTATAACGAGCCAAACATTTCATCGCCCTTGAAGATTTTCATTACAATAAATATTAAGGTTATTGTTAAGATTTGTCCTTTTTGTGAACAATATATGCTTATGGAAACATATGTGGGAAAGTGCTGTGAGAGAAAGTAATGGATTTGCACCATTTTCAATGAAAATGCTTCCTATCAGCAAGATAAGACACACACATAGTTCGTAAAAGTCGAGTTCTTCACTTTATAACTAACCACCCGTCATATTAGGGGTAACTGCGAAAATTCGACATTCTTACCTTTATACCGCTTGTTTCTTTACATGAGTATATATTGACTTTAAGGGAAACAACACTCCAACTGTCAAGTCTCATTGGTCAGCTGAGATAGCACACGTTGTTCATTGTGTCGCTGTGCAGAGTTGCGTCCCTTTGGCACGCCAGAAACCTATGATTCTGGGTTCCAATCCATATTATGTTTCTAAGTTTGTCAGCACCATACCCGTGCTCGTGGGTTAAACCAAAGCAGTTAACGTCTAAGATCTGCATCACTTCGGGATTTCCTCCCACATTAGGCTGACACGCCGCGATATAACTGGAATACTGTTAAATGCGGCGTTAAAACCAACTCACTCACTCACTGTCAACAAGGTGTCAATTGCTTTCTTGCTGGTCCGAAGCCCAGTTTGTTGGATATCTTATTGGCATCTGGTGGTTACGCCTAATCTCCGCCTGAAAGGTCAGGCATCCTTGGCAGACTTGGTCTATACCATTACATCTTCTTACGTACATTTAATAGTTTATTTTATGGGGCGACGTAATTTTACCTAGGGTTAACTTCGTCCTCTTTCTACAGTGCAGCTTGCATTGTTGTCAAAAACGTTTATACACCAGGAATTTATGTTATTTAAACGTCGATACAACGAATATCTGAACGTCACAGTAACGTTTAGCACTCTGCTGTGTCATTAGACTCCTATTCATACATATATATACAAGATGCCTTTATGTTGTCAACTTGTAAAGTTTATGTGTTAATATTTGATTGTCATGCTGTATGATGTCGACGAAATCAAAGTAGCAATTACGCCTTTACCAAAATCCTATATAACAAAACCCAAGATATGACAATATCTATACTGGGTTTAGATGTATTTGAAATGTTTTTAAAGAAAACTTGTTTTTAGGTACATTACGTCTTTGAACAGAATATATATAAAAAACCAACCAGCAGACAAACACATACTTCTTGTTAAAGAAAGGTTGTTAAAAAATACATATGGAATAAACACATATCCAAGATCATTGTATTTTGAACATTTGTTTTGGTATGGTTGATTCAAATATTTTAACCATTTATAGGAGACACTTGCAAAGACAGGCTGAGTATTGTTTGCGAGGGCGTGGTTTGTTGGGATTTCCAAACTGCTTCCTCCTCCAGGAAAAGCTGGACAAACCTATTTTCAGATGAAAGAAACGTGGTTCTAATGTATAATGGAAGCCAATTTGTTTTGCCTGACAAAGAAACATTCCGTCCATCCTGACCCCGATAGTGTGCTAAGTGCTTGTTGAACATATGTTCGGGTGAAGGGCGTGAAGAAACTACACAGTCATGTCATCTAGACCACAATGTGTAGTGAGTTTGGTTTAAAGCCGCTTAGTGCCGTACTCCATTTAACCGAAGTAACGCAGGTCTCTGACGTGAATCGTATTTCCTCTATTAGACGCCGGGCCTCTAAGAGAAGCCGGGTCAATTGTTCAGTGCAAAAAATAGAAGCCGGGCCTCTAATAGACGCCGGGTCGATCAATTGATACAATTAATTATCCCTTTTTGGGACCTAAATTAGTGGTCATAGTGAAATGGGGGTATTAATAGAAGCCGGGCCTCCAATAGACGCCGGGCCTCTACTTGACGCCGGGTCAAAGGCTTGTCCGAAATAAATAGAAGCCCGGGCGTCTAATAGAGGAAATACGGTACCTCTTTGGTGAAACCCTCGAGAACTGCGGCGGCGATGACAAACCGAGACATATATTCAGATTGAATCTGTGATTCGAAACCACGGTGACAGCTTTCTTGCATGTTAGAGACGTAACTCAACAAAATTCCAGCTATATGACATCGGTCTGTAAATAATCAAGTCTGGGCCAGACAACCCAGTGATTGACATCATGTGCTTCAATCTACGCAACCGGGATACGATGACATGCATTAACCACGTCTGCGAGCCTGACCACCCGATCCCGTTAATCGCCTCTTACAACAAGCATAGTCGCCTTTCACATTAGAACGTGGTTTTGATACACGATGGTAGATCTAGCCTGGGGTGAATCATGGTACATATTTTGCAGCAAATAGTGAACCTTTCAATTATAAACAGCCCGGCAAAAGAAAGTATACATGTACATTATATGTGATGAAAACATTACACACGTTATCAAGCGTTGCTCGGCTGAAAACGATCGCCGAAACACTCCAAACTTGTAAAGGCCCAAATAACAACTATGATACCCCCATCAAATACATCACCATCGAAAAAACATGACCTTTCAAACAACGGTGTATACTGTCTCTTGCTTGGCAATACTGAACACACACAAACGTATTTTACAAAATATATATTTGATGTCAATCGTTATCTTTTTTTTGCGATATGGAAGCATTCCCTTAAATGTTTTATCAATACTAATAAAATATCAATTTGTAACTTTATTAACGATCGAGATAAATCTTGTTCACGGCATGTGCCATCGGACAAATTAGAGGCTATTGTTATTGCTGTTAGGTATATACTGACCGTGAATTTTGTTTGTACTGAATATATTAACAGATTAAATAGCGCCTGGAGGAACACCCTCAACTTGATCCGACAGGGTGGAACCCACAGGAACGTGAAACTGCATGTTTGTTAATAACAGGGATTTATAATGAGGCAGTTGGCCTCTGAATCTCTCCACCTTGTTTATTGGCAATGCAAGTGTTTATTGTACTTCTTCTTTTGTGGAATCCGCTCTGGATGTTATTAATGAGATCATTCCTTTTCCCAGCACTAATTGATCAATATCTTTACAACCACTGCTACTTGATGGCACAGGAGGGCACACATGACGGTAATTAATGCTACGCATTGATTGGTGTGAGCAGGAAGATTATACAATATATGAGCATCCAAAGAAAGACTTCCTAGGCTGGGGCCAAGGCTACACATTGATTGCTGCCAACGACAAGAGAATACATGCGGTATATCAGAGTATTGCAAATGTAAAGGGCGGCTAGGGAGAGTTGGAAGCAATCTGCCAACAGAGGACGCTGGCATGACCGGGCTTGGCGGAACTAGCCGAACGTGAGCTTATGGTGGAAGTACCAGCAAATTTGGCTCATGTCTTTCAAGAATGTAGATCAATATAGCATTCTGGACAATGTGGTATGTTCATCCCCCAAAATAACGTGACGATGTGTTGTAGACAATTGTGACGTAATCGTTACTATGGCGTCACAAGCAAATGACATCACTAATCTCCCTGCCATTGAATATATATAATACGCTTGATTATCGAGGAATGTAGACCGCAAGTGTTTTCTCTTGAGACATTAATTCTATGTATATATGATTGTAGTTGACACCTAAACTATTTGACTGGCAGTAACTGACACATACGCTACCCCTGTGGGGCGGGTGTGTACTACTTCCTCTACGAATAGGTCATATCACAGCCTGTCCGGGATAATCAGATTCTAATATATATCATTCTTCATGTGTTTGATGTGCTATTTCAAGTTGCTGTGATGTATCGTTAACAGTTAAAAGGTATTTCATACACTGTTTTGTATTCGATGGAAGAACATGTGGAGGTTAGCCGTCACATCTATCATACCAAAGGTTTCTCTCTAATGAAGTGGGGTACATCTCTCTCTCTCTCTCTCTCTCTCTCTCTCTCTCTCTCTCTCTCTCTCTCTCTCTCTCTCTCTCTCTCTCTCAGAGATACCCCTCTCTCATGAAGTGGATACCCCCTCTCTCTCATGAAGTGGATACCCCTCTCTCTCTCTCATGAAGTGGATACCCCCCTCTCTCTCTCCCCCTCCCCCTCTCTCTCTCTCTCTCCCTCCCTCTTTCTCTCTCTCTCTCTCATGAAGTGGATACCCCCTCTCTCTCTCCCCCCTCCCTCTCTCTCTCTCTCTCTCTCTCTCTCTCTCTCTCTCTCTCTCTCTCTCTCTCTCTCCTCCCTCTTTCTCTCTCGAAAAATACTCCAGTAGCTCCAGCTTCACAAATTTTGAGTACAGTCGAGCGCCAAAGATCGTGTTCTACGACTCTTGCTTAAAAAGTGGTTTGACAAGGGCTACAACATACAAAGCCTTAATAAAGCTTTCGAAAGGTTTATGGTAGATATGTGGAGGACATTTCCAACTTGGACAGCTTTTTCAGGTGTACAATTGACTTGCATTTGCATGTGTTTGTGACAAGTGCTGTCGTTGGGCAGGCAATGCTCACCGTTCGCGAACACCTGCATCATCACTATTTGATAGCGATTCATTCCTATATTTATGACATATGCTGAATCATAAATTTATGATCGTGGGTTCGAATCCCAGCACCACACAATCATATGCATCACTTCCGGCTTCCCCAGCCCCCTCTCATCGCACCAATTTAGCTGACTCACACCGTGAAATAACTGAAATCTATGGTACATAGCAGCGTTAAACCCAACCCGCTCGCTCGCTTACTCGCTGAAATCGGTGAATTCGCTGTGCAATTGACCGATCATTGAAAGGTGATTTATAGATATGTCAAATAAATACTGTGGTAAATGTGCGTCATAAAAACAACTCGGCATCCATTGGGTTAAACACACCGCTATTCATCAACCCCCCCCCCCCCCCCCCCCCCCCCCCCTCCTTCCTTGGATAATAGCATGTATATGATTTTTAAAAGGATTTATGTAGACAAACGCTTATACAAGCAGAATAAAGTTGCATAAGAAAATATATGGTTACCTATGATCAATAAATAATTACTTACGGCTGTATTAACATGTCACGATTTGACATTTGGGAAGCTCCATCGATTCAATAATGTGTTCTGATTACTATTTATGGAGGAGAAAATGTTTCAACGCTTGCAGTAAATTAGTGCGAATCAATTATCCCTCGGTTCTCGGGTACCGACGATAATGTTTAATCTTTTGTATTTTCCAATCAACTCTATCCGGAATCATCTCCTAAACAACTATTATTTTACATCTTATCTCGGGGACAGGAAGGGAGGTTGAGGGGGGACTCAGAGGGGTATAACAACTACTGGAATAGCATTGCGACCACGCTTGTGTAATAGGGGTACCCATTGTACACATTGTACCGTTACCTGCGTAGTAAATGTTGTCAGAGGCCTCAAACATGCAGTAGTTCACCTGAACAAAGTCAAGTTCTCATTCATATGATCACACCTTTCATATCAGTTTCACAGTTTTGCTCAATTCCTAAATTATGCAGATCCTGTGGACTAAAAACTGCCCTCATCCTACCTCGCCTTTTCTATACGAAACATGAATTAGTTGGTATAATTTTACGATGCCACTTCTAGCAATATACGGCAATATCACACCAGAAATATTCTTCACACATTGTGCCCGGATCTCTCTCTCTCTCTCTCTCTCTCTCTCTCTCTCTCTCTCTCTCTCTCTCTCTCTCTCTCTCTCCCTCTCTGTGTGTGTGTAAAATGACCGTGTTCAAGATTAATGCACTTGCATAGCGACGTGACATCCCCCATCCCCTCTCTCTGTCTGTGGGTGAAATGGTCGCGTTCAAAATTAAAATTTAATGCACTTACAAAGCGACGTGAATGCCCTCTCTCTCTTCATCTGTGTGTGTGTGTGTGTGTGTGTGTGTGTGTGTGTGTGTGTGTGTGTGTGTGTGCCAGTCCAATCCCCTTGATTATATGCGCCAGGCAGGGTAACATCTTGTTCCAAATATTAACCTCTTTCGGTATGACGCAGCCGGGGATCGAACCACCGACATCCACTATCCGGGCAGACGCTCTATCCATTAGACCAAATATTACATCATCTGCGTTCGATTATTATAATGTGAGATTCAACCTTTAAACTTAAGTTTAACCATTTATTGATTAATAAAACTGCCATTGTACGTTTTCTAGTTAATGGATGTTATGTGGGACAAGAAAGTTGAAACTTACGCTCGAACACCAACCAGATTGCAAAACCATCATCAAAGTTGCATGATTGATTCTTATATATAAACAATCGAAATGCATTTTACCTTGACGCATATCAGAATAATTATATACTGTATATCTACACCTAGACTGGTCTAGTTAATTAAATTCATCAATATGGTTTTATTCACGAATCAATAAATGAAACTAATCAGCTTCAACGACGACGTCGCTTGGAGCCTGTGACGTATAACCAGAGTTCAGTATGTCTGGCCAACAAACATATGCCAACATTGCTCAACCAAAGTTAACTTGGGTTATACCTTAAATTGGTAATCACTGGTTGACCAGAGTCGCCCAGGGTTTCGAATGGAGAGTACCTGAAGGATTTACGAGCGCTTCGACTAATATGACAAGAGATTTTTAGAGTTGTCTTTCTTGAATAACTCTCGGGCAACTCCGACAATGGCTGGTTGGGAAGGACGCCACTTTCTCGAATGTGCCACGATTCTATTGCTAATAATACTCCAAGTATCTGGTATGTCACAAAATATGTACACCTTTATATATAAATGTTGTTTGTGAAAAATTACGATTACCAAAACCCACTGAACAAAAAAACCGATACAATAATTATTTTTTGGGTTAAAAAACTACAACATTTTGTATTTTTTGTTTTGAATAGGCCTTGCGTGATTGTTATTAAAAAACACATAATGTATATATATGCACGAGATAAAAATGCGACATATATGTAATATATAACATGTATGTAAAAGAATATATTTCACAAGTAAGTTTGATACTCCGGCAATGATACAAAGCTTCGTAATGTCTCTCTTATCGAATTACAATGCATATACCATCTCTCTTACATCAGACTAGCGAGGTAAGATTTATGGGTTGGAATGGAAAATAATAACACTAATATGTGGTTGATTTTTAATTTCCAAAAAAGACTTCTTGGAAAAAAAAGTTGTGAAAAAAATATTAATTTGAGAAGCGAAAATACAAAATATTGTCAATCAAGTCCAGCAAAGTTTGATTTACTTTTTCAAAATTCAGAGTTTATGAATTCATGAAAAAAGAAATTCATTTGGTCGCCTGGCCTTGAACATTGTCCATTATATCTCCATTGTGGTGAATACCCCAGACCCATCCACCTCATAATTTTGATTTGTTCCTGATTTGAATAACATGATGCTCCAAATAAGCGTCCAATCAATGAGTGAGAGAAATTCTGTGCTTATATAATAAGACATAAGAGAGGTTGAGAGGTATTTCTTCATCAAAGAATAAACAAGTAAGAGTCAGAGTTTGAAATTTTTTACGCGAAGGTACACAACCAACTCAAACTTAATTGGGTAATATGGATATATTTTGTGTATGTTACACAGATATTCAGCTTAACTGGAGCTCTGCAAATTTGTTAAAAAAGTGTTTTTTAACTGTGCATTCATTCAACTGCCATCACCCAAAGTTGTCAAGGGATGTGCAAAGGAAAAATTACACGTATTATTTTGTACTATTTTATACAGCGCACAAGCCTCTGTTCAAGGACTTTCCCTCACATGTGTTGCTTCGACACATATCAGTGTCTAGACATCTTCCAGTCTGTGTCCTCTTCCGTAAACAAGGTAATAAATCATTTTTATAACACATTTCCTAATCTTTAAATAATATATGATGTATATGGACATATTATGGCAGATGTTGCATTCAGTATGTTGTAAAGTAAATGTAGCTGAGTTTATGAAACATTCTACCATGAATTTGGAATTTACTTCATTCCGATTGGTCAATCAGAGGCTATTAAATCACAATAAACTCCCTCTGATTGAAACCGCACTTAATTTAACATTTGAAACCTCACGCTGCGCGTTCGATCCCAAATTCAATATAGCGCAGTTAAATCTACAGGTAACCTAGCTCTACATTGAAAACACAATATGTTTATCTCCTAAATATAACATCTGAAAACTGGGAATACATTGTTAGGTTTAAACAAGTGGCCTGAATCTTTCCATGCCTCTTGTAGTGCTTTAATGAAATGTATCTTGATTGGGGGTTTGATAAGAATCTGTGATGATGTGGGGATGTACTGGAGGTACACAGATGTGTATCAGTAGAAAAAACAAATACGATTGCAAATGACAAATACTATGAATGGTACACAAATGTTATGTTTTCAGAAAGTGGATCAAAGCTAGAAAATATTTTATTCACGTTGTGGAAGGACAAAGACTTGTTTCACAGTATTTCATCATGGGAGATTGGATCATTTACGGCAAACAAGGTAAGGTTTATTTTTTGCTCTTAATAAATAATGTGTAACTTTAAACTTAGTATAGTGAGTTAGTGTGTAGGGGTTTCTTGCTGCTTTGAATACTTTATTCTAGTTGTAATATGATCACCTAAAGGCTAAAAAAAGAATAGTCTTGGTTCTCAGGCACTGCCGCATCATAAAGTCCGCCGCACGTTTCGTTTTTTATTTCCAATTTCAAACAAATAAATGAAACCTACTACAAAAAACAATGCGATCCAATGCAGCACACAGTTACTTCCCTTTACATGCATGCTGCTTTACTGTGCATCTTGTGCATTTGTATGCCAGTTCATGTAGGAGACCCTTTCCCAGGTTGATGGTACACAACTATTTATTTGGTCACATACTAGTAACCCCACCTCACTCACTATATTCATTGGTATTGTGCTTTGCTGCAAGATAATAAATAGGAACACAACAAACAAACAAGTAATCAGTTGGATGTTACGATGCTCCTGCATCTTAAAGGAATGGAAATGGGCATATGGATAACAGTAGTGTTATCATGTGCTTACGTTACCCAATTATGTTTTGTGTTATGATCAGGACACAACAGAGGCTGTGCCAGTCCCACCAGTGTTCCCCGGCCTTCGATGCTATCTAGGGGAGACAATCATGTACGACTATGAGGGCAAAACAGCAAAATCAAAACTATCCAAATGGTTTCAAGGACTGGTATGTTTATTCAAAGTCTTCGTACACAAACAATTTGACTTTTTAAATTTTTTTTATACATTTTATTTCACCTTTTCCCTGTTACATGAGGAGGATGGCCATCCAGGGCAATGGTCACCCTCACATTCTGAAGACGATGTATGTATACATTTGGGAAAATTAAATACAAGTATTGGAAATGGTGCCAAGGTGATTTTTAAGAAATATAACAAAACATACACACAGTCAAGCATTCAAAATATTATTCAAACACTGATCCTGGCAAGAAACAAATATGAGAAAAGATACATATGTTATTGCTGTTCTGCTTCTTCAAACAATGTGTGATAAAAGATCCATGATTTATAAAATGTTGCTACATTACCATTTGTAAAGGCCATGTTCTTCTCAATTTTGTATCTCAGACAAACATCTTTTTGAAACAATTTGACTTTTTACTGTGCCAGGTCTTGCTAAGGTGACGCAACTCCCATACTTTAAATTGATTTTCGATAGTCGTAGCGCTGATGAGATCATTTTGTGTGACAGGGCCCAGCAAAATCATGTGTGTGATTAATATTCTATACACGATACAAAGTTTATGTTTTAAATCTCTATTTAATGTTGTTGTTATTTTGGTTTTTCAAATCACAGAATAATGTTCATGATGTGTTAGATGTGTAAAAAAACCATATTTTTATCTTTTCCTGCATTACATATTGCACATTGTTCTCACTACTGAAGTCCTACCTGGAAATGAAGGATGATCTATCAGTGTCTTCAGTAACTCTTTTGCCCTGTATGGAGGTCATGGAGGGCAAAAGAGTTACTGAAGACACTGATAGATCACTGAGACAAGATCTTACCTGTTTTTTTAAAGATTCTATTCTTTGCTGGTTGAATTTCAAACTGTTGGTGTGTTTTACATCCTTTTTATTTCAGTGGATCAGGTTATTCAGATGTAAAAAATCCATGCCTCCACCTAGGGTCATGCTTCATGACGGCTGCCATTTTCCTGTTGGAGTATGGTTGTTATCGACAACATGATTCATGTTTAATATGAATGTTTTTCACTTTTGTTGCGTTTTCATATTATCGATTAATCAAACTTTTTTGTTGTATAAAATATGTTTTTACTTGCTCATAAATTTTTCACTGTGACGTCGCATCACAGTACGAATAGCTAGACTTGAGCGGGCTTTTATTGGGTACCTTTTACTCCCATGTTACAGATGTTTGCTGCCAAGTGTGGTTTATGTAATGTCGAGAAATCTGTGAAGGATCCTCATCTCTGCTGCCTGGATTGTTTAACGCCATGTCTGTTCACTCAAGGGTGTCTCGAATGTGCTTCCCTCTGTGATACAGACTTAGTTGTTGGTAAGAGGAAACGACAACTGGCATTTCGCAGAATGTCTGACCACTCCACCACCACTGAGGCCGAGGCCTAAGACCATGTCCTAGTCTACCAAGACACCTTTGCCTTCAGCATTGGTGCCTCAAGCAGTGGTGCCTTCCAGTGCACAGTATGCACTTCCTGCCTGGGCTCTGCAATTGATGGAATAGTTCTAAACACTGTCAGCCAAGGTGGTGGCAAACAGCAACTCACCAAACAGCCATTTGCTGATTATGCAGAGCCACTCAATGAACAGGCGCCTGTAGGGATCCCATTGCTTGTCCCACCTAGCGTGAGGCAAATGTTCCATTAATCCACCCGGGGGCACCATAGACCAGAGTCTCCCTCTGTTTCATCCCCCTTCATGCATCAAGGAAGTCAAGGTCATCCCTATTTGATCAAGAGTCTTCTTCTGACCTTGATTATGATGAGGTGAAACCTGATACCCGTCTCCACTATATAGTTCCGAGAAACGCAGATTTTCTGCCTACAGCAGCGTCACCCAAAAAAGGTGCAGCCTCCCAACAGACTTGCGGCATGGAGGGAGGTCATTTAAACTCCAGAAGGCTTTGGAAAACTTGGATAGGAGCTTGGAATCCCATAACACCTCGTTCCGACCACGAAAGCATTCTAAGAAGCAACCAGTACATGGCCAGAACTATGCGGACAAAGCCCTCTCCCTTGACAAGGACAAAACGCCTCTTGGTTTTAGGTTCCCATTTCCTGGGTTGCCGTGACAACGTGATTCTGGGATGCCGTTACCCAGTCATAAGCCAAGGTCTCCTTAGAGTACCGAAGGTTATGGCTGGTTATTCACATGTGCTACTGTTGCTGGTGTCCACTGCTAAGGGAATAGAGGAGACTTACCACCTCAGACAGACAAGCCTAACCTACAGGAACTCTCTACGAGATGCTTTACGTGCGACAGCTATCCTCGCACTTAACAGAAGATCCGCACCGCCACCTACCATGGGATAAAGTGCAATATGTAATGCAGGATAAGTTAAAAATATTATGTTTTCTTCATGTGCTTATCCTGCATTACCAAAGGGCCCTCCCATGACTGATGTCTTCCTCCCCACTGTACCATCAGCCCTGAGGGACATTCAAAGACAATAATGACATACAGGGGGCGTGTCTTCTGACACTGGATGTGACGGGGGTCATGTTGGGCAAAAGAGTACTGAAGATGCTCATAGATCGCCATTCATTTTGGACTTTGGTAGGATATGTGCAGGATAGGTATATATGATTATGGCATTTTTGTACAAGCATTGATCATGATGTTTGAAACTATTTTGATATTTCAATGTTCAAAGTGTTCCCTTCAATATTTTCCTCCCAGTTTTCTCGGCACATGGAGCACCAGCAAGACATCACAGAGGAGGTGGTGGACATGGCTGTCAGGACTCACACCTTCACCATCATTGCCTTCCCCAACATGCACATACACAAACAGGTGGAGGACACAGTACACCAGGTAGGACAGGTGGAGGACACAGTACACCAGGTAGGACAGGTGGAGGACACAGTACACCAGGTAGGACAGGTGGGTGACACAGTACACCAGGTAGGATAGGTGGGGGACACAGTACACCAGGTAGGACAGGTAGAGGACACAGTACACCAGGTAGGACAGGTGGGGGACACAGTACACCAGGTAGGACAGGTGGGGGACACAGTACACCAGGTAGGACAGGTAGAGGACACAGTACACCAGGTAGGACAGGTAGAGGACACAGTACACCAGGTAGGACAGGTAGAGGACACAGTACACCAGGTAGGACAGGTAGAGGACACAGTACACCAGGTAGGACAGGTGGGGGACACAGTACACCAGGTAGGACAGGTGGAGGACAAAGTACACCAGGTAGGACAGGTGGAGGACAAAGTACACCAGGTAGGTGGAGGACAAAGTACACCAGGTAGGACAGGTGGGTGACACAGTACACCAGGTAGGTGGAGGACAAAGTACACCAGGTAGGACAGGTGGGTGACACAGTACACCAGGTAGGTGGAGGACAAAGTACACCAGGTAGGACAGGTGGGGGATCCAGTACACCAGGTAGGGTAGGTGGGGGACACAGTACACCAGGTAGGACAGGTAGAGGACACAGTACACCAGGTAGGACAGGTGGAGGACAAAGTACACCAGGTAGGACAGGTGGGTGACACAGTACACCAGGTAGGACAGGTAGAGGACACAGTACACCAGGTAGGACAGGTAGAGGACACAGTACACCAGGTAGGACAGATGGGAGGACACAGTACACCAGGTAGGACAGGTAGAGGACACAGTACACCAGGTAGGACAGGTGGGGGACACAGTACACCAGGTAGGACAGGTAGAGGACACAGTACACCAGGTAGGACAGGTGGAGGACACAGTACACCAGGTAGGACAGATGGGAGGACACAGTACACCAGGTAGGACAGGTGGAGGACACAGTACACCAGGTAGGACAGGTGGAGGACACAGTACACCAGGTAGGACAGGTGGGGGACACAGTACACCAGGTAGGACAGGTAGAGGACACAGTACACCAGGTAGGACAGGTGGGTGACACAGTACACCAGGTAGGACAGGTGGAGGACAAAGTACACCAGGTAGGACAGGTGGGTGACACAGTACACCAGGTAGGACAGGTGGAGGACAAAGTACACCAGGTAGGACAGGTGGGGGACACAGTACACCAGGTAGGACAGATGGAGGACACAGTACACCAGGTAGGACAGGTGGGGGACACAGTACACCAGGTAGGACAGATGGGGGACACAGTACACCAGGTAGGACAGGTGGGGGACCCAGTACACCAGGTAGGTGGAGGACACAGTACACCAGGTAGGTTGAGGACACAATACACCAGGTAGGACAGGTGGGGGACCCAGTACACCAGGTAGGTGGAGGACACAGTACACCAGGTAGGTTGAGGACACAATACACCTGGTACACCAGGTAGAACAGGTGGAGGACACAGTACACCAGGTACACCAGGTACACCAGGTAAGAAAATGGATACTTGACTCAACAAGAGAAATGTAATAACCAAAACAAAGCATGGGTTTTGAAGAGAAAGGATACCTGATATTATTATTTTGTTGTTTGCGTAACTGTGTGTTGGTAATATTCTTGAATTTAAGAATGGTATTTCTGTACCAAATGTTTAATAGATGAAGAAAATTGAGTGTCAGTAAATCTCTTATGCTTTCAGATAAGCTATGACAGTGCAGACCACATCAAGTCTCTGATAGTTCATCCCCACTCAGAGAGAAGGAGGTGATGAGCTACTTTGCCTTTCATTCCATCTCCTGGGGCAGTCCGGTAGCCTAGTGGTTAAGGTGTTCGCTCGTCACGCCGAGGACCCGGGTTCAAATCCCGACATGGGTACAATGTGTGAAGCCCATTTTTGGTGTCCCCAGCCGTGATATTGCTGGAATATTGCTAAAAGCGGCGTAAAACCAAATTCATTAACTCACTCATTCCATCTCCTGCTCAACACATATCACTTCAGATCTTTTTAAGAGTTGACTGCAATATTTTTTGTGCTTTTGGAGTTTATGGAGAGCATACTATTTGTCAATTGTTATAAATACTATATAAATATGTCAACAATAATAACTTCACAGACTGGTTATCTGATCATAAACACCCAAACACCCAGACAACAAAACAAGATCAATGACAGTGATGTGACATTAGCCCACCCATTCTATTATCAGCAAATCAGGAAACAGTAGTCCAGTAATGGGTGTGGCCTAATTGCTTGGCTAACCTATCAAATGCCATGTAAGCGCAATTTATTAACATGATTAAAATTAAGATTCTACAAGCATTTGTATACGTTGAGTATTTCAATACTGGGCAATTGTGTCCATGTAAATTACACAATTACATAAAAAAAGTATATGCACCTTTTTACTCTTGCCATGCCTTTATTTTTAGATAATAGCTTCTATACAAAATAACTTTAAACAGAAAGAAAGAACATTTCTTACCCTTCTGGTTTATCAGCTGGACAAACTGGTATATTGTAAAATTGCGTAAGTTACAGTGTCAACGAAACATGTCAACCCTTCATTTCTCTTGTGGAATATGTCACAAGTTACTTTATATATAAATTATATTGAGAAGGTTGTTTCTAAATGCAAAAGCAAATATATGCCCATAAATTAAATTATCAGTGAATAAAACTTCATGTGGACATGATGTTACTTGTGCAAATCAGTTACGTGTGGTGTACAAAATGACCCCCTTTCTCTTATCATAGTAACTTGTGCAAATTTCAAAGTTTGATTAATCCATCTCTTAGCTTGGCCAGAACAGCTTAATGAGCCTTTCTGTACACATTGATTTGGGATGCCATCGTCACACGTTTGTGGCCCAGTATTAAAATAGTGCAGATATAGCACCTTGCCAGTCATCAGCTGATTGGTTTTCTCAGTCACTGTTAATCCATGATTTAGATATGTACTGCATAGACAGGCTTACCCCTGGTTGGTTGAGTATTTGTTTCCGGCTTATGGTGGGTGATTGTTCAGTGCCAGATCACAGAGAGTCATTTTCTCTGTAAATTGGTGACAGACAAACAGTCCTGGCATCCAGAACAGACAAACGCTGGATTACATGGAGATTATTTACTGACATTAACACTACTATCTGCCAGGAATATAATATAGTATAGAGTGCTGAATTAGTGAGTGAGTGAGTATGGTTTTTCACCATTTTACCAATATTCAAGCAATATCACGGTGGGGAGACACCAGAAATGGGCTTCACACATTGTAGCCATGTGGGGAATCGAACCCAGGTCTTTGGCTTGACTAGCAAGCGATTTAACCACAGGGCTACCCCACCGTCACGTGCTGGATATAATGCCCTTTTAGACAGTCCACTGTATTTCATGAGTTTTTTGTTAACAATATGATGCATAAATGTAGCAATTTCACATCACTTTTTGATGGTCTTTTGACTGCCCATACTTGCCTTAAAAAGGCGACTATGCTTTTCGTAAGAGGTGACTAATGGAATCGGGTGGTCAGGCTCACTGACTTGGCTGAAGCATGCAATCGTATACCAATTGCCTGGATTGATGCTCATGATGTCAATCACTGGATTGTCTGGCCCAGACTTGATTATTTACAGACCGCCGTCATATAGCTGGAATATTGCTGACTGTAGTGTTAAGCAACATACAAATCTTGTGTGTTTTTAGTGAAATTCTCTAAAAATACATTTGGCAAGAATTATCTTTTTCACACACCTGTGGAATGTAGCAACTATTGATCATTGACCGGTGATTAATATGGATATCACACAGGGCAGTGTCAGTGGATCCAAGGGAAACTCAGCATGGCCAAGATATGTTTATGTGATCACACATCAGTGATAACAATCTTTGTATACTCTGCAATGATATTAATAGTTCTCAAAGTTACAATTCAATAACATTAAAACTATTCAAACTGTGTGATATGTTTCTCAATGTTTAGATATTTTAATTCTGTGTGATGTGTGATCTGTTTCCTTCACCATCAGATACATCCAGGAGATGTTTGGGGTGACGACTCTTCCAGCAGCTGTTGTGGTGCACAATCAAGGTCAGTGTGTTGCCCGCCATCTTTCCTGAATTCTTGAACTGCAGGCACTCATCATGAAATTATTTCTGATATTCACTTTCCTTTGAAGTTGATTTTAAATCAAACATATGAATTTTAGCACTGTTTCTTCTTCCATCGATAGTAGAGTGGAATTTCAAAGATCAGTAAATGTTATTGACATATTTATATGATGTGTTCAATGTAATAACGCTTATGTGAGACATATTCACATGATTGTTGTGTTTGCCTTTCAAATGTGTTCATATTGTTGGTCCACAAAGTGGGGACATGGGTGGCCCAGTCACCTAAGACACTGCCATTGGCTGTGCAGAGTTGCATCATCCTGATTATGTTTCTTGGTCCATCAGCACCATACCCATGCTCGTGTGTTACACCAAAGTGGTAAACGTCTGCCACACTTCAGGCTTTCCTCTCATTTCAAGCTGACATCAGTGATATATCTGGAATACTGTTCAAAGCGGCGTTGAACCCATCTCACTCACTCACTCGCTCACTCACTCACTCACTCACTCACTCACTCACTCACTCACTCACTCACTCACTCACACTATCACTCAAATATTGTCACGTGTCTGTTGCAGCAAGTTTTGTTTATTTCGACTTTCCAAATATTTAGACTTGAAACTATGGCATTTATGTGAGGGATGTAGTCATCATCTTGTCTGTGTCCATCTGTCTGCCCATCCATCCATCTGTCTGTCTGTCCTTATTTTGTTTTTTTGAAAACTTTTAAAGATTTTTCATCCAAACTTGGTATATGTAGTACCCAGGGGCTGAAATGTTGCCCTTTGCTATTGTAGGGTCTTGGGCGATTTGTCATCTTGTGATGACGCTTGTTCATAAGAGAGCAGGCATGTGTGAGAGATACGGCCACTGCTAAAAATCTTTTACGTAAAAGCCTTAAGGTTTGCTGTGCCTTCAGATGATGGATCTGACCCCGTGGTGAAAGTCTTCCCTGAGATCTCCCTGCGTAGAGACAAAATGGAGACCTACATCCAGGCCCGGAGAGTGCCCACCACTCACTTCACAATGGTAGGTTACTGCAGAGTTGCGTCCCTTGGACATGCCAGAAAACTATGATCATGGGTTCAAACCCTGGTTCGCCCTGATGATGTTTCTAGGTTTGTGTGATATAACTGGAATACTGTTTAACGTGCTGTAAACTCAACTCACTCACTCACTCTTGCTGGCACTGCAGGTGGAATGTTATCATGCTGTTAAGGCTGACAAAATTCACTGGCGAATCTTATTTGACCAATTATAATCATTGTCTGCGTGCTAGTTGTTTTCACCTCCACCTCATAAGTTGATCTTTCGTCAAACATTAAACTAACATGGCATGAAATGACCGAAAATTGCACTTAGTTAAACAAACTTTGCTATGTTTACATGATTCAGCTGCTTGTATCAGGGACCATATCCCTTGGTATATGCTCTCTTTTTTTATCGATTCTTGTTTTAATCCACAGGAGTCCTTCAATCTGCTAGTCCGGGACACATCTGATGAGGGTTATGTCCCCTTCCTGATTGGCTTCTACGCCTTCTGGGCACCGAGGGTCATGACGTTCCTCCGATTCATGTCTGTCACTGTGCAGGAGTTTGACGACCTGAGAGTATCCCTGCGATTCGGCTTAGTCGACCTGTCGGAACAAAACCTGTGTGAGTCCACTGCAGACAGTGTACAGTTTGTGTTTATCACTGGATTGTGGGGATGGTATATGATCCTATTGCCACATTGTTTGCCTACTTGGTTTTACACATTTAAATGTATGAACATCTGAAATAAACAAAAGTAGTGATTCCAAAACAGTTGCAGGTTAAATAAGAAAAGAGTAAAAAATGCTCTTTTGATTTTTTTGTAAGGGTTACTCCTCTTCCAATTTTGATCTACTTTGAAGTTTCTTTCATTTCTGATAGGAGCCAATGAAAATAATACTTGATACTTGGGCTGGGATGGGTGTAGGACCCGGGTACCCACATGACTACACGAACACATGGTTAGTCCCATGATATTGTGCTTAATTACAATAACAATAAAAGTTGCTTGTTTGCATTTCTTTGTGACTATACATTCTTTCTGACTTTCATACATTTGGGTAAAGATGAAACTTCGTATTTGCCAGGGCTCCGGTAAAACAATGGGTTTAACGCCGCTTTTAACAGTATTCCAGTTATATCGCGGCGTGTCAGCTCAATGTGGAAGGTCTCAGACGTTTACCACTTTGGTGAAACCCATTAAACCTAGAAACATAATTAGGGCGAACCGGGATTCAAACTGACAATCATATGTTTCTGGTGTGCCCAAGGGACGCAACTCTGCAGAGCAAATCATGGTGTCTTAGATGACTGGGCCACCTGTGCCCACATCATGCAAATGTGAAATCAATATGTTTGTTAATGACTGATACAATGTGTTATAAATATTTGTCCTGCTTGTATTTCAGTGGTCAACAGATACATTGACCCCATGATGGCAAGATCGTTTCCTTTTCTGATCCTGTTTACGAAAGGTATACAAAAACTAATCAATGTTTCAACAAATGTTTTATGCCAAAATGGATGGATACAGATGAATCCAATTAACTTGCCTGGCATTTAATTGTGGTTCTTCAGGGCATAAGTTTGCCTTATTACAAGACACATTGGAGTTGAAACAAGAATACTTTCATTTTCAAGTCAAACACTGTGGTTTAGTTCAATCTTTTCATCTTTGCAAAATTGAGGTTATTTAGAGAGACAGGTGAATGCCTGTAACCGGTATTCACTCTTGTGAGTAGAGAGACAGGTGAATGTCTGTATTCACTCTTGTAGGTAGAGAGACAGGTGAATGTCTGTATTCACTCTTGTGAGTAGAGGGACAGGTGAATGTCTGTATTCACTCTTGTGAGTAGAGGGACAGGTGAATGTCTGTATTCACTCTTATGAGTAGAGGGACAGGTGAATGTCTGTATTCACTCTTGTAGGTAGAGAGACAGGTGAACTACAACAGACTCTGCTGACTGAGATGAGACCGAGTCCCCTCACTGTGTACACAGAGCTACTGCAGCTTGGCATCAACATCTCCACCTACAGTGGGGAGCCAGTGCTGTACCGGCCATATGGTGTGGAGGACCCCCTACAGGTAGGCTCAGCACTACTGGTTGCTAGTGAACAGGAACAAGACTTCTACCACATGCAATTTCCCACCTCACCTCAAACCACGAAACTATGTCCAGCAGTGTCCTGTAGTTGCCATAATGTGTCTGTCAAATGCTTCCCAGCATTACTGCTCCTATTCTGGTCCATTCTTTATCATAAATGTTTACTTTATATGTAAAATTGTTTGCCTGAATTAGCCTGTGAACTGTCACCATTGCCATACCTTAACAAGCTACTCATGGAGCTCTCTGTACCATCGCTGCCACCAGTTCCCACTCACTCCAGGCATGGAGTTTAACTCGCATCTGTCTGACTGTTATGTTTACAAACAAGTAATGATTGAAGCAATGCTGAATACTCTTACCCCGACTAAATTATTTTCTTTGGTTGTCAACTTGAATTTCTATTTCATTTTAACTATAATGTATTCAGCTGAGTCAGAATGTAAGGGGGAAGTCGGGTTCTTTTCTGTTATTCTGCTATCTCGATCCGATCTGATTAAACAAACAAACAAACTTAAATTCATCTGGGAAATAGTCATTCAGTCGTAAGTATTTCCTAATTTACATTGATGGCATTCTCAAAGACATACAAAAAGATAAATGTCCCTACATTTGGGGTTAGAGGGAACATTTTCAATATTCTTATAATGGCAGCTTGGACACTGTTGGCAGTGATGTTACCTGGAGAGTGATGAAGGTGTCACAAGCAGGAAGGAGCTTGATGCAATATGTATGGAGGAATATGCTGTGACAGACTGAAATTAAAACAACTATGAAGAGCTCCGTGTCCACATTTTATTCAGTAGACTCTGCATAATTCGACAGAACCTCATCACATGTACTTGGATGTGTTGGGCAGGTTTCTGGTGTGTTTGGGGGTCCATATGAACACATGTACTTGGATGTGTTGGGCAGGTTTCTGGTGTGTTTGAGGGTCCGTATGGACACATGTACTTGGATATGTTGGGCAGGTTTCTGGTGTGTTTGAGGGTCCTTATGGACACGTACTTGGATGTGTTGGGCAGGTTTCTGGTGTGTTTGAGGGTCCGTATGGACACATGTATTTGGATGTGTTGGGCAGGTTTCTGGTGTGTTTGAAGGGCCATTTGGACACGTACTTGGACGTGTTGGGCAGGTTTCTGGTGTGTTTGAGGGGCCGTATGGACACGTACTTGGATATGTTGGGCAGGTTTCTGGTGTGTTTGAGGGTCCGTATGGACACATGTACTTGGATATGTTGGGCAGGTTTCAGGTGTGTTTGAGGGTTCATAGGGACACATGTACTTGGATATGTTGGGCAGGTTTCTGGTGTGTTTGAGGGTCCGTATGGACACATGTAGTTGGATGTGTTGGGCAGGTTTCTGGTGTGTTTGAGGGTCCATATGGACACATGTACTTGGATGTGTTGGGCAGGTTTCTGGTGTGTTTGAGGGTCTGTATGGACACATGTACTTGGATATGTTGGGCAGGTTTCTGGTGTGTTTGAGGGTCTGTATGGACACATGTACTTGGATGTGTTGGGCAGGTTTCTGGTGTGTTTGAGGGTCAATATGGACACTTACTTGGATGTGTTGGGCAGGTTTCTGGTGTGTTTGAGGGTCAATATGGACACTTACTTGGATGTGTTGGGCAGGTTTCTGGTGTGTTTGAGGGTCCATATGGACACATGTACTTGGATATGTTGGGCAGGTTTCTGGTGTGTTTGAGGGTTCATAGGGACACATGTACTTGGATATGTTGGGCAGGTTTCTGGTGTGTTTGAGGGTCAATATGGACACTTACTTGGATGTGTTGGGCAGGTTTCTGGTGTGTTTGAGGGTCCGTATGGACACATGTACTTGGATGTGTTGGGCAGGTTTCTGGTGTGTTTGAGGGTCAATATGGACACTTACTTGGATGTGTTGGGCAGGTTTCTGGTGTGTTTGAGGGTCAATATGGACACTTACTTGGATGTGTTGGGCAGGTTTCTGGTGTGTTTGAGGGTCCGTATGGACACATGTACTTGGATGTGTTGGGCAGGTTTCTGGTGTGTTTGAGGGTCCGTATGGACATATGTACTTGGATGTGTTGGGCAGGTTTCTGGTGTGTTTGAGGGTCCGTATGGACACATGTACTTGGATGTGTTGGGCAGGTTTCTGGTGTGTTTGAGGGTCTGTATGGACATATGTACTTGGATGTGTTTGGCAGGTTTCTGGTGTGTTTGAGGGTCTGTATGGACACATGTACTTGGATGTGTTTGGCAGGTTTCTGGTGTGTTTGAGGGTCTGTATGGACATATGTACTTGGATGTGTTGGGCAGGTTTCTGGTGTGTTTGAGGGTCCGTATGGACACATGTACTTGGATGTGTTTGGCAGGTTTCTGGTGTGTTTGAGGGGCCGTATGGACACATGTGTTCCCCAGGCTACCACAACCAGACCGACAATACACCCAGGAGGAGGCCGGGGATGAAGAAGAAGATAAAGAAACTGAAAAAGAAAAGAGACTGGCCTAACAGGGTATGTTGCATGTCATTTACACAATATGTAATAAAACTTAGCAGAACTTTATACTATTAATGTTTTGGAAATATGATTTTGTGTATTTTTTATTATGGTGAATTTGGATTGCTTATGTGAAATAAGTAAGCCAACAGATATTTTCTTAATAATTACATAAATAAGACATGTTATAAATTCTCTATTCAGCATATTTTGGATGAAATCGATGCCACCCTCCCAAAGGATCATGGGATGCCAGTGGTGTCGCACGTGACATGGAGTCAGGTTGTGGAGAAGTCCCATGCTCCACGACACCCATTCCTGCCCGAGGGTAGATGGGCAGGAGAGTATACCAAGGCAGCCATGGTGAGCCAATATCCGTAAAATATATGATGGCTGGCCATGTGTCAGTTTACATTTGGTTGTGTCATGTGTGAAGTGGTTATAAAACGTAACTTAATGACCACTAGTGTTGTCATGTTGTTTGTTGTGATCTCTGTAAGGGCAACATACTACCCAGTGGTCAAACAGTTGCTTCAGGTCAGACCTATGTGATCTCAGCCCACTCTCCTACCCAGAGTTCCATGCTGCCGGCAGCCAGCCAGCATAGTACCTCTGCCACAGGCCAGCGCCATGTGACGATTCGTCACATCTTTCACAGTCCATTCAAGATATTGCATATGCTTTTCATCCGTTTCATTTTTGACAAGCTTTCAAATTGTGATAAACAAATGTCAAAGAATGGTTACGGTTCATTTAAAAATTATCCTAAAACATGAAAATCTACTTGCTTTTGCGTAGTTATCGTTTGTTTACATTGGTTGTACGGCTCCACGTGCTGTCATCGAAGCCCAACGGAGAGCTAGCGATACGGTCTCTTTGATGTATAAATATATATTGTCATGTAACTCACTGTCGCGGTTGTAGTGGCATATCTATATAATTATGCAAAACAACATGTAAATTGCCCCAAATACTTGCTTTAGTCCGTTCTATACTGATTTCTGAAAAAACTCGTTTGTTTACAAACAAGAGAAAGGTCCGGTCACGTGATATGCAAAATTAGCCTGTGGAGGAATCCATATTGAAAGTAGGCAGAAAATAACATGTTGTCCAAAATTGCTGTCATGTTATATGAACTATGTGTCGTGATCTAGTTTACAGTGAAATCATTCCATATCACTACTCCACAGCTGCCCAAGGTGTATAGGTAGTGTATTAAACCGAGTTGTGCTGGAAGGTCAAAGGCACTGCAATTTGCTGTGCAGAGTTATATCCCTTAGGTTTCAATCAACTCTCGTCCAGATTATGAACCTTGGCTTTCAACAGCATACCCATGCTCTTGGGTTTCACTCAAGTGGTAAGACCCATGAAGATCTGGGTAAGAATAGGTCTTCAGCAACCCATGCTTGCCGTAAAAGGCAACTATGCTTGTTGTAAGAGGTGACTAACGGGATTGGGTGGTCAAGCTCACTGACTTAGTTGAAACATGTCATCGTATCCCAATTGCATGGAATGATGTTCATGATGTCAATCACTGGATTGTCTGGTCCAGTGCAGCGTTAAACAACAAACAAACAAACAAACAAACCAAAGTGGTAAATATCTCAGGAATTTATTTACAACCTGCTCAGAGAAAGATAATGGGCCCCAAGTCAGCAGTATTTCTCAGAAATTGTCCCCAGAAGGGAATTACAAAGTTCCTGTGTTATCTAAATATAGTTATGTGATGGCTGGTTGAGGTATCTTATATTGCACTGATAACAATTACTAATTACAATACAATGTTGAAAGAAATCTGAAATTTAGAAAATAATAACTTTGAAAAAATCCCAGATTTGAACAAAATATCAATGTTTTCCCTATTTGCCTGTCAAGGGCAATTAGTTTGGAGTCCTAGATAAATCCCTGTAGCTATGGTTGGGATCATATTATATTGCCATGCAGTGATATAACTGAAGTAATGTTCACAAACAGTGTTGAACTCAACTCACTCACTCACTCTGTAATTTCCAGCCAGTCTCATACACGTAGCTGTGTTGCTAGCTGGGGATTCCATAAAGAGTGGAAGTGAGGTTGATTGTGGAGGACTGTTTTTAATGTATCGACAGTATATGGGTTAAAGTACAGGGAAGATTTCATGTTTGGATATCACTACATAGGCCATCACTCATATGACAGTGGTGTTATACCCAATGACATTTTCTGTCATGTAGATTGTGTTCCTGATTGATGGATGTGGAAGCTGTCGACGCAACATTGACGTCTTCCGAGAACTGCATGAAGCAGTGAAGTTTATAGGTGAGAGTCTGTTCCTCATCTAAGTTGGCACAGTGGGTAGAGTGTTTGAGCTTAATGGACAAGTAAAGAGTTCCGTAGTTACCATTGCTGTTTTGTATGAAGCTCAATTTGGTGGACCCTGCATTTTAACTAGAAAGAAAAACAATCAGATTTATTGGAGGTTTGATAATTGCCCCAATCTTTAGTCTCTGACTGGCAAACATGAATGGCCCTTTGTGAAGGGTTTCACCACCAGCACAAGCAATAGTCTTCTGTCAGGATATTACAGCGCTCCAGGAAGTCGAGACAAGTTGAAACAATCCCGACTGGTTACTGAAGAAACCGCAACAATTAGCTACACTGTGAGAAACAAACCAAATCCGAGTACTTTATGAAAATATGTGTTATAGGCTGGATACAGGTGAGACTGATGGGAAAGGAGCCTTCAGTAGCCTGTGTTCATGACATGTTATAAGGAATAAGTATATGTAAGTTATTGTTTGGAGGAGGCCTAAATTGTTTTCATTACTAATTTGAAAGACGAAATTAAATGTCAGTTTTGGCTGTTGTCTTTGTGTTTGTCATCTATTTCACCTTTTCCTAGATCTTGTTGGTCATTTAATTTCTTTTATAAGTGATCAGGGAACTTTTCTATCTCTGCTTTTCTAGACGGTGGCTCCTTCTACCTTGCGAACTGTACGCAGGATCGGCAGTTGTGTGTGGACCATGGCGTGACAGGCTTCCCCACCATCATGGCGTTCCGTGGGTTCGGGTGGCTGGGCCATGGTCTGTGTGTGTCACCACAAGCTGAGAGAGAGATAGCAGAGTCCATCAGGATGGACTATCATGGTGTCATACTGGTGGGTACATTCATAGAGTGTCATGGTCGGGGCATCATTTGGTGGTCTACACTCGTGTAAGCTCCGTCTGCATCAACAGAATGCCTCAGTATGAAAGCCTGTGTCATCCAGCTGGATCCAGGTACAGGTGGCCCACTGTTGTGCAGAGTTGCCTCCCTTTCCAGTAGAGATGCGCTTGTAGTTTGAATCCCATATTCATTTCAATCATCATCTTGGTTCTAAGCATCATATGCTTGTTGATGGGCATCACATGATGGTAAATGTCATGACAAGAAAAGGTACTTTCCTCCGATGACATGGCAAGGTGCTTTCCTCCGATGACATGGCAAGGTGCTTTCCTCCCATGACATTTGAAGGTGCTTTCCTCCCATGACATTTGAAGGTGCTTTCCTCCCATGACATTTGAAGGTGCCTTCCTCTCATGACATGCCAAGGTGCTTTCCTCCCATGACACGTAAAGGTGCTTTTCTCCCATGACACATAAAGGTGCTTTTCTCCCATGAAATGCCAAGGTGCTTTCCTCCCATGACACATAAAGGTGCTTTTCTCCCATGACACATAAAGGTGCTTTTCTCCCATGATATGACAAGATGCTTTCCTCCCATGACACGTAAAGGTGCTTTCCTCCCATGACATGTAAAGGTGCTTTTCTCCCATGATATGACAAGGTGCTTTCCTCCCATAATATGACAAGGTGCTTTTCTCCCATGACATAACAAGGTGCTTTTCTCCCATGACATGACAAGGTGCTTTTCTCCCATGACATAACAAGGTGCTTTTCTCCCATGACATTTAAAGGTGCTTTCCTCCCATGACATAACATGGTGCTTTTCCTCCCATGACACGTAAAGGTGCTTTCCTCCCATGACACCTAAAGGTGCTTTTCTCCAATGATATGACAAGGTGCTTTCCTCCCATGATATGACAAGGTGCTTTCCTCCCATGACATAACAAGGTGCTTTTCTCCCATGACATTTGAAGGTGCTTACCTCCCATGACACATAAAGGCGCTTTCCTCCCATGACACGTAAAGGTGCTTTTCTCTCATGATATGACAAGGTGCTTTCCTCCCATGACAAGATGCTTTCCTTCCATGACAAAGTGCTTTCCTCCTGCAGTTGATCAAATGCCTAACTGCCATGGTTAGATGAAGTTGTGTATCTTTCAGGTGTGGTCAGTATTTTTTTATTGTATATATTTTTCAGGTAAAACATATCATGGAGTGGTTCTCCTCTGTGGCAAGCCCAGCCGTGGACAACCTCAAGTTCAGGCAGCTTCCTCTCATGGAAGTAGTGGTAGGTGGAGGACATACAGTCTCACTCACTCATAATATATGGGGCAGGACGGGAAATCTGAGATCTCACTTACTGATTTCCAGACAGTAACTATGGAAGTGATGGACTTTTTTTTTTATCTGGCACCCCCCAAATAATTATGTTTCAGGTAAGACCCAATAGATGTGGGTCGGTATGGTACTTTTAAAAAAATATTGTTTTACAGTGTTCAACAAAGATTTTTAGGACTCAGTTTAGTTGCAGTGCTTCTTTAATTTGTGTGCACAGCATGGTTATGAATAAATGAAACGTGAGTTTTACAAAGGGTTAACTATGATTTTCCTGATGGCTGTTTCCAGCTGTGGTAAAAACGTTTGAGTTGCACGTGATACAATGGGTCACTTGGTCTACCTCAAGTTTTTTACCTCACAGTTGAAATTGTGGGGCATTTGGGTTTGAGTAGTTGCTGCTCAAATGCTTATTCGACCGAAAACAAAGTTTTGTTGCTGATGAATATACGATCATGTTCAACTATGTCATTTTCTCCTGGGCGAGAAATTAGAAGAAAAACGGTACCACCCTAAAAATAAGCCAAGAAATTACAACAAGTCCAACACATAACACATTGTTGTGGCCTATGCTCTTCCTTACAACAAGAGTAATAATTGTTCTTGCAACTGAATCAATAAACTTTTCAGGATGAAGATGTTCGCTTGACTGCTACTCTCATGCCGAAGTATTCCCGCTACCTGCCCAAGGCTATGCAGACAAGTCCTGACATGTTTTACTCATATCAGTGTTATCGCTTGGCGTGTGAGAGACTGTATGGACAGGCCAAGTGCTACACCGTGTACAACAACCAGGTCCCCCCAGAGGAGTACGAGGAGGAAGATCTGGATGTGGTGGTGATCAAGGTATGTGCTACACTGTGTACAACAACCAGGTCCCCCCAGGGTAGTACGAGGAGGAGAAGGAGGAGGAGGAGAAGGATGATCTGGATGTGGTGGTGATCAAGGTAGGTGCTACACCGTGTACAACAACCAGGTCCCCCCAGGGGAGTACGAGGAGGAGAAGGAGGAGGAGGAGAAGGATGATCTGGATGTGGTGGTGATCAAGGTAGGTGCTACACCGTGTACAACAACCAGGTCCCCCCAGGGGAGTACGAGGAGGAGGAGGAGGATCTAGGTGTGGTGGTGATCAAGGTAGGTGCTACACCGTGTACAACAACCAGGTCCCCCCAGGGGAGTACGAGGAGGAAGATCTAGGTGTGGTGGTGATCAAGGTAGGTGCTACACTGTGTACAACAACCAACTCCCCCTAGGGAATGACGAGGAGGAGGAGGAGGAGTGAGGAGAAGGAGGATCTGGATGTGGTGGTGGTGATCAAGGTAGGTGCTACACAGTGCAACAACCAGGTCCCCCCAGGGGATGCTGAGGAGGAGTACGAGGAGGAGAAGGATGATCTGGATGTGGTGGTGATCAAGGTAGGTGCTACACCGTGTACAACAACCAGGTTTCCCCAGGGGAGTACGAGGAGGAGGATGATCTGGGTGTGGTGCTGCACTGTGTACAACAACCAGCGGAAATTGATTCCCTATGTGAGTACATTACATGAAGCCCTTTCTTTCATGTGGCTGGAATATTGCTGAAAAGGCGGAATACCCAACTTACTTAATATCGGTATCCATTGTACAAGGACATTGCATGTATTATCTCCTGTCCAGGTGGCTTTAGAGAGGAGCGACGGCATGAAGGCCAACATCATGCAGACTGGACGATACCTGCGCCACTCCATCAGCGAGGAGCTGGGCCCACACCTTCACACCTTCCACAAACCTCACAGGTAGGCCTCACCGAAGGGATTTAACAGGGACGAGTACATATACCGATGGAAACGAATAAGGGAACAATGAAAAATATAGGGAAATATGCTTTACTGTCAGTACATTTGAGAGCGAATACAGATTCAGCACATGTCAGAATCAACTGTTGAGTGTGTTTGTGTGCATTGTTTCCAATGTGCATTTGCTGAACAAGCCTGGGAACCCATGATAGCATATCATTTTTCACTGTGTCTAAAACTATGTGTTCCCTTATTCATTTACATCAGTATAGTGATACATTTTTAATTATTCTGCATTACTCCTTAATGCATTCACTGCTTACCTTATGACAAGTAATATGAAAAGAATACATCACCCATCGCAGATCAATTTTAGGATTGTAGACGGAAACTGAAGGTCTAAATTAATCCAAAAGGAAAGCTCCGCTGGGACATGTCTTTGCTGTGCTGACCTTAGGTGTCATCAAGGTCACAGGACAGCGACTGAAGGTCAGTAATTGGGATTTCAGAACAACAACTTTATTTCTTCATCCAGGACCTTCACAGTTGAGCTGTCCTTCTAGTTGTCGTAAGGTAAGCAGTGAATGCATTAAGGAGTAATGCAGGATAAGTATACAAATGTAAAAACTATTTTAGATTTTACTAATTTTCTTGTCTTACAAATTAAAGTTGTCATTACTGGTGGCAGGATCTGTTGAATTCTTTATTCAGTACAGTACAGGCCACAGACCCTTTGTACAAAATGTATGGCATATTTATGGCAACAGTCACAATGATAAAATACATGTTCTCTCTTCTTTACTTTGATCAAAGACGTATATAGAATTGTATATACGTCCGTGCTGTGATGCAGATATTTAGCGATATTAAAAATCAGCTTTGTGTTGGTTGTAGATAAAAGAATATTAAACTTATTGACATTTGGATGTAGATAATATTTTGGCGTAGGTGAGTGTATGCAGGGCACACTAGCAGGAACTGAAACTCGTCTTCTATTAGGCCAACTTGACATAGTTTCCAACATCTTTCTTCATGAGGGATATTAAGTTTTCTACCAGTTTCTATTTCCAGCCAGTGTGCACTGCATCTAAACCTTGACATACATACATATACCTTGATCTGTTGTTATGTACAGTAGAGTCATGTTATAGCTGTGAGATATCGAGAGGTGGAGTAGCCTTGTCACTGATTTCTTGTCAAGCGAAAGGTTTGGGGTTGATTCCCTACATTGGTAGAATATGTGTCCCCTTGGGGATGAGGCATTGATGCATGATGACCTTCGCTCACAGATAGAGCCTCAACAATGGCCCCATGAAGGTATGCTAACAATAGCATGACCTCCCTGAAAAACCCTGATCCACCACAAAAATGTCAAAGACACGCCAGAGAAGAGAAACAAATGCTACTCAGGGTTTTACTAACATGAAGATGTGTATTACAAAGGTAATAGGGACAAATAGGAACTACAGTGATCCCTCGCTATTGTGGCCTTTGATATAACGCTAACTCGGTTAAACTGCACGGTAACGCATGGCTCCCAAAATTTATGTATGTCTTAAATAACTCAGTTTTAGTCTGACAATGTTTTTACCACATTGCAAAAATCATTACCAGCAGAACACTGCGAGCATGCAACACCGGATATACCAATCATGTAAGTGCCAAGAGTTTTTAGTTGTGAAATAATTGTTTGTGAGAATTGTTTTACCGGTAGGTCTATGGATATGTTTAACTGATATTTAAGTTTACAAAACATGTATTTAGTTATGTTGTCCAATATTGTCTTGTTTATTATGTAGATACAACCTTGGAAGCAGTCAGAAGTGTGAGGACAACCATGGCGCCTGTACTGACCTGATAACGTCTTTCACTCGAGATCATGCCCGCCTTCCAGTCACCCACCTCACCGGCATGTCGTTCCACACCAAGAACAAGTATGAGACAACTATTTGATATTCTTGGGATGACCTGGAAATTTGTAAGATAAAGACTATTTTTTGGTTCACTGCAATTATTTTGACGTGTCAGTTTTGTAAATATATTTGACAACACATTTTTTTCAGGATATCTGGGGCAAAATTAGACTTTTCCAATATTTTCTGAAACAATTCTTTTCCTCTCCCAAGTTGCGGAGTCCGACACCCGAAGCAATAGGATGCTGGCGACCTATTACATCTCTGGTTCTTATTTAGGACATGTCAAAGTTAACCCAAGATTCGCAGCATGATATCTTGGAAAATGGCGGTGGATAAAATAAGGCTAAAAGAAAAATTTCCTTTTCAATAAACCATATTTCGCTTCTTGGGAATGGTGCCAGTTTTAGGGCAAGTTTATAGATGAAACTAGAGACATAATTGATCTAAATGTACTCATCTACATCTTCATCTCCTGTGTGAGTAGTCCGCTGTTTGAGGAGGATCTGCCGATACTGCTGAGTCTCGTGCATCAGGACAACATCACGCAGCATGCACACTTCATGCAGGTAAACGACACTATATCATAATGGCAATGCCCCTGCCTATAAAGCAACACTGTTTATAAGCTGAACTCTCAGTGCTAAATGACATACGTCCTCTATGATCCTAGTTTATAGACTGAAAATGTTACATCCTTTACCAGTGGCTTTGGCATTTTTCAATAAAATCAGATGCATGTGTTTGTTTTCTTTTCTGCAATGTCTAAAAATGATTGGTTAACCAAGGTTGAATCTAGTCAACCCGGATTGCTAGAAATGTAGTAGCTTTGGTTGACTTGGTCACTCAAACTTTAATAACCGAGCACAAGTAATGTTTCAATTTCTTCACAAGCCACTACAATATCTAGTCCTGTTCTAAAAATGGATTGCAAAATATGGAGCATAGTCTTTGCATGTATGTCGAATGAAATGTTTTCAGCCATTATCTATGATCAGTGAACTAAGAATCAAAGGGTATTCACTCAGAAAAGCTTCCACTTCCACAATGAGAGGATATCTGAAACAAGGGACATAACTCTTGCAGGCATATCGGCTAAATTTCTGCATGCTTATAATGAAACATAATCCAAATTCTAATGAGGAAAATGAATCTATTCAGATGTTGATGGATGTGGGTACGAGTCTGTATCAGGATGTAGCTGTGATGACTGTGGATGTGGATCTGTACCCTGACTGGGTGTCAAGGTTTGTACCAGCTGGGTACCACAAGAAGGCATCAGGTGGGTGCCATCATACTCTTTGTTTACAGTTGGTGAAAAGGAAGATGTTTCCTGTTTTTTTACTGTTAGCTTTACATCAAATTTATCCTGGTCAATTTTTCCTGTTTTCTGAGAATGTTTTGTTTGAATTAAGCATCCTTTTCCTCGTTTTCCAATGTGAAAAATGAATTGTCAATCTGGATGGATGAACTTTGTGATGTTATCATTTACTCCATCTGTGAATGGTTTGTGGGTTAGATGCAATAGAAATCTCCATTATTATTATTATTATTATTATTATTATTATTATTATTATTATTATTATAATATTTGTTTTAAGGTCACTTCATTCAATGTTTAAATATTACATATTTCTAGCATACACTTTGTTTATTCTTCTAATAAAGTGATGTAAGTTTTAGACTCTGTAGTTCTACATAATGGCAGGTTAGCGTATCGAGCGTATGTGTTAGGTTCAGCTTGATTTGGTACTAAATCGAAGGAGATCATGATGTGTATTACTGCTAATTTGGTTAATATGGTTTAAAAATTAAAAATGTTTAATTAAAACTGCTGATTAATGATTAGATGATAATTAAAAATAAGTGTCTGCTAGAGATTGTCTGCTCTTCAGTGTCAACACTTCAGCATTGTCTATGTTATGTTTGATTTGTTTTATTTGTTGTTTAATGCCACACACAGCAATTTTCAAATAATAATGGAGTGCGGACCAGACAATATGGTAATTGATATATTGAGCAATGATCCATCCATCAGTGTACAATGACACACATTCAACCAATTTATTGAGCCTGACAACCTGATCAGTTTGGTCACCTCTTGCAACCAGCACAGGTTGCTGGGACCCACTTCTAACCGGGAATCCGCTAGGGACTGTGTGGGTGCTCATCATGACATATACAGGGGTTGATTCCTTTGTTTGATAGATCCTTGGCTGTAAAATACCTCAGTATGTGTGAACCAGTTTCACTCACTCATGTGGGATAAACAGCAACCTGTCACAGTTATCTCCCTTTGGCCATATCTGACAAGGACTATCTCGTGATTCCTGTGAACCTATATGAAATATTGTGTCTAGTTTGGCTTATTTCCTGATAGGCAATTAGGATAATTTCCTTTATGAAACAGTATGCTGTCATAGTTGATGACTGAAAACATATATTATAATACAATATTTAGATATATGCAACATTTTGATTGTATACAATTATACAAGTACAATGCAGTTAATAAATGTAAGCCTACAAAGTAAGTATGCTTGTACAATCATTCTTAAGTTTGAGTGAGTGAGTGAGTGAGTTGGGTTTAACGCCGCTTTTCACATTATTCCAGTTATATCACAGCGTGTCAGCTTAATGTGGGTGGAAAGCCGGAAGTGATGCAGGTCTCAGACATTTACCACTTCGGTGAAACCCATGAGCACGGGTATGGTGCTGACAAACCTAGAAACATAATTGGGGCGAACCGGGATTCGAACCCACAATCATAGGTTTCTGGCGTGCCCAAGGGATGCAACTCTGCACTGCGAATCATGGCGGCTTAGACGACTGGGCCACCCGTGCCCCCTCTTAAGTTTGAAATTCAAGTTCAAAATGTCAGTCCATGGATCAGTCACTTTGTTAATTGTGTGTCATCGTACCCTGACAGCGTGGATTGTTGCTCATAATATCAACCACAGGATTGTCAGGTCCAGACAGAATTATTTACAGGCCGCTGTCATGCAGCTGGAATGTTGCTGAGTAGGCTGTTAAACAATAAACAATCAAACTTAATTTTATGTTGTATCGACAAGCTGAAAGGGGAAGTTGTTTGAGATTCCTTCCTATCCATGCTTCAGGGACTGCCTCCATGGTCTAGTGGTAGAGCATCTGCCCTGACATGGTACTTATTGTTACCATGCCTAGCTCTCGGCAGTAAGGGTCTAAAACAAGGACTGGTCAGCTCAGAGTCATTATACCGAGTAGGGTATTCATGTTAAACAGCGGCATTGCATCTCAGTTAGCTAGCACTATAAAATTGGCATTAGTCCAGACTAGTACAAGCAGCCACACAAACACACACACGTGCATGCATATCGCCATATAAGTGCAATAATCTGGAACGTGACTTTTCACCTCACCACTTCCCACTTTAAGCTGACATACAGAGCTTTACTGAACAATGTTTAAAGCAGATTTGAACAAAACTCACTCACTCACTCTAAGACCTGCATAACATAGGGCTTTCATTCCACAGTAATCTGACATGCAGATGACTGAACAGTGTTCAAAGCAGTGTTGAACAAAACTCACTCACTCTAAGAAGGACACATACACTACCTATTGAAGTGTACATAGTGTAGTATATTCATATTGCCATAAGAATACCCAGCTTCACCTCAAACAGTTGCCTCACTTCACAAGGATGTTTCTGTAAAATGAAATGTTGTTTCTGGTATCTAACTATAATATCAAAGATCAAACAGCCAGCTCTCATTTCCTCCAGCCTGGGAACAATCGGCTAATACGTGTTCCACTTCAGTCAGTAGGCCCGGGGAAGTGGTCGGACCAATTATTTGCATTATGACAAGAGCACTTTTAGGCAGGATCCTGTGGTGTAATTATAATTTATTTGTTGTCTGGTTGCTGAAAATGTTGGTTTCTACAAATTATATAATTGACAATATGTAAAAAACTTTCTTCTTTAATACTAGGCTCTGTATGGATGCATGTTTAAAGTGCAGGCGCCTGTTCAACAAAATGATCATAGTAGGACGATTGTAACTCCGGGAGTTCCACACCTGAACACAGAATTACAACAGCCGTAGTGCTATGATTGCTTTATCAAATAGCACCCTGCACTATAAACATGCATCTGTGCAGAGCCTAGTGTTAAACATGAACATTTTTTTACATATTATAAATAATTATTATTGTTCAGAAAACATTTTAAGCAACTTTTCAGCAAAAAATCAGAGTTTTAAACTTTTATCGAATTCTTTTCAAAAGACACACGGGAGAGATTCTCTTCATTCCTGGATACTCCCAAGTCTGTCACATCATTATCAGTGGGAGGCAATAAGAACTGAGGGAGGTGTGTTTAGAATTAAGTTAAACTGACTTAGCAGTCATAAAAACCTGTTCAATTAGGATTGTGTAGACACAATCTTTCTCTGTGACAAAATAGGAGAAAAATCAAACCTGATTTTGCACTATTAAATGAAGGCAATGAATATGTCCATTATCTTCACACACAGACGTTTGAGTGATGCATTATTTGTTCACGCTGTTGTTGTAAGTGCATTCTGCTGCAGTGCAGCTGATCTGCATGACATGTAGTCGACCTGTGCATCTATACACAGGTTAATTGGATCCAGTAGTGAAACACATTCTTTACTGAGCAGGAGACGAATATGGTGGGCGATTGTGTTCTCAGCTGCACTTATATATTTTTCAGTCTTTAGTTAAATGAACTTATGTTTTTATGATACTAGAGATATATAATGTTGATTCTTTATACTCCCCCTGCCAGGAAGTGGAAGAGGGATAGAGTCTATAGAAATGGGCGCTGTCCATCCATCCTTCCGACTTTCCATCTGTCATGTTTCGTTTCCGGAGCAGAACTAAAAAAACATGAGAGATATCTTAACCAAACTTGGCACATAGACAGGTCTAGTGATGAACTGGTGCCTTTTGATAGTTTGGGATTTTTTGAAAACGTACTATTTATGTTTCCATGGCAAAGATTTTGACTAAGACTGGACATGTCATACTGGCGGGCATATGAGTATTTCATGCTTGTCTTATTTACTTTTTTAATTATTGATTTAGTGTTTTTGCATTCAGAACTCCCCATTTATTTTGGTACTTTGACTTGGAATTTCTTAAATTAAATTCAAATAGATCTGAGCCCTGTTCCACAAAACTATCTTAGCGCTATTACTGTCATCATGAATGGATCAGTTTCTGGATGTAACTGAGGACATTATTGAAGACGGGACGAATGGGAGGAGTGGGTTCAGTTGTAATCGCGCCATAGGAGGATGTGTTAATACAACTGTTTGAGCAGTCGTCCCATTTTGAATTTGAAAATTCAAATATGGTGAAGGCTTGTATTAGATTAATCAGCAAGCATCTTTGCCCATTTAACGAAGTCATCTTGACGCTGCTACAATGATAAGTCTATGTTGAGATGGAGCAGGGTAGCCATGTGGTTAAAGTGTTTTCATGTCAAGTCAAAGCCCCATCTTCAATTCCCCACATGGGTACAATGTGTGAAGCCTATTTCGGTTGTCGTCCGCCATGTCCAGTCTATGTTCCAAATGGGAGTGGGGAAAGACATAGCGCTAAGATCATAATGCATGGACACCATGGAAGGCAGGAACAGGACCAATGGGAAGAGTGGATTCGGATGAGATCACACCAAGGTTGATGCCGTGGATCTCTGCCCTATCCCAAGCACCCCCATGGCTGACCGTACTCTTCATGTTCGTAATTATAAAGAAAGGTTTATTTAAATTCGACTCATGCAAGTGGGATAAAACTAGGGCAGTTTTATGGTTTTATGAGATATGTCTGTTTTTGGAAGATGACTGTGCATAAAGTGATTTTGTAATTTGTATACGGTTTAAAAGTGGTTCATCATTTACCATCAGGGTACCCTGTTTATGTCTGTGTTCTCTGTGGTATGTATATCATGGAGGTGGAGGAATAGCCTTACAGCACATTCACACAAAGTCCTGAAAGATCTAATTTCAAAACGTTTTATTTGTCATAAAAAGTAATGATGGTTTATATGAAGGGCATGGTTTGCATGTCTAGGTATTTACTTCATATTTAATGTGTTTTGGTCGTTGGAGACCATGATTTTCTACATATGGGGCAATATGTCCCACCCTGTCCTTGTCGCTTGTTATTATTAAAAACCTGTTTTGAAGATTTGAAGATGGTTTATGATGTTTATATGATGGCTGCTTTGTTACATGTTGTGACAGCATCTATCAAGAGAGTTGGTGTTGTGTCCAGTGCACCAGACTGCATTCATTCTGAAACTAGAAGGCTTGAGGCATATGAGTCTTGTATTGTTTGTCCCTAAATTAATAGACCACCTCCTTGGCCCAGGGGATAGAGTGTCTGCCGGAGAGCAGAAGGTCCAGGGTTTGATCATACTAAAAGACGTTGATAGGTACTACTTGTTGTTACTTTGCCAGGCATTCGGCATAAAGGGGCTAAAACAAGGAGTGGTCGGCTCTGAGTCAATATACTATGTGTGAGTGGGAAATTCATGTTAAACTAAAGCTTGGTATCTCAGTGGGACAGCACTATGAAATGGTCATTAGTCTGGACTAGTACAAGCAGCCACACACACACACACACAAACACACACACAAACACATACACACACAACCCATACTATGCTTTTCGTAAGAGGTGACTAACACGATCAGGTGGTCAGGCTTGCTGACTTGGTTGATGCATGTCATTGTATCCCAACTGCATGGATCAATGCTCATGATGTCAATCACTGGATTGTCTGGTCCAGACTCGATTATTTACAGATGGAATCTGAGCTGGAATATTGCTAAGTGTGGCATTAAATAACAAACAAACAAACAAACAAACAAACATTCCAGAGTGATATCTTGTCATTACAGAGTGATGTCATGTTACTTAAGAGTGATGTCTTGTTTGAACTGTGATAGTTCACATCAACATGATCGATCGATCAAGAGCTTCAGAACAGTATTGATAACTTTTGTATTTTACAAGCCCAGAGGTGGCACGGGTTGGGTCCTTTGGGCAAGCCAGAAACCTATGATTGTGGGTTTGAATCCCGGTTCGCCCTAATTATGTTAGGTTTGTCAGCACCATACACGTGCTCATGGGTTTCACCGATGTGGTAAACGTCTGAGACCTGCATCACTTTCGGCCCTCCTGCCACATTAGGCTGACACGACATGGTATAACTGGAATACTGTTAAAAGCGGCTAAAGCAGTTGAAATGAAATTTCCAGACTCTTGAATACTCAATAATATCCTAAAATCTGGAAACACATTATGTTTATCAACATTTTATAATGTAAACAGTTATCAGTAATGTCCATAGCACTCTGTCTCTACTCCTGAATCTGTAAAATTGGCAGCCCCAGTCTGATTTATGCAGAGTCCACCTTTAACTTTCTGTCATTAGTCATTGTCATTTCTGAGCTTTGATGTATGGTTTCAGTGGAGTCGGACGTGCCTCGCCTGTTTCACTACCCACGCATCTGTCTGATCCTCCCCCGCGACCACCATCATGCAGCCTTTTACCCTCCTGTCGACGACGCTGACAACGTGGGTAGCACCCACCCACACTTCACCTACACAACTGATGGATTGTTGGGATTTGCCAGAAACTTCTTACAAGATCCTTCATCCCATCTTATACAAACGGAACATTTTTAATGTTTTTACAATTCAAGGTTACAGAGAAACTGTTATCGGCTTCTCCCTTCCTCTGAGTGAGCTCAGTTCTTTGTTCATGTAGGTAATAACATCGCTGGGGATAAGTATTTGTATCTTTTGTTACTCAAAAAGGAATGAAAGCAAAAAAATAATAATCTACTTTTTTTAATTGCTTTAAGATACAATGATTCAAACACAGTATGGAGCATCCTGTTTACTGTGTGGCATCGGTCAACTTGATCTTGATGAGGACATACCACTCTTTTAATTTGTTTTCTGGAGCATGATTTCTTGGTCAACGTGCCAAGGTAGGAGGTTAACAGAAATTTGTCAGCTTTGATTGAAGACTAGATATATATTTGTTTACTAAAAACACAGAGAGAAGTTATATTGCATACTGCTGATAATTATTTTTACTTGGATTTTGACTTTTCTGTAAAAATAGTAATTAAGTGTGGCATGGCCTAACACTGATATAATGATTTTATGCACAGTGAAGATGACAATATGTTATATTTGAATCAAATATTGGTTAATGAAAATGCTCCATATCAAAACAATTTATGACCTAGAAGAAGTCCTCACTGAGAGAGAAGGCTGCAGGTATAGATTTAAGCTCATGTCAATCACTGGATTGTCTGGTCCTGCCTCTATTATTTACAGACTGCTGTCATAGGCTGGAATAACGTTGAGTGAGGCGTTAAACAAAAAAGAAAGAAAAAGGGAAAAAAGATGACAGGAGAGTAAACACCTGTGTGTCAGTGAGAGGAGTGTTGTGTCTACTGAAGTCTGTGTTGTGTCTGTGTCATGGTCATGGGCTTAGATCACTTTGTGGAAGAGGAAGCAATGATGAAATATCTACTAGATTACTGGTAGAATATCCCCAGATGAAGAGCTCTAATAGTTGGAATTTTGTGCAATGTCATAATTCTGTATTTATTTATTTTTTGAAGAAGAAAGTACTAGGAATGTCAAAAGAAGTAATTATTGTACCTTTTTGTACATTTGAATCAAAACATTTTGCATTTACTTTGATATATTTACATATATGCGTACACCTGAGGCAGGTCAGTTGGCATTGCATTTTTATAGGGCCTTTATTATTTTATTTATTTTCCAAAATATAAAAACAATAGAGAAACAGACTCCTTTCAACTCCTTTTAGTTAAAATATTCAAATAGAAAAATTCCAAGTTAGATGTAGCAAGACGTTTACAGCATTACATACAGCAAGAAGTCAGCTGTAACAAATCCTTGGAAATGACAATGATGTCATATGTTATGTTCTGTGATACAAGCTGTTACCTATGAAAGGTCCTTGGAAATAACAACACTGTTACAACAATGCTGCATGTGATGTCTGCAATACTAACAGTTAGCTATAGAGGTTACCGTATTCAACGTAATAAGCGCCCAAGGCGCTCTCAAAATTAGAAATAGGGGGCTCTTATTAGAATATTATTTTGAGTTGAAAGATCGTAAATTTCGTGGTTTATGCTAACAGCCTGAAATGTTTACATACGACAGATATATTTTTCAAGAATTTAATTGGCCATAATTAAGGGTGATATAACACACAAGTGTGTATTATTCACGAATAAATAAGTCTTGTGTACATGGATCAATCGGAAGGGGTGCTGATTGGGATTGTTCACTAGCCAATATATTAGCAAATATCGCTGTGGGCGCTTATTAGAGCGGGGCACTTATTACGTCGAATACGGTATGTAAATTTGGAAATTGATACATACAGACTACCAGGGAAATGAGAGTGTATTTTGTAATGTTGGTGTTGGCTCCTTGATATGATTGGTTTTCAAGTTGGCCTGCATCTCCTAGTTTGTTGGAAGTAGTTTAAGTAGGTGCTGTTTGAGGAAAGTGATAGAGCCTACATATTTCCTGGTATGTGTAGCTAGGCACTGCTTCAAAACAAGGACTTGAAAGTTCATGATTTCTCTTAATCAAGTCAAAAAGACCAGAAAATTAACTCTTTTTGTTTCTTGTTTCAACTGATCACATTTCATTTTAAATGTGAGGACCAAAAAGCAGTCTCTGGTCTAAGACTACTAAGTCTCATGAGGCATTGTTTTATTGTCGTGTTTTCCCCCAGGTTTTTTTCACAAAGCCATTGTGGGTAACTCTTCCAACAGTTCCGTAGTAATTGCATGCTGCATACCATCATAAAGAGAAAATTGATTGTTGCATCAAATATCCCAAACTAGAAGACTAGGCATAAAACTATTTTAGTCCCATAGGGCATGAAATAATATGTAAGAACCATGTAAATTTGTATGACACCCATGTGTGGCCTGTACAGCAGAACCCGTTTAGTCTGGACACCTTGTCAATCTGGACATGTAATACTGAAAACAGTATTGTTTGGATACCCATGCTGTTTGTTCATAAATACTTGGACCATGTGGGTCAATGACCTTCACATACATGTAGTATATTGCTTTAATTTCTTTGTATTTTGTAACATTTTTTTATATATATTTTGTATATTTATGCATTTGTCAGCAGCTGGCTGCTATTACTTAATAATGTATTATCTATTTTGTATATTTAATCTTTCTAAAAATATATTAATTACATATTTAGCATATTGAATAATTTAGAAAAAGTCAGATGTTTGACATTTTCACCTTAAGCAATGTGAAGTTGTTCATCCTTAAACATTTGAAAACCAAAGACCTGTGCCTTGACGAATGTGATGCCTTCTGGTTTCACACAGCTGGTGTTATATTTGTGCTCTGAAAAAACAAACAATCATATATCGAGATAAATCAAACTGATATCTCATGCTTTGTATATTCCTTCCACTATTTACTTTACATATAAAATTAATTGAAATAAAAAAAAAATAATATCAGTCAGACTTGAATAATTACATTCCATACTCAAAACTTTTACAGGGATGTGTTATGGATAACTAGAAGTTGGATATACATATGACAAGGGGTATTATGGATAACTAGAAGTTGTATATACATATGACAAGGAGTATTATGGATAACTAGCAGTTGGATATACATATGACAAGGGGTATTATGGATAACTAGAAGTTGGATATACATATGACAAGGAGTATTATGGATAACTAGAAGTTGTATATACATATGACAAGGAGTATTATGGATAACTAGCAGTTGGATATACATATGACAAGGAGTATTATGGATAACTAGAAGTTGTATATACATATAACAAGGGGTATTATGGATAACTAGAAGTTGGATATACATATGACAAGGAGTATTATGAATAACTAGCAGTTGGATATACATATGACAAGGAGTATTATGGATAACTAGCAGTTGGATATACATATGACAAGGAATATTATGGATAACTAGCAGTTGGATATACATATGACAAGGGGTATTATTGGTAACTAGAAGTTGTATATACATATAACAAGGAGTATTATGGATAACTAGCAGTTGGATATACATATGACAAGGAGTATTATTGGTAACTAGAAGTTGGATATACATATGACAAGGAGTATTATTGGTAACTAGAAGATGGATATACATATGACAAGGAGTGTTATGGATAACTAGAAGTTGTATATACATATGACAAGGAGTGTTATGGATAACTAGAAGTTGTATATACATATGACAAGGGGTATTATGGATAACTAGCAGTTGGATATACATTTGACAAGGAGTATTATTGGTAACTAGAAGTTGTTTATACATATAACAAGGAGTGTTATGGATAACTGGAAGTTGGATATACTTTTGACAAGGGGTATTATTGGTAACTAGAAGTTTGATATACATATGACAAGGAGTTTTATGGATAACTAGAAGTTGGATATACTTTTGACAAGGGGTATTATGGATAACTGCTTCTTTATTCGTTTGTATATACAGGACATTTTAGTGTGACTTCATCAGGTGCAATGTGTAGATACAATAACTAAGTTGTTCGCCATTGTTTTCCTTGTCATGCATTTAAATTTTTTTCTTAATTTTTCTTAATTTTGTCTTTACTATTTTTATAAATTCATTTGCTGATAAATACAAAATAAATATCAAAATCATCACTTTTGAAATTTATATGTGGAACATATTTGCTACATTGTCAATGTCATTAACTCAGATTTTTTTATACAGAAAGGATCCCTACTGGGCAGAGGGATCCAGGTGTAGAAGATCTGATATTAATGAGATTGGCTACATTGCTGTAATAGCCCTCACTTGCAAAGATCATGAACACATTCAACATCAACATTCCTGTGTATAGGAAAAGTGTTCATTATCCTTGTGTTGAAAGAAGACATGTCTTGCTTGAAAACATTTAGCTAAAAATAGATCACACTTTCATGTGATATCTATTCTTGAAAATTCCTCCAGTGCGAAATGTTAAGCAATAATTGTTCCCCGAGTCTAGATTGTTAGAGGGGTATTAATACCCCACCCCTGTGTTGAAGCACTACCCACACCTGTTGAGGCCGTTCCAATGATCATTTCTTGTGTTGTCCACAAATTGCTGTCAAGTATTCAATCACACTCGAAAGAGTCTCCTCTATGTGTTTCTGACAATATGGTCTTATCCTAGAGAATGCTTAAAGACCCATTCTATAGATGCAGATGACTGATTTTCCGCTGATGTGATTTCATGTGAAAATATGCGACTTTCATTCATGTGATTGTGTGTGATCTCCTGTGCTGTCACAGACTGTCACACAGCCATTCAATGCTCCCTCCTATACGTCTGGTTAAAGTCATTTTCAAAAGGGATTTTGTTTCTTATGTAGAAAGATGAGTTTGACACTCACTCACAATCTACAGTAGTGAGCGAGTTAAAATTTAACGTCGCATCAGCATTTTTTTCAGCCATATAGCGACCAATCTACAGTATCTCTTATGTGACCAATCACTTCCACATCACCCAGGGTGTGATCTGACGTAATCCACGACTTACTACAACTTCGGTGAATTTCATGACATAAGTGATTAATGTAATTAAACTCAATTAACTTTGACATTTAGGTTAATTTAAATTATTTTAAACACATGAAATGGCAAGTCAATTGTTCACCTGAAAGAAACACGGGAACATATAGTACAAGTCAAAATAGGAAATTGCATTTTTGTCACTGATGCCTCAAATTTCGAATGGCCTACGATATTCTTTGTTGTTTTGCAACCTTCACCACTGTTTTGTTCAACTTCATTAAGTCAGGTTTGCCATATATTTCCAATTAATTTGATTAATTAATAAATTAATGTAAAGCCTCAATCAGTTTAATCCATTTTTCAATATACCACAAATGTTTAACTGACAAATGTTCACTCCAGTAGTCAAGATCTTGATAACACCTGTAAACAAACGTTCACAAGATCACCATCTACTTCTGAAAATAGATATATTCCTGTCATGTGCAGGTATGAGTGCTTCCCTCGGGTGTTCACAGGTGTGGGGTGCCAGGCGGTGCTCACTGTAATGTTGTCTGTTCAGTATCTCCTCCCACCCGGGCCCCATTGTGTCCCCTCCGCTCGCTGGACAAGGGGAAAGACTCACTATGCACCCATGCACAGAGGACATCTTAGACCGTAATGGAGCCTTGGGAATGGGGTCAACATACTCCAGTTTGTTAATAATGGACAGCAGTACGTATGTGCGACCTGCTTGACTGGTCCCGGTGTGTACACATCTAATGCATTGTCCGGTTATGGGTTCCTACAGAAATATTTTTGTTTGAAGAGTAAATCCGTTTTATTGTCAAACTGATTCTGATTAGAATTAGAAAAACGCCGTATTGGGTGCTGTGTTTAATGACACGGTGTGTCACTGGTTTAGGTAAACTCGGGCGAATGTATCAACATACCATACGTGGATTTTATCAACTTACTGATGTCCTGTTTAACACCTGTGTTTTTTGGCTTTTTGCTGTTCGACCTATTTTCCCTTACACTTTTGTCTTACCCAATCAGTCGTAAGGGTTGTGTTGTGTTTTGTATGCGTTTAACACATTTATCGCAATTAACAATTCCTGTCATTGTTCTTTATATTTGTCTTTTTTTTTCAAATGACCAAAACAGTACCTTCCTATATGTCAACATATATATTTATTTTTATTAATGAGACAACTAGTCCTTTATATTTCTTGATAACTGTACTGTTCAACAACGAGGCTTATATAATATTAACTGATGGTGTTTTTCTATACTAATATTTTTGTTATCACCTCAGTGGGCACAATGGACAATCCGGCATTGATGAAATAATCTTATTAAGTTGACAAGCCTATGCAGATGGGCAATACAGGTGTTCGACGCCGCTCCCCGTGCGTAGGTATGCCTACCCGGAAATGCCTACACCGCCGGAGGACGTTTTGTACCTGCGAATGTTCAGTCAGTGTAATGTCTCAGTGGAAATCTACCCATTTCACTTAAGAGGTTGTGCACATTTGCAATTTCTATACATTGATGTTAATGGTAACCTGGGTGTATTCTACTGTACTCGTAGCATGTGAATCCTGAGTTAATTTGAACGCATTCGTATGTTGTGATTATTCTTACCCTTTTCCGAACACAGAATTTCAAATATTGCCACTGCCATTTCTTGGTGTCATGCATGTTCGATTCTAAAGTGACACCGATGTTATGTCAGACATCGTATATTTTATTTCCTGTTACATCTCTTTCACATACCAGCTTGTATTATTGTTCTTACCACTTCAGCATTCCGTCCACATATTTTTTTTATGCATGTCTTTTTTATTTGCATCTTATGATAAACATTTATTGAATTATATTATTATGTTTTATCTTTTTTAATTGAATCAGTAGGGTGTATCATGAAGTAAAATGTCTTGGTTATAGAATAAATACATGACTCTGAAATCCATATGAGTAATTGAAATATACCGAAAGCAACTTCGTTTAGTTTTTCCATTAATCATATTGTGTTTAATAAGAAATACCTTTTGATACCGCATGTAATTATTTCACTAAATAACCTTTTTTGATCGATATGTTCCGTGGAAGTATTCAAAACGCGTGCTTATTTAAAATACCTCATTGTGTTACTAACATAAATTAAAGTACAGAGTTATTTTGCTATTTTAAATTTCAATTCGTCAACACGAAACACACGAGTATGCAGTAATCCAGAAAAGGTTATTTGATGTTACAGTGTAACTACGATGCGAATTGCGTTACTTTATGTGTAACTCAGTGCTGCGCCACCTGAAAAAGCCAAAGTCTGAACGTTAAATGTAACGAGCCAAGCGACGACCGCCTCCTTTTATAGCAGGCTAAGTTTGGACATATTTGGTAACAGACAATAGGGACCGGATAACAATACAATGCCCTGTCGGGTTTACTGAACGGAAAAAAACCCGTATAGCTTACGAATTAGATTCCAAGCAAACAAATCTATTGTAATTTTATGGTCTATACAACCCAGTGAATAAATCATTTTATTCACCTGGGTGTTATGTCCTCTACTTTCCCGCTTATCTCACGAATCCATCGTACATATATACATAAATTGTGACGATTCAAGGTCATTCATGCGCAATATATTCAATAAGAGTCACGTGTTAGGATACACAAACCACATATTTCAAGTATATACTCAATGCTCTGAATGTGAAGCGTTTTCTGCAGGTGTCAGGAATCAAAAGATTAGCGTACACTCGAGTTTCAGCAGTTATGTGGAACACCTTGTGTGTAAATTAAAGCGTGACATCTCATATTCATGTGTTTGAAATTTACGATGAGGGTTTTTAGGAATAAAGTCTTTAATTACAAATATAGATAAAAGGTGCATATCGTCTTTAACGTGCAACGTGAAGATCTAAGACTTGTCGACATGGAGTTATTAAAGGCTGTGCATGCACGTGGAATACTAAGCATGAGCATTCTTTCCGACTTCTAACTCATTCTGAACATTTAGTGACTGCGGAGGAGCCTAGTGGCTAAAGCGTTCGCTCTTAACGCCGAAGGCCAGATTTCTATTCCTCAATGGGGTCAATGTGTGAAGCCCATTTCTGGTGTTCCCCCGTTGTGATATTCCTGGAATATTGTTTAAAAACGGCGTAAAACAATACTTACTCACTATGAACATTTAATAACCGCTCAACAAATAATCCAAATTTTGAATACGGTCGAGCAACTTAATTAAATAACGAAATCAGACCTCGTTCATGTGAAAAAATCTGAGGTCCGATCGTCTGTACGTAACTAAAGGGTCATTTCTCCCTTCTCATATTCCGGAAATTTAGCAATTGTAGTTTTCAGTCGACTAGCCGAAATCGCTTAGTACATCACTGACGTAGATATAATACAATTCGAGGCGGGATCAGCGGCTGTTGTTGCTGTCATCCCTGTTTACGGATGTGTCCCGGACATCCACGTCCTCTCCCTGACTGATCTACTGTGATGTAGGAACTGATCACCTAATGACAGGCTGGATAAATATTTGCGGGGGACGTGTAAGATGACAGATTTCTCAATACTTCGTCCGCCATCATTTAGTGGCCGTGAGAACCTGTAGATATGACCGACAGTGAAGTGTTGTTTGACCCTTGTAGAATAGTACAGCTGTATCACGCAGTAGATCTGGACCCGGCAAACTAGTGGTTGAAAGCATGATTGACGTTCCCCTCCATCAGGGTACGATGACACACAATCAGCCAGGTCTGATATGAAGCTGAACAAGGTTTCTACCATCTCTGAAGTACCCGCTTAAACTGCCAATGCCATGTATTAAGTAACTCTTCTGAAATTCACTTGAAGACTTGGGGCACGTTTCGCAAAGTCATCTTAGGCGCCGTAATTCGTTGTGCAGAGTTGCGTCCTCTTGGCACACCAAAACCTTATGGTTGTGGGTTCGAATCCCAGTTCGCCCAGACACTGTTCCTAGGTTTGTCAGCGCCACTGCTCTGGTAAACGTCTGAGACATGCATCACTTCGGGCTTTCCTTCCGCATTAAACTGACGCATCTGATATAACTGGAATATTGTTCAAAGCGGCGTTAAACCCAACTCACTCACTTGTAGACTGCCTACTCCCACCATTAATAAACTGTCCCTTTAAACAGGCATGGAAGGTTATATCTTACTATGTAGGGGTATCAAATCGTTGGTAAAACTAATGGAAATGGACCTATGGCACCCGTTCTCTTTATACATACCAAACAGTATGAAATAGTCCTGCACTATCACTCAATAGATCTAGACTTAGCAAACTTGTGATTGATATCATGGGCGATGACCCACAATCACCCAGGTCTAGTGTTAAGCTAACTATATTTAACATCTCTGAAATACCTGGGGATCTGAATGATAATTTAGGATACTTAAATGCGGTTAGTCAGATACCATTTGTAATGATCTACATTTAAGATCTACATTTAACACGGATTAAATGCGGTTGGTCATATACGATTTGTAATATCTACAGTTAAGATCTACATTTAACAAGGATTAAATGCGGTTTGTCATATACGATTTGTAATGATCTACATTTAAGATCTACATTTAACAAGGATTAAATGCGGTTTGTCATATACGATTTGTAATGATCTACATTTAAGATCTACATTTAACAAGGATTAAATGCGGTTGGTCATATACGATTTGTAATGATCTACATTTAAGATCTACATTTAACAAGGGTTAAATGCGGTTGGTCATATACGATTTGTAATGATCTACATTTAAGATCTACATTTAACAAGGATTAAATGCGGTTGGTCATATACGATTTGTAATGATCTACATTTAAGATCTACATTTAACAAGGATTAAATGCGGTTGGTCATATACGATTTGTAATATCTACAGTTAAGATCTACATTTAACAAGGATTGAATGTGGTTGGTCATATACGATTTGTAATATCTACAGTTAAGATCTACATTTAACAAGGATTGAATGTGGTTGGTCATATACGATTTGTAATGATCTACATTTAAGATCTACATTTAACAAGGATTAAATGCGGTTGGTCATATACGATTTGTAATGATCTACATTTAAGATCTACATTTAACAAGGGTTAAATGCGGTTGGTCATATACGATTTGTAATGATCTACATTTAAGATCTACATTTAACAAGGATTAAATGCGGTTGGTCATATACGATTTGTAATGATCTACATTTAAGATCTACATTTAACAAGGATTAAATGCGGTTGGTCATATACGATTTGTAATATCTACATTTAAGATCTACATTTAACAAGGATTGAATGTGGTTGGTCATATACGATTTGTAATATCTACAGTTAAGATCTACATTTAACAAGGATTGAATGTGGTTGGTCATATACGATTTGTAATGATCTACATTTAAGATCTACATTTAACAAGGATTAAATGCGGTTGGTCATATACGATTTGTAATGATCTACATTTAAGATCTACATTAAACAAGGATTAAATGCGGTTGGTCATATACGATTTGTAATATCTACAGTTAAGATCTACATTTAACAAGGATTAAATGCGGTTGGTCATATACGATTTGTAGTATCTACAGTTAAGATCTACATTTAACAAGGATTAAATGCGGTTGGTCATATACGATTTGTAATGATCTACATTTAAGATCTACATTTAACAAGGATTAAATGTGGTTGGTCATATACGATTTGTAATGATCTACATTTAAGATCTACATTTAACAAGGATTAAATGCGGTTGGTCAGATACGATTTGTAATATCTAGAGTTAAGATCTACATTTAACAAGGATTAAATTCGGTTGGTCATATACGATTTGTAATATCTACAGTTAAGATCTTCATTTAACAAGGATTAAATGCGGTTAGTCAGATGCCATTTGTACATGATCTACAGATAAGATAATTCTACATTTAACTAGGATGAAATGCGGTTGGTCATATACAATTTGTAATGATCTACATTTAAGATCTACATTTAACAAGGATTAAATGCTGTTGGTCATATACGATTTGTAATGATCTACATTTAAGATCTACATTAAACAAGGATTAAATGCGGTTGGTCATATACGATTTGTAATATCTAGAGTTGTGATCTACATTTAACAAGGATTAAATGCGGTTGGTCATATACGATTTGTAATATCTACAGTTAAGATCTACATTTAACAAGGATTAAATGCGGTTGGTCATATACGATTTGTAATGATCTACATTTAAGATCTACATTTAACAAGGATTAAATGCGGTTGGTCATATACGATTTATAATATCTACAGTTAAGATCTACATTTAACAAGGATTGAATGTGGTTGGTCATATACGATTTGTAATGATCTACAGTTAAGATCTACATTTAACAAGGATTAAATGCGGTTGGTCATATACGATTTGTAATATCTACAGTTAAGATCTACATTTAACAAGGATTGAATGTGGTTGGTCATATACGATTTGTAATATCTACAGTTAAGATCTACATTTAACAAGGATTGAATGTGGTTGGTCATATACGATTTGTAATGATCTACATTTAAGATCTACATTTAACAAGGATTAAATGCGGTTGGTCATATACGATTTGTAATGATCTACATTTAAGATCTACATTAAACAAGGATTAAATGCGGTTGGTCATATACGATTTGTAATATCTACAGTTAAGATCTACATTTAACAAGGATTAAATGCGGTTGGTCATATACGATTTGTAGTATCTACAGTTAAGATCTACATTTAACAAGGATTAAATGCGGTTGGTCATATACGATTTGTAATGATCTACATTTAAGATCTACATTTAACAAGGATTAAATGTGGTTGGTCATATACGATTTGTAATGATCTACATTTAAGATCTACATTTAACAAGGATTAAATGCGGTTGGTCAGATACGATTTGTAATATCTAGAGTTAAGATCTACATTTAACAAGGATTAAATGCGGTTGGTCATATACGATTTGTAATATCTACAGTTAAGATCTTCATTTAACAAGGATTAAATGCGGTTAGTCAGATGCCATTTGTACATGATCTACAGATAAGATCATTCTACATTTAACTAGGATGAAATGCGGTTGGTCATATCCAATTTGTAATGATCTACATTTAACAAGGATTAAATGCGGTTGGTCATATACGATTTGTAATGATCTACATTTAAGATCTACATTTTACAAGGATTAAATGCGGTTGGTCATATACGATTTGTAATATCTACAGTTAAGATCTACATTTAACAAGGATTAAATGCAGTTGGTCATATACGATTTGTAATGATCTACATTTAAGATCTACATTTAACAAGGATTAAATGCGGTTGGTCATATACGATTTGTAATATCTTCAGTTAAGATCTACATTTAACAAGGATTAAATGCGGTTGTCATATACGATTTGTAATGATCTACATTTAAGATCTACATTTAACAAGGATTAAATGCGGTTGGTCATATACGATTTGTAATATATACAGTTAAGATCTACATTTAACAAGGATTAAATGCGGTTGGTCATATACGATTTGTAATATCTACATTTAAGATCTACATTTAACAAGGATTAAATTCGGTTGGTCATATACGATTTGTAATGATCTACATTTAAGATCTACATTTAACAAGGATTAAATGCGGTTGGTCATATGCGATTTGTAATGATCTACATTTAAGATCTACATTTAGCGAGGATTAAATGCGGTTGTCATATGCGATTTGTAATGATCTACAGTTAAGATCTACATTTAACAAGGATTAAATGCGGTTAGTCAGATGCCATTTGTACATGATCTACAGATAAGATCTTTCTTCATTTAACGAGGATGAAATGCGGTTGGTCAGATACAATTTGTACTTAATAGACACATAAGATCATTTTACATTTAACAAGGATTAAATGCGGTTGTCATATGCGATTTGTAATGATCTACAGATAAGATCTTCATTTAACAAGGATTAAATGCGGTTGGTCATATACGATTTGTAATATCTACAGTTAAGATCTACATTTAACAAGGATTGAATGTGGTTGGTCATATACGATTTGTAATGATCTACATTTAAGATCTACATTTAACAAGGATTAAATGCGGTTGGTCATATACGATTTGTAATATCTACATTTAAGATCTACATTTAACAAGGATTAAATGCGGTTGGTCATATGCGATTTGTAATGATCTACATTTAAGATCTACATTTAACAAGGATTAAATGCGGTTGTCATATGCGATTTGTAATGATCTACAGTTAAGATCTACATTTAACAAGGATTAAATGCGGTTAGTCAGATGCCATTTGTACATGATCTACAGATAAGATCTTTCTTCATTTAACGAGGATGAAATGCGGTTGGTCAGATACAATTTGTACTTAATAGACACATAAGATCATTTTACATTTAACAAGGATTAAATGCGGTTGTCATATGCGATTTGTAATGATCTACAGATAAGATCTTCATTTAACAAGGATTAATGGCGGTTAGTGAGATATTTGTAGATGATCAACAATTAAGATGTACATTTAACAACGATTATATAAAAATTAAGGATACTGCATAACGTAGCCGCTTTCTGCGTTTTTAATTGACCATTGTTGCAAAAAGGTTGTTTTTATTCAATTATCCCTTGCAAATAACTATGTAATAACTCCTGCGTCTGCCTTGTGATTCCTGCCTTTAGGAAGAAAGCGTGTCTCCCCAATCATAACCATTAGTTATACAATTGGTAAATATCAATCAAAGCATAGCCTACCACTGAACCTGAGGGACAATGTCTCTAAACTGACTGACTATACATGCTGATACAAGGTAAACTTCAACCCGTAGGAGATGATTTATTAGACACTTTAAGATCTGCACGGAGATAAAGAGATGACGTCTGTCATTTTTCAGCGCGACACGCGTGGTGCACGCACCTCATCACCAGCAGACGACTCGCGAGGCAGACGACAAACTTCCCTCATCTAATTACTGAGTGGAAATATCCGCATGTTCTTTGATTCCAGTATCAGGGAGAGTCTTTGTTTGAATAACACACTTATCTTACGTTTGATGTTAAAAACCCAAAATATTTTGCCTCAATCAATGTTTGATTTACTAAAGCAGTTTACAAAGCACCGACGTCGGTGAATTATAAAGGACAAGCATTATTTCTGTATTACCTAAAATACGTTGTTTAATTATGATTACGGTTTTAAATTCAATATCCACGGAAGAGAAACTAAAAGAGCATGTGAGATCATAATAATCAAGAAACGAATGAGGAAAGATGAAATATTAGGAACCATGAATTATACCACAATAATAGTTGGGATAAGATATTAAAACGCATGCATGCACAAAGAATCTAAACTAAACACCCTCTCCCCTGCCGTTTACGAAAATAATTCAAGCGTATGTTAAATCTGCATATTTAATAGAATGTTCTGCAGCTGCAAGAAGCAGGTGAGACCAAATGTTATCACACAGGCCTATGCCAAGGTGCAGTTTTACAACCGGTTCTATATCAATGTTCTTGTTTGAACTCGCACCCAATGGTGGTTTTCGGTTGTGGTAATGAACAGCCGACATATTCTGTATGCTTATTGTTCTTGTCGACGACTGACGGTTTCGGATGACCTCACCGCGTGACCTCTGACTCTGGGTCACCGGTAAACGGGCTGTCTCAAAACCGCTTTGCTCCATTATTTTCAACTTTATTTTCTTAATCCATAAAGGGCAGCATAGAACATAAAACCAAACAAAGAAATCATAAAAGCAAAATGGAATGTTTTAGCACACGGAAAATGTTTTTGATATTCTGAGAATCCGAAGTGCTGATTTCCTTAACAAGTTTTTGACGTTTCCCCTTCAAGGCATGACGGTCTTCGATTGCGTTTTCAGAGTTAGAAATGACGGCCCGTTTATCCAGATAAAGCTACGTTTTTGTCTTCTGAGAGATAACCGTATTTCTTTTACAATCAAGAGGTATTCGGTGACCAATAATATTGGGTGTAACTTTAAAACGTCAATGTATTCAGCATTCAACTTTTCTGTGATTTATTCAAAGTGGACACAGTATGCCAAGCATATGTACGCATACTTACTAATGTTAATGTATATGAAATAATTTGTGTATGCTATACAGTACACTACTATATATTAGTTTATAGATCGTATTTTGCCAAACAAGTGATATAACGCATTCAGGCTGACTGCGCACGACTAAATACTTTTGTTAGACCTGCGCATTCGACAATTGATTGTCAAACATGAGATGTTAAATTCATACAATTCATAACGAGTTCTTTGTCGTGGTAATCCTTTAAAATTATATATACTCACCAAAAGAGGTCAAAGATCACCCGATTCTCTCATATTACTACAGTAAATTTGTCACGAGACGACAGATTAACTATGGCAATATGAAAGAATCGGGTTAAATTTTGTTTGAGTAGTATAGAATGTTATGAAAACATACTTTAATATTCTTAACACAGAATTTTTCTTAATAATCGAAACAAAACACAGACAATAGAATTAGGTCATCTGTTTCATTAATCATGTATCAACGGTGATTTACACTTTAAAATAACAAACGAAAACGAATATAAAGGTGTTTACGTAAAAGCTTTAAATAACTCGCACTACTACCTCTCTCTTCATATGATCTTAAACATGATACAATTCAGTCCATCAACATTATATTTGATAAATTAATTTTCAGATAAACAAGTGTTAGGGGATCTCATAAAGAAATGGACACGCAACATAAATTACTGTTCACTAACGCTATATAAACGTCAACAGGAGCGATAATCCAGGTAACAGACGACAGATTTGTTTAAGGGGTGAGCGAGCAAATGTGCTTATCGGTTTCCTTAATTGATATATCACTTGTTGTCTGACATTTAATATTGGGGCTCTTACTGAACATGTATATTGTGTAAGCCGTTTGTGATATACTCGACTTGTATTATTAATTCAGATGTGTAGACTTTGATAGCGTGGCATCTTATTGGCAGGGCGCCCAACAGAAACACCAGCTGAATGAGAATAAGAACATAAAACATTCATCAGTTGATAATTTCATGTGGTTTGTGATGACCTGTTTGTGTAAAATGATGCATTATGCCACTATACCAGTAGAAGATATTATTTGAGGTTTTTGAAATCGGTCATTCAGAAATAATTTTAAGTCGATCATAATTATAACAATTGCATGTGCTGTAGTGCTGTAGTATGAAGGTGTTCAGACAGTCAGAGAATGCCGTTTAGGCTGGTCGATGATTAGTGAGAAAGTGAGAATATCGTTGTCATACATCCTGCCCGTGTAAGAGTGGATAGAGCGTCTGGCCAGAGGGTAGAATGTCGGTGGTTCGTTCCCCGGACGCGTCATACCACAAAACCGTTAAAAGATGGTACTTGTTGTTACCCTGGCTGGAGTACGATATGAAGTGGATAAAACAAGGCCTGGTCGGCTCGGGGTCAGTTTACTGTGTCTGAGAAGGGTTTCTTGGACATATCTTATTCAGAAATGATAAGTATTGTACAACGGGACCTGCTTTAAACCATCCACGTGCAATCCGATACATTTTAGAAACTGGGTAAATAAAAGCGACAAAACCCTTTCCATAATTATAAGAAATCTCTGCTGAAGCCGTCAAATGGTCCCAAAAATGAAAATCAAGCAAGAGGTATCTTTCTAAATCGTTATTTCTGTCCAATTTCTGTGCGCCTTTAGAGGTTCCACTGTATACAGGTTCAAAAGGTCCAAGATGGCCAAGGGGTTATACTCTGTCATTCATACACACACCATGGACAAACTGTGTTCAGGATTTGTGTGGAACTTTGTATGCCACAATACGGCGCCTTGTGAGTATTTCTATTGCGCATTTCTACATTTGGCCTATAAGGAAACCATTTGACTTGTCTATATTAATTTTAGACCGCAATCGTCATATGGTATTGCTATTTCATGATCTGCGAATGGCACACCAATTGAGCGTATATTGATGTTCATATCGACCACATCGTAAGCTATAATAAACATAATAGATCTGTAAGTCGCAGCAGGTGCTACCATGTGCTGTATTGGCCTTGGCGGTACACAGCCGTCAATACTGGACAAACAGTCAATACGCACTGGTTGACGTCCATCAACGTCCCATCCTCCGTACTCTGACCTGCACAAATATACACCGTGACGCATATGGTCGTGCCATGATAATAATTATAATGTTTCCGACACACTATGTACTTCTCAACCCTTTTAAGGGATTCAGATGAAATTATGGGGGAATATGGATGAAGCGTTGAATGGAACAAGCTTCTGTATGGTATGATATGAAATAACATGGACACGCTGAGACCTAACCACACAGCATATCTTCCGGGTTTTCCTGCATTTCTGTCAACTGGGTATTTCCGCCAACAACTTATAAGCGCATAGGTTATGGATGATGTACAATGCCAGTACACCTGCACATGATAGTGTCTTGTTGAAAAGAAACCTTTTGGAGTGACATCTTGAATCAGTCTTGCGCCAGTATTGACGCAGAGGGCAGCAATATATAATGAACAGTAACAACACAGTCTGAACTCACTCAATAACAATACATGAAATATACATGTCATACTGTTGTGCTATAGAATATACACGTTATATTGTTATGCTGAAGAATATAATGTAATATTGTTATGCTATAGAATATACATGTAATATTGTTATGCTATAGAATATACATGTTAAATTGTTATGCTAAAGAATATACATGTAATATTGTCATGCTATAGAATAATTTATACATGTAATATTGTCATGCTATAGAATAATTTATACATGTAATATTGTTATGTTTTAGAATATACACGTGTTATTGTTATGCTATAGAATCTACATGTTATATTGTTGTGCTATAGAATACACATGTTATATTGTTGTGCTATAGAATATACATGTAATATTATTATGCTATAGAATACACATTTAGCATTGTTATGCTATAGAATACACATGTAATACTGTCATTTTGTATAATCTGTAAAATGTTCATGTAATATTGTTGTGCAGTTGCTTCTAACATTTTGTTGTGACCTCAGTGTTGTTTCTAATAATGTTACGGTGTTGCGTTACCATGTTAAACACCATACCTCTTAAACATGCCTACATCTGTTTAATGCAACTGGATTTAAACAAATACACTGAGCATTCGCTACCAAGTGATAAGCATGGTCAAATCCGTCGAATACATGACCTGTGATACAATTCAGACACACTAACGTTAGTTCCCACGATTGAGAAAATAGATGGTAATTTACAGAACGGTATAGAGATATTGAGTTCAAAACATGTGTAACATTCACGGTTGTTGATTCGTTCGTCATGAGAGGTTAGACAGATCGAAATAATGAAACCATTATTAACAACAGATTTCAGTTATTATTTATATCTATCACGTTTTGATGAGAGAGAGAGAGAGAGAGAGAGAGAGAGAGAGAGAGAGAGAGAGAGAGAGAGAGAGAGAGAGAGAGAGAGAAATCACATGGCCGCGGAGTTTGTTTTAGACGATGAAACATGTAGTCTTCCATATAAGCTCAGCCACTTGTGGTTGTATAAGTCAACAACGTGGTGGAACTGTAATAAATTGTTAGTTGCTGCATGTATGAAACAGAACAGGTGGTTTTGCAAGGCTGACCTCCTTTTCCTCATTTATTATTACATATTAACAAATTATCTGAAGTGCGCCTCCAGCCCAAGTTGTCACACTGAACTGAGCCAGGTATGCTATTATAGGTACGCACGTCTACCTATGTTTGCAGAAACCGCCTGACCACCAGTAAACTTTACCTACTATCGCATGTACAGCATGTTTTCATCAACTGGGTGACCCATATCCGTCCCAGTCACCAACTACATACTTAACAAGTCTATTTTAGCTTGAATTAATTAACACAAATGCTCTGAACTAACTCTCTCTTCAAACCAAACACTGATCGTTTTTTGTATTGCATTTCATGGTCATGTTTACCGACTTCAGTGAAACGTTAGGTAGAATAGATAATTGTCCAGGTGGAAATTCGTTGCGTACAATCCTGATGATACTTCCTCATTAATTCAGGTATGTATGTATGGTTATAGACGGCACTGATCCTTATTCATCCTGTAAACGTGTGGCCGCATATAATTACACTATTTTACAGTGACATGGCTTCGTTCTATTTTGTTTGCCTGTAATCTTATGCTTCCTTTCCCCGAGGCTCACATACCTTGTGTCCACTGTGCATCTTTTATTAGGGTATCCGTTGTACACGTGTACATGCATACAGTGACACACATACATGTAGCTGCAGTTTTAAAACCCACCAATGCAGAATGTTGGTGTAAACGCTCATTCTGTCCCTCAACAAATACACATTGACAAACTCATTTTTACCCATGTTGGTCCTTCTTTTTTTTCAGGAACATAAACTGTGCACCGAGTTTAGGAGTGTGAAGAGTAGAATTGAATTCGAAACCTTTCAACTCACTCCATGAAGGACAAAATACGATATGGATGTACGCTTCTTAACACTTGATGCGGAGAGCCTTCATAGGTGTCTGTGTCTAGTTTGTACCAGTATATGAAAAATAAGAAGCAAATACTTACATGATTTTTAGTATACTCTCTTTGTAAGTTAATGAACAGCAAAACAAGCATATTCTTCTCAGACATCTTTGTTAACACAATATTTGAAAAAAGGGGATACGTTGTGTATTAATACAATTCAAAATACGTATACTACTCAACTCCTGATAAGGATACTGTGCTAGCTCCAACACAATAACGTACGCAAATGTTTACCATTGTTTATCAATACCTAAAATGAAGTGTCCCCTTCTCTGCGCTCTCTCTCTTTGTGTGTCCCCCCTCTCTCTCTTTGTGTGCCCTCTCTGTTCTCTCTCTCTCTCTTTGTGTGCCCCCTCTGTTCTCTCTCTCACTTTGTTTGCCCATGTTCTTTCTCTCTCTTTGTGTGTCCCTCTCCGCCCTCTCTCTCTCTCTTTGTGTGTCCCTCCGTTCTCTCTCTCTCTTTGTGTGCCCCCTGTTCTCTCTCTCTCTCTCTCTTTGTGTGTCCCTCTCCGCTCTCTCTCTCTCTCTCTCTCTCTCTCTCTCTCTCTCTCTCTCTATGTTATCCACCCATTCATCAACATCAGAAAATGCTTTAAAAAGATAATTATGCTTCAGACCGTTGGCCTGTAGATTTGTTACACATTACTGCACCCAAGTAGTTTGTCAAAATGGCTTCTTGCTGGCTACTGTTGAGTGGTTATTCATAGTTTTGTATAAGACTCAGCTTCCAACCAAGGCCTTTATGTACTGATATATATTTGAGCGCCATGCTCGACCCATTCTGCAATGATTGCACTTTAACGCGGCTGAATCTGTCACTGATCCAAATCACAGATCACTCATATCTGTCTAGCCAGGGGAAGTATTAGTGCAGTAAAGTGACTCGCTGGTGTCATCTCGAAAACATGTCTTCCTTGTTCCCACACACATACCACAAAGGCAGTAAACAAGTATTGATTGAAGGTGTTTATGTACGATGTACATTCATATATGAATGTAGCATCCCGTGGTGTCTGAATTAACAATCAGGTGAGAGAATTTGATGAGGTTTGTTCATTTTAATCTTTTCCTTATGAACCAAACTCAATGATTTCAACCTTTGATGTATCAATTTACGAGTGCTTATAGTCGAAGCCATTTAGACTGAATTGTAGGAAACAAAAACCGGATTATAGTGGAATGCCTTTAATCCAGATTATAGTTAAAACTCTAACTTCGCGATAATAGAAGAACCCCAGTATGAAACTCTAAACTGCTCAATATTGTAACATCTCGGTTTGAGCATGTGATCATTTACTCTATTGAACGCCTAAGCAAGACGAGTTTTGTAAATACTTATAGTCTGGATAAACGAGGTTCCGCGGATCTGTTAAATATGTATCGAGGTTCTTCAAAACAAATTTGAAATGATGGCAAAATTTCCAAGAATTTTGAAATCCCCCTAGGCACGATCATTAGTGATGTGGTGAACAGGACGCACACGTAGTCACACGTTAGACCTATGTTTTAAAACCACTTTGCAAAACGATCTTCCAGTAAACGCAGTTATAATAAAATAAATGCTCTGATTGTATGTATTTAACGTCCAAAGATTCCTGCTCAAAAGTTGTTTGAACAAGGTTACGTCATTCAAAGTCTCAGTAAAGTTTAAAAAAACCTGTTATGGCTTAAATGTGGAGGACATTGCCAAATTCGAGGCAAAAGTGACGGTTGGACCTATTTTGACTTGTACCATATGTTTCCGTGCTTTTTGCAGGTGAACAGGTGATCGGTAACCACCTGTGGGGCAGGATACGTCACCTTTTCACCACCTGGTATCATCACTATTTAATAGTGCCTCATAAGCAAATGCGTATGATTTTGTCGGAATCGTGCAATGGTCTCTGATTTTATCCCGTGCTTTTTTCAGGTGAACAGTTGACTTGACTTTGCATGTGTTTGTGATCGGTAACCACCTGTGGGGGATAACAAGAGCAATAATCCACCCTGTCGGGGCAAAGGGTCACAATCAAGCAGGTCATACATAATGACCACCTGGGTGCCGTTGTACAAAGCGATCTTAGCTCTAAGGTGATCGTAACTCCCATACCTTAACTTAGACTTACGACAGTCGTAGTGCTAAAGTTGTTTTGTACAACGGCACCCAGGTCATCATTTTATCAGCTCTCATGACTAACAAGGGTATACCTGTTCAGCCCCGGATTCCCCTTGTGACTAGAGTGATTGAGTAGCACCGGGGTTCGACACTCCACATGGGTGTGATGTCTGCACCCAGTGAACTAAAATATTGCTCCTTGTGAAGTTATAAGGAATTACTCATTTATTTAGTGGAGGAGAGGCACGTGTGGTTTAGTTGTACAAGGAGCCACAATTCGCTGTGCGCAGTTGCGCCCCTTGGATTCGCCAGAAACCTATGATCCTGGGCTCGAATCCCAGTTCGTCCCCATTATGTTTCTAGGTTAGTCAGCACCATACCCGTGCTCGTGGTAAGCGTCTGAGACCTGCATCACTTCGGGCTTTCCCCCCACATTGAGCTGATACACCGTGATATAACTGGAATACTGTTAAAAGCGGCGTTAAACCCGACCCACTCACTCACTTAATGTCTAGGCTACGCATAAGGAGTATCAGTTGTGTATGCCCCATGAGGTGAGGCGAAATATGCTTTAACGTCGCGTCCAAGATTATTGCCCTTATATAACAACGTGCATGCACGTGTGTGTGTGTGTGTGTGTGTGTGTGTGTGTGTGTGTGTGGCTGCTTGTACACAGTGCCGATTTATAGTGCTAGCTCACTGAGATACCATGCCGCAATTTAACATGAATACCCCACTCAGACACAGTATACTGACTCCGAGCCGACGAGTCCTTGTTTTAGCCCCTTAATGCCGTTTTAGTACCGTCTTTTGGTATGACGCGACCGGGGATCGAACGCCGGACCTTCCGCTCTCCGGGCGGACGCTCTACCACTAGACCACGGAGGCGGTCGTATGCCCCATGAGAAGTCCGACCTTGTCAAGAACATGGTGATGTCTTGTGTGATCTCCTGTTGAGCATAATGCGGTTCCATATACAAATTTGTGTTGACCCCATTACCATTGGCAAGTTCACACCGCCACTAGTGTCCAGTGACGAGTGTTTCAAGTGGGGCATAGTGTTTTGTTCAGTTAGCATTAAATGCATGGCATTTAAAAAGAAATCTAACATTGGAAATGACATCTTTATAAACCATCATTGAGCGCAAACATAATGCAAGCACAGCACCTAAATATATCTGCAATGCATACACTTAGGTTTCATCTTAAGTAGCTGTGTCAATACGATGCTTAAACCCCTGTACTGTCTGCAACTCGAGTTCTCCATGGGCTGTTTCAGGATTTGTCAGACGCTTTAAATGATGTAACAACAGATTAGGTTTCTAGCGGTCTAATAAAACCGTCTATGTACTTGTTTACCCTTTACTTTCGTTCCGTTTTCAATAGAAGTTATATCAAGTTTAAGTATATGCCTTTCTCAACTCTAATTTTGTAAAGGCGTATTTTGGACTGTGCACATGTGGTTTAATATGGAAACATTATTTAGACATCTTCTACGTACACAGCTGTTGAGTGTGGAGAGTTGATTTAGTCAACTGTGGCCTATGGCTGAACTACATGTAAATACCTCGAGCTACATTTGGCGTGGGATTCGCATCATTCTCATCGCCTCCTCCAAGCACTTGTACTCCTACATAAAGATGTTCATACCAGCGTGAAATCGTCTCTGAAAAAATAGTGTATCAACTTAATCATGACGATTCGCGACCTGCGTTTTGCCTTTATTGGAAAGCTAACCATATGTTTTCAATTGAAACATCAACGATAGTGTCCTGCCTTACCTTCCCATCATGCATGCTTGAACGCGCACTCGCCTGAAGAAAGGAACCATTGTATTATCAGAAATAACAATAGACTAACTGAAAAGTATTTTGACAACAAAAATCGTGAGGAGCGAATCTATTTAAAGATGACATATATTTTGCGGGAATTTATTCCCACTTAAGCAATCCCATGGATGAGTCGATATGAATACGTCATTGAATGTTGTTCTACGTCAGAGGGTGATGCGGCTGATGGTGGATGAACAGTTCAGACAACCGTCAATTAAATTCTTATGACTTGCATTTTACTATATTTGACATACCTGTGTTAATTTGAAAGAAAGAAGATAATAGTGTGATTGTTAGCATATTCTGTTGATTAGTCATAGGTGCACATGATGCAGCATTTTCAAACAGAATTGTTTGGAATATTTCCGACTAGTAATTTGTTTCGTGTATATGAATATCTCAGCAACAGACTTTGAACAAAGTTACCTGTGAAATATGAACAAAGAGCTGCTGTTTTGATTATATTAACACTTTTCATATTCATATAAAAATATACGTGACACGGGTGTGAGTGCATAATGCATTATTCATGAATATATATTTGGTTGACGGGGAGTGCATCAGCGTAAAGACATGTCATAAACATTGTCGTTGTTGCCTCAAACTGGTTAAATCTTGGCTATCCAATATAACGATGCAACGAGAAATAACCGAAAATACTGAGAGATGTATGTGTGCTCCAATAATGTTCCAGTCGTCTAAGGCTACAATTCGCTATGCTGAGTTGAGTCCCTTAGGCAGGCCAGGAACCTACGGTCGTGATTAGATTCCCGGTTCGCGCTGATTATGAAATATTGGAAACGTTGAATTTCTGTCATACCAGTAGCTATTGTTAATGTTAGTCGCATCATGGAAATATGTAGTTTTGAATACCTGACACTGGGACACTGGTGATGAAATAGTCAACGCACTGATAACATCAGGAATGTTATCAGCTGAATGTATGAATACTTTAGTTGTGGCACTTCTGATGAAATGACACACTGTTGGTACAATCATGAACTTAGGCTAGATTGTGTGTGTGCGCGTGTGTGTATGTGTGTGTGTGAGTGTGTGTTTGTGTATGTGTATGTGCTTGTGTGCGCGTGTGTGTATGTGTATGTGTATTTGTGTGTATGTGCGTGTGTGTGTGTATGTGTTTGAGTATGTGCGTGTGTGTATGTGTATGCGTATGTGCGTGTGTCTATGTGTTTGTGTATGTGTATGTGCGTGTGTGTGCGTTTGTGTGTGTGTGTGTGTTTGTGTATGTGTATGTGGGTGTGTGTGTGCGCGCCACCGTGTTCGTTTATCACTTAGTGTGCGTGTGTATGGGAGGGGGGATCTGGGGGAGAGGGGAAAAGGGTGACAAATATATTTTAGTTTCATGTAGGCTGCATGAAAAAAAGACATCCTGAATTTAAGAAACAATTATGCAATAATTTGTTTTTCATATATAATTTTGATATTATTTGAGTGAGTGAGTTTGCGAATGTTATTTAACGCAACGACATTCAATTTCTTTTTCGACAACCTATGATTACATAATCGAGTCTGGACCAGGCAAGCCAGTGACTAAACGCGTCAACACCGGGCACACCAGCAGGGTGTTATGACACACAGAGTATGAGCACCCGATCCTCATTTACGAATAGGGGAGATCAATATTTGAGTGATTTTCTTGTTGAAAATCTACTGGAAAGTTGTATTCTTACAGAGGATCATTAAGAAATTGAAGATAATGTAGGGTCATATAAGGATTTATTTTTGTACACTCTACTTGTTGTCACATTGTTTTCTGTTACCAGTTTCGACTATCTACAACTCTTGCAAACAGGAACTTACACCGACAAAGTGAATGGGTAAATAGGATATTTCTAGACGAGGAAGTATAAGGGACACGAACTGATAGTGTTTTGTGTCGACCATTTGGGGATGATATTTAAATAGCAGTTTCGAGTGTCCAGCTGAAATGCACAGTATGCACCAGAGTAACACATCGCAATGTGAACTACATCCCTGCATATAAGTAGTCTCAACAGTACGTATTAATAGTAGACAGGAAATATAGCAGCAGAAGCAGTAGTAGCAGTTGATGATGTATGCTCCAACACCTTCAACAACTTAACGGGTGGTAAAAGGCTAAACATTAAACTATGTGACGATGAAACAAAGACTATTCACACCAATTTAATGGCTGTATCCAGTTACACACACCGAATGTTAAAAATGTCGGAAAGCAACGCGCCACTACAGGTGGTTACATCAAACTATTGCCACGTTGGGCGGGAGCTTATGGATATCGATAATCAAGGTTGATATTACCTAATCCGCCTACTCCTGTGTATTAAACATTCTCATCTGATGATGCACTACATCATGTGAACGTTATTCCGACCCCTTTAATCTGCCCCGACCGAGTTTACATATCACGCTTTTCTTACTCTCGTCTGCTCCATGTCGTCTGCTCGTAGCTGTTCAGTTACGCGTCTGTTTCCCAGCTTCTGGCCTCATTTCGCTTATATACGGGCTAAATTTGGGTGAGGGCAAAAGTCACGAGGTAGTCTAGGGCTGTTGGGTGCATCATTATGATGTCACTACCGCCAGTGAGCTGGAAGGCTGCTGGTTCGAGACACGTACACCGCAAACCGTACTCACTCTTTGTAAACACATGTAAACATTGGTTGGATGTTTCAAATAAGATATATTAACATCGGGTAGTTGATTGCGTAATTGCTTGCTCCCCCGACGTGTCATTTTCTGTCATGAAACACCGAAGGTGACTGTGCTGTTCACACAAAGTACGTTAGACCCGTGAAAATACATGGTAGAATAGGTCTTCAGCAACCCGAAAAAGGCGACTTTGCTTGTGGTAAGAGGCAACTAACGGGATCGGGTGGTCAGACTGGCTGTCTTGGTTGATGCATGTCATCCCATTTGCGTGGATCGATGCTCATGATGTCAATGACTGGATGTCTGATCCAGATTCGATTATTTACACACCGCTGTGAAACAGCTGGAATATTGCTGAGTGCGGCGTTAAACAACCAACCAACCAACAAAAAAGCAAGCAAAACATAGTACGTTATTTGCCCTAGGCTGCAACACGTTGGTTTGGAACACAAGGGTGGATTGTCGAAATCGCTATCCCCAACCCTCTTGTCTCAAAATGATCACAACACGAATGAAAAGAACCAATACCGTATTACTCAGAAGTCGATATTTATGGCGACTCTTTACGAGGCGCGTAGGGAAGCCTAGTGGTTAAGGTGTTCGCACGTTTCGACCAAAGCGCTTTTTGGATTCGACTCCCCATATTGGTACAATAAGATGGGTTCCGCCGCCATGTTATGGTTCGACTACTCGAGATTCGAGTTTCGACAAACAATTGTTATCTCGAAGTGAACAACGGCCCCCGCTGCATTGGTTATGTCTGAATACATCTTGAACTGTTTAAATTTATGTTATATCAACTTATATCATCTCACTGACTCTTTACAACACCAGGATATCGTGTTTGATAAATACAATGTTCAATACATTATTTCTATACGAGGGCAAACATTCTGGGGGTGTTCTGCAGCATGTCTGTATAAGCTCACCGTAAAAAGGTGATATTAATGACTTCAGAAAACGAGAAATCTTAACGGTAGATTTACGGTACAGACGTTCAGGATTCATACGCCTCCAGCCATGTGTAAGACTTCGCGTGTGTCTTGAATCTACGGGACCTGTGAAAATGGTTGTAGTTAGCCTGTTCACTGTGGGAACTCCGCTCTAACAAGCGCTCACCCACTATGCCGGGGGTAATTTGTAGGCAGGTACATCGGGGGCAGAGACGGCCGACCTGAACTGAGTAGAGGTCAGGCTGACCGTTATTGACCAAGTGGACACTTTAGATTATAAAATGCTATAGCTACATATAGAAAAATAGAATACATAAATGAATAAAAAAGAAGGAAAGTAAAGAGTAAATGAATTTATATATGTACACAGACACCCCCCATGCCCCCACACAACCACACATACCCCACACACATACACACATCCTACGCACGCACACACACACGCACGCACGCACACAGACACTCACTCACACAAAGACACACACACCCAATAAATATGTCATTGAGTATTATGCACTTTTTATAAAGAAAAATAAAACAAAGAGATCTATGAATGAATGAATGAATGATAAATACGCGAAAAAATAAATAAACATAATGATTGCTTGGAAGTAAACAAAAACGAAGGCAAGAGGATGTATGTAGAATGATGCGTGTGTCGTCACAATAGAGATGTCTTGTCTTCCTGTTGCCGTACCCGTGACATAGATGACACTTAGATCAAACGTAAACACACAGGCTGTTTACAATCTGGCATATTCAAGCGAAAAGGTAAATAACAATAAAAAAATATAAACAAAAGGAAACATATCACATCCCGTTAGTGGGAATATTTTTAAGCCAACCAGAAGACATTTTAATGCATTGACGCAACCTTTGCAGGTGTTGCCATGATAAAATATTTCTTGTTGCATCAGAGCAGTAAACAACAGACAACCATGTCATCGCGTGGTCGATGGGGTCCCTTGCATCTTGCATCTTGCATGACAAGACAATGCGTATAAACATATTGTATATTGTGCACTTGTCAAAATGACACGTATTTAAGTGATATATTTTAAATCTAAAAACATTAATGGTCTAAATATAAACAAGACAAAGAACATAGAATGACTTTAGAATACGAAATATTTCTTTATTAAACCCATTTTATCAATTCAGGAATTGTTATCATTACACTGGCACTCGGCATTAAGGGGCTAAAACAAGGACTGGTCGGCTCGGAGTCAGTATACTGTGTCTGGGTGGGGTATTCATGTTAAACTGCGGCATGGTATCTCAGTGAGCTAGCACTATAAATCGGCATCACTCCGGACAAGTACAAGCAGCCACACAAACACATACACGTACATGCACGTCGCTATATAAGTGCAGTAATCTTGGACGCGACGTTAAACCCAATTTCATCTCACCTGTCATCATTAAAATCAACAATTCCACTACCACCCCCACTATCATCACCATCCTCATCATTTATTACTTATCAGACTCTACATATCAGACATCCATGTTTGATATAGATTTCGACCAGGTTTGTGACGTTACAATTAGATATTATGGTTGTTTTTCATAACGCGTATGTTTAATCCTAACCACAGCTCATTTCTCATATCATTCTCGAAGTGGGCGGGAATAAAAGTGTGCTCTAACGACAATCCAGACACCCAATATTTTATTGCCACTCTCAGACACAAGATTCGCGAGTCTGTGGTTTTGTGATCCATTGGAGAGTCAGGACAATTGACCAACCGACGTGATTACAATGTCAACAAGATGATATCTTTATGATAGCGCATGCTTATACATCAAGGGCAATGATTGAAAAGCGTTGCTTCAACTCCCAACGCTTAAATACAGACATAATAAGATTTACTCCTTGAACTGTTGATACTTGTTCTTTTGTCGATGTCTTGATGGAAAAATATTATTGATTAAAAATCCACGAAAAAAAAATGAAAATAATTAATAGAAAAAGTCTAAAAAGTGGCAACAAATCTAAAAATATCCATCCCATTTCTGAATGAAGTGGACACTATTTTAACTATAAGTATAATTCTAAACGGACATACCGTCATGAAAAACAAACAAAATCAATTAAAAATCTAAATTACTATCGAATAGAGATATTTGTCCCGGAACGTGAGCTTTATTTGAAATAATCTACCAAAGAGATGAACAGGCTGGCATATTAGTATCGGCAGACACGTACTTTTGATATTGATATTTTATTTGCAAGAAAACCCCACCCAAACCAGTGTGAAAAGGGCCGTGCAAAACATTTACATATATAATTGAAAACCATAATCTATTTATACGTGATATTTGATTTTTTGTTAATCTTCAAGGTTTTTGACATAATCATTGGAGAATGAACATTCAATTTAGGTTAAAAAATAGATACAAATTTATAAGCAATGTGGTATAGGGTGGTCATTAATTAACGCGGCAACTGACCGAGAATGAAGTTAACTGTATATATGCAAGAAATTTTGCATCAGTTATTGTCACGTTCGATATTGCATATTTCCCCTTATAGAACAGGCACACGCTGTATTCATAAAATATGACACTTTTTAATTTGTATTTATAGGGTGTGGGTATTAGGCCTTCTTCAGATATTTGCCTGAACAACGTGCAACCTATTAACGTTTTAAATTAATAGATGCCCATATATATGCTATTATTTACGAACTAATGGGCATGGTCTGTTAAGCAAGGAAATCTACTTGAATTGAATGTTTATGTTACTACTAGTATATTATATGTTGTTAGACACCATCGAAAGAAATATGCGTTGGTGTTGGATGTATTTCATATTTTGTGGTGTGGTTGTATTTTTCAAAATGGAAATTTTCTAATAGTAATTCCTTAAACTGAAATTATTGACCAAAGTGGTTTTCATGGCAGAAAATATATAGTCTTCGTTTTTATGACGAAAGTCCTTTATTGAAACATACATTTTTACTCAATTATTAATTTTAACATCCCAAAAATATAAATTTCAGGGACACACAATTTTTTTTAAAAGCGTGTCAGATAAACAACGATAACGACGTGTTACAGCTCCCAGATCTTGTCATATTGTCCCAACCCCAAGTTCTGTACAATCCACGTCAATGCTTACTCAACCGTCTTCAGTATACCTTCTCATGGAGTCATTTGTGAAAGGGATGGAGCAGGTTTTAAAGAAACGTCTGACACTTTCAAATGTATGTGAAGAGATCTCTTTTGAAGCCCACACAGAACGTCTTTCTGTGAATTTTGTTATTAACATAAAGTTTTGTCATGTCACTACGTACGATACATTGCTTCATGATAAAAACCGGATCATTTCATTCATCACAGAAAAAAATTCATGCATTTTATATGTTAGCTCTTTCAGCTTATTGCACCCATTAAGAGCATATCATTTAAAGGGTTCTTGGAAAAAGTGTATTCATGGTTAGAACTGAAAAATTGATGTTAATATTTAAGTCGGTCGAGAAGTTTCTTTGAATAGTTTTCATTTTTTATTATCATTTATTATGCCTATACGTGAATGCGGGCATGGTGTCTCTTATTATATGACCCCTTTTGAAATGGTTTCCGTCACATTTCCCCCTTTTGTACAGTATATTTTAATACCACATTTCAATGTTTGCAGGGGATACACAACACTGGCGGCGTTCTATCACTGATATTGGTAGATTTAGGATCTTGGGTTTGGATGTGTCGTTTCAAGAGTTTACATGAACACTTTCATATTGTGATCACATTTGCCCTTTACCCTTGCATATGTTTCCTCTAAGAATAAGCTTCCTTTTCTCCCGAAGAATAATCTTTATAATGGTAAATGGTGTCAAATTTATGATATGGCGTTGAGCGCACTACGCCTTTCACACTCCGTACCATATAAATATAAATTGTCAATACAAGAGAATTACCAGTATAGATTATCTGCAGAAACAGATTCCTTTTGGAGGAAAAGGGAAAATAGCGTGAAAATTAGGAAATGAATCACTGAAAATCAGGGATTACACCAACTGTCAAAAACAGGTGGAAAACAAGAAAAGGTTGAAAACAACCACAAATAGTTTATATTGTATTGTAAATAAAAGTGAAAACAAAAAAGTTATTTTCATTGATCCATGTCATATTTATGCATATACAGTTGCACATATATCTTTGTTAGATGGGCGGGACAATGTTTTTTTTTATCAATACACAATAATGTCAATGACGATGTTTATGTAACCTTTAGCACATAATATCATAACTTAGCGGTTATGTGACAAGTATTCAATTTTTCTCTTACCATTATACAATATAAGTATTTAACCCTTATTCACAAGCTCAGATAGTCTGTGGTCAATGCCACAATAACAAATGTTTTATAATGCATCTCTAATTACTTTTTGAAACATCAATAAACATACTTTGACACAACGAAGTAATTACATTATACGTCGCAAAAGGAATGAAATTAAGAATATGTGTTTTTCAGAAGTATTTACTTCACTCCCAATTAGGAAACTCAAAGAAGTCACCTTCCGACCGCTCCCACTAATAATGACGATTCACCACATGCTTGTTGTGGGAGAATTGATCCGAGAACTTCTCCGATAGATGCTTATATACAGTCAAACATCATCAACACTTTTCACAGTCCAATGTACTGAACATGATAGTGTTGATTTTGTCAGTAGTTGTAAACAATTCGAAAAAATATCGATTTCTCTTCATAATTAAGAAGGCGGTTCCTGCAATGAATGAAACATCATCAGTCTAGTATACATACGATATGGAATGTTCGTTGCTTTAGTCAATAACCAGACTGAGTAGAATTAGCTGAAATAACTCACTAGATGTGTTCGTTTTGGTCAGGATGTGAGCTTGCATTACGGAATAAAGACGTATATGCGACATTGAGTGACGACTATCTCAATATTGTCATGTAGTATTAATACAACTCGGATACAAAGTGCACAGTGACATATTCCAAATTGAAGACGATTTACCAAAATTAACTAAATAACTTATTTATTAGCACTATTCATACGAAGAAAAGCACATACAATTCATATTAAAAGGTCTAAAACACTAAAAATTGGCGCTGTCAAACTTGTATTTTTTTAACGTGTTTATAACTAATAGTTCTACTTTAAAGAAACAACACCTTATGTATTTCTAACTGAATATTTTAACTACTTTTACTAAATGCGCTACTAAGTAAAACTAGTGTGATCTTAGAATGATCTTATTCTTAAACCGCACAGAATAGACCCTGCCAAACACGAATTCAAATCATCTTTTGTTTATAGACATTAGCTCTTCTTTTAACAACAAAACACACATGTCAACTTAAGAAGAGAAAACAAATCCGGTCAAATCGGCGAGGTGTTTCTGGGAATATCTGCAATAATATCCAGTTATCGGTGGAATTTCCCCAGGCATGTTTTTTGTGACTGCAAGAAACATGTGCCAGCCATCTGTAGCTGCAAAAACAAGGAATGTATGTGGGAAACGAACTAAGAACTAAATATACATGTATTTGAATGTTATGGCTAAATATAGATGCATTTAAATGGCTTTACTGCTCCAGTAAAATCCAGTAGTGTGATGCTAACGCGCCAATGGAGATGACAAGACTGGCAGACATTTAAATTAGTTTACTTGCGATTTTAGTATTGAAGCAGGAATTTTAGATTAAAAGTAAAAATGCGAAATCAAGTAAGAAACAGAATTTATATGTGTCATTTAATTTTATTAATTATTAATTATAGACTTATTATCGAATCAGTGCATTGGATGGATGTCGTTGGCATATTATTACTAGGCACAGAAAGTGCAGAAAGTACAGAAATGAATTGAACAGTTTGAGACATTACATATTTGTATGGTTGACGAAAGCAACCAAAATCCTCCCTGATTGTTATGAAACTGTTTTTGATATCTCAAGATAATTCATATACTAGATTCATAAATATGATAAAACAAGGTGAAATATGTTAGTTATAATTTGTGATAATGAAGCGAAATGTTTCTTCTTGCCGAATGAACATATAAGTGTGCGAGATAAATATATTTTTTATTTTTTTATTTTTTATTGACATAAATGGTCAATGAGATTAGGCAAAAGTTATCCAACTGAGGTGTCCCTTTCCATAATACGTAGATACAGACATTGAGAGACATTTCATTATATACATTACAATACGAAACGACAAACAGTATAGTTACATGAAAAAACATTAGAATTTTTTAAACATATGTTTGTTAGAAGAACATGAAATACATATTTATATATAGACATATAAATTCATACAACTAATGATAGTGAGTGTGTGAGATTGGGTTAAGGTCGCTTTTAGTCGTATTAAAGCAATACCACAGCAGGGGGCCCCAGATACGAGTTTTACAAATTGTCTCCATGAGGGGAATCGAACCCGGGCTTAGGCGTGACGAGCGAATGCCTTAACCATTAGACCGCCTCTAAGGTCTAGTGGTAGAGCGTCCGCCCTGAGTGCGGAAGGTCCGGGGTTTGATCCCCGGCCGCGTCATACCAAAAGACGTTAAAAGATGGTACTTGTTGTTACCCTGTCTGGCGCTCGGCATTAAGGGGCTAAAACAAGGACTGGTCGGCTCGGAGTCAGTATACTGTGTCTGATTTGGGTATTTATGTTAAACTGCGGCATGATATCTCAGTGAGCTAGTACTATAAATCGGCATTAGTCCGGACTAGTACAAGCAGCCACACACACACATATACGTGGAATCACACCGCAAAATAAGTTCAATAATGTTGGACGCGACGTTAAACCCCATTTCACCTCACCTCACCTTTAATCATTAGGTTACCCATTCGTCCATAAATGATAGTATACGGCATATGTATACACATACATTCATACTATATATTATTCTCCTTACCCTGCATATTGACATATATGTACAACAGAAAGTGTTCCTTTTAAGATAAATATATCGATATTGATATATTTTACCAAATAAGTGGTACATGTAGTTTAAAGTAAAGCAAACTATTTTGTTTGAGCATAAGCGGTTGTGCACAGGAGCGAAATATGTTAATATGTATATGCATTGTCTCACTCTGTCAAAATGTTAGATGTAACATCGAATAGTTCCGACAAACATTCCTATTAAAATTCCATCAACATTTACTCATTAAGATGAATAGATACAAAAACCTTTATAAAAGTTCAGAATTTTGTGACACATTGGTTCCTTAACCTCATAGAATAGCCTTGGGAGGAACCCTCTTGTATTATAAGGAATCGTGTAATTTGAAGAAAACGGAAACATTTTTTCAAACAGCGTACCCTCGTTAATACGAACACAAGACAATTAACAGTGGTAAGTAATCCGGATTAATGTAAACGGCAAACTCAGCAAATATTTCTGTACATGTGTTGCAGCTAATACCCCCCTGACATAACTATCATTTGTAAAGCTAGAACTGAGTTAAACGGATTGCATAGTTGTTGATGATTAGCCACAAACGAAAAGATATTAGATTTATTCAAACCAGAGTTTCACATTCAACCCCCTAGGACATCATTCAATTCGTTTAATAACACACTGCATTCGGGGTCAGGATTTCAAGGGCCCATCTCACACAACAGAATGTTCAAGATCTGGAGGGACATTTCTCCGCTGTTGTGAGAGGAGTTCACTCTTGGAAGGCTTGTAACTGGAGTGTGTGTTTTAAGATCTGACTGCTTTATATACGGGCTATATTTGGCGAGATGTAATCAAGGAGGTTAGAAAATACGGATGTCACCCGGACTCCAACGACTCCTGTGACATATTTATTACTCTAAACACTTGTGCGAGACTTTGATCTCGTGCTATTATAATGGTGCCGACTGTATGCCGCAAGCTCATGCCGCTGAAAGGAATGGAGCGGAATTTTCAAAATTGGTTTCACTTGGAAATACATCCCTTAAATGTGTAAATAATATATAATTCGTTTCGTTTAGACAAACAGTTCTTGTTTTAGAGAAGGGTATTGTGATATAAAACAGTTTCTGTCGAAGAACACTTCTTTTATTGAACAAAGGTTAACGGTTTTATATATACTGGAAACTATGTGGACATTATGTGAAGAATGCATGGATAGATATGCTGTTATTTTATAATATTAGCCTATATTATCACATATATCTATAATCTGTTTTCAGTTAAGAAATAACTTATTTAGAATATCGTTTTACAAGTCGATGAATTTGACGTCCAAATGTGACCGATTCCCACAATGGCCCATAAAACACAAAGCCCTAAAACGATTTAAACGAGAATGAAATGTAAAGTGCATTTCTAAAGAAATTTTCTTGCTTCACAAGACTTAAAAACTGAGGGACAATTACAAATATTTAGTGTTTGTATAGTGCAAAGGACGAATTAAAAAAGAAAGGTCCTTTACAGACGTATTCTGAAAAATACAAGATTTTTGTTTTATCAATATAAGAAATGTAGCATAACCTGGCTGTTGTTCATAGAAAGCACGTCGCACATATCCATGTGTGACTAATGCGGTTCAAAACCTCGTATGTACACTGTGAGAAAGTTATTCGAAGAATTCAAGCTGAAATTCATAAATGCGAAGCATTATAGTTGTCAATAGATGTAACGAGTAAGCATTTCACCTGTACTGCATGGAATACCATATGTGACCAACCGTAAGATGAGGATGGGGGACCTCACATTTTGACTTTTCATCATATTTTAAAACTACAGCATCTCCGGAACACAAAAATACAATTCACAAGCTACAATTCATATTTATAACAGAGATAAACGACATCACACATATCGATCTTCACAGGAATAAGTTGACGTCAAACGTCTTTATGACGTCATAGCACAATTGTATCCTAGCACACATACGGTCCCTTTTCTCCTGGTGGGTCACATATGTTGAAAATGAATACAGTTAAATATGTTTATGATGCAATGGAATAGAGCAAACAGGTATACGAACCGGCAAAACCATGTATCATAAACGGTGATAATTATTTAAACACCAGTGTTCGTTGCAATGGTGAATTTCAGAGGTCACATTAGGTGCATGCAGAATTGAATCCAGCTATATTAATTAATTTCCAATGTAATTTCGTAGAATCCGATATATATTGATCTTCCAGCTTGAGACTTCGATACGTCCTACTTTGTCAATGAAATGTAATTTCGACATATATGGAGTTATCCAAAGATGTATGTAAATGTAACTTCTGAATGAGTTCTAGGCTGGGTCGTAGTTCGGCTTTGAGCAGATTTACGTTAGAAAAATCATCAGCTTGATGTGGGAGGAAAGTGATGCCACGAACACGGGTATGGTGCTGACAAACTGAAACACATAATGAGGGCGGACCGGGATTCCAAGACACGATCGTAGGTTTCATTTTGGCTAGCCTAAGGGACGCAACTCTGCACATCAATAACGTCGTCTTACACCACTGCGACACCCGTGTCCCGAATTCGTTCCATCGGGGTTGACCACTGATGTTATTTCGACATATCCGTAGTTGAATGCACAATAGAATTCCGTTGAGCCAACACGCACACGTGTACAGTCAAACACCGTTGTGTCGAACTTACGTATATTTCGAAGTAAATGTTGGTCCCTGCGTGTTCCTTCTTTATTCATCAATTTCGGTTGTGTCGAGGCTCAGATAACTTGAAGTATTCACGTAGGTCCCTTCAACTTCAACACAACGGTGTTTGACTGTATGTCAGAAGTAATTTCGTTTACCCGGTGTTGTCTCTGAGCTTAGTCAAATGTCATTTCTTTATTCCGGAATATGGCGGTTGATGTATGCAGTGTAACAGTCTTTTGAATCGATCAAATATGTCTTGGACTCGCTTGTACGAGGATGTAATTTTGTGTGCGAAGATGTAATCGCTTGATGTCTGAAATTGACAGTATGTTCATGTGCAATTCACTCCGGTTATCTCGAATCAGAGGAGGCGTTACAGAAACTTCGAGACACAGATATATTCGAACTGAACATGCAGATTCCTAAAGAAGAGCTTGACAAGAGAGAACGAAATATACAAACGAATATCGATCGACACTACATTGTAAATTAAGATATCTTCATCTGGATGTGAAGAATGATTTCATTAATGTTTCCATGTTCACAAACGAAAACCCCTACTTGTATGCCGTTAATGGCGCCAGTTATCGCTTATCGGGTGAAATAACTCGGATAGTCAAATATTGTCAAGTGTCGTCACAAATCACGCGAGTTCAAATCTGCCAACGTCATGTAAGGTCATGGGTCATAGGTCAAGTGGATGCAATCTCTGGCCTCCCACAAATGTATTGAATATTTCCGTCTCGTATTGCCCTACATTCCTGAGCTGGCAACCAATCGATTCAAACGCAGACATCCTCAAACCCGGGCTTCAATTACACTTCAATTAAATACTGATCATGTAACCTTGTTCAAAATCGTAAGTTTCTAGGAAAGGGTGGCTCGTGTGGGTGTGTATTGTTTACAACTGTGTGTTCTCCAAGTTATCAACCCTGTCTGATTGATATGTTTTATTGTGATGTCCTTTGTATCTACCTCGACAATGTAACGTCATGATTGATGACAAAGGAAAACTTGTTTTTCAAAAAAATAAAATCATATGGAACTGAACATTAGATCAGATTTAGTTACAAATATATGTAATTGACGTTATACTCTCAGCAATATTCCTGCTATATTACGTCGATATGCATTATAGAATCTGGACCTGATAATCTCGTGATTGATATTATGGGTTGGTTGGTTGGTTGTTTTACGCCGCATTCAGCAATATTCAAGCTATGACGGCGGTCTGTAAATAATCGAGTCTGGATCAGACAATCCAGTGATTAATATCACGAGCATCGATCCACGCAATTGGGATCGATGACATGCTTCAACCAAGTCAGCGAGCCTGACCACCCGATCCCGTTAGTCGCCTTTTACGACAAATATAGTCACCTTTTACGGCAAGCATGGGTTGCTGAAGACCTATTCTCCCCCGGAATCTTCACGGGTCTGATATTATGGGCAACGATCTAATCAGTCAGGGTACGATGACACTATATTAACACCTTCTGATCCAATAACTCGCATTTTGTGGGTATTCCGAGGGGCAGAATCGTGACGTCCATATTCATGGAGTTTCATTGCATATCTTTAAATACCAATTCCTTCAGGGAATAGCATTTAATATTCCAGAATCTCGATGAATACATTGAACACATTACTCATGTCAGTAGTAATTTAGAGCAATATGTTGGCAATTATTTTCATCGGAAAGGTTTCCTTTTCAGTTTAATTTAAATTCAAGTTTTAGATACAACTCTATATCGACAGCAGTGTCCTAGTCATTTTGATACAAAGTCGGTGTCCAATGGCGAAGATGTTGTGTGAGTTTGTGAAGTCGTTTGTTTTGTTGTGCAACATGTAGCAATATTCTAACTTTATCATAGAAACAAGTGGTTGATGGTATGAGCAACGTTCCGTCGAGTGGACAACCACAACGCAAATTCAAATAAATTGACCACCCGATCCACTTAAGTACGACAAGCAATAAAGTGCTTGATGCCTACTCTAACCCCGATCCACACGGATCAGTGAAATGTTGCCAGTGTATTTAACACAGGTAAACAATCAGCAAATGCACACCTTCAGAGAGGTGTTTCAGTGCAGCATACTCGTCACCTATACAAAAGTTCAACTTATTTCTGGAATATTTACATATGTCAATTAATGTCGCTGTGGTTGTATAATTCTCGTTGCCACGTGACTGTGTATAATAAAACAAATATTATGGACATTGTCAGGATAAAATGAGACAGAGAGATATTTTCCAAGAATACAAATTTATTGTCATTTTTACACGATGATGCAGAAAAGTGATTATTGAGGAGAATTGTTTAAAACCATATCCACCAGAGACGTATCCCCATATCAGTATTGATTTATCAGAGAGTGATAAAGCTGAGTATCCAAACGCCTTTCGTTATTATTTCTGTTATTTCACGGGATGCATTGGTCAGGGAAGGCAAGATGGTACTAGTTGTCACCCTGGTATGTCAATGGGCTAGAGAGACGCACACCCACAACCACACGCACGCACGCACGCACGCACGCACACACACGTACACACACACACAAACTCATACACACACATGCACACACACACACACACACACACACACACACACACACACACACACACACACACACACACACACACACGTCGCTATATCAGTGCAATAATTTTGGACGCGACGGTAAACCTGACATCACCTGGCCTGAGGGGGAAGGCGAAATTGCAGGTACATGTTAGGGCTTCAAACATGGTACCCATGTGGGTAAAGCGAACGATGCAACCTCAAGGCGACTCCGGGACATTGGAAACCCCGTACAGCCTGCTTGCTCGAAACATCATGATAAAAGAAGTTGAAACATGGACAAACAAAATCATATGGATGAGTTTACAGAATGCTAAAATATTAAAAGAAAAATGGATAAACGAGTTTCAAGAACCAGATACGGCATGGGAAATCGACAGAAGCGTTTCAAGGATTAAATGATTTTCAAACATAACAGTGGGTAGAAAATTAATAAAATAGTGGTGTTAGTTAAGATTAGGTTTCCGGGACATCAACAAGGAATCCCTTTACATCAAACAAACATATGTCGTTAGATAGTCATCTAGCCCGTAAACAGGGTGTCCGGAATAGCAAGGTCCCCGGACTCACGAGGTCCCAAGCTGTAACCATTCAAATTCAGGCATCCCATTTATCCGTTATCTCTCGTCTAGTAGGTCAAGGATGAGCTGATAGCATTCCACGTAAAGTTTGCTTGCCACCCCAGCAGTCGTCAAAACACGCTAGGCTTATTACCCGTACTTCAAAAATAGCCTATATATGTCAGCTGAACTGCTAGCTTGTTTACCTTCATAGATAAAGGTAACAATGATTCGCGTTGCTCTGTGGGCTGTTATATACGTTATGATAAGAGGTAGACTACAGTGTTTACCATGTAGTGTTTCGCTGTCTCCAACACCTGTCGAGATAAGCCTATATGTAGAATATATATATGCAGTTATGCCAGTGATTGGATAGGCCCCCGGTTCCCACCACCCCCGCCTGGCCCACTGGGAACCTAGCCATGCCCTGGGTGGTGAGTAGTGGTTGTGTTTCATAACAGTCGGATAGAGCGGGGTAACAATCTCTTGTTTATTCAATGGAGGGTATTCGAGTGACTGAGTGAGTGAGTGAGTGAGTGAGTGAGTGAGTGAGTGAGTGAGTGAGTTGGGTTTAACGTCGCTTTGATCAGTATTCCAGTTACATCTCGGTGTGTCAGCTTGATGTGGGAGGAAAGCTCGAAGTGATGCAGATCTTTGACGTTTACCACGTTGATGAAACCACCGAGCACGGATATGGTGCTGACAAACCTAGAAATATAATCGGGGCGAACCGGGATTCGAACCCGCCACCATAGAATTCCGGCGTTCCCAAGGGACGCAAATCTGCACAGCGAATTGCCGCACCTTGGACGACAGTCCCCCATGGGGTACAGCTGAGGACGCTTTCCTGGAATCCTCACATGGTGGCGAGCATGGCGTACTGGGAACCTACAGATTCCTGGACAAGCCCACAGTGAGACTTGCATGGGGTACAGCTGAGGACGCTTTCCTGGAATCCTCACATGGTGACGAGCATGGCGTACTGGGAACCTACAGATTCCTAGACAAGTCGACAGTGAGACATACTCGGGTGTATAGCTAATGATGGATTTTTTCCACGAATCCCCAAAGGAATATTTTACGAGCATGGAGTAATATAATAATAAAATAATAAAACAATAGGATAAAAAGCCAATTTACAATTCGACGCCAGATTAAATTGACTAAGTAAATGCCCATAGCGCTAAAACTGATGCATTATTATCCCGATCAGTGAATCAGTGCAGGCGAATTTCATTCCCAGCTCCCCGGGGAGTATACAAGCCAAGCTGCCTGTGAGGTGCAAGAAGGTTAACAGTCAAATTACCATCTCACCCTCCCGGTACCCATTCACATCTGGATGAACACAGGCATATTTCTAACAAAGATACTTGCCTAAGGAGACATAACACCAATATGTGATTCAGTGTGGGGCAGGACTGAAGCCCTAGAAACTCTCATGGGTCAAACCGCCGAACACGGCCACCAGGATACTGGGAACCTAGTCTTTCCAGGACAATTCCACAGTGGGATATGCACGGGGTATTTTACCACCAAAATCACCATAGTGAGACGAACATGGGGAACTGGGAACCTATTGGATCCCAGAACCCTTACTGGGATACAAGCATGGGGGTATAGGGTCCTCTCCTTTTAACCGGAACCCCCACAGCAAGACAGGCATAAGAACATTTGGTGCCCCGGGAAAATCTACGCTTGTCCCCCCAACGACAAGACCATCCGTTCACCAGTGGTTGCAAGCTATCCACGACTAAAGTAAAATTGTATTACATTGAAAAAACACACCGGGTTAGTCATACATGAAAATACATCGCACTTGAGTTGTTAAAAGAAGGGGGTTATATAAAATAGCCCCTTTATACTCATAACTGTTTGGCACTTTTGTATTTGTTTCTTATAACATAGCTATGGGCCAGTCAGAAGTATAAAAAGATACACGCTGTCATTGAAAGCTGTATTGCCGTCGTAACAATGATGTTCGTGTAATGTTCAGATCAGTAGGTAAATGTGTGACATTGTTGAACGTAGCAAGCACGTCTCCACGTTCCAGAAGCGTCTTTAGTGAAGACTGCCCTCATTCCAAGTCATGTTTCATAGGCTTTTAACAGGTGTATTCATGAATCACTTTTGAAGGACCATTTCATCTTCTGGGGTTACAGCTACAAAACCTACAATTTTATTTCTTCCTCGGCACAATTTGTCAGGGACTCTGGCGGTCCCATAGCAGGACAGGACCAGATGTTTGGGACAGTGATGTCTTGAGACATTTGCGTACTAATTTCATGTGGTCATCGTGTATTGCGTTCTACTGCGAGCTCACGTTTTGCGAGTCATTACTGTGACTTTCATGAGTTTAGATTCTCGAATTTATATTGTTTTAACTTTTTCTTGGCTCTAAATGTACTCGTGTTTTCAAATAACTGCTTGCTGTCCGCCAATTACTATCGTGGATGGTATATGCTACACTTATGCGTGCTGAGCACATGTGGTATGTATTATCAGTGTCAGAATATTCATTAAAATATAAACGTGTTGGTTCCAGCTATAGGTATATAGGATTTGGTTGAGGCATAAATGTGTTGTTTCAGTGAATAATGATTATTTTGCGTGGATTTGGTTCCGACATATTATAGAGTAGTTTGAGACTGGGCATTTCGTTCGGACATACAGTTTGAGAGACAGCGAATTTGGTTCCGACATATAGTTGAGAGACAGGGATTTTGGTTCCGACATATAGTTTGAGAGACAGGACATTTGGTTCAGATATATAGTTGAAAGACAGGGAACTTGGCTCAGACATATATTTTGAGAGACAGGGGATTTGGTTCCGACATATAGTGTGAGAGACAGGACATTTGGTTCAGATATATAGTTGAGCGACAGGGAATTCGGTTCAGACATATAGTGTGAGAGACAGGACATTTGGATCAGACATATGGTTGAGAGACAGGGAATTTGGTTCAGACATATAGTGTGAGAGACAGGGAATTTGGTTCAGGCATATAGTTGAGAGACAGGGAATTTGGTTAAGACATATAGAGTGAGAGACAGGGAATTTGGTTCAGACATAAAGTTGAACGACAGGGAATTTGGTTTAGACATATAGTTGAGAGACTGGGCATTTGTTCAGACATATAGTGTGAGAGACAGGGAATTCGGTTCAGACATATAGTTTGAGAGACTGGGCATTTGGTTCAGATATATAGTTGAGAGACAGGGAACTTGGCTCAGACATATAGTTTGAGAGACAGGGCATTTGGTTCCGACATAAAGAGTAGTTAGAGA